>NW_020312147.1:0-678301 GCF_002999335.1 Cyclospora cayetanensis | reverse complement strand
AGACTCCTCCTCCGTGGCAGCGAGGTACCGACCCTTCATGGGGGCAGCAGCTGTCACGTACATTGGAGCTGCAGCTGTCTTGCTGTGAGCAGCCTCAACGTACATAGGTGCGGGGGCCATCTTAGTGGGAGCCTCATGGATCACCATGGGAGCAGGATCTGCCATCTTAGTGTGAGCCTCATGGATGACCATAGGAGCGGGGGCTGCCATCTTAGTGGGAGCCTCATGGATCACCATGGGTGCAGGAGCTGCCATCTTAGTGGGAGCCTCATGGATCACCATGGGTGCAGGAGCTGCCATCTTAGTGGGAGCCTCATGGATCACCATGGGTGCAGGAGCTGCCATCTTCGTGTGGACCCTCTCCACAACTAACGGCACAACAGCCACCGCAGGTGGTGCAGAGACGTACGTAGTGTTCTTCTTCTTTCCAAGGCCGCGGTTAGCTGCACTGTCGTTGGTATCTTCAGCATAGTATGTTTCTCGTTCTGCATCCTCAGCGGCAAGATAACGACCCGTTTTATAGTGGATATCCTAAGGAATATGGTCTCTTATTTTTGATCGTTATGGGTGTAGGGTCGTATTCAACAGCAGGAGGAGGGAACGTGGAGGGGATAGATTCCAGAGCTGGTATCGTCTTACCGAGTCCTCTCTGCGTTGCTTGCGATCCGAAGTCTCGCTCGTTTTCGCTGCCAGCGTTACGAGGTTGGTCTTCACCAGCGCTAGAAGCGTTGATGGTGCTGCTGCGGTTGGTGCTACATTGACCCCGAGTCCTGAGCTTTTTACGGGAATCTGAAGTGTGTGATTCACAGCTTTCTGTCTCGGTGGATTCAGCGCCGCCTTCGTTTTGTGGGACTTCGAAACCCCTTGCTACGGCGTGATTTTGCTCAGTGTCCTCGTACTTTGGATTGGTTTCAACTGTTTCATAGCCCTGAGTCCCAATACCTGCTGCCAGGGATATACCTGGCAGCACGATCAGCAAAGACGAGTGAAGCCTCATCTTTAAAGAGAGTAGTCGAATCTAACCTGCCAGTCACTGCGGATTACTGAAAAAAGAGAGTATAAAAAGCAACGTATTTGCATCCCGTATGACTTTGTGATAGCTCTGCAGATGTCATCAGGTTGTGGCATCCCGCGGAGGCCAGGAGCGATGTGTGAGTCAGCAGCGCGACCTATAACGAAACACTCCCGCCCTGCCCCCGCGGTAAGCGCTAAATCTTACATAACGCATTCGTGTTTAATTGCCAGCTAAAATTTGGCAAAATTATTTCCTCAAACGCGTGCACACTTTAGTTTACATGAGGACCTATCAAGATAGGATATCTGCCCCACATTCTCCCAACGCCAACTGCGCGAGTTGTTTCAACCTGTCCAAGAAATAATCCTCTTGCTTGACTATTCACTGAAACACTTTGAAATTAGGTGTTACTTCTATTTTTATGCTGTTTTTATTTATATTTCAGTTGATGTCTTGTTTATTGTTGGCCTGCCTTTGCCACTACCATGCGGTCGTGCCATCCGCACTGAATAGTAAGCTGAGTATGACATGAGGCAGCTACTTATTTTAAGCACGCCGGTACCCCAAACTGAGAATCATTTGATGTAACGTCTCTTTAGTATTCCGACCTGCTGGAGCGGCTAAGGAATATTCTGTTCATTCATTGCACATGTACGCTCAGCTTTGTTGAGCACTCCGCTTCTGTCGATGAGTTCCTTTCAAACAACATAAATAGTTAAAGAAAAACTAGCGCCCCTTCATAGGTAATTTGATTTATCCTCATACAAAAATCAAAAGCTATGACTCTCTCAGTATCACCTTCACCTGCTTATTCACGTGAAAAGTCCGACCGGAACAGCTTCTGGAGCGGCCATGATTCTATGTCCGAGTACTTTTGTATTGTGCCGTGTCTTCAACGATATTTATGCTGGAACTTGACAATGTTCTGTATGTGGACACGGGGAAATCCATAGTGCTTGCACACCTGGTTGCCATGGATGTGACTCCTAGGCTTAAAGTTCTTGCATAGGAGACATTAGCATTGAATCGGATTCGAGCAAACTCATCTAATAGAAGTACTTGTAAAAATACTGCATTTAGAGCTTTATTGATGCAGAATTTTCCCTGGTACATATAGGCCCTCGGGTAGCGCTCAAGTGTAATGTACTTTTCTTCCACATAAGCACTACGTATGCTGAACCTTTCATTGGAAAAAAGCTTTATCATACGGAGCATAGAGAGCATAGAAGCTTTCACTTGCCGGCATGTGTTGACAAGAATGGCATTTTCGCGAGTACGTCACAAAGAAGTTGTGTTCTACATTCGGGACCTTCCCTTTGGTTTGCACTGTAACCAAAAGTTTATATGCCACCAGAATCCCCATGAGTACAGGTTCAGATGCTTCATAGAGGCATTGTGTGGCTCCAATGGCGCTTTTCAGATGGTGAAGCAAGAACAGATTCTTCTCACACAGTACATGTGTGCAGCGCAGGCAATTTCACTATGCACAGTGCAATACCCACGCAAAACTGACCCCAGATTCGAGAATTACTACCACTGCATAGGATTTGCAGCTTTGGAGGCAAAGGGACTTGTATGGTTAGCTAATGCATGATAGCTAGCGTGCATAGTAGTGTGGGTCTCGCGTCGAGACACTATTAGCTATCAGTGGTGGGCCTTCAACTTCTTTACAGGATTTCGCCTTGCCTCTTGAACGCACCTCATAAGGAATTAGAAGTCTGTACGGCCATATTTACTTAATAGCTCGCGTAATTTGGTCTCCATATCTATCTCTACCTTGCTCAACGGCAAGATAGGTTCTTATTTCAGTAACCCTGAGGAAGAACTGGTTTTATGTAGGCTAGTGACACCGTGCATGCATCGGTGCTTCCCTGAGCTAGATTATATTGTACGCATAGCAATATAGCCTTCTATAAGTTGGTAGGATGCAAATGGCTTCTGTATGTGTGGTGTCAGTAGCCTAGAGGCTAATTACTCAGCTCCAGCCATCCTATGCAACGCGCTTAAGCTGGCTATGCTGACAGAATGTGTACATTGCCAGCAAGAATGTCTCGATTGGCTTCATACGGAGAACAAGAGGAGGAGGAATACGTGAAAGGATAGACACAATTAATTCGCATGATTACACACATTCAAACACAAGTATTCTGAAGTGTTTTTTTTATATATAAGTGACGGCTCGTGTAAAAGGAACGTTTCGAATTCGTGAAACATATCAAGCATGAGAGACGTATCTGGTAGTAGCTTGGCTTCCCGTAGTCTCACACTGCAATTTCAAACTTCACAAATAGGAGGTAATGTGCAGCCTTATTATAAGTATACAATGGGGATAGAATTAAAATGTCATCGCTCTCTAGCATGGCAGGAAAAATCCAGTTTGAACCCGAATTATATTCTGGCAGAGCTATGCATAATATTTTTGGCCATCCAACATTTTGCTATCTAGCATTCACACAATGTGTGCAGGTGATGTTTATTCATAAGGTACGACAACACTCACTGAGATTATACCCTTATTTTCTGACTAGGTCAATTCACCGTCCTTCCCTGGGTGTGCCTAACCACGGAGTATGTAATGCGCTGGGGCGCCCATCGAACTGCCTGTTTTACTTCACTTCGTTCACTGACAAATTCGACTGTCTGATGCTGTCTCTTACTCTGTGTAACTTTAGTGACTGTCTGATGCTGTCTCTTACTCTGTGTAACTTTAGTCGGATATATATTTTACTTCAAAAAGATACACTGAATATACATCTTAGCGACTTCATTACTGTATTGCTTTACCCGCAGACATGAGGTCTCCTGAGCTTTGCGCCTCTGTGAAGGTGGCCATGTGACCTGACCTACACCTTAAGGATAGTGCTGAAGTTCATTCGTCCGTACAGTGCAATAGTACCTCTAGTTTACTAGTACAGCTCATCAGCACACAAGAAATAGTTTTAAGGGACTCATATACAATTGTGTAAAAGTTAGCTGGTGCTCATTTCATAACTATATGCTTGCATCTTTGCCTCTTTTAAGGCAGCTCTCTGCAAGAAATTGCACAAGATTTTGAGCAGAGCTGTGGAGCATGCCGAAGGTTGAATTATTTGATGGTGAGTTGTGCTGCTACACGACGGTACCAAGCAGCTAGTTCCTCCAAAAAGCTTTTAAGTATGAATCCCATATTTTTCGTATGCTAACTGAAGTCTTATACGTCTGCTAATTAGTTGCCTTTACTGAACGTCACAATCGCACATGCTGAAGTGCCTTCTGGCTGAAATCGGTTACATATATGCGTGTTCGTTTTGCAATTCTGCAGCAGAAGCAGTACTATGCACATCGAAACTAATAGCCCAACCAAACCCTCTTGGCTAGTCCACGCCAACTTTCAGCTTCTCAACCGCTGCCTTCTAAATATAATGTCTTCACTAGGTAACCGGTTGCCACGTTCGAGTGCTATGTTGTAAATGCAAAGAAAAATTACATATATATATATATGGAAACAGGAAAACCTCGTGCAGTTGTCGTTAGCTTACGTTCTGTGGAATAGCTGTCTCCACATAACTATTTCTTCAAGGTCAACTGATCACGGTGGTGGGCATAAAAGTCTTTACCATCATGCTTAACAGGCAATGGTGCAAAACTCTTTTTCGCGTGCTTTGTGCTTGACGGTTTTGTTCATTTGCGTAAGTCAAGGTGGAGGATTCGTCGGCAAGAAAAACCGAGCCCTTAGGTAATTGGCTCTTGGAACCTACCGATGGCCTGTTTTGCAGCCATCAGAAGTTCAAAGATGTAAGGAAAAGCTAGTATACAATAAAATTGTGATCAACTGCTCACATAGAAGCTGCAGGAAGAATAAAATGAGTAGTATCTCTCTGCGGCCTGTGGAGAAATAATGGCACCTGTGCGCACTGCAGCTCTGGAGGGTCAGTATTTGTTTGCCAGGTACCGCCTGGGGAGCTGATGCGCTTGACTGTTCATATATGAATACCTTGCAATCCCGTTAGATGCCACTTTTGCTTTTCCTTCCCAGAACACGAATGTAGCCATATTTTGCCGGCTTTAGTAGCCCTGTGCAATTGATAACCCCTTACATCTGCTGTATCCTGTAGAGCATGGAGCGCGTGCGGTAGACGACCAGACCCCAACCAAGCCCAAGATATGTGACCCTAAGCCCGAAATAGCTCCTAAGCACTAAGCCTCACAAGTCCAATGCTCCTGCAGAAGACCACCGAACCTGAAGGAATTTGCACCAAATGGCGCTTGCGGGCCAACAATCGCATGATATTATTTCCGTTTTCCTTACTCAACAAGGACATGTTTACTACTGAAAACAGCATGCACAATTTACTGAGCTGAGAGAATATGAAGCTAGCTACGCCACACAAGCTCTTCAGCTCCCTTCTCGCTAAGGGAAGCTTCCCTGCATTCATCCCAAGTCCAGGAGAAAGTGGACCTCCCTCATTCCTCCTACATTTCGATCTCCGTACGAGTAGTCCTCCCTAGAAGCCAGTTCGGAAATCGCTTGAATAAGTCTAGTGACATATGCTTGTAACTGATGATTTGGCGGCCAGGGCTCTGGCGCCGTGGGTGCTTGTGCTGGTGTTACCGCGAATTGTTGGCCAACACTAATGCCCTATATCGCCAAGCCCTAGAGGGTCTGCCTATTAAAAAAACACCACTTAAGACATTCGTACCGCAATGTGGTATTCCTACTTGGCCGTCTGTACGACACGAATTTAGCCTACGGGCTGTCTGAGGTAACGCTTATTAAAAGATATCTAGAGTTACCGTGCTACATCCTTTGTGTGTGTACCCGAACAGAAACGTGATACACTTGCATTTTCTAATACTGCGTGTAACGGCCTGAGAAAACGGCACCTCTGCCCGATCGAGCAAAATCCTCAGCATAAGCTGCTCAGTTGTTGGTCCCATCCTTTGGCATCACCTTCCACCGGAGCAGGCCTCTGCCACTACTGTATTTCTTAGATACAAAACAAAGACTTCCAACGCAACAACGGCTGCAACAGCAGTCACAACTGCAGCAGGAACCCACCATGCCAGTTCGCATACCCTGAATAGCAGCATACATAAGGCACACAGAGCCAGAGGCATAACGGCGTCAGAAGCCTGATGCCAGCAACGTTGCGGTGCGATTGCCGTGCGAGGAGAAGAGTTCCCATAGAAGCCTCCCGAAAAGACGCGAGCAAGACCCTGGGGGATGCAGTGTCAGCACGTTGTCATTCCGTTCGGTGTGATTTGTGATGATAGGCAGACTAGATCGAGGGGAAGAGAAGCCGCGATAGGGCAGTCAGGCGTGCACACGAGGCTGCATTGCTCCGAGGCAGCAGCTGGCTGCTGTCAAACAGAATTCAAGAATGCGGCTTGAGGTCGAGAAAAGCCTAGAACCCGGGCGCAGGCTGTGGTGTGTGGGAAGCAGGGTTCAACATACTTTGTCTCAGGGTTCATTTCGAAGAGGATTTTCACGCTGCAGTCGGGATCTGCGCACCGGTTGGTATACGGCACGTACGTCTGGTTGCCCCTGCGAGCAGCCATAAAAAGCCAAGAAAGATTACACGACCTGCATTCGGCAAAACAAGCCGTATAAGCCACTTAAAGGCACGCTTTAGCAGGCCTTTAACGGTAAGGATTCCGATATCAAAAACAGAAACAAAGGAAGAAGAGGACAAAGAGACGAGGGAACGCCTAGCTAGACGAGGAGGTGGACCTGGGAGGCATAAGATGAAGATCTCGAAGCAAGAAGGCATCAGGACGCTCGCGTCCACCATCCATGCCACAGAGAGAAAGGGGGGAAGCGCTCAGTCGATAGGGGTGGGAGAAAGGGGGGGAGAGAAAGCGATGGACTAGAGGGAGCAAGAAAGCAACGCACGCGCAAACGGCCCGGGGTTGGCAGGCTGCATCAGTGGTGGGCATGACGTTTTTTTCTCGAATGCCCACGCGCCAATTGGCTCGATCCATCACCACATTGAAGGCGGAAAGGACTGCAGAGTTAAGCTCGGACAGCACAAATCGTAGGTTGACGAGTCACCATCGTCTGCACGACTGCGTCGAAATCCTGGTGCTGTGCCCTGCAGCTGCTCAAAAGCGCATGCTGAGGGAAGGGGGCGGGAGTGCCTTCGCATCTACTGCGAAACGCGTGAAGAAGTGCCTTTGTGCTCCTCTTCACGTGGGGTGGGAAGCACATACCTCGCGTGCCAAAGCGAATCTGCCTCCACTGATCTGCAGCTACAGACAGGAACGGCTGAGGCACTACGCAGAGGACATCCCCGATCCCCTCCTCGTGAACCACAAGTCGATCCAACGGTATTTGTAAACGCGGGTTCTGAATTTGAGACTGCGAGAGGGAGAACGACAGAGCAGGCAGCTGACGACTGGTGGGAGTCTTGAGTAGCGGGCAAGTCCGTCGGTACATCACCTGCTCCTCCCCACTGCCCTTCAAAATTGCTGGATGCGCGATGGAAGCCTGTGAGATATTGTCTTCAGAGTCAGGATCTTTGCACAGCTCGTGCTTCACATCCAGAGGCAGCCATGCACGCAGACTCCTCCACATGGGGGGAGGCACCACCAAGCATTCCGAACTGCGACAGAAACAGAAACAGTGCCTTCTAATGTCGGCGTCTGGCTGCTGCAACAGCAGACGCAGGCCACACCCACCCCCACATGCGTCGCTCTTTCCCCAAATATACCACACAAATACCAGGCACCAGCAAACAAGAGACAGCCGACTCAGAAATAGGAAACACAGCGCACACACACACCCACACACACACTCAAGATCTACAAAGTCGAACCGGCTACCTACCCCCTACCCCACGCCCCCCTGTAGTCAAACTTTTTAAATTTGTTTCACTGCCCCTTGCCACAATGCCCATTTCAGCCTCCAAACACCCGCGGCACATGTCGAGACGCTTCGAACCTCAGCTGTCAACAAATGTGTCCAGGTAGCTTTATACTCCAGTCCCCCACTATTTCGACTCTGTGCGTTCAAAAACTCCACCTCGCCTTGCCAATCACCAGCCTAGTGGACCTATACTACGCCTCTGTTAGCCTGAACCTCCTGCTCTACCTGATTCGCTATAACTTTTCCTCTGCGTGTCATATAGGGAAAAGAGAACATGGTGTTGTCTCCTTCCGCTGTCTGCCTGACTTGATGCTGCCTGCCTCCCTAATATTGCATGTAGGTCTCTCTCGCGCGCGCGCAGTGCTCGTGTGGCAGCGCCTCCATGAGCTATCTTTTTTCGCAGTTTCCCCCTCCTCTGCCGCCACAGCTCGATGGCAGGCATCCTCCTTCGTACCTCAGATCCACGATGGCTTCCCAGCTATTGGAGAGAGGGTGACCGACGGATTCTCCGCAGAGTTTCCAGTCGAAGGTAGTGAAGTGAATCAAGCCGTCATACCCTGCAGCTCCCGTCTGCATGCGATGAGCCCACAGCATTCCCCCAAAGATTTGCTGGGCGTCGGCTGCAAGGTACATAAAAGAAGGAGGCACTGCAGGGAGGCCTTCATTCCTCCCCTCTGGAGAGGCTCTCGCCGCGGCAAAGGGGCTTGCCACACGATCAGGCAGATTAATATCGAATCCCACGGCATTCACGGACGGCTCTAACAGCATATTCCACAAGGAGGCCTCGCGGCAGCAAATGTCGGGACCTGTGACGCAAAAGCTGCACACACCGACGCTTTTGATCCTGTGCCTGTGCAGGCTGAGACGGCTGCAGATGAAGGAACTAGCGTTTCACGCAGACGCGCGCGTACAAGAGAGGCATGCGTTCAGAGCTCGAAACAAAGGTAAAACCCCTCGGAGCGCGATACACTCACTTAGCTCTAAATGCATGCCATCAGTCATTCAGAGCTGGCAACGGTGCGCGCATGTGTTTACGGAGGAACGAAATACGCCAAACAGCCTTGATTGCTCTGTGCAGAGGAGGCCGTCTGCATGCACTTTAAAGCCGCGAAAACGCCGTCCAAGGAAACTGGAGCTCACCAGCAACACCCCAGACTCCGTCAAGACCCTTGTAGGCATCGAAGTCTGTCTCGCGCTCAAGCACCAGTTTGACAGGAAACTTGCTAAGGCGAAAGGAAGAAGAGTTCGGAAGAGAGCGCTCTCCTCGAAAGCCAGCATCTACTAGGGGGACCTCTTGGTGCATGCTGCCCGCCGTAATGGGGGGGAGTGGCGGAACCAACTCGACGGTATCGAAGCCCTCTAGCCGCATCTCAGAAACAATAATACCATCGACGACTTGCTTATATCTGAAACGGCAAGCACGCACAAAGGCTCCTGCTACACGACAGCCGCCGCTGTGCATGTCGCAGTTAGAAGTAGGGCTAGCGACATGTGTGTGTATGTGAATGTGTATGGGGTGTCTGTATGTACGTGTGTGTATGTGAATGTGTATGGGGTGTCTGTATGTATGCGTATGTGAATGTGCATGGGGTGTCTGTATGTATGTGTGTTATGGCGTGTGTATGTGAATTTGTATGGGGTGTCTGTATGTATGTGTGTGTATGTGAATGTGTATGGGGTGTCTGTATGTATGTGTGTTATGGTGTATGTATGTGTATGTGTCATGGTGTATGTGAATGTGTATGGGATGTCTGTATGCACGTGTGTATATGTGAATGTGTATGGGGTGTCTGTATGTATGTGTGCTATGGTGTATGTATGTGTATGTGTCATGGTGTATGTGAATGTGTATGGAGTGTCTGTCTGTGTGTATACGTGAATGTGTATGGGGCGTCTGTATGTATGTGTGCTATGGTGTGTGTATGTGAATTTGTATGGGCTGTCTGTATGTGTGTGTATGTGAATGTGTTTTGGTGTCTGTATGAACGTGTGTATATGTGAATGTGCGTGGGGTGTCAGTATGTGTGTATATGTGAATGTGCGTGGGGTGTCTGTATGTATGTGTGTTATGGTGTGTGTACGTGTATGTGTCAGGGTGTATGCGAATGTGTATGGGGTGTCTGTCAGTATGTGTGTATATGTGAATGTGTATGGGGTGTCTGTCAGTATGTGTGTGTATGTGAATGTGTCTGGGGTGTCTGTCTGTATGTATGTTATGGTGTGTGTATGTGAATGTGTATGGGGTGTCTGTCTGTATGTGGGTTATGGTGTGTATGTGTCTGTGTTATGGCGTGTGTGTGTGTGTGTGAGGGGGGGTTGGTGGGTGGGTGTGTGTGTGTGTGTGTCGGTGAGGGGAGAATTAGGGGCACTGTGCCATGCGAAGAGTGGGGAAGCGCATGCGCTGGAGCCGAATGAAACGGCACAGAGCGAGCGCTGAGTTCAGATGCTCGTCAATCAAGTATCGTTGAAGGAGACTTTTTGAAGCAATGAGAGGCGAGAAGGGCCTCGCAAACTTGAGGCAGAGAGAGCATGGGTGGAGAACCTCGAAGTGGGGGCGAAAAGAGGGAGGCGGAATGGGCGCAGTAGGGAGCAGGATATGCAGATGAAGGAAAGAGGAAGGAACAAGAAAAGAGGAGGAGGGAGGCTTAACAAATCAGATCAGCGAACGCATGGTTTCGCGCAGTGTCGTACTTAACAGCATATTGGGGATCGTGCTGCTGCGAAGGACGGCAGGTGAAGGGCGTCTCTGAAAAGGCTGTGCAGATTTCATGCCAGTTCAAACACCACGAAGCTGCACCAGACATTTCGGGGTCATAGCATGCCTGATTCTGCTGCTTCTGATGTTTGCGACGGTTCAGAGGCTTCTGTAGCTGCCGCTGTCGCTCAGGCGGAAAAGGCGAGGCACGCTGTTGCTCCGAGTCGTTGGCAGCTACTTCTATCACTGCTGCGTCGCTGCTGCGCTCATAGTGGGGGGGCTCCTGCGGATGCGGTGTAACAGCGGCAAGCCTCCCAGATGTGCAAGAAGAGCTGCCAGATGCGAAGAGACGAAGGCCTTCTTTGCAGCTATCCATGCCCATGAGTAAGTCTTGGCCTCCAATGCGCACTTGCACTGCCACGCGAGCTCCCACCACCCTTATAGGTATCTTCTCCAAAGACTTCGGTGTGAAGGGCGAAACATCGGCGTTGAGCGCCCCCACCTCTGCCGCGACTGCTGCTGCTGTACGTACTGCGCCGCTATGGGCGGCTGTTGGGAGCACTGCAGTGTCTATTGCTGGTGCTTCTCTTGCTGCTGATGCGGATTCTGCAGCTGCCGCATGGGCACCAGTCAGCAGAGAGCAGTAAACGTAGCAGTAGGAGTGGCATGCGAGGAGGTACAGGGTACCCCTGATGACTGCCCAGAAATGCCGTGTGTGTCGATCGTGGGGGCCCCTTGAGCCCCCTCGGAATGTCATCGCCTTTGCGGGCTCTACCAGATCAGCTTGAAGCGCCGATTAGGGGCCCCCAGGAGGAGTTTCTGTGTTAGCGGACGGGGGGGGCCCCTGTCTGCCGTGGCGGTACCTTGTGCCGCTGGCTGCAAGTCCACCTGAGGGACTGGAGAAAGGTCCAAAGAACTTTATTGCATGAATTCAATAACGGCTACAAAGGGAGATCAGTGGCGGACCCTCTGAGGAACGGAAGAAGCCAGAAACAGAAGGGCAGATGAGCGGCCACGATGGTCGCGTCTATCATTACACCGTCACATTTGAGGGAGATGCGTGCTTGTACGAAGCAGGAATACCACCAATCGGATAGGAAACCCCAGCTCCGCAATAAATGGCATTCCAAGGGTAAGTGTGTGCTCTAGGGGCCCCCTACCGGGAGGGGTCCTCAGGAAACGGTAGCCAGGGGCCCCCTCGTCTGTAATGGGCAGTAGGGCCTGGTTCCACCAATTATTTTCCAGTGTAACCTTGAAGCAAAACGCTCATGGCTCAGGGGATCCTGAGACTGGCAGGGAGCTGTCTCTTTTGCCACATGTCGCCGGTAATCCTACTGGTCCAGCACTCGAAGGGGCAGGGATGCATAGATAGGCACTCACGAAGTTGCTGTACTATGACTAACGGCATGCTACTTAACTTGTAGAGCCGGCATCTTGTGGTCAGCGCCAGTAATACGTAGCAAGGTTTCAAGCCTCGTCGTACTCCTGTGCGTAATGCAATCCTTAGTAACGTGAGCCGTCAGCTTAACCTTAAGATGCATCACAGCCAGAGAGGCTGCTCCAAATTTTTGGGGAAGCTTTGTGTAGAAGCCTTTTCGAAGACCGCCTCTAGGGTTGATGTGAAGCCCCAACTACACCCAAGCGTGTGGACAGCAGCAAAATAATGGCAAAAGGACTCAACAGCCTTCTCCTACACGAAACCGTTCCTTCGCCTTCATGGCCGCCTTCCCATCAGCCTGACGCGCGGCATTTCATGCAGAATTTTACATCTCGGGAAGCTCCTACGCCTAAGGTGTATCGCTCACTCTAAGCTTTCCTAAGGAAGACACGTAACTCTACACCCACTACAAACTCAATAGACATTCATTGTGCTTGGGAAGGAAATCGCTGAAATGGTAGAAACCAGACAAGTGTTGTAGAGAACGTGATATCCCACTGCATCCACAGGCAGTGGATGAGAAGGAACCGCTGTATAAACCATGCGGCACTGGGAGCTCCCTCCTTCCTATTCCCGCGTCGCTCGGAGTTTTCCGACATTAGGGGAGCACAACAGCAATTGTGCAAGTAGCTGCAGCCTTTAAGTCTCCTTAGCATTTGCTGCTAGCTGTAATAGCATCCAACCCACACACACTCAACATTGTGCCTTCTTGCTTTTAGCCAACATATGCGAAAAGTGGATAGGAACACACAAACCAGCTAGTCAATGCTATACCAACTCTCTGCTGAGCATGGCTAGTGTCAAAAGGTTTTTACGGATAAGTAGGCTCGCTACGTTGCACACAGTCTGCCCGTACAGACCACAGCTGCTGTTGCTCCATGCGGAATAACCAAAGGGAGGCCTGTTAGTAGCTACAGAGACAAGCCATGCCATTGTAGAGAGTTCTTGCTTGTCCGTGTAAAAGGGTTCTGCCCTTTTTTGCCTTCGCCTGTCAGCTTCTGGCAAGAAAGGAAATTGCGAGGGTGTGCATTGCTGCACCCTTTAAGCACTTTAGGACCTGTTCCAAATTGCACATAGCAACTAGCGCACAAGAACACAACACGTTGACTCTTACACTATGGAACAGTATCTACGCCCAACCCGACGAAGCAGCCTGCACTTATCAAATTATCAACTCAACGTAACTGGTGTAGTAGAAGGTGCCCAGTGTAGCCTGGCCTGCTACACAGTTTCACGGTTGTGCCCACCTGTCGCACGCACGTTCTAGCCTGTGCCTGTATTCCTACCCCTTCGATCGTCTAGCAGAAACACGAGACCCCCTTCAGTGCAAATGCTGGCTGCATTACTCCGGAAGGTTGGCACTTGACAGCGCACTTCGAGCTTTAATGCACAGCAGGCCCCAGAAGAGGCCTTAAAAGGGCACGTCTTTCGAGATAAATTCCCTGCCAGCGAGATGGTATCGACCCTTTTGGTAAGCTCGAGAGACAAAGCAGGACCCCTGCAAGTTTCTACGCTGTATCGTTGTGAATGCATCCCGCGCACAGTCCTCCGAGGGAGCTTGTTCGGTTTTAGCTTCGTGTACTATTTTGAAGTGGCAGTTGCACACCAGTGGCAGTGTGGCCCTCACCCTGCTCTCGGAGAATTGTGTCATCTCGACTTGTTTTGTCCTACGGGATACGAGCTTGGATATTATGTCCGGCTTTCGATGGAGGCAGGCCCCCATGGCAATACTTTGGAATCGAGGCACAATAGGCTTTTAGCATGAGATTCACTGAGATTCGGTCGGTGTCTAGAAGACGCAAGTGTTCTGTGAGTCCGCTTGATATAACTGGGCACTGGGTGCCCTTTGCTACGATGCCTAACTCATGACACGAAGGGTAGGTAGGCCCTTCCACTAGCGACCCCGTCACCTGTAAACAGTCCCTCCAACCAGACCAGATGAAATCAGCACGAAGACTCAGTGCTGCAGCCTCTTTGAAGCGCACAGTGTTTGCTGAACCCCCGGCTATCTCTGTCCCTCAACGTTTCCCAGAGGCTCTCATGTATTAGCACGGACAACCAGCGACTGCCCTCTAGCATGCCCCCTGCGGAATATCTGTGTAGGCCATGAAAAAGCCCTTAATCATGTATGTGGCGTTTGTGTCAAGATTCCCCGTCCGCATACTTTTTTCGGGGGTGCAACAAAAGTGAATGTGTGCGTGCAAGCACACACACATTCACATACACATACACACATACATACCTCCTCACACACAGTGGATCCGTAACTGTCCTCTCCGCTGAAAGCACGCGCTCTTCAAACCTGTCAATCCCCAAGCACCTCAAATGACCCTTTCGAAACAGTATCCCACGAAAATTCCCGAGAACCCTGTCAGAAGAAATCCTTCATTTGCCGCGCGCACGGGAGGCGTGTGCGGAAGCCTCAAGCCTAGAGACGAGGGCCTCCGTGTTGGCAAGAGACTGCAGCAGTTGCTCGACAGTCTCGGCTTGCACAGTGAGCAGACGCAGGAGCGCAGGGGCAACTACTGGGTGCTGCTCCTCGTTGCTGCTGCTGCCATCAGCTTTCTGCTGCTGCAAAGTTGCTAGCCACACACGCAGCCCGTCAATCCGCTGTTGCCAATCTGCCCACTGAAACTCCTCCTGCAGCAACCAAACACGAGCAGCAGCTCACAGACGTTCCACTCAGCATTGGAAAGGAAAGAGCTCCAGAAGGCTGCAGCTGCTGATTCGGGGGGCACCTGTATGCGCATCAGGAGCTGCTCGTTGGCAGCATCGCAGCGCAGGTTCCTTTCGCACACGCCTCGGCTAACAGCCAGCCCTGAGAATAGCAGACGCGGCAGAAGGAATACTGGCAATGTGGCAAGAGCACTGGCAAGAGCAAAGTCGCTGGAGCGCAGCTAGGGTCCCCACTCTTTCGGCAGTCAGAAAGCTGCATGCTTCGGCAGCAAACCGCGCTGCGAGGGGAGCAACAGCGCCAGGAGAAAACACACCTTCGACCAGTCCTACAGCTCTGATAAGGCTATGAGCCAGCAGCGCATGCCTCTTCTTGATTCTCCCCAACTACACACAACACAGAGACAAAAAGCATGCAGCAGCAAGCATGACAACGGCAGCCGTAGGCAGCAGCAGGTGTCGTCGTAAAGAACGGCTCGGGAGCTACAGTGCAAGCATACCCCATGAAGATGCACAGTCACCACAATCACCACTCCATTCACCCCACGCATCCCCAGCTTACTGCTGCCTTCATTTGATTGTATTTTACAGTCAGCGCCTCCGTATCCCTCGCCGTTGCCGCAGCCGCCTGACTAAGAGCTTCAGTGCGCTGAGATGCTCCGCTGATGCGAGCAGCTAACCCTTGAAGCCCCTCAACAGCAACTACCACCCCTGCACACGAAGCCAGCAACAGCAATGCCACAGCAGCAGGAGCGCGCTTTTGCAGCGAAGTCGGCTGCAGGCAGCACATCTAAAATGGAGCTGAAACAAGGCACGCTGCCCATGCATGCAAGGCCGAAAGCCGCTCGACGCCTCCTCCTGCTGTCGTATGAAGCTTGCTGCCGGGGTTGGCACGTGCACTGTGAAAAAAAAATCAGCGGCTGGTAATGTTCTCGCTCGCTTTCCCAGCTTCCTACTCCCCCCCAGTCCACACCCTAAACGTACCCGCTTGTCTATCTGGATTTCTGTGGGCTGCCCTCTGCCACCTGGACAGCAATTCCTGGCTCTGCTGCGGATTAGCAGCTGCGAGTTGTTGCACTTGCTGCTCCATGAAGAAGTTTTGCTGCTGCGCCCGCGTGAGCCCTGTGCTGGCGCTGCTGCTGCTGCTGCTGACGTCCACATCATACGAAAAGCCGATCGCAGCAGGTGTCTCGTCCTTCAGAAGCTGCTCCACGCGCTGAAGCCGCACCTGCAGCGATGCGAGGTAGTTTCTCTGGTGTATAGGCACATCTTGGGGAGCTGCAGAGATGCAAAAACTCGCAAATTCAAACACCCTCCCGATTCGGCATGACCAGAAAAGCTCTGAGAACAATCCTATCCATCTATTTTAGTGCCGGCATCTTCAAACCAAGCAGAAGCGTGTAGGCGGCGGCCCTTAGAGTAGCCAACTCTCCAGGGAAGCCTGTGGCGACACCACACGGGGGACGTGAGGGGCCATCGCTACAGAGTGTGTGGGAACCAACCTGCTACTCCCGTCTGCTGCTGTTGCTGGGAGGCTGGTGAGGCTCCCAAGAGGCTGCCGAACATTTTTCGTGGAAGGACTGTCGGCGGCAAGACACCGTCTGTCACTCAAAGGCCCCCCCGCTTCTCTCAACCGGCAAACTACTAACAGCCGTCGCGGCAATAGCAGCGCCAGTGGCTGCTGCTGCCGCCGCAGAGCCAATAGAATGAAGCTGCTACTCTGCCTGAACGCAAATCTTGGCCAATTGTACCTCGAACGGCAACGGCGAAGAAGCTTCACACCCTACGTACCCTGTGCAGAACAGAACGGAGGGTGGAGCTGCCACCGCGCTCCAGGTGGGTGCGTCTGCCGAGAAGCAACCCGTGCGAGGATCTAAAACAGGAGCCAAAAAGGCTTAATTATTCTGTCTGAGGTGGAAAGAAAGCGCCGCTACAGTCGCGGAACGAAGGGCCCCAAACTGGAGAGGGGCCCCCCGTCAGTCCTGCTGCCCCTCGTCCCGAGGAGTACCCCGTAAGGGGTGTAGCGCATTGAACGAACCCTTCTCTTGAGCAGGTGTTTCTTGGGCATCCGGTGCCTAAAATTACCGGCAAAAGGCATTTAGTGTGTCACGGCGATGAGACAACGGTACTTGGGGGCACAAGCAGCGGGGCGCATTCATACACAAGAGATGTTGCAACCTATCGGGAAGGCTGGTGCTCCCATGTTATCTCTGGCAGCCCGTCTGTCTCCCGTGCTGGCCTTCTATTACAACACTGAGCTGCTCTCTGAGCCTATTCGAGCCATTCATTTTGTTCTTTCTTCCTTATTGTTTTTCAACGCGGCTAACCGAGACACAAAGGCAGGGATCGCACGTTTAATCTGCTAGCCACCTTTTGAGGCGTCGATCCGTTTGCCACTCCACGCCGGGCATCTCCTGTCGGCAGCGCCTAGCCCTCCCCTCCTTCCCACTTTTCCTCTCATTGTTTTTCCTGACATTTCAACAAAGTCGCCCACAAAAGTTTTGAAAAAAGGTAACTTTCCACCAGTTTCGTGCGTGTAGCTCTCGGCTAACTCCACACCACGGGGGTCTCCCCGTAAATGCAAGTTTCATGCTCACCAGAGCTTCTCATGGATTCTTTAGAAAGTATGCTCAGAAGGCACAATCCGTCGTGATTATAATACTGGCGGGCTCGAGGGTGCATACCCATGTACCCACACGAACAAGATCTGGGTGCTTTCACAATCCAGGTCACGAAGTGTAATATACATGTTTACGGAGAGTTTCAAAATTCAGATTGAGGGGCAACAAAGCGTATAATTCACGAGGCACACCATACCTCACTTCAATAGACATGCCACATTCTGTCAATGCTCTGTGATTAGCGTTGGCTGCGTGTACAGTAGCGCTGTTTCTTGTAGTGGTGTGAAGTGTGGGATCACCATTCGTGTTTTTTGCGTGTATGCCTGCTCCTTCACCACTGATTCTCTAGCGATCAGCCGCCTTCTACCATATCGGCTCTGTTACCCAACCGGTCTCCCTTTTTTTCCCCTTCGTTGGGTTCTCCGTATCCACGATCAAGTCTGCGCTTCAATGCTTTTTCCGATCTCTCTTGCTTCGTCTTGTGTAGCTGCTTGAGTACTGTTTCTCTACCCTTTGCTGCCTTTCAATCTGGGTAACAGAATCACTTTATCAACATGTATTTTACACCTTTGGCCTCCCTACTCTAATTTTATGCAGATCATGCTCAGATGACCATATGAGTATGCTCTTGGGAAGAGAAACAAGTTTTCAAGGGCTTTTATATGGGTCTGACAAGCGCATAGAAAGATCACATTATATGCGCATTCGTGCGAGCAAATAGCCTCGAATTACCCGCTTTTACTCGTTTCCTATGTCCTCTCTGCGCAGCGCTCTAGTAATTGCAGGTAGCACACGCTACAAGCCACCAAGATGAAGGGCCTCCTTCTCGTCTTTTTCGTTCTCACGGTTCTGGCCACCCCTATGCCTTCTTGCCAGGGAGCAGAATCATGCCTCTCGTGTCGCCTTCGAGGGCAACACAAGCTTGGTATGTTTGCACTTTATTTCTGTTTTAGACCCTTCTTCTGCTTCCCGTTCTTTTAACGGTGTACCATCTGCATCAGTGTATCATCTCTTCCTTCCGACCCTTTCCTGCTTGTTTGAATTTCCCTTTCCTCGAGACTTTATTCCTTGCCCGTCTTGCTTGTCGTGTATTGTGGCGCTGCCTCTGCCATCTTTTCTCTTCTACATCCACCTCTTTTGCAATACGTCCGTCTTTTTCTTCTTTCATGCTAGTCTTTTGTTTCCCTCAAGACCCCCATTAATTCCTGCTGACCAAAAACCCCAAAGCTGAGTCCTTTTCAACTTAGGCTTGGTCAGAAATGTCAGATAGCTTTGACTTACCTAGTAGCAGGAGGTGACGCCAAGAAGTGCTCGTACACGTTCCGGGCCTGTCTCTCCTCTCACTTCCCTTAACTGCTGCGGCCACTACAGATCATCAGCTGACAGCTGCTTCAACTGCAGTGCTGGCTCCAGGAGCTCTACTGACTGTCTTTTGGCTCCTTCACAACACTTTTTCTAAATCTTCCGGGAAATTCTCGCTGTTTCATGATCGAAAAACAATGACAATCGTTGGTTTCTTATGTGAAAGCTTTCTTCTTTTCTCGTGTGTGCATCTTGCTTCAACAGGCATCGGATCTAAGAATCATGAAGAACATGCGGCTCTAAATCACCAGCTACAGTTGCTGCACCAACAGCAGCAACAACAGCTGAAGACTCTCCTTAGCCAGCCACAAGTTCCTAAATTGACAAGCGCAGAGCAACTGCAACAGCAAGCAGCTCCCCAAAGCATGACACTCGAACAGTTCCAAAAGCAACAGAAAGAAAGGCAACAGCCACAACAGCAACAGCAACAGCAAGAGCTGCAACAGCAAACCGCTCCCAGGGTTATGACATTGGCAGACTTCCAAAAAATGCAACAGCAGCAGCAAGAAGGGTCTGTCAAGATTATGAGTCTTGCGGAATATCAGCAGCAGCAGCGGCTAAGCGGGCAGCACCACAAGCCACAGCAGGAACAACAACATCCACCGCAGCAACAGCCACAGCAACAGCAACAGCAACATCAGCAAGAGCAACAACGACAGGAGGAACCCCAGCAGCAGCAGGAAGCAGAGCAAAGCCAACAACAGCAAAAGAACGAACCTCAGGAACAGGCAGGTGGCCTTCGCAGCTTGCCCGCTTGGCTTCCTGAATGGCTTGTTTCCCCCAAGTCCGGCGGGGGTACTACCAGCATCAGCACGACGACGACCACCACAACAGCAGTAAGTACAACGGCAGATGTAAAAAATGAGATCCCCGGAGTAGCAATAGCCGCTCCTGCCGTCCCTACACTTGGAACTCTGTTCTTCAAAGTAGCATCCCACACCACAACTACAACAGCCCCTCCAACCACGCATGCCGATGGTTCCCAACAAACTGCCATCGATGCCCTAAGCCTCCTCCCGGTCCTGCCTTCAATCCCTGACGAGTCTTTGCTAAACGATCCTGAGTCGGCAGATACTCAAAACATGCCGGCAGTGACAGAGGGGGCACAAGCGATCGCAGCCTCAATACCCCTGGAGCAGCACAACGAGGTACCGTTACACCCAGACAGCTATTCCTACAGCGGGCTTCTGCAACAAGACACCAGCCCAATATCGGGAATCAGACGGCTGATTGACTTGCCGCTTCCTACAGCAGCAGGAAGCCGCGAATACCAATACTAGCAGAGGCCTCAGCAAATACGACACAAGAGGACACATTACCAGATAGTAAACAACCAGCAGGGTGAGCGATAGGAACACCCATCCGCCTAGAACGCCTGCCCTCTGGCAGCCGATGGTGAGGCAGCTGCTACCGTTGTTCTCTCCAACTAGATGCTCCTACGTGCAAGTAACAACGGCCCGGCGCTCACGTATCATCAGAATGCCATACATATTTTCAAACCCGCCATATAACGTTTTCCTGTGCGCGCCCCGTGTTGGTGCGGATTGCGCACCAACAAGCCTAACGATAACTAGGCTACACATTGTTCTTTTAAGTATTTATACGGAAAATCATCGCTTGATATGCCTTCTTGCGATGCCTTAAAGAGAAAAGTGTCCTAGGGCGCTAGGGTCAGGACTTTCAGATTATTCCCTCGTACATACGAAGACGCACCGAAAGTAAGGCTAGTAGCCTCAGCAGCCACACAATATTCGGGGCTTATACTTGTTTTCCTTATTTAAGTTCAGTGCAAAACCTCATTTTAAGTATTTAAGGAAGGCGTACAGCAAGAGAGAGAAGATCTTCCCATCGTCCTACGCTTTTAATTGTCATAAGAAACAGCATTTCTCCTACCATCTAGAGCACCACTTTGTCAAGGGCGCCCAAAAGAACAAAGCCATGCATCCAATCAAGCAACACTGAGTCCCGAGGTTCTTGCCAAAGTTCTGTAGACAGGTACATCCCTATCCGAAGTCCCAAATCGCTAACAAAAAGCGAACCGGGGAAAAGAGTTGCAGTTGTTGCGAGTGTGATGCGTATTTTTTAAGCTTAGTAACTGGACAATACAAGTAATACACCGAAAGGACCTCGCATAGTAACATTGGAGTAGTGCTCGAATGACGGCAGACGACATTCAAAAATTTCTTTGTAACATGCTGGGCGTGAATTCCAAAGCGAGCAAGCTAAGACGGTTTGATGGGACTGGATAGTGCACACTGATTAAGAACGCGTGCGATGAAAATCTGGTTTGTTAGTTCTTCCGCGCACTTAAGATATCTATATGAGCCTTAGCAGCTCGGTTATGGAGGTGACTTGCGAGAAATACCCGTCCAGCTTGCTCACGGTTGTTTTGGGATGCGGACCAGTATTCTTTTGACATGTGTTGAGCTTAGACAAGGCAAGCAAGGGCCTCAAAAGCAGTTTATACTGTTAATCTGTGGTGACAACCACTTCATAGATTGCATCTCGTTTAAATGCACTAGTATATGGACGCCTCAGCGAGCGAACGCTGAAGCTAAATGGATAAAGTACACTAATAACTGTTCTGTCTCCCGCTCTCACACACTTCAACATGGCCAAAAAAGGGTCCAACAAGGCGAGTGTAGTTTACCTCAAGTATGCTTGACCGCCACTCGGAGCAACAATTGATGGCAAGCAAACCAAATCATAAATGGGACGGTTAAAGCTCCAGACGGGCACACAAAATTGAAGACATATCTGTGCATAAACGGCTTAGCATCCCGTGTAGCTACCACCATAAGTAGAACGGCAAGGTGAATTCAGTTTTGAAAATGAGTTTGTTTCGACTTCTAGATTTCAAGTTGCGGCACGCAATTCTTACGTAACACGGCAATACTCCACCTGATGAAAGCTTCGACACCAACCTTGCGCTCGTTTCACACAAAAACTAAACAGTCAACTGCAAGTCGTGCGCGGTCAATCGAATGCGTCGCTTTCGTATGTCCCATCACTACCGACACAAGAATTGAAGCCGCTACACAGCCATCCGCCCCCCTTGCCACCTTCAACGAGCGCACAGCCTTTGTTCTGGTATCCCTTTTCTGATAGATTCGGGCTTTTTGCTCCGCTGGTGGCATGCCCTGTCCGTAAAGCCCCACCTCGGACCTACCCGCTTACCGTCATGCTACGACCCCACAATTTCATCCAAATGTCTAAAAAAGTTGACTACCCTGTGCTTAACCCCAATCACGAAGGCCAAAAAAGCATGGCCCCCTGCTAAGATTTGGTCCAGTCAATCTAGCGACCCCTTTCTCGAGGTGAACAAGGCGGCAACACGTGCCTACCATTAGTTCTCCTGGGGGAGTCGCCCATACGCATGCACCACAGGGCTGTATCCTCCACTGCAAGACCAAGGTTCCCTAGCCCCTTTCACTGACAAGGCAACAGCACCGCTAATGAACAATTCCCCGACCCCCGCAGCAGCCGTCTGGTTGGGAGCACTGCCAAGACCTTCGCACGAACTAATAGGAAAACTACATCCAATGTACGCGTGCAACAATAGCATACTTTCGCGGACCCACAAGCAGAAGCCTCCGCGCGGTCTGCCGTGCCAAGACACGGATGAGCTTCCCGCAAGGAAGCGAGACAGACACAGTAGGTGGCTTCTAGAGAAGCCTAAAAAGAAGCACAGGAGGTTAGTCACCTCCGATTAGTTTCGATGGCCTAAAGAGTGCATCGCATCGTGTAACTCGCGAATTAGCAGACGGGACGGCGTCTACTGAGACATCTTCTTGCTCTTGCTCTTCTTGGGAAGCAGCACGGAGTGGACGTTGGGCAAGACACCACCAGAGGCAATTGTGACACCGCTAAGGAACTTGCTCAGCTCCTCGTCGTTGCGCACTGCCAACTGGATGTGTCTGGGGATGATGCGGGTCTTCTTGTGATCTCTTGCCGCATTACCCGCCAGCTCCAAAATCTCTGCACAAAGGTATTCCAGCACTGCAGCCATGTAGACAGGAGCCCCAGCACCGACACGCTTGGCGTATCTGCCCTTCTTCAAGTACCGACCAATACGCCCAACGGGGAACTGTAGGCCGGCCTTTGCCGACTTGCTGGTGGCCTTAGAAGCCTTCTTGGAGCGGCCGCCCTTTCCCTTAGCCGACATTTTCACGAGAAATGCCAAATGGTATTCGTTTCCGTGCACAGAGAGGAGAAAGAATATGTGTGTCTCGCCACCCGACACCGAGCAGGGGGCAGCAGACCACGCGGATGGGGAGAACGGGGGGATGCGCTGGCGACGGTGCGGTGGTGAGCTTCGCCGCTTGCAACCAAAAAATTGGCTAGTTACTCTTGAAAATGGCTAGCTCCTCGATCAGAAAGCCAAAATAGTGCAAAAGATGAAGCAGCAGGCCGGTCGGGTGCAGGGGTGCACGGGGGGAGAGGCGGAGCTACACCCCCGCAGCGGCTAGCCTGCCCCCTCCCCCCCTGGCCGCGGTGTCTGGCCGCGGTGCGTGTGCGTTTCACACAATGGCAGCACTCGCAGAATCATCTTTTGGGATTTTACCTCCGCTGAAGTTGAGACTGGCAATTACAGAAAATGGCCCGCACAAAGCAGACAGCCCGTAAATCTACGGGAGGAAAGGCCCCTCGCAAGCAGCTTGCCTCGAAGGCTGCGCGCAAGTCTGCCCCTGTTGCTGGTGGTATTAAGAAGCCCCACCGTTACAGGCCTGGTACAGTGGCTCTGCGTGAGATCAGGAGGTACCAGAAGAGCACTGACCTCCTTATCCGCAAGCTGCCCTTCCAGCGTCTGGTGAGGGAAATCGCTCAGGACTTCAAGACTGACTTGCGTTTCCAGTCGTCCGCTGTTCTTGCTCTGCAAGAAGCTGCCGAGGCTTACCTTGTGGGCCTTTTCGAAGACACCAACCTGTGTGCCATTCACGCCAAGCGTGTTACCATCATGCCGAAGGATATCCAGCTGGCTCGCCGTATCAGGGGAGAGCGCTCTTAAGCGCCCACTTCCTTAAGGCGTGTCTCTTGTCTGGACGGAGATAAGAGGACTTCGCCTCATGACGAGCTGGTGCTGGGCGGGAGGTATTTCCGCATTCTGTGAATTATAGACTGGAGAATCTCGTTTTGCACCTTTAGGCTTCACTAGAAGCCACCAATCTTTTTAATGGCCTAGGTTGATCTTGGGCTATATGATTTAGTTCTGCTTTGGTTGCTTCCAAAGCAGACCCTATTTTTCAGTAAAAATTTTGCTGATTACAAATACTATTTGGCCGCCTTCGAGCGCTCTCGCCTGGGCGTCAGTGTAGACACATGGCAGGGGGACTGACAGTTTTGCGACAACGTCGGGGGCATTGTGAAGGAAGCTTGGTAAAAACTGCGCCAGGCGAACCTTAATTAGGCCTACGCAGGAGTTTGTGGCGGAACAAAACCGATGGGTTTCATTCGTTCTCTACCGAGGGCGCAGTATAGCAGACGCATTTTCTCTTAGCGTTTTTTTGGTGGCCACATTGGCGGGCGATGTGACAGCATTCACGTGTGGCACTGAGGGGAAAGTGCAATGGAAGATGCGCAGTGGAGGCTCGCAGGTAGAAAACTTGCATGCATAGGGGTCCGGCGGGTAGGTGGAGCCCGACGGAGGCTAATGTTTTGTTGACAACTAGGGCGATCTTGAATTTTTGGAGTGCCGTGCGACGCGTTTATGTGGACTTTTAGGGGGCCCTTAGGTGATTGTCTGGATTCTCCAAGGGAAACCAAAAACTTTAATCGCGCAGTGGTGTTCACATTTTCCGTTTCGCGAGAATGCTCATCTTCAAGAGGCGATGCACCAGGTCGTCCAACCTTTTGTGCCGTCGGCATTCGAGCATATGTAGAGCGGTAGGTCAGCACTGGAGGCTACTCCGAAGTGTGCATTGTTGCAGAAAACAGGTAACTGCGTTTGACCAGTTGCCAAGGTGTGCGCAGACAAAGAACTATGCAACTTGCCCTGAATGTAATTGGTTTGAGGGTCGAAGCCCACAATCACATGGGTGCGTTAACTAGCTGTGATCTTTTCACAGTAAGTACCAAGATCCTGAGCGATATCGTATCGCAAAGGCTTGTAGCCACAAACAGTATGCGGGCGTGGAACAAGCAGCCGTGTCATACTTTCGGAACACGTGAACATGCTGCAGGACAGCGGTAAATTTGAGCACTGAACACAGATAAGGGCACCAAGTTTTATCCCCATCCATTTTCGAAGTCTTTCCGTGGTAGTGGAAAGTTTTAACTGAGCTTAGAGACTTAAATGTTAGCCCAAGAATCACGAAAATATGCAGAATTGCACACATACTCTTCTGCCCCCTCCAGGCTTTGAGCTTACAGGCAGTAAATCCAATTAAGCGTTTAGTGGCTTTCCGTCATTCATACATATCCATCCCCAATAATGCAGAAGAAACAGTGATATATTATAACGTAAGGTAGAACGTACACTGGGATGCAACAGGAGGGTACAGTATACTGTTGGACACTCGACTGCAAAGGCATACGAATGCAGATATACAATCTTTTTGCTCAGTATTAGTGCAACCCGTCTCGACGTGGAGGCTTCAGGTCGCTTCTTCTCTTCGGTCCGGTATCTCTTAAATGTTTTTTGCTGGGATTGAAAAGTGGATACACGACTAGCTGTGTAGCCGCATGCATGCAGCTGCCCTTCTTGCCGCTCCAACTTACCCTGAAAGAGAAATTTATGGCCACCTTCTTCGCTTTTGTTAGCGTGAGTAGTCTATTCGGGCCTTGCTACATCCAGTCAGGTACTTTCGTGTAGCACCGAAAATGTGGAGCTGTCTACCGATAAATAAAACTTTGTGTGATGTGGATCCACTGGGGGCATGTATGCGTTTGCCGTGCTTAGCTGACTTCGGCAGCTTCGACCACACTGCTTATGGTCGACTAAGAATTGGTTTTCTAGTATCAGTAAAACTGATTGATTGGCTTGGCAGCTTATATTTCTTATTTACGGCAGAGTAGCATCAGCACAGCACAAAAAGAATCAATATTCTGGACGTGCACGCTAAACGCTATGTGCAAGTAGCTGAGAGTGCTCGGAATGCTTGTAGGGTACGGCAGCGCTTACCCTAGCTGTCGCGTCATGCCGGAACTCTGAGGGCGCGGGCGGGGGAAGAGGAGAGGGAGCCAACTTCGGAAGGATGCCCAATAACTACTAACTTTGTACTGAGCAAGAAGTTAGGTGCTTGCTATGGAGCCATCATATGAAACGTTGCAATACTCTTATACCCCTGAACATGCAACATATAAGCCATCTACTATTATGAATCTTCTGATTCATGCCGGTCGACAACATACTAGGTTTCTACCGAGATAATTACATTTTTGCGCACAATCAACAAGTTGACCACTATATGGACAAACTGTACCTCTGTGACATGCGGCCATTTGTTCTCGACTGAAATTCTGCCGCGAATTTTTTTGATGCCAAGACCTCGTTTAATCCTGAAGGGTCTCAGTCAATCGCTGCCATCTATTAGATTCACTGTATCTCTGCAGACAGACTAATGTGCATCCATGGTCCTCGATATCTTGCCGTGAATTTGAAGATACTGTATGTTGTCCTTTGCGCGCTGATGAATAACAGGACATGCAACAGGTGCCTATTTCTTTACTACGGATGACGGAACGGCAAATTCACCGATAACGAGGACTAGATGGAGACGCGTTTGACTACGTATGTCTTCAATGTCTGCACATGAGGAGAAACTCCTGTTTCTGCGGCTCTCCGCCACAAGCTGTAATCCTAAATCTTGTACTCTTTATGCAAGTCAGCCATTTGATGAAAATGCACGAGTTTGTTATGTTTGCTGATAGAACGACGGTCCAGCGTAACTTTAAATAGCAAGGTCTCACGAGGACCCCTCAAGCAGCTGTCGTATCCGTTTACGCAGAGCCTCTTCCTGAGGACATACAGCATGAGCGTACTGAGGATAACAGATGTTGACGTGCATGGGGGGCAAACAAACAAAAAAAGCGAAATCAGGCGCCAGTGATGGAATATCGGAGACAGAAAACATGCACGGCACACGAATTGCGGTGGAGGACGGGAAGAGAGCTAACAAGACGGAGATAGACGTCCCAAAGACCAAAGGGTGACTTTTGGAAGCTGGTTGCATACGTGGCGGAGGTAGTGACACAGAGAGATTAGCCAGAGAAACAGAGAATCACGGAATGTGATTGAAGGAGCAAGAAATTATCAGAGGAAGAAACGCAGCACCAGAGAAGCCGCCTGAAAAAAACAGAAACGTTTGACTGGTTAGGCATCGAGTACCTCGATGTCAGTTTCGGCGGGTGTGCTTGTTTTGTGTTTTCTTTTTCTCCTGGAGTTCTCGTGCTCCTTTATGAAGCGGGGGCCCTGAGTGTGCGCGAAGATAGGCGAATAATCGCAAGAAGACGCACAGTTGCAACTTATCAGATTGGAGGCGCTCTTGGCAGAGGTAAGTCCTTTGTACCCCGTCCAAGACGCACTGATCTGTATGGCGAGAGCTGTCTACTCTGCATGCCATCCTCCTGTACTTATGTTGAGCCAGACGGAGCATCCGCCTCTACGATACAGATTAAAAATACGGGCAACTGAAAGTCTCGATCATGGTGTGCGGTGTCAGCATGCATGCGAGTTTTGGGCCACGAGTGCACATGCATTTCACATTCAGCTTAGAGGGCGATTCAGCATCTGTGTGCGCCTATCATCAGCGAAACATGTTCGCCTGCAATCCTGGAGGGTAGCGGTCTCAAGACCAAAGTCTTACCCCATCATATTCATCGCTTAACTCCCTAAAACCTCTTGTAATCTGCGACTGATGCTTCGGCTGCTGCGATTGTGGCTTATCCCTCTGCTTCTGCTGCTGCTTCTGCTGCTGCTTCTGCTGCTCGATTGAGCCCCCTGCTGCTGCACTCTGCTCAGCAGCCAGCCTTTGCTGCCTCCGTCGCTCCCTTTGTCTTTGACCTGCATCAACAGGCGTAGCATCAGCAACGACATGGAACAACTATGATGGGACGTGCTTGAGAGAAACACTTTTTTCTCTCTGCCTCTACGTGGGAAAAAAGTGCAACTTTTTACTGCGCTTCAGGTGGACTTGCATTCCAATTGTACCTCTGCTGTACGTCTTCTTCTTCAAGGCTTTCCCCGACTTCCTCTGCCCGTCCCCGTCCTCCTTCTCTGCAGCTGCTTCTTGTTGACGCTTCCTTAGTAAATTCGCAAAGGCTTTGACGCGCTCAGTCTGAGGCGATGCCAAAAACGCAGACTCAAACAAATAGGACTATTAATTTTGTTCAGAATGTTCCTCGCTGCCCTTGCTTAGTCATTTTCGCGTATTTCCCCCCCTTCCGCCTCCCCCATTCCCCTGCTTATGCCAGCTGCCTAAACTATGTCGCGTGCACTCTTCTTTCTCTCAATCATACTTTTGTTTGCCTATGCACCTGTATCGTCTTTCAAATGCGTTGTCTATACTAAAACTATATGTGTGGACACTTGGAGCTATTCCTGGGGCCATAAGCACGAATACCCGCTCACCCTAATCTTAACCTTCCTCGCATCTTCAAGTGCAAATTGCACGATCGGCAGTCTCTCCATGCCCCTCTGTTGCTGCTGCTGCTGCGCTTGGAGATCTCCAGGCCGCAGAAAGAAGCCCCGACTATCTCGGATTGCATGCACCAGCTGTAGAGCTTGTGCAAAGTCGCACCCTAGATCAATGAAACAGAAGCCAAGGGAACGGCGGGGGGCCCCGGGGGCCCCCGAAGTTTCCTTTCGAAGGCGCTCTTTTTTTGGCTCGCGGATCACCGACACCTGCATATGGATCAAAATACGCAACAGAGGGCTGAGCGATACAAACAGCAGCAGCTTAGGAGTGAAATGCGCATGTTTATGGCGGCTCGCAGTCTCTCTCTCTCTCTCTCTCTCTCTCACCTTGGTGATGGCTGCAGCAGCCTTCGCTCTCCACTTTTTCGCACTATGAGCAGTTTTCGTCGAACCCTTCTGCTGATTCTGTTCCTGCTTCTCCTGTGCAAGGCCGTCCTGACCGGCTGTTGCTGCTGTCATGGCATCAGCAGTAGGGGACTCGAAATGGGATTGGAGAATAGGCCCCAACAGCATCGACACCTTCTCCCTTAAGAAGTTCGCATCCACCCAACTGGGCAGATTGCGAATGCATAGACCTGCAGCAAAATACTCAGCTTCGTATGAGGAGAGCTGACCCCAGAGCCTTCGGCAAGCCGACGAGCGAAAAAGCCTCCTAGACACCCCCTAATCCTTGGCATGACTTCTGATCCTCCGCACTGAGCCTTTCCTGCACAACCTTACACGCTGCTGATGTCTCTCCAAGCAGGTTGAAGTCGCAACGTACGTTTTTTGTTGACGAAGATGTTCGGATTCTTCAGCTTCTCCTTCGTTTCGTCGTAGGCCGCCTTCGCCAGTGCCTCATCTAAAGGCCCCAAGCCTTCAAACGGCCTCCTGGGGAGGCCCTCAAAGGCCAAGGAAAGGCCCTTCTTTGTCGCAGACTCCGTAGCTCTGAAGCGTAAAATTCGGAGGTAGGAAGGCAAGACGCCGTCCATGGGATTCGGCAAGTTGACTCTAGACAAGGGGTGCAACGACGCATGCCAAGGACACAAAAAGTGGCATGAAAAACGAACCAAGCTACGCATACACTGAAATCATCGTTGCAAAGCACAAGGTGGATAAAACGGTTCGAGGAACTACGGACCCCGTTCTCACAGCGTCTATGCAGCTACACCACACACATTGTTGGTTCGGAGGCACGACGGCACGCTGTACGTACACCGTGGAGTTCGTTCAACAACAGGGAACAGAATGTCTATGGCATGTTTCTGAACACATAGAAGGACGAGACGCGTTATGATTCAGCATGCTCCCACATTACTTTCCAATAAATCCATGTATCAACATAGACATTCAAGTGGCTTCCGTGCCTGGCTTGGTGCTTCGTTTGGGGAAGGCTCTTGGCCTGTTGACGATCCAGGGCAGGAAGAATCTGCAAGCGTCTACCCCGAAGGAAAAGCGAGGCACCGCAAGCTGCTTCTGCCTGCTGTTGTTGCTGTTCCTCCAAGAGCAGCTCCTGCCCCTGCATGTGCTGCTGCTGTTTTGCAGCAAGCAGATGAGACAGCCTTTTCTGCTGCCGCCCCGACAGCCTCTCTAGTTCTTTTTCATACGCCCTAGAGGCGCCAACGGCGCGCTGAGCTGAGACCTAAAGAGAGGGATCCACCCAAAACGCACAAGGCACGCAAACGTTGCCTCCCCTCCCCGCTAACCTCCCCGTAGTTGTTGACAGCGGCACCAGAACCAAGCCATGCCAGAGGGCGCTGTAGCATAGAAAGTATCCTTAAGCTCAAAGCAGCCCATGCAAGGAAACAGCAACAAGGATAAGAAGAGGAATACGAATGACAGCGATCGAAGCAGTAGCACTCTCACAGCATCAGCGAAGTACACGAAAGCCGCTCCCTTCGCCTCTCCCGCATCATTTTTGACAATAAAGGTCTTCGTCACTGCACCGAATTGTTGCAGAGCTGAAGTGACACTCTCTGCCGTCGCATCAAACGGCAAATTGCGCACAAAGACGGAGTTAGCAAGTTGATCCTTCAGTCTCTGCTGTTGGTCTTCCTGGTGCGGATGGCCATTTCTGTGCTTCTTGTTCTTCAGCGAATGCTGCTGTTGCTGCTGGAGCTGCTGTGCATTAGCCACGTCCCCTTCACCATTCTCAATATCCGCATCAACAAGGCGTTTACGTCGAGCCTGTTGTGGCTTTCGCTCAGACTCTGCATGCTGCTGCTGCTGAGACTCTTCGACATTCTCCTTCAAGGGAGCCGGCCGCCTGCCATTCACGCCGTTCCTGCCATTTGGATGCCTTGGTTTCTTCCGTGCTGCTTTTTGGAAGCTTTCATGACCTACCGAAGGAAGCCTCTTCTTATGGGCATGTTTAGGGGCCTTGCCAGCCCCTCCTCTGAACGAAGGGCCCATGGCGATCAGAGGAAACAAAGAGGCGCGAAGAATCCCACACAGGAAGATATTCAATACATGCACGTCATCCCCTGAGAAAAGATGTCTGTTCCTCACACGGCCTCTGTTGACGAGGTATACGCGGGGTACGATCAAACGCGATACGCCCTAAAACAGCAGCAACTGCTGCTGACTTTCAGTGACTTCTGCGAGAATTCACTTGAGGCGGGAGACAGGGGGGCCCCGAAGCGCAGTGAGTGGGGAGGGAGGGGGACCTTCAATCAGTACGGAGAGTCCTTCCTCTCTGAATCCAAGTACCGAAGGCAGAAAATAGCACAAAAAGGAATTCGGTGTCAAAAAAATGGCAGGGAAAATGAACCCATGGAGAAGCTCCTTAGCTGGAAAACCCATAAACCCTTCGGGCCCCACAAGCTATTGAAAGCTGGCTTGCGGGGCCCCTTCAATGAAAAAGTAGAGAAGAGGACTACCAGAAGATTTTTACTCCTCCGAGCTTGATTAGTGGACCCAAAGTAATACATTATAATTACAAAGCCGAGCCTCCGGTAGTTAGTAGGAAACGAATCGACCGACACGGCAGTACGGGCGCCGGGGATCGAACCCGGGATCTTTCGCGTGTGAGGCGAACGTCATAGCCACTAGACCACGCCCGCATGTCTGGCGTGCAATTTGTGGACGGAAGAGCAGTGACATATTACGACACTTACACGAACGCCAGCTGTCAAAAGCACAGCTATACAGAACCTGCGCGTGCTCTCCAGACTTCTGAAGGCACCTTCAGTTCACCTTACGCCGTCCAAGTCCTAATAATCCTTCTATGTGCCATCGTGAGGGAAAGACCTGCAAGCGAGAGAGGTATCATACATCCCTTTCTCTGGTACTTCATTCAGAAAAGTGAAGGTCAGAATGCGCAACCCTACAAGAGCTTTGAGCGGGGTATGCGCATTCGTTGGATTGATTGCGACCCCTGTCAGAAAGCCACTTCATGTTCTGCCAAAAACTGCGCCTTCGCAGTCGACAGCCTGTAAAATGGATGGAATTCCAGAAAGGTCTGTCCTCCCGCATTGCGTAGCCACCGAATGAAAAGCTCTCAAATCATATCGGAGAGAAAAGCGCTGATGAGCTGCCCCAGAGAATTAGAAAGGGTGCTAACCTAAATTTAGCATGCAGAGTAACAAGTACACACTTTTACCTGCACCAGTCATATTAAATTAGGAATCCTTATGGAATTGACTCTATGGTCTGTTTGTACATCGTGTCTACTGTAGATTAGTAGTAACTCGCCACAACCAGACGCAATGCTGTGTGCGAGTGCGCTAGATGCTGTTCGCAACTATCTGTAAATGCCCGGGGTATTTAAGGTGTGCAGTTGATCGCACCAAAACTGCCTCTCTCTTCTTTTGGGGATTTGACAGGGGCAGGCAGGGAAAGAAGGAACTCCTCGAGGAACAATCAAGAATCTTCTGTTCAAACATAACAACTGTCTATTAACTTTGGATTGAGTCTGGAAAATAGTTTCTTCCGGTAACCTAGAGCAAAAAATACATTCTAGGTGTATATACACCCCAAGCCATGCCAAAACACACGGGAAAGTTGTTATGTCACTCTATTCGAGGTCACCTCTGGGTGACACCTCGATCTAGACTCATCAAAGTCTCATTGCAAAGCCTAGCCGTTCTTCGCAAAAAAACTTCCTCCTTCTGGCAGCGCTACTGCCAGTTCCAACAAGAGGAAAGAGTGGCATCTGATACGCACTACAGCACCCTCAAAGAAATTCGAGCATTCACAGTTAGACGCACGTAGCATCTGGCGCACACAACATCGCGTCTTTTCGTATTCAGCCAGCTGTGCTGTGCAATAAACACGAAGTACGCATAAAAGAACTACGCAGTCAGTCCTTCACTAATATCTAATTAATATTTGAGGTGTAGTAGCTAAAGCCTGGGCGTAGCTGGGCCTGTTACACTACCCCCTGCTGTAAAGCACACGCCTTCGTGCTCCACACCATTACTCACGCATCTGCACGCACGACAACAAACCGGTTTCTGCCCTATCATCACTACCTGTTTAAGCAAGAGCGCGAAGACAGTGCAAATCAGAAAAGCAAATGTGTGCATCAACCACTAAAGTGAGTTCGATGAGGAGGAAGACGTACAGTAATCAACAACGAACAGGGGACCAAGCCAGCACGGCTTTAGAGGGGTGACGGCTCGCTGTGGCTGGCGCTCTGAAAAGTGTTAGCCTTCTGTTACGAAAAAAAACGGAGGTGAAGTAAAAAGCGGAAAAGGGTGTCCAAGCACGCACTGGTGCAGCAGTGCCTTCGCTCTTTCTAGAGCGATGCCCGCATCCCAGTAGAGCCGATGCGTACCGCATAGTAGATTTCGAAACCCCTAAGAGGCGCAAGCAGGAGAACACAGACAAGATAACTGGGGATGCCTGCGCACAGAGCTGAGCGTGTGGAATATACTTAAGTAATGAACGGAGCTTTTCACGCAATACTCGCTGTGGAATCTTACAATTCCAGGCATAGCGTACGTTGGGGAAGGACAGCTACCAAGAAATGCTACGAATATGGTCCAGGGCAAGCAGCGTGTTAAAAAACAGAGCAGCAAAGCTTCCAGCAGTCAACGAAGCTTGCAACAAGTGTTAATCAAAAGGTGATAGAAAAAGACTTTTCATCTGCTGTGTACAAAATGGCACAGTGGTGCGAAGTCCGGCTGTGCCAACGACCGAGTCCCCGAGTTCTTATGGCGTGGAATCTTATGCGATTGTGCATCTGTTCTCCCGTAATAGATGAATGAGCGTCAAAAGCATAAGACGCACGCAATTTGATGAAGACCGAGTCGTCACAGACAAGAGCCGTTGTGCTACATAGTGAAAAACTGGGACGCCGCAAGAGCGCGTCGGCTGCCATATTGGGGATGCCTTTAGTATACTGTCTAGTGAATTCAAACTGTAAAGGGAGTCCAAGGTCACCAAAACTCTCGAGTCGTCCTAGTCCAAGAAACCTTTCCTAAGGTCCACTAAAGTCTGATGCCCGCTTGGACAGTAAAATTACCCCCACATCAATGTTCCAGCATTTTTTCACACCTCACACCGCATAAAAATCCATTTTTGCACTAATTACTGCGGATCGTTCTTGGTACGACGATGGGTATAAGAGGGAAGAGTTTCGTGTTTTGGGGAGCCCGCTGCCCGCTGGAAAAGAATAACGCCCACTCATACATCAGCAGGACCAGTTCTTAAAGAAAATGACCCTCATATTCGAAGCGGCTATGCGGCGGCCGATAAGCGTCCTGGTTGAGGCATCAGCCGGTCCTGTCCAGGGAACACACTGCGTTTTGTGAAGTAAAGCAATCAAAACAGCAGTGATCCCGTCAAACCCGAGGATGAAATTTTGGTTAGAAGATTTAGGTCTACAGACCCTCCCAACGTCCAGGCGGCTGTTGTACGGGATAAAGGCCACGCCTTGATTGCTACAGCACCACCAAATATGGCTCAGTTGCTCCAGCCAAGCATGGAAGTCTCCAAAGCACTATGTTTGCATGAACGCGAAACATTTATCTGCCTTCACATACCATTGTTTGTCCCACAACAGCTGAGGCACGCGGCGTAGGTGCTCGTGAAGGTTTCGGCTGATTTTCAAGACGTCGTCCATGTAGACAGCCATCCACCCCTCTTTGACGAGCCAACGAAATTCCGGATTAGGTTGACGTCCCTGTCAGCTGGGGTATTTCCAAGTCCAGAAGGCACGCAGAAACTCTAGCACTCGTGAGTGTGAGTGTGGAAGGGAGCCTTGTACCTGCCATCGGGGTGGATGAGGCTGTGTAAGGCGTCCTTGAAGTCAAATGCCAAGTAGACTGTCAATTTTTTCGCAAATGTGACTTGTTGGAAACTTATGCATTGCAATAATCTTGTTCAAGGGCTTAAAGGTGGCTCACATGCGCCATCTTCTGCCCTTTTCTGACAATAACACCCGGTTATGCCCTAAAACGCTTATCGATACCTGCAGCTTGCCTTGGTTCAATAGCTCATCCGCCTGCCACTCAATCCCCTCCGCGCACCGTAAGCTTTTTTCCTCCTAAATAGTGACTGGAAGCGTCATGGATTCCCTATAGATATCATGACGGACACGCATTCGAAAAACTTCAGTGAGTTATGGCGTGCCTGCAAAACCCGCCTACGCAGTGGATATATTTCACCAATACGAAACCACCCTGAGGCCAATGGACAGGCAGAGCGCATCAACCACACTCTCCTGCAGCCTTTGCAACTTCATGGACTCAAAACTCAAGTGCATGACTAAGCAGTTTTATAATAAATTGATACATTCGTTAATCGTTGCTCCCCCGCAACCCTGGTATGCACCAAGGGGCCCTGCTGCAATGCAGGTCTGGACTAAGCAGAGCCCGTGGTCAGCAGCCCACTTACCAGCGGAGCTACTTAAATAACAGCTAACCAGCGCACGCGAGCGTATACGCAAAGCTCAAGCACTGGAGAGGCAAGCACGCAATTATGATAGCGTAGGTCGGCTGTGTGGTTAGGGCTTCAAAACTTAATCATGGGGATTTGACACGCTTTAAGAAATGCGTCATATGCTTACTAGATGACAGGGTGTTGCCCAGGTGGCTCGAATCATTTGCCATCTTCTCACAAATCAATTCTTCTTTTATTCTATTAAGAGATCCAAAAGTTGGGACCGCCACTAGGCTATCAATATTGACTTCCCCAAAGTGTTTCAAGACTTTACAAATTGTTCGCGAGCATTGTCACGCAGGCAAGTGACCCGTGTGGAGGCGGAGGGTCCATGGAGAGAGTCGTAGAAATGTTGGATTGTGGGACTTTCGAGTGCAGGGAAGACACTAGACTGAAGTTTCTAGTGAAATGGGGTGGAGAACGCTCATTTCAGAGTTTGACAAACGAGTGCTTGTAACAACCTTCAATGCCGGTAGGAGAACTTGCGGCTCTGTTGGTTTACAGCGCTAGTCGCCATGGGCAGTGTTCCTCGCGTTTTTTAAAATTATTCTTCTTCCCCAGCGCATGCTTTGCCTTGAATAGCTACCTTCATCTGGGGATACTGCTTGAAAAGGTACCGGTTAATGTTGCGATGTTCTGTGCACCCGCATTTATGTGGAGGCACCCTCAGCTGTGCACTCCCTAAATTCCTTTCTCATGCTATGTTTTAGGCTTGAATATTAAATATGCTAGATGGAAGGGCTGCAATTGCACGCTGGCATGCCTCTATTAGTCACTGAGACACTGCCAAACAAGTGTGTATGCAAGGTCAGTTCTCCCACACTTTACTTGCCTTCTGTTTTCTTGTAGCAGAAGGCTGACACATTTCAGCGCTCCCACAACATCGATTCATGCACGGCCACCGTCATCTTGGATTGGTGCCTCGTTCCTCATTGATTAGCCTACTTGTCTTTTTTTGTTTCTATTTATCTTTGCCGGCTTACACACAGTTTTTCTTATTTGCACTGCTTTAGCGTTTCTGCCTGCCTACAATGTGGCACGAAAGGAAGCTTTGCAGTGTCCTGCACGCAGTTGGCATCGTTGCAGGGCCCAAAAGCAAGGGTTTGTTTTTCAAAATGGAGGAGGCAAAGATGTAGGGGGCTATGCTACACAAGAAAAGTTTCACCTGCGCTTGGTATATTTTATTATTCAGGAAAAAATAGTTTATTTTCATGTTTGTCTATCTTGCTGATGTCAGAGTACTACTAGGTCTGTACAACATACCATTTTGTGTGCTTCCTATTTGCAGCTAGCTGCAAATGCTCGAAGCGCTTGGAGAGTGTAGCAACGCGCATCCTAGCTGTCCCTCTATTCTTCTGTCAGGAAAGCCGATGGGCGCCTTGAGGGGAAGGATCTGTTCATGAGAAACCCTGAGCAAATTTCTGTCAAATGTATATTGTGTCGGGAATGAAGTATCTCCCCATGGGGAGCTTACACGTAGCATGATAGAGAATAAAGACGGAGCGTTACGTGGGTGAATCTGATCCCGCGCGTCTGAACACAGTGCCCATGCCTACGTTATTTTGCATGGGTGCCTCTCTGCTGAAAAAGCTCCTCTCCGTAATGTGTAGCCCCTTAACATGATCTAGTTAATTTTGGCTCCAGAGGCAGTGCCGCAGACAACGTCTTGACGATTGATTGTGGTGAGATAAGAAGGTCCGTTATGGCGTACTAGAAGGTTTGGCAGCTTTCCATAGCTGTCTGCCGCAAGTTTTCTGCAAAGTGTGCGGCGGAGGGACGGTGAGCAAGCTGTTAGACTGGAGGAAGTGCGCCTTGACCATACAAACAATTGTAATCCCAAGCCTCACTCACCAGGGGAATGAATCTTCTTGTATAAAGTTATGATGTGGATCGCCACATATAATAAAATGCCGAAGGAGTGAACTCTTCTCCCACATTCTCTTGCTGGGTGGAAGAGCATTAAGGGAGCTGTGGTAGCCTGTGGATAGATACCCCCTTTGTGTACGTCCCTTATGTAATATATGTATGCTGCATTTGGATCTTCCCGAAGGTTTATTTGAAGTACTTGACTCAATTTGGTATATGTGAGCATAAGAATGCAAAATTGAAAGCAGGTTCACACATGCAAAAGGGCCACGAGAGCCCTGCACGCATGCAGCAGCACCTCTCCTAGGCCGTCGCAGATAGCGCTCAAATAACTTCTGTCGATCTTTGACAGATTTCATTCATTGTGTGAACACTACGAGTGAGCAGACTAAGGAGGCTTTGGGGCCTTTTAGCCGCTCTGAATAGCCTTTCTGGGTGTTTTCCGTGGCGTCGGTGATCCCGCCCAATCTCAGCATACAGAGGTATTTAAAATGATCTTTATGTCCCAAGGATTTCTCTGGAAGCTGTTTCCGCGGCTTTCCGCGGATAAAGTGAGATGGATGCGGCTCTACTGTATTTCAGCGTTTGGCGTAGGTGCGTGGACACGGCAAAGCACTAAAAACGTTGCTACTGTTCACCCAATCATCGCATTCCTGCCTCATTTTCTGCGTTTTACTAGACTGAGGTTGGTAGACATTACCCACTTGCAGCAGCTTATGAATCAATATTCGATCTGAATGCCTGCTGCCTCCTGTGCATATAACACTATCGCGTTCCTCTACCCTGTGTGCGTGTACGTACTTCGTTTGCACGAGAGAAAATGGTCCCCTGCTTCCTGCTGCTCATAACAATAGTATTTTAAATAAAGTCTATGCTTTGATGGTATTGAGGAGAAGACATATCTGTACATGAATAATTTTTACAATGCAGCACTTCTGCTGGTTTGGAATTGTACGTGAATGTGCATGCATAGGTAAGTATGTCTATATATTTGTATATGTATATGTGTGTATATGTGTGTGTATGTCCCACATATGTGCACAGCCTGCTGCGTTTGTCTACACACTTTTGGCATACTTAAAGGGGCCATTTCCGTGGTTTCATGTTGAGTGCCTGTTGGGCATCACTTCATTCTGCCCTTTCACTATCACTAGCATCTAGTAAAGACAGACATGCACGCACAGCATTCTTGCATTATATGCGAAGAGTGCTGCGCAAAGATGTATATCTGCATCTTGTTATAACATGGCACATGCATACGTCGGTACACACTGTGAAGGTGTACATGTTTACTCCCATTCTCTATGTGTAGAGAGTCGACTTGCTATCTACTCAGTTGGCTTCACTTTGGTGCCGCAACTCTTGCATTTCTGTTTCAGGGGTCGCTGCAGCGACTTGGGCCGGTCAGCAAGACTACAGCTCTAAGAATATGAAGCCCACGTGGTGGTACAAGCAGCACCTGAAGAGCCTTCATCGGCGCGGTGTCATTTCTGATGAAAAGTATACCCGTCTCCTAAGTGGCGCTGAGATGTGAGACTGAAGCACTTGCAAGCCCGTCCTAGGGTTCGTTATTTCAGAAGGCATATGCACGCACTTTATCGGAGGCATGTGGCCATCCTGAAAATCTGTGACCTGTGCTACGCCAGTCGTACCTGTACGCGTACACCACATCTGTCTGCTTGTGCGTGTCGATCCATACTTGAGCATGTATAGCCGTATACTTGTGGGCATTTCCGCATGGTGGCTTCTGCGGCGGCAGCAAACGCTGTGTGCTAGTCAACGAACCCCCTAACTTATTTTTATAGCGAGCCAGCCAAAATGCAGCACAATACCGAGTCCACAAGCGTGTCGGTTTCTCAATGTAAATATTGACGCTAGTTTTTTGAGGCTTCGCAACTGGCGTCATGGGTGAGAACTTTGCAATGGATCCGCTTGTCTAGGATTTAGGGTCAATCCTTGGATCACTAATTTACCCCAGGATCCATATTAGGGTCTCATTCTTTAGCGGAGATAGGTGTTTGGTTTAGCTGTTAGTAAGAACAGTCATAGATGAGCGGTACGGATGCATGGCCTTTGAAACAATTACAAATTTTCGACTAATCTAGTTATATTTGTCGTAAGAATTAGTCAAGAGGTGTATATTTAATTTGCCTGTTCGTAACCGCGAATACCAGCCTTATTGTTGGTTCTGCCTGCGACTGCACTTGGGTTTAACCGGTTTTGCGGTTGAAGGGTGCTATATGTTGTCTGAGTTGTGAGACAATTCTTGAGCCCCTGAAGCACTCGTTTATCGCAGAGTAGCATCAGATTAATGCGACAAGATGCAGTGTTGTGTGGTGCGTGTGTTGTACGCCCTGGAAGCTCTGCGCAACTAGTGAATGCTTGCATTGCTCAGTGGATGCAGCACCGCGCACCCAGTTGTCCCCCTCTCCTCCTATCAGGAAAGCTGAAAAGCGCGAGCTAGAGGAGGGAGCTTTTTTGAGAGGCATTGAATAACTGCCCAATAAACACAACTGTCTGTTCAGCTTGTATTGAGTTTGGAAATAAGCGTCTCCCAACAGAGTCCTTGAATGTAGCGTTGCATGCTGCTGTAATTCTTGAGCAGCCGTCACATATGAACACAAGATGTCGTTGTACATGCATACCCATATAGATCCATGCATAGAAGTACAGCCTTCTAATCGATGATGCTACGTAATGGGCGCCTGTTAGACAACGTATGCAGTCCTTAAATAAAGTAAATAAAGTAAACAGTTACGTACATTAACCTCAACGAGGGTTGGTACTCTCTACAGATGGCCCCCAATAATAGAGTTTTAACAGGTAGAAGGCGCCGCGGTTTGCCTTTCTGTGCATAAGCATGAGTACGTGCATGCAAACAGACGTGCATGGTATTCATCTCTTGCGGAAAGTAAGATCACGAGGCTTTTGAGTATGCAGATGTGCATGTAGTTCGTATGCACGTCTTAATGTACGCGTATATCTATATACACAAAAGTATGTCCAATGGTTATATGTGTGTGCGCACTACCTGTGACCCTGCATGCATATTCAGACGCATGCACATCCACAATGAAATACATCTCAAAAAGTATATTCAGCATGAATATATACACAATCGTACATAAACAGAAGCAGGTGTAAGTGCATGTGTGCGTATACGCAAGTACAATATACACTTTATTCTGTACCCTCTGTTGGACTCCCCCCAAAACTGGCGTTTTCGGCTCAGCCGCCGTGGCCCTCTAGAGAGAACAAGGCAGACAAGTCGAAACACTGGCCCTTCGGAGGTCTTGATAAATCTCACTGCCTTTTCGATGGCGCATTTAGCATACGCATGTTTCTAAATACAACCTTTGCACGTGTGCACACCTGTTCGTACGACGAAAGGGTAAACGTTCGGTGGGAGCCTTTAGCGTATGAGCTGAGCGAAGAGCAATGTATGCAATGACTACCTACGCAAAACCATGAAACGTATTCCCTGTGTGAGCCAAATTAAATGGCTCCCGGTCAATCCATCCATCTCGTTTCCAGTGAGTCCTTGCCTTCACACGTTCCCCCATCGCCCTCCTTCGTATAAGCTGATGTGGGTTTGCACGTCTCCCTCGAGGTCCTCCCGCTTTCTTGCTTCCCTCTCTCTCTGACATGGAGAGGCAGGTGCCGTTACGGCTGTATATGTGATGCCTTGCGTGAAGCGTTCGCTGGGGGGAGGCCGTCTCCTGGGGCCTGAGAGCGACCGCCCACGAAGTAGCAGGGGTACGACAGGGGGTGCAAACACCAGATACACCTCGAAGGGTATGAGATCCTCTTGTGCCACTTTATTAAGGACATTGGCCCTGTGCGCCCTGCTTTCCGCCCCTTCTGCTAATGCTGATTTTGCCTCTCTTTTTTCATTCAAAGCCGAGCAAATAGCAAAATTTGCAAAGGCACTCATTTCTCGATGGGCATACACTGCGGCCTTGACCAGTCGCTTTAGGCTTACGAAGTACATGGCGTTCATCATTTCATTGTTGCAAAATAGCAATTTGTCACCCTTTCCTTCCCACCGTAAGTATATCGCCCGTAAGCTATCTCTGATGCTCTCTGCGTCTTTCACGTGATGCAGGAGCATTTCTCCAGCCCTCTGTACAACTAAAGGGTCCCCCGAACCCACTAGGTATGAATCTGCTTTCTCCTGTAAAATAACCTGAGTCGTCAGCAATTCTGCCCCGATCGCTTGAAACTCCAGAAAGCACTGCTCCAGTGATTGGCTCCAATGACCAGGTAAGTTCTTTGGATTTGTAGCCTTGCTGAGATCTTTCTCTTTCCCAAAAGGTTTTATTATACTTGCTGAGCCCTCATCTTTAGCAGTGGTGGTGGTCCATGGGGGTGCACTGTGGCCCTGAGAGGAAGACGCGTGGTGCCCCCTTGGAGAGTGTCGCCAAAAAAAATAATTGCCTCCTGGGCTATGCGACTTCTTCTCATTCCATACGTGGAGAAGCTCGTCTCTGTGCATGCTGTGCTCCAGATGTTGCTGCACCAAAGGTGATTCCCACGCCTTCCTCATTGCAAAAGAAAGCTCAGCGTAGTCCGGTTCCCCCGCAGGTCTGACGGGGGGAAGCCTCAAGAGGCAGTCCTCATCTTCATCTTGATATGCAGCCGTTGGAAACACCTTAGTGCTATTTGTTGAGGTTGGTGGTGGAATGAGCTGCATTGCAGGCACTGCACCGCCTGCTGTGGGAGGGGCCCGGGGCAATGAGGAGGCGACTGCGCATGCGGGGACTAGAGCATCCGGTGATTCATCCGGGCTACCATTTAGCTGCCGGATGCCGTTAGGAATCTCTGATTGAGCAGAAGATGACATCATAGAGATGCGAAAGAGATGACGCTGTGGTGATGAGTGCCTGCTCTGTTGCGCGTGCAGCGGAGATGTGTATTCAATGGAGAAAACGAGAATATAGTACGAGAAAACCCCTGTTCTTATATTAGAAGACGGACGGAAAGGGAAGCCTTACGGCACGGAGTAGTCACAAGTGTTGTGCAGCTGTATGCATGGGGGCCAGCATGTGAAGGGCATGACAGCGGTGACCCTAATGATATGAGCGAAACAGTCTGAGCCACTGTTGTGCAGCTTCAACTCTGAAAGCAGAATTCGCATCATTTCCCTAGCAAAAGTTACATGGAGCAACGTACATCCCCACTGCTAGCTGAGGTAGCGTTGCGGCGTGTCCATACCAGTGGTCAATCACTGTGAATCGCTCACCCCAACTGGCGTTCGCTCTCCCCATATATTCTCATATTTTGAGAGATCCATTCGTAAATAAAAATGATCTAAGTTCTAGTTGTGCACTTTACCCGGGAGTCAGCGAACACGTTGCATTTGTCCGTGTATCGGCACCTCTCGCAAACAACCACAGAACACTGCTCGGAAAATGCCAACAAACACGAACCACTGTACATTTCCTTCTTTTTGTTGCCCCGCCTATGTCTGCATGCATATATTTATTGTACTTGAACTGCACCACTCAGCGGCCCCGTCATAATGGATCTCTTTCTTTAAACGCGTGAGGTTGAGTTTTATATAGCTATACAACACTGTAGGAAGCTCACTGACTTATGGTGGACCCAGACGCTGACTTGAAGCTACGCCGCATCGGTTTCGCACTGGTAGCACCAAGTCATGCAACCGCTACAGCTGCATGCCCAAGCACAGGCGCCTTTTTTTTCGGCCTTGAACGGAGCTTTTCCGCCAGAGCAGGCTACAAAGAAGTCCAGGGTGTGATTTAGAGCATCATGCCAAGTTTCGTATTCTCACCATAGGCCAAAGCCTCTACACGAATACGGTGTGACGGCTCAAGGAAATCAACGAACTCGTGGGCCAGGGCTGCTTGTGTACTCCATGCAAAAGTCATCAGCATGTTGCTAATGCAGTGCATCTTACCCTCATCCGCAAAGCTACCTACAGGAAACTGCTGCCAAAAAGCCCGTCAATGCGTAGAGTGGGTGCGCGATCTTCTAAAAGAGAGGCATTCCCCAAAGGCATGAGGCCCAGCAGTAGTACGAATCGACAAAGCTACAGGGCACTCCACTGACCTCACGGCTACTTACCGTAGAGGTACATGCCGTATGTCCATAAAGTGGAAAGATAGCGCTGTTATACATACCGAAAAATAACGATCGAAGCATGCACGCAGTTGTGGCCCTCTTGTCAAATATTCACCATATGCAGAGCTGTCTCAGGGTAGGAAGAGCTGGCTTGACGCAATACTCATGTAGTCCTGCCTAGACGCGCAAGCTCTCTCTACCTTCCTGCATTCCATCCAGCACTCCATGCCTGCTAATCAGATGGTAGTGGGGGGAGGAGTAAATATTTCTGTGGATTCTAGGGATTTATTGAGGTTAAATGCGTTAGTTTTATTACCGATTGTATATGCACTCCGTAAGCACGGTGCCCCTGCATATTCCTACAGGACTAGTGGCACTCGAGCACGGGTAAAAAGCTCGTCAAAATGAACTTTCTCTGTAGCGCTGTCCCCTAACATGGTCAGTCATTCGTCTAGAGCCACGCTTCATGTCAATGCTGGATAAGTTTGGCTACATCAATGAAGTTCGCCGTGTAGATCTACTCTCTGCGCGTGTTGGTGCGCCCTAAGTTATCGCACTACATGCTATGTAGGCGTAACGGTGGCTGTACACTCCACACATATATAGACATGGGAACCTGTATGGCGGAGCTGGCCCATCAAACTGTTCCGTTTCCCTACACTTTCGATTACACATCTGTGCTTGCATATGTTGCTCCTTACATGCCTCTTTACATGCCCATTCATGGTAAAAGTGCGTCTAGGCCTCTAAACAAACATGTATGTGAAATATGAACAAATAGCGTAAAACTTATATGCATGCTGTACGTCGTTGAACACGAACAAGGCCACAATACTGGTGTACCATGTAATGTTGATAAAGAGAAAGATACGTACATTCGGCCTGCGTAGTACGTACACAGGGGCTAGCCAGATAGCACTATACCCAGAAACTATTGAAAACCCTCATGTTTCTCTCCGGGTGCGGATGGATAGGTCTCGACTCGGAGATCGCTCAAGTTTTCGTTTATTTAGTTGGTGCTAACCACCAGAAATTTGATTTTGTGTGCATCTATGGCGGCAAGCGCTGGGGAGCGGCTCACGAGGACCCCCCACATGTAGGAGCTGAACCAAAGGTCTGTATACGCGTTGGGATAGTAATTTCTGATGACTATGGGGTGAGGCACAGGCAGCAGGCCAACCATTGTGGTTTTCTGCAAGAACTCGAGAATCTGAGACTGATCAATTAAACCCTTCTCGGTGCACTCTGCCTCCACCTGTAAACACGAGCACGGCACAGAAAGGAGATCGGAATACGCACCATCAAGAAAATTAGCCTCAGGTTTCTGGATGGTAAGGTCGCAAAGCAAGGCCAAATGGCAAGGATTAAAGAAGGCATACGAAAGAGGATACACATTCTGAGAAAGAAAGAGCAGATAATACAAAAAAAGACAGCACCGGCGGGAGAGCACAAATGAACAGGGAGCTATAAGGGCCAGCCAACGCTAGTCCATGTGCCGCCCGTGGTTGCGTTTGTGTCCCCGCAAGGCTAAAGCGTAGCGGCTCCTGAGTATATCCTGAATTAGGCAGCATCTCGCTTCTCGGGTACAACAACAGGCTGTACATATGAAGGCCATCTAGCAAAGACACTTCGAAACGCTAGGCATATACACGGAAACGTGTACAGACTTAGGCTTACCAGAGGCAGCAAATGCTGAATCAGCCGAATGGGTGTGCGCAGAGGGCCCCTGCTCTTCGCTTTCCACTCCTCTAGCCATTCCTGAGAAGGTACCCAATCCTGGGAGGCTCCCTCCCCGTCCTGCGATTGTTGCTGCTGCTGCGAGCTGCTGCAGCGGCTGTTCGTGCCGCTTACGCCATTAGAGGCTGCTCCTAGGTCTGTCCTCGGGGTGTGAGCTCCTGAGGGGCCTCCTGAGGGGGTGCCCTTCAGATGGGGAGAGGCGTCTAGAGTGAGAGCTTCCAGATCCAGAAAGATCTCTTTGCGGCGCAAAATCGAATAGACCAAGCGCTGGTTGCCCTAAGCGACGCACAGAGAAGGCCCCCCAGACACATTGTCGATAATGTATAAATATGTATATGCATGTCTAAGTCTATGCAGATCGTTGTGTTAGCCGGTTTACACGGGGAAGCCCTGGTAACTACGAGCTAAGGAAAGACGCATGCGAAGTCGATATATCGAGGCCCACAGAGCTTCAGCGCTGGCGCGAAGGCACTCTAAAAAATCGCGCAGCAGACTTCAAGTGAATCCTGTGTTGACCATAACCTAAGCATCTGACCTCGTACTGATACTGGAGGAGGTTGTTAAAGGTGTCGACGAGGAAGAGGACATCCTGGCAATGAAAGGGAGCCTTAAATAGCCAAGAGGGCTTGCTAAGGCGTTCTAGGAGGTGCAGCAGCTTCACACAGCTTTCCCAGCCAAACGTCTTCACGAATGGCGATATGTTGCAGAGCGCTGTCAGTAAGCTATTGATCAGTGCCGGGGTATGGCCAGGCCCCTGTGCGAGCAAACAGCAGTACAACGGACTCGAGAAGTTACTAGGCTTCTATCAAGACCCTCCTTTTTCTTCGAGTCTCTAGACACTTGAACGACTCAAACCATTCATTGGAAGCCCACAATGTGGAGCTGCAGCCCTAGGAGTAAGCGCTCTCTGTCTCTCCCTCTCTCCCGCTTTCTCTCACAGCAATTGCGTCCATGACTACGCGATGCACGACGAGGCAAAGGAGGTCCGCGTAGGAGCCTTGGAAGAGGGGCAGATCCAAGGGAAACTGCTCTTTGAACGGCATGTTTAGGCGAACGGCGAAGTCTCTCTCTGCGAGATTGAAGAACGGCAACAAACGGATAGCCCACATTCCCTATACATAGATATTCATATATATTTAACTTGGGAAGAAGGCCAAGCAAGACATTACGTGCAAAAGGAGCACCCACAGCACATCCCCGACGCGATAAATGTATATATATATATACATGCAGGCACGCGCGAAGCTGTCATCTTCGGCATACACTGCGTGCAGCGGCTGCACACCGCTGGTAGCTGGTCCTTACTCACCGCAGGAGAGGTGTAATAATATGAAAGAACAGGTGTGCAAGAGGCCGACACGGCAGCTGCCAGGCGTCTTGGTGCTCTGTTGCTTGTTCACTGAGGCACTGCTGTCTTGCAGCAAAAATAAAAGAGGCGTCAACAACGCATTCGTATCCGTTTTGGAGCACAAATACCGCAGAAACTCCTGAGCCGCAAAGCACATGCCCTAGACCGAATATGCAACATGCTGCGATCTGTGTGCAAGACGGGAGAACGAGTTCGCTCGGCAAAACAAACAGCCAGGCAACGCCCCATAGGGACGGATAGACATAGACGCATCAGGAAGCGCTTACGTTGTTTGTGGTAAGGAGGTGCCAAAAGAGGATGAGGAGCTCTTGATAGAATGGAATCTGCGATTTGGAAGGATCACAGGACATATACACATGCACATACATACACATATATACACATACACACATGCATATGCAAACACATGCACATACACACACACACACCTACACATACATACACACACGCATACATACATGCACAAAGAAAATGTATATATATTTATATATTTATGTATAACATCGTCGGGAAAACAGAGAGTCTGTACACCACCCCAAGGAGACGCAGCAGGAGCGATGGAAGGCGTTTTTTATGGCTTCACGCGCGATGAAAGCAGCCAGCTCACATGCACATGCACACAGAGACAGAGCAGTAGTAGCCACAATCCTCTGTAGTGTGGATGCATGCTGGCAGTCTTTTGGTGCAAATGCATCTATACTGGATCGCATAACAGGAGGGGGGGGCGCTCTACCCCGCCGCATTCCACACAAGCCTGGACTGAATCGGAAAGAACGCATCATCATATGATACAAATATCGCATCATCGTGGGAAGTGCACTGCGCAAACACCGATTCCCGGACTGGCAGACATGTGGATATACACATGCATGCAGTTGACGAGAGAAGCATAACTGAATCAACAAGAACGCACCGATGAACCTCTACGCACCACTGCGCATCGAGAAGCCTCTCCGCTAGACAGTGTGCCTCAACGAGGCGAGCTCTCTCACACAATGAACACACTAATATTAGAGACAGCAGCAGAAGCAGAAGCAGCAGACAGAAGCAGCAGCTTGGCACCCACAGCTTTTCTGCTTTGCGGCAATCGCGTTCTCTTTTCGTCTACACATGTCTTCAGGAGGCGCAGCATGCCCTCAGCAATAAGCGCGAATTCGGATTCGTCTCGCAGTCCAGAGAGAACCCGTCTAAAGACGTTGCTGCAGCTGCAAGGGCCACCAGGGGAGCACCAATTACCACAGCGGCGTGCATGTGCAAATAGGGGGATAAATAGCGGCTAAGCAGGACAAAAGGCAGGCAAAAATCCCACATGGGCAGCAGTCGGAAAAGTGTGCAGCAGTCTCCAGGTGAACACGATTGTCGGGGTAGGAGGGCGTTTGTTTTGCAGCAGTGTCAGGAGGCAGCGACGCGGGAGAGGCCAGAGCGAGCTCCCCTACACGGGCAGCTATCTATCTCTGTATGTGTGCATGTTTATACACGCCTAGGAATGGAATTTAGATAGCCGTATAGCGAGGTGCATGCAGAACGACGTACGGGGCTGGGGCGGACACTTCTGGAGGATCTCCTGAGGGGTGAGGGAGGAGTGCGCGCAGACAGGCAGGCACACACGAGAGAAAGCATGGGGTAGGAAAACTTTTGACCAACGGTTTCAAGACGGAGGAAGCAAGCAGACGGCCTTTGAGAAATATGCGGAGGAGGCACGCCTCCGCATGCCCCAGGCACGTAGGATGCAAACATCAAAATAGCCAAGAGAGAGGCCCTATTAAGGGGGGAAAGAGCGACAAAGCGAATGAGCTGAACTTGAGATCAATGCCTCCCTCCCCCCCCTACACGTTCTTTCAGATAGAATAGATAGAATGCACAATTTTGGGGAAAAGCCGCTGCAGTGGGGTCGCTCAATCACCAACATACAATATACATCGCTTGCAGGAGTACAGAAAAGCATCGCACATCCTGGCTACCAACCCTTTCCCTGAAACACGCCGGCAAAGGCTGTAGAGCCGATGCTTTCTATCTTTATGCGCGAAAGGCGTTCCTTTCTCCCGATGCTCGTCCATAGGACGAAGAGCCAAGACGTTCAGCCTCCCCACACACATGCATCTGTATCTATATCTACACATATATACATCCATGTAGAGATACGAGTCTTCTAGAGAGCAGCTGACCTGCTGCAGACGCCTCCGAGAAGACGGACGGATTGTAATCCAGTAGCACAAGAAGCAACTCGAGAGCCGCACTCACGAATTCTTCTGGTTCCGACTTGCTGAAGAGATTTCCCAAAGGCAAACCCTGAGTCTCACACCACGACACCAGGTCGGTGTATGCGTGAGTGTAGCTTGTTCTGACGGGCAGAGGGAGCGCAGGCACGCCGCTCAGCCTCAGGCAGACAAAACATGCCCCTCTCCCTCCCTCCCTCCCCTTCTTCCCTCCCTCCCTCCCCTTCTTCCCTCCCTCCTCCAACCCGAATCGTACATATCCAACAGGATCGTAAGTGACAACAGAGCTTAGGAGGGAGCAGAAGAGGTTCGCGGTGTAAGGCGCATGGCCCGCGGTAAACACAGCCAGCCACGACGGCTCTTGGCGCAGGTAATCATCTATTGTCTGCACACACGCAGCACCTCGCTAAAAGGCCCCAGTTCCCCTTGCCGCTTGAGGCAGAGCGAATTAGCAAGTGCATAGGCAAGGCTGCGCCGCATACTCCTGGCGCAAAGAGGGTCTGCGCCTTCCTTTCCCGAGACTCTAGCAAGCACGCACGAAGCACGCGGGTACCTTGGATAACGATCCAGAAAAACAGAGAAGCAGACACCTGAGAATTTGCGTCCTGTTCGTGAACATGCAACTCAAGGTAGGACAGGGTGAGGCTGGCTCCGAGCCAATGCCCCCACACCAGAGAAAACGGCTGTCCACAATGTGCGTTGTCGGCTCCTAATATCGAAGCGACAGACAGAAAAAAGGCACCAGAAATATTCCTGTGGAGAAGACAGGAAACACCCCAGGCCTACCCCCGAAGCCGGAGAAGGTGCAAGCAACAACCGCGCACAGAAAATTCAACCTACCAGACACAAACAGCCTCCTTTCTCCCCCCAAACGGCAGCCTACAGCCATCCACGAAAGCCCCAAATTCAGAACACATGCAGCGAATTCTGAAGCCTCTTACTCACCTCGCCTTCTGCCAAAAACGCACGAGGGGCGTTCACAGAGAAGCCGTTCAAAAACAATAATCGAGCCAGAGTATTCATGAGCTAAATCACACAGACACACGCGTACATACATATATATATATACACATATATATATACACATATACACATCTATAAATAAATCCATACACGCACACCCACACCCACACACATATCCATGCACATGCCCATACATCATACACGCACACCCACACATCCATACACTCTACATACACTCCTACATACACACACACATACATACACTCCTACATACACACACACATACACTCCTACATACACACACACATACATACACTCCTACATACACACACATAGGTTCAAGTCGCAATACTCCCTCAAGCCCTTGGGAAAATATTACGGAAGTAAGAAGAGTCGTCAATGCCCATATCCCAAAAGAAGTAGCTAACCGAACGCTGCGCAAGTGCCTTGAGAAGTGCAAAAATCCCTTCTGCCACACCTCATTCGCCAGAGTTGTACACCGTGTTGCGCCTTCAAAAGGTGTAGGGCTTTGAGATTCCTTGTCTGCCTTTGGAGAGTCTTGTTGCTGTTGCTGCCGGTGCTGCTCTTCTCCTTGCTGCTCTGAATCTTGCTCTTGCGGCTGCTCTTGCAGATGCTCTTGCGGCTCTTCTGCATCCTGTTGCTGCTTATCCTGTTGCTGCGCATCCTGTAGCTCGTAAGGCTGCCGCTGTATCTGCAGCCGCTGCAGCTCTTCTGCAAAAGCTGTCTGAGGAATAGGCCTCCAGAACAAAGCTGCCTCTGCATTGCACAGCGTAAAATGTCTGAGCGCAAGAATTTCTTGGCTCGAAAGCGGCCGGCGCTTCTCTGCGCGTCACCCCTTTCTGCCCTCCTCCTCTCCTCTTAAGAGCTAAAGCTCTAAGAGACCTGATGGCTACGGTAGAGGCAGCTCTCTCGCGACACGCCATGAACAATTTTGCTTTTCCTGCTTTCCAAGTTCAGTTTCATGAATTTTTCGAGGATCTCGCGCTCCAGCGAGGCCAAAAACATGCAAAAGGCTACGGCTGTACACGAGTAGCTGCGTACCGACAGACGGCTCCACGATGCAGATCGAGAGGATGCGGGAGAAGAGAGAAATGCAGCTCAGGAGAGAGTCTTCTTCGGGATGTGTCAGATGAGTCCGACTGCCAATACGACAAAGCATTTGGAGGTATTGGATAAGCTGCAAAACAAAAAGGCATCCGCAGGAAAGCCGTTAGGTCGGCTCGTTGTACCGCCCCGCGAGGCACTGAAGAGCGCCTTCAGAGGAAGTCTTTATGGAGGAAGGGAAGCTGCTGAAGCCTCTTCGGAGCCTGATTCTAAGTCGTATACCTTGCGAACAAGCAGCTCGAGATTCTGCGGACGCGCATGCAGCAGCGATTCCACTCGGGAGGGCTGGAGGAGATCATGCGCTGGAACTGTTGCCAACCCCAGAAAGAGCGAAATCCAAAAGGACTGCAGCGATGACAGAGAGAGAGAGAGTGAAGAATGCGAGGAATCAAGGCCAGATAGAACGGCGAGGTCATAGAGACAGCGGTACTGATTCGCGCAAGAAACGACACATTTACGGGGGGGGGGGGGGGGGGGGGGGGGGCCCCCTAGTGGCGCCGCCTACGGAGGGGGTCTGGAAAGCGTGCAAACCTTCGAGCCTCCAGCCGACGGAGTGGTGCTGCCTCCCCCTCCCGTTCCACGCATTGGCGTGAACGACAAGCCGCTGAGCAGCAGTCAGAGGAGAACGCTGGAGGTCCACATGGCGATGCTCTCTCCGGAGCAGCGGCGAGCAGCCTTGGAGCTTATTCAGGATGATTTGGGAATCTTGGCGTCTGACCACATGCTGGATAGCACCTTCTCCTTCGACACGGAGCTGCTGTCTATCGAAAAGCAGAAGCGGCTCTTCGCCTACGTCAACAGCATGGCGAGGGCGAACCGGGAGCTGCTCATCAGCAGGGGCCTCCTGGGGGGCCCCCCTACGGGGGAAGTCCAGGGGGCCCCCCCAGGCGGTGCGGGGAGCCGTCTCGATGGGCGGCGAGGCTACTCTGGAGGTGCTGCTGCTGGCTGCGGCGCCGCTGCTGCTGCTCGCCGGGGAGGACACGATTCGGATAGCAGCGATAACAGCAGCGATAGCAGCAGCAGCAGCAGCGACTCCTTGAGTTCAACCACCAGCAGCAGCGACTCCGATTCGGATGACGGCGAGAGGCGCGCGTGTGCTCCCGTATCGGCGGCTCCCTCGCAGCAGCAGCAGCAGCCGCAGCAGCAGCAGTCTGCTGCCGCAGCTGCTGGTAGTGGCGGCACAGTCGGCGCTTTCGATGGCGGGGGCGCTGCCGCTGCTGCTGGAAGTCTGGCGAGCGGCGCAGGCGCCGGTAGTAGTGGGGGAGCTGGAGGGGGTGGGGTTGGTGGTGGGGGAGGGGCAGTCGGGGAGGGGGGGGGCGGCCTGCCCTCCGTGCAAAAGGGCCTTCCGGAGTACCGACCAGTCGCTGAAGATGGGGAGAAGGTGGAGATTCGGGAGGAGCTGATGGGCAGGCATGCAGACTTTTTGGGCGTCATCGATGCACAGCAAGCAGACGAACCTATGGTGAGAAAGAGGGGGGAAGGAAGAGGGAGAAAGGAGAAGGCCATGTTTTTTTAGGGAGTGCATTGGCGGTGCTGTGATGGGGCTTCGATGTATGTGTTCCGGGCACTGTTTTGTGCTTCCTTAGCTGTGTATTTAACGTGGATCGGAGTGCCTTTTTCTGCCTGCCTGAGCTCCCCAGTTTTAAATGTTGGCGGTGTGCTGATGCTCTCGCTGTACGTGCACAGGCGTCGGGGCTGCAGGAGGAAGCGAAAGCAACAGCTTGGCAGGAGTGGAAGGGGCAGGTGATCCAGCAAGGTTTTGCAGCCGAGCGGGCAGCGGCACCGCAACGCAGCGCGAGTGAAATAATTGCAGAGGGATATGACGCGAGGATCTGAGGAGGCGGTAGTAGCAAATGTTGAAGCAAAACGAGCAACGGGGGAGGGGCGAGGATGCTGCTGCTGCTGCTAGAGGAGAAGGGTAGGGTGCGGTAGTAAACTCCATGGCGTGATGTTGGATGCGCGAGGCGGGTGGTATTGTGTGTGGAGGTGGGGTTGGGCAGGTTTAGGTGGACGGGCAGAGCGACGCACATGTTTTGCGCGATCCACTTTATCTTCTCCTTTTGTTTTACCTTCACACGGCACTCCTGGAAAGGACAAGGGCAAACGGTGGCAGGGCTAGGATGATCGTGATGATGCTTTAAAAGGGGGAACAGGAGTGCATCCGCGTAAACGACACCATGGATGTTTACGTATAGTTCGATATACACCAATATAAACATATATTTATATATAAGCATACGTGTATTCGCGGAAGTGCGCTGCGAGTCCATCCAAAGAGGCGCATCTAAAGGCACCTCCTACTCGCGCATTCGCGCTGTTGTGGGACGTGGGTTGGGGCGCAACGAAATTGCTGCTGTTTTGTTTGAGGGGCGGAAGGGAAGGAAGAGCTGTGAGGTGGTGGCTGACGGTTTGCATTGGATGGTTTCTCTTGTCGGACTCAACGTGGAGGACTACTTAAAGTGTTTCGTTGAGACTACAGGCACCGGAGAGCGTTACATCAGACAGGCTGATAGATGAGAGAGGCGAGGGGTAGCGCGTAGAGATAGAGAGAGAACGGCGAGGTGTATAGGGAGTAGATCCAGCGGGTGAAGGGCCAGTGAAGATAGTTGATGCTAGAGCTTGTGGAAAGAGGGTTTCAGAAAACAGCGCCGAGATGCAGTTCAGGAGGCGTAAAGGGGAGGAATGGAGGTACTAAAACTGCGTAGCTAACTCTGTCTGCCCGCCTTTCTTTGCCGGTTGTTCTTCCCTGGGAGTACCTCGGCACGCCTTCTGTGTGTAGGATAGGAAGAACGAGCTTCGGGTGGGTGGACTGAGGTCGCGGCATGGGCTACGTTTTCGCTAGAGGGCTTTGTGTTGTATGTAGCGCGTGGTCAGTCCCCACTGGGGTTCTTGTGTTGCGGTGCACGCCTACGCCTGTGTGTCGTGGCACGAGCACACAGTCCGTATGAGCGTGTTTTCTTATGCACTTTGGGTGTCGATCTCCGACGGAGGCCTTCTCATGCAAAGAGAGGGGGTTGCGAGTATTATCTTGAGCAGCGATTCCGCCGTGATTCATGGGGTGCGCTGCTTGTGTCGCCCGCTCACTAATTTGGTGGCACGCACTTTCTAGATCTCCCCTAGCAAAGGGTTACACTGGAACGCAGAGGTGTGCCGAGCTCTCTCGGGATCTTCTGTTGCCTTTCCAGGCTATAATTTACGCGCGTAAATGCGTAATCACTCCTCGGTCAGTGGCCGCCTATCTCTTTCGGCAGCTTGTCTTCCTGGACACGAATATCCATGCGTCTATATCAGTGTTTTTCTAGATAAATCAAGCTGGTCCGTCGTGCACCGTTGCGTTTGACCCCGTCCGCTACGCGTTGCGGCGGCAGCCGGCCGCTGCCCGCCGGCGCGGGGTCCTATGCAGTGAGCACTGTCGAAAGGCGGGTGAAAGGCAGCAGAGGACTGAGAAACGTGAGACAGCTTAGCTTGCGACCTCAAACAAATGCTATTCCTAGCAAGCCGAAACGACAAATTCTGCATGATCGTTCGCGGAGCTCCCTCGGTGGCCGCCTGTGAAACGAGGCAAGGCAGGGAGGGCCGGCCCTCCGCTCATGGTTTGCTCCAACTTCCTCCCATTTTCCTTCCGCTCCTTAGGCGCTGCACATTTCTGCTGGTTCCTTTATGGCTTTTAATATTTTCATGAGATTCACATGTCTATTTCGCGGGCTCGTGTTGCACCGAGCAGACTGCCGGTTCCCCTGGACCCCAAGCGGTCCCGGCGGCGAGGCGGCACGTCGAGGGGGAGAGAGAGAGATAAAAGGTCCTCTTCTTTCGTAGCCTTCTTTTACTTTTAAAGGTTTAATAAAATGCCAGATGCAATTAACACCCTATAGATGCGCTAGTCGAAATACAACGGTCCCACGTTGCCCCTTCTCTGCCCCCCTCCAGCTACCCCCCTGGACCGCTGCCGACGCACGCCCAAAGGCCTGCAGCCGATCCTGTCCGTTGTCTTTTCCTCGTTCATTGACGTTCCGCGCCGACTTGGGTCGGCTCTCCTTTTTGTCTTTGGCTAGGAGAACAGAAGAGCTGGTGCTCGAGCAGCACTCAGGGTTACACACGCAACGGCCTCTACGGCTTTTCCGAGGTCCTCCTTCAAGGCATCGCAACGTTTGACTCTGCCCCTCTCGCCGCTGCTCCCTTCGCGTCCTCCTTCCTTCAGTTGTCCTCTCTAGGGTGCCTTTACTCCCTCTCCTTCCTTCCCCTCGGGAATTAAGGGGAGGGGCACCCGCGCTGTGCTCCTTGCGACCCTCTGCACTCTAGAGGCCCCTATCGGCACTCTTTACAGCGCAAGGCCTACCGGCGACAATGTCTGCTTCAGCCATAAAACCAGAGGATGCTACGCCTTTTGCGGCGGCAGCAGCGTCGGCCGATCTGTCCCTCGCCGACCTGCTGCTAACGGCGGGGCAGCAGCAGAACACGCAGCATCCCCTGCTCCCTCTGCAGCCGCAGCACCAGCGGCTGCTTCTGGCTTTGCAGGAGCAGCGGCAGAAGCGGCACCGACAGCGAGCAGCAGCAGCTGCGGCTGCTGGTGCCGAGGGTCACAAAAGTCGTATCCGCCGGTGTGCAACACCTGCTGCCGCGGTGGGCCTCATGTGGCAGAACTCATTCCCCATCTAGTTTCAATGCAGTCTCCCTGCTCTTTCTGACGGTGCTTTGTAGACGTCTCACCCTTCATTGTACGCGTGTGTGTATGCGTGTAGCCTTTGCAGCAGGCCGACCTCCGTTACGAAAAGGACCCTCTCATCAATGCAGCACTGATGGCAGGTAATCCGCAGTTCTCGGAGGCACCAACTCCCTCCCTGGATTCCTTGAAAGCCTTGGCTTCTTCCTTAGGAGAGGCAGCTCTGTCACCGGCGTTGGTCCAGGTTCTGGGGAGCAGCGAGCTGCAACAGCAACTACAGCAGGAGCTGCAGCAGCAGCTCGAAAATGCCGGCCTCGCTCAGTTTTTGACCCCCGGTTGGGGGCGCGAAAGAGGCTTTGAGGGGCTCGAAGTGGCAAACGCATGGGATCAGGAACGCACTGGAGGAGCCGTGCGATGCAGCAGCGACTCTTCCAGCAGCGAGTGCCTCCCGAGGGGGTCCATCTCCGGTGAATCTCAGAGCGTTCGCGGAGCAGGATCAAGGCAAGCGTCGTGCAATATGCCTCACGGGGGGGAAAGCCCTGTAAACGGCCCTCTGGGGCCTCCTATAAGGGCCTTCAATCCTGCCTCGTGTTCAGGGTCACCTCCAGCCTTCGAAAGAAGAACCACGTCGCCTCCAGAGCTCCCCGTGGCTATCCTGCCTCAAGAGGGAACTCCGCAGCGCATGGACGTGACACTGGGCGGCAACAAGCCCCATTACCACGTTGCGAAGCAGGAGTGGCGGGTGCGCTACTACATGAGTGGGAAAAGGCGGATGCGGACATACAGTGCCAAATTCTACGGCTACGAGGCTGCGCATGCGTTGGCGCGGGGCTTTGCGGCGTATGTAGACACGTACGAGGCGCTCCCTCAGCAGCAGCAGCACCTACTGTCACAGATTCCCCAGCAGCAGCAGCAGAAACAGGGGCAGCAACAGCCCCCGCAAGACCCACTCTCTGACGGCCGCCAGGTGCAAGCCTTGCTGCGGCAGCAGCAGCAGCAGCGCCATCAGCAGCAATCCAACGCACCGTCCGACTGCCGGCTTCCTGCCACTGATCCGTCTCCCGTGCCCGAACATAAGGGCCTTTTGAGAGGAATGCAAACCAGGAGGGGCCCACATGCAATGACGAACACGAGTAATCAACGGGGGGATATCTCTGGAAGGGTGGACACGCCGAAGAGTAATAAGCCTCAGATCCGCAGGCACGCTGCTGGGACTGCTGTTTCTGCGGCAGCTGCAGGCGGCGGGTCTGAAGGTGCTCCTCCCAGGAACTCATGGAATCCATTGAAAAACCCCATTTCGGCGTTGCAAGAGCGCAGCATACCCTTGCAACAGAGCGCCCCCGAGGTACAGCCGCAGCACGTTCACGGTAAGAAGACATCTCAACGAGCTACCGATGACGTGAGAAGGAAGCGCTCTGCATTGGAGAGGCTTGGCTCTCCCCAGGAAGCGCCCATCGAGATGGATCAGGCCAGGCCTTCAGAAGATATTGCTCTCTGTTTCGAGTCTTTCCTAAAAGAGTTTGCACGGGAGAAGGTCCAGGAGCCCTCCTGTCCACAAAATAGCCCCCAAAAGTGCTCGATGATGCCTTGGGAACTCATGTTGCGAGAGCCTACCCTGCAGGTAAGCAGCAGTAGCAGCACGGGCGACGACTGGGGAGGAGTGGAGATGGGCAGCATGCTGGCAGCTCCTGCGCAGTCAACTTCCCCCGTGGGAGCAGCGGCAGCAGCAGAAGGCGAAGGAGAGACTGCAGCGGGGACCTTTAATTGTGATGGGGGAGAATTGCTGGCGGTGGGACCCTTGCCTGCACTCGGCGGTTTCCCGGGAAGCGCCGCTGCGTCTGCAGGACCTCCCTCGCAGTTGCTGGTTGTTAGTCGCATCGTGTTGGAGCTCACACGCAGCACCTCTCTCCTGCTGTACCGCCTGAAGGCAGCAACTGCAAAGGCCGTTGTCTTTTTTCAGCACACTAACAGCCGGGATAAAAATCCTGCTGCGCCAACTGAAGGCGCCGAGCAAGCAGAAGCAGCACCCCCAGCTGCAGCACAAGCAGGGGAACACACCGACAGGGGTACCATTAGCGGCAATAAAAGCTACGCTGAGCATTCTTTGACGGCCGCATGCACATCTTCTGAACCTACAGCGGCGGCTTGTCTACGGCTGCAGGCAGTGCCCACCACAGCACCAGGACAAGCACAGCCAGAAGTTTCAGACGGACCGGCGCCTGAGTTGGCAGCAGGTGCCTCTGAGCAGCAAACAGGACCCCTGCAGGAACACTTTGCATTACAAGAAGGCCAAGAGATGAGGATTCCAAAGCGGCTCAAAATTGATGAAGAGGGCACCGCAAAATCTGCAAGTGCTCCTTTACCGCCGCAGCAGCAACTACGCCCAGGGATTGAGGACGCGGTGCGCCGGGCCTTTTTATTGCTCGCTAATCATCAAAAACTGGCGGCGGCGGTCACACAGCTGCAGTTGCCCATTCCACTGTATCTACAGTTCCTCATTAGCGCCACTGGCCCTTCGTCCCTCCCAATCGTGTTGCCCCGCCAGGGAAGCAGTAACGGCGGGAATAGCGATGTGGTCATAGACAACGAAGCAGCACTGCAGGCCCTTCTTCTGAGGCCTTTTGACGTCTTCCGCTGCTGCTGTATCACGCATCCCTGCGCTTGCGACCAGCAGCATTTGGCTGATATGCTTGCTCTGCTTTCGTCTGCGCTCCTAAATGGCAAGCAAGTGCTCCCAAACAGCGCCCCCACGAACTCTGCACCAAGTCAACTCGAACTTCTATCTCGGATATTCCCCGGAGTACAGCCAAACTCCGATCAGCAACAGCGGCAAAAACACGAGGAACAGCACGTAGAGGAGTACCCGCAAAAAATGCAGAGGAACGGGAAGGAACAGCTTCAACAGGAAGGTAGCGCTGTCGCTTTTTGTAGCAGTAGCACCCTCCCCACCAGCAGCTCTCCTGCCACCACCACGTGTTCTCCTGCAACTAGTCCTGAAGTATTTTTCTCCAAGAAGCCCTCAGCGAAACCAGCACCAGCAGGTCCTCCAGCAGCCACAACGGCAGGTGAGTCCCCTGAAGCCTTACAGCTGCCACCTAATCAGGGGGCATCAACTACATCACCTCCAGCGGACGACGCCGCAGCTCGTCAGGGTTTCTCTGAGAACCTAGCAGATCTCTTGGGGGCTGCTTTGATGTGCACCACTAATGTGCTTGCACCTGAGAGCGCCCTGCAGCTGCAGCAGCAAATTTTACAGCAGGAGCCACAGCAGGAACAGCCTTTACTACTGCTTCCCCCACACCTGCCCTATTGGCGCCTGCTGGCCTTGGTGCCCCCTCTACAGTCGCTGTTGCACACTCTAGCCCAGATCATAGTGTACAGGCACTGGGAATTTGTGGAGAACTACATCCGTTGCGTGTGCCCGGCCCCCCAAGCGCATATCCTGTTGCAGCTGCATGCCAAATCGCGGAAGGCACTTGCGCCCGCGGAGAATCCTCCTGCGGCTGTTCCTGCTAATGCTGAAACAACAGATGGCAATGGACTTGTTGTGCAGGAAACCACAATAGCTGGTACGAAGTGCAGTAATCATACGAGCAGCAGCAACAACAGCCACAGCAACGACGGGTCAACTGCAGGGTCAGTTCAAACAAATACCGAGCAGACTGCACTTCGTCTTCCTGCTGAGTATCCCGCTGTTACAGCAACAGCGGAAATAAGCCATGTGGCATGTTCGCCTGTTGAACAGCCGCAGGGCTTAGAGGAAGAAGCTGCGATATCCCTGTCTCCCCATACGCAACAACAAAGGCGTCCGTGTGGAGAGACCTCGCCCAAGCCCTAATCTGCGAAAAAGCTTTCTACCAGCCAGTGCGGGTATTAAGATATCAGCCCGTTCTGCTATCTACTTGCCTGCGTGAGAGATTATCTGGCTATTGCTAGATGGCTGGTCGCTTTGTGGATAGATGCTTGTTAGCGTTCGCCAAGGGGTTTTTGCACGTGCTTGGTGCCCTGTGCTCGAGGGCCAGCGACTCTGCTCTCTGTGGCGCCTTCGCTCCTTCTTAGTCAAATGTTAATCCGCCGCATTTTGCACTGGCAGAAAGGCCAGAAAACTGTGCCGTGTGGATCGAGACTTTTTACTGTAGTTGGAGTGGCGCTTGGCGAGACGAAAGTGATTTGAAGACGTATATCTGCTTCTAAGTGTAGTGATTTAAAACCTCCTGTGCTTTTGTGTGTCCCGCTCGTCCCTGCTTCCGCTTTTCCGGATCTCCCTTTCTGGCCATTTGATGCATCTCGAAATATTGAAAAGTTGCTTCTGCCCACACGGGTGTTGTGCATTCGGTGAAAGGATAGCTTCTATACGTACAAAGGCTAGGGGTCACGGGCTTGTGTGGTCTACGGATGCTGCGTGCCTTCCTGTAAAAGCAAGCCCAAAACCTGCATTCTGCAGTAAATAGGAGGGCGCCTATAGACAGCCAAAGATTGCACCACTCATGCAGCTAATTTGTCATAACGCTTCTCTGATGCACGTTCGGAGACCTGCAGGCGAATGCACGCATCCAAGCAGTATAGTGGGGAATTTCCGCACCTCATCAAGATAACTTGTCTCACGAAGACGCCGCAGAGCGGATGCAGCGCTCCACGGAGGGTCTCCAGTTGGGGGGCTTTCAATCACGAACCCAATACAAAGTTGCTAGAAGGTCACTATGTGATAATGGCGAAAGAACTTCTCCCCCTTTTCTCCTCACTTCGCAGACCTCCGGAAAGTGGGCAGAGATTGCAGGTAGTGTGCTCGTTGCCACTTCCTCCGAGCTTTGATTTAGACCAAGTTGCGTACAGCAACTTGGCATTCACGAGGCACACGGTGTCTATTGTTACAGTATGGACCAATTAATGCTACAAATACCAAATAAGAACACAGCCCAGCCAATTCATCTATGAAAAGAGCACAGACAGTGCCAAAGCGAAGTTTGCCCTGGGGTGGACAGCTTGCGGAGCCGCCAGCGCAGTTCTGTAGCTCCCCCTGCTACATGATTCGGCACTTTTTACTGCAGGATACATGCGAATAAAGAATCCGTAATGGGTTTTTCATTTTGTCGGCTTGTCCGTGCAGGCTCTCTGTGGCATTGAGGAGGTAGCTCAGTAGAGGAAGAGTCAGCGTTGAGCGCCTGCCTGTGCGGTCTAGGGTGGACTGAGCAAGCGAGTGCGCATGGATGCTTCCTTAGTGCTTAGAGACTATGCATCAGCGCCCATGCACCCTAGCTGTAGCTCTTGGTTTCCCCTCGTGTCAGAACCTTTGGGTAAAGATGGCATGAAGAGGAATGAGGGAACTCTTCTGGAGGACACATTAGAACTTTCTTTGTATTGTTTGGGGGCTCGACCTACTGGAGGGCCTCCCTAGGGTGACCCAAAGTTGGGAGTTGCCAGTTGAGAGAATGACACAGAGGGAACTCAGCGTTCAAGCACTTACGAAAGTCTAAAACATGATGCATTTGTCAACGCCCAGATATCGACACAGAGGGCCAGCAATAAGACCACACAGCTACCCCAAGAAGCCCGCAATCCACTTCAAGCTCTTCTATGCGGAACACAGTTGACGGGTAGGAGGCATTTGAATGCCATGGCCCGCCACCATGCTGTGCGCACGCCACCTTGGAAAAACATCCAGCTACGTCCACCGGGCGTTAATATATTGATAGTTGCAAGCTACACGCAAGCGAATGTCAACATGCGCACGTGTGCACTACGGGGTCATAGAGGCCGGGAACAGACGCGACTTGGCTGATCAAAGCCGTAGCTCCCAGGAGTCCCAAACTCCTCAATTCATGGGCTTCTGGGAAGCGTTGTATCATGCATCTCACATGGATCTGAAAAGGAAAGCTACCTATCAATTCCACACACCCCGGGAAATCCAACACCGACCAGCGCACAGGGACCGCCTGAGGAGGTGTCCACGGCAGCTGGGGTTGCTTTCAGAGAAGGCTAGAAGTAAGCAGGCAATAAGCTCCCACTGTACAAGCGCCTCCGAATATATGGAGACAGGTCCCGAGCAGTGCAGGGTGGTACCGAAAGTACTGGGAACCAGCGCAGTCGCGTATTTTAATTGCGGCTTTCGAAAGCCTCCGCTCGGGGTCGCCTATGTGAATGTAATCACACCGTGAAGAGAATACTTTTTATTAGACGAACTGGGGACGCAATACCCCCAAATGTGCGATTTCACAAAAGCCAGAGCAGCGCCGGAGGGCCCCCATAGGCCACGGCAGCCGTTTTACGAGACGTCGTCTGCGTCGGATGAGCAAAAGACACCGGGCGATTTGATAGAGTTAATTTAGCGGGAGTTGAGTCATGGAAGGCCCTATTTGGCCGCGCTATGAATACGCACAAAGGGGAGGTGCTGGCGAGGGCTGTGCTCGGAGGGGCCCTTGCCAACCCCGCTTGCCTATGATTCATCATTTAGGACCAAAATGCCTATAAGAAGCGAATGATTTGTCGCTTTTCTGCTTGAATCGCAGGCAGCGCTCTGTTGGGAAGTGTTCTCTGTTGCCCTAGCGCTCCCCAGGAAGTCAACCGTTCGTGGCAAAGCAGCAAACGCATCTGTTTGCAGCACGCGGTGTCTGTCCCTGCGTTTCGCGGTGAACCGGTCTGCTTCTTTTGATCGCCGAAAGACGCCTGCAACTTCCTGCGCATGGAGACACTCCCTTCCGCCCTCTCGTCCCCTGCAAGCGCCTTCTGCCTCCCTGCTCCATTTTTTGTATTCGCTTTGAAATGAACGTTCAGCAGCCTCTCCCCCTGGTGGCGCTGTAGCCGTGGACAGGTGTAGCATCATGGAGAGCACAAGCAGCGTCCCCCAAAGCAGCGGGAATCCCAGGCTTACGGTTCGGGAGCTAGTTCAGTATCCTGAGGCAAAGCGTGTTACAAAGAAGGCGGCGGAGGAGAGCGTGTTTCCACCCTTGGTGGACGTCGAGCTTCTTCGGCTAGATGAAACTTGTGGCGTTTGTTTGGGGGATTTCTGCGACGATGAGCCGTGCGTCAAGGCCCCTTCAGCCCCCGCATCCGAAGTCCAAGAGTCTCAAGGGGCGGCCAAGTGTGAGACCGATGTTGTAGAGATTCCAGACTCTGAGGATGATGCAGAGCTGGCAGCAAGGCGGAGAGAGGACGAGGAGGAGGATCCTCTCCGGGATATTGGCTTGCTCACGGGATGTGCGCATACCTACCACTTCTTCTGCATTGAGAAGTGGGGGAGGCAGAGAGAGAACAGCTGTCCGCAGTGCAAGAGTCGCTTCAGCTGGATAGGGCGATATACGCGAAAGGGAGAGCGGCTCTGCTGTTATCGTGTCGGCCTGAAACACCAGAAGGATACTGCAGAGGTCACCATTGCGGACTACCAGTACCAAGAGCAGCACCAGCAGCAACTCTGTCGTTTGTGCAGCACCTTGATCGAATCTGCCCGGGATGCGCTTTGCTGCAGCGACCAGCTGTGCCTTAATGCTTTCCACTTTGTTTGCGCCGGCTTCGACGCCCTTCCATCAGGAGTATGGTTCTGCCCCCAGTGTAGGGCCAGTGGCATCTGCAGAGATGCAGAGAGCAGGCGCATTGCCCCAAGCCGCATTTCTCCCGAAGGCTTCCTGCTGCCTCCCAGATCTGCCACCAGGAGAGTTGGTGCTGCTGCTGCTCTGCCTGCTGGCGAGGCCGAAGACCGCTTAGAGAGGGAGCGGCAAGTGCTCATAGAGAGCCTCTCGAACGCCGTAGTTCGCAGAATCAATAGGACGGCGAGACAGCGAGGCAGGGACGAAGGGGCTGTCGAGGAGGAGGCTTCCAGCAGGAGGGCTTCACGGGGCAGAAGGACGACAGCGGCTGCAACGCCAAGTCAGAGGAGAGGAGGACGACGTCAGCAGCAGCAGCTACAACAGGAACATGCAGCGCAAAATGCATCTGCCGTCCGTGCGGAAGGAGAAGCTTCGGCCTTTGCTATTGACGTGAGGCGCGCAGGAGGAGGATCAGCGCCTGTGGCTACACCAACGCCGTCGTCATTGGCAGGCGGTGAAGCAGTCTCTGATGCGGCTCCCCCTTCTGAAGCCCCCCGGATGTTGCGCTTCTACTTAGGTGCTCAGAGCGGCGCTGCTTCTCTTGGGCCTGCCGTGGCGACCTCCGTCACCACTCGCAGCACTCCCTGGTTGTTGCAGCGCAAGTTGGATATCATTAAGTTGCGTCAGGAGCGCAGGGAGGCTCTGAGGCGGCAAGAGGCCATCAGGCGCATGGAGGCGCAGGCAAAAGTCGTTTGCAGCGGCGTTAGCATCGAGAACTCCTCTGGAGCAGATCTTGTGGAGGATCTGCTGCTACATTGCAGCCAGCTGGTGCGCAGGCACAAGGGGGAAGCTCCTGTTCCCGAAGGCTCTGGAGCTTCTCTTCCCCAATTCACGGGGGCAAGAGAAACGACAGCCTCGCCTCGAATTGAGAGTGCCAGCAGCAGAGGGGATGGTCATAAAAAGGAGGACGCGAGGGGCTGCCTTGCAAGAGAGCGGGAGGCGAGGGAGAATGGTGCTCAGGGGCAGGGACGGAGCGAGGAAGACAGCTGCAGCTCGTTTCTCAGGGATAAGTGCGAGGAATTGTTACAGGAGGAGGCGCAGCGAAGGGCTGACGCCAAGGACAACCTTGTGAGGGCCCAGATACTTCTAGAGATCGACCAGGCAAGAACCAGATTTTGTGAAGACACAGTAAGGACTGCACTCCTCAAATCCCAAGGCAAGGACGGCCCCCGAGATTCTGCTCGTGCGTGAAAATCCCTCTCACCGCCCCAGTAGTGCTGCATGAAGCAGCCTTCCCTTCTCTTTTCCGTGAGGTTCCTCACGGGAAAGAGACTCACGATCTTTAGGTGCCCTCTTCGTGTGATGCGGGGCTTAGCTCATGCGTACGGTGGCAGTTTGCTGACTGCTGGGATGTTTGCTTAGGCACATCCCGCATGGCTACAGGGGGCAGCGCTAGTACTGCCGTCCTCCCCCTTCAAAGGAGAGAGAGAGGCATGGGGGTGCCCGTAGGAGCCGAGATTTCAACGCCTGCAGCATCTGTGCCTAATGAAGGGGGAGCTGATGTCCGCGAAAAGAGGAAAGAGAAGAGAAGGCGGCATGCAAAGCTAAAGCCGTCGCAGACGCTTGTGAGTCAGGCGGTCTGTCTCCCCCTTTGCAAGTTTGCAAATCAGGGAAACGGTAGCGGGTAGAAAAGCGCTCTGCTCGAAGCTTTCAAGCTGTCCGCTCTCGTTTCACCCGGAGAGTGAGAGGCTTTGTGTTTTTCTGTATACTTCTCTCGTTTCCCTCCTTTCGTTTTTGTTTGGGTACTTTTACAGAAACGTGTGACTCTTGGTTTCTCAGCCTACGAAGAGGCATACTAGCGAGTATTTCATGAGTGATTTTGCGTCCACAGGTCGACCAGGTGAAGTCCTGCATGATGCCTTTTATGCGGGAACGTTTCTTGAATCAAGGAGAGGAGTACCGCTTTGAGTACAAGAGGATATGCAGGCATATCAGCGAGGGCCTTACGAAGGGCCAAGAAGGGGCCCTTCTTTCAATGACAGAGGCAGAAAGGGGTCAGTACTGGGAATTGAACTTTGTGCAAGTGCAAACCGCAGTGCAGGACTTCTTTGAAAGACCAGAGATCCCCCCGAGTAACGCAGACTCCTGACGGAGTCAGCGCGTTCTTAGGCGGCCTGTGGCCCGAGGATACCCAGGAGCAGCTTTTGCGTAGGCGAGAGGACTCCAGCTTGCTTGCCTGAATTTTAACTTATGTCGAAACATACTCAGCAACCTAGTATGCCATTTTTGCTTACGTTCGTATTTAATTGAAGATTGCAGTTCCTTGACTTTAGCAGCTTGCTCAGCAGCCATAGCCTCGTCTGCGCATGGGCATGTGGCAACAATTCTGAGTTTATTGCTCGTGATTTGCGCTAGAATTTGCACGGGATTTACCGTATCGGACTCTTTCTTCTGGGGACATCATCGCGAGAGTCTTCGCCTCTTCCGCCAGCTCGTCACGCGCTCCAGTTGATCTGCTCGTCGACCATTTTGCGTATTATTGTCACCCATTCTGTTCAATCAAGTATACACTATGTACGCACTCAATTTCGGTTTTTTCTGCCTCCCTTTCTTCGTGGAATGCAGCACATGGGCTCAAGATACCATCCATGGCATCTTGCTTGCCTGCAAATGTCATGCACAAAAATGCGCCGATTCGAAAGTAGAAAATGTAAATATGTTTCTTGCCTTTTGCGTCGAGTTTGTTCACTTGATTTCGTTGGTCATCGTCCGCCGTTTTTGCAACAATCACCAAAGGTGCATTAACGAGGTCTTCGGTCCATGAACCATTCAAGAAGAATTGCGAGAAATAAAACAAGAGACCCACTAGGATGCAGACTGTCGAACAGCTGCCTTATTTGGGATGTCATGAACGAGAGCTGGTGCATTAACTGGAGCCGTTCTGCCTTTAACTCTGCTGTGTGTTGAGCTAGTGGAACTGCAATGTCCGTTTCCATTTCCCCGTAGTTGCTGAATAAGAGGGAATGTGAGAAGGTTCGAATAAATCATCATGGAAGTTCAGTTACTCTTTTATTGCTTTGACAGTTTCCTTTGCGCCTGTGCATACCGGTTGGTTTTCACACTATCTTCATGATGCATCATACGATTCTCAAACCTGTGGCCGCATCGCTTGTCTCCCGGACCCTTGCTAGAGCCTAAGAAAAGCCACGTTTTTTCCGAACAAAGCACCCACACTGTAATGCATTGAGCTTACTTTTTCAGCCTCGATTTCCTCAGGAGAAGGGGTCGGTTGTTGTGCTGAAATTACTCTTGGGATGATCCAGTGTGCGGTAACCTTGGATAATGGTGTGCCGACTGACCTGTATTGGCGCCAAGCAGAGACTGTGCCACTCCTCCAACCACTGCACCAGCTAGAGTGCCTGATATTTCGTGGATTGTAACAGGTTTCCCAGACTATAAGCCGTTGGACCTACCAAGAAACTTTTCCTGGGTTGCGCAAGCTTGCCTTTGCATGAAAACGAAACATGCAGAGGAAAAAATTAAGAGCCGCATTATCCGAATTATATTGCCAAGTTCGACAGATCAGCAATACTTGGTCCTTCACGGAACCTCTACTTCTTCGCAAAACAACAGGAAAATTGTTCTTCCCCACTATTGGCCTGTTCCGGCAAAACAGCTGCGGTGTCTGTGAACGCGCGTACATTACAGCTGAAAATATATCGAAACCTGTTCAAATTTCGTTGTAATAAGAGAGAAGGGCATTTTTAATTGCATATTTGTTGTGCAGAAGGACAATCGACTCTAGGGTGATTTTATAGGTTTAGCAAGTGCCATGTCTGTACTACGGTGAACACAGATGTTACACTCCTAAGCATGGAGTGAATGCCCCCAAAATCAGTCCTCAATCTGTCTACATTATGTGAATTTGCAGATATTGCATCTTTTTTTCTTCCCTGCTCTGGAGAGCCCACAAGCTGAACTCTGACTGGTGCAGGCAGGCAGTGCAACATTGTGCATACATTTTTGAACCTTCAGTTCATTGCGGCCGTATACAAATCGCCTGTTTGGAGAGAACTTTCTGACCTTAATGAGCCGCGAATCTCGTGGAAGCGTCGCCCTACTGTACAGCCGACTGAATCTCCTCTCGGTTTGTCCTCTGCTTTCTGCACGAAGACTTGCATATTCACGAGGATCGCACATCATTACAACGAGCAACACAGTAGCCACTTTGAACATTGCGCTGTTCTATGCATCCATAACGCTTTTCTCAATGCTCTTCGCCCTGGAGGAGATGGACCTGCATCGCCGCAGAGCAGCGGTAGCCATAATCACACGAAAACCGCCGTGTCTTTCCCTTCAACTGGCAAATCTCCACTTTTGAAGCTTTGAGCTATCGCCTTTTCGAGGCTCAGTGTGATTTGTTCCACTTTTTAGCCGCGGATCTTCGCAATCTGGTTAAAGCCGTAGGCCCCTCGATACGGCAGCCACCTGCTTCACACGTTGTGTTCAGATGAGCAAAGCGTGGAGCATTCTTCCCCTAGGATTGTGCCGTAACAACTCTTGTTTTGGCGAAGTGTTCCTGCCTAACCCATTGGCGGCCAGTATTTGCTGCATGCACGGGCCTTCGCCCTTGAGGCTAGTAGATGAACAAGAAGCAGAATCAAAAACCCTTAGAAATTTCGCTAGCCTCGCGTTAAGCCTGCAGCCAGTCGGCCATTGCGCGTGAGGCGGGGTTCGCCTAAACACCTGGTTACCCAGGCCTTATAGGCAAAAAGGGCCATGCCAGATATTTTGTTTCTCTGGCCCCAAGGCGCATGCTCAGAAGCTCCATTCAAGGCTCCGTCAGATTGCCTGATACATCGGCTAACGTCTGTGCTGGCGTGGTTTCTGCAATATGCAGCACCACACGGGCGATAGAAAAAGCCAAACTGCAATTGTTCTGACTGATTCGGAGGCAGAGGAGCCCCAAGAAGGGCTTCCGACGCCACGACGAAGTCGAAGGCTGCAAAGCGGAGAAGCCTTTAGAGGCAATGAGGAACTACTTGGAACCGTTTCCCTTCGCCGACGGCGCAGGCGCCCTGTGAAGCTGCACGACTCCGAAGATGACACAGAAGAGGGGCCCACCTGCTGGGGGGGTACACCTCAGGCAGATAATTCCCAGAGCCCGCGATCGTGTAGCCCCATTCGCCGCCGTTCAGCTCGTTTAGAAGCGTTGTCGGATTCGGCTGTATCTACACCGCAGCCTTCGTTGAAAAGAGGCGCCGCAAAGGCGCCATCTCCAGGAGATGGGTGGTCGAGCCCAAGCCCCGCCAAAACTGCTCGCATGCATCTTTCTCCTCCTCCTTCAACAACAACAAGGAAATTTGTTGACTGCGTTACTCCAGTGGGCACGCCGGCGTCCTGCCGCCCCCGAAAGCGTCTCAGGCACAGCTCTGCCACCTCCATCGGCATTCCCCAGGTCTGCCCCCCTGAAGAAGACACCTCTTCTCTGTCTCGAGCGAAAAGGTGCTCCCGTCCCTTGACTGTGCCTGGAGAGGGAAGCGAAGAGGAGGACACCACGAAAAGCGAACGTGGAGGAGGCAGGCTGCCTAGCAGGAGCACTAGTTGCAGCACCTCGCCCCTGAGAGCTGCTGACAGGAGGAGGCTGAGCACCGGCAGTGGCCTTAGGAAAAGTCATGTACCGAGCAGCTCTTCACCTACAGCGATCGCGAATACAGATGCTGTCTCTGGCATCAACGAATCCTCCCCGCAGCCTGCTGGCCATCGTCGGCTGCGGAAGCAACAGCACGAACCGGCTCCAGAACTGCAGGAGCAAGAAAAGACGCAGCATACGGATCAAAATCCCTTGGAGCCCCCCGCTGGCATGCGCCCCTCTCAAAAGGAGCTTCGCCAGCGGCTGCACCATCTGGCGAGAAAAGTGAGGGAGAAAAGCCTTAAAGCGCGGGGCCTTCACGCTCCCGAAGTTTCTGAGACAGAAGAGGAAAGCAATGAGAGCAGTGCTTGCGAGAGAGGCGGGTCCAAGAAGGGCATGTCATCATGTCGAAGGGCTCCACAAAGTGCGAGGAAAGCATCCCGAGTGAGATGCTCATCTCCGTGTTACCGCAGCCGTGTGGCTGCTGCCAAGAATATCCGCCTTTTCCCTGTTGCATTTGTTGCTGCTGTATCGGGTGCTGCTGCTACTGCTGCTCCTCTATTAGCCATGCTGCAATAAAGAAAAGTTCTCTAGTGACGAAGTTTCCCTAGTGGTCTCGTGCCTAGCTTAGGAGTCGAGCCTCCTGTGTTAGCCTGATCGACTCCTGGTCTTCATGGTGCACAGCCAGCTACCCTGTGTCTGTGTGCAGTTCTTCTCCTACTCGAGAGACTTGCAAGAAGCCGCCTCAGACTCTGAAGAGAGCGCAGGCAGCTTCATTGCCGACAGCCCTAATGGGGGCCCCGAGCCGACCAGCGAATCTGGTAGGGCCTGCTTGCAGAAGCGCTTTACGATTTGTGTTTAGTAGAGTGTGCAAGCGATTCACGAAACCCTGGAGCCTAGCAGGAGCGATAGTTCCTCAGGCGTGATAACCGCTGCCATAGTGAGAAAGCCGTCGCATGTGGCCGGCCCCTAGACTTCTCTTCGGCCACTGAGGGGTCGAGAGATTGCCTTTAGATATTTCGAGCTGCATGGAACGCCTGCAGAAGAAGCCCTTGATTCTGAGAGCAGCGACAGTTCGGGAGACGAAGCCGTCAAAGCCTTGCGGTATCACCACCGTTTGATGGAAATGCGCGGGAAAAAAACGCACGTGGAGGTGCGTCCTTTGAATTTTTCGCGTTCTAGAATTGATGAAAACCGTCTGAGAATTTGTCGCCTACGCGCCTCTTCTTTGAATTAGATTTAGGGCTTGCGGCTTAGCGTTGGACTTCACGCATTCCAAAGGTGTATGCATTTGCAGCAAACGATGAGGCTGAAGGAATGCTTCCAGTTGTACGTGTACTCACTCGCCTTGAATCTCTTCTCCCCCCAGCTGGGCTTGAGGCAGCTGCAAGACAGGGGGGGCCGCTGCCAAGGGGACGACGGAAAAAGACTCCTACTTGCAGTTTCCTCCTCCCCTACGGCCAGAGGTGCGATGAGACCGTGTGAGATGGCTGTAGCAGTGCAGCGTTCAGAGTCGGCATAGAGAGCATAAGCTGCAAACGTGTTGCGGCACCTGTACCTGTGGTTTGCAGCCCTGAAGACCCTTAGCGAGATGGAAATCGGCCGGCTCGTGGCAGTGAGGCTTTTCCTAGCTCTTTCTTTGATAGGGTGAAAATCATTCGAGGGATGTCTAGTATATGCATGTACAAGCCCCTGTATAAGCTGCTGTCTCATTCGGAAGGAACTCCCCGGGTGCTGCGGACGCACGGACGGAAGACGCTGGTAGCACTTGTTTACATGAGTGCTTGCGTTTCACCAAACTGCCCCCCGCAGGCCACCGACCGAATCGAAAGCTTGACTCTCGCAAAACGTAACGCCGTGAGCGTCGTCGTTGGGTTTGTGGCTTTCAAAGGCAACTAAGGGGCATAGGGTCTAGAAAAAGAGGGTCTTATGCCGTAGATTGGCTGCCGATTTGCCTGAAGGGCCTGAGACCATGCAGGGGTGCTTGCTCGAGTGCAAGTTCCGAACGGCCTGCTGCTGGAGCAGGGAGGGAAAGCTCAGTCTGGGGCCCTTGTGACGTGGAGGCTGGTGCTGCCTTTGTGCTGCAGATGGAAACGCACGCCTTTCCTCCCGAGTGCAAGAGCCAGCTGAAAAGCTACGCGGAGTGCCGCCTCTCAGGAAGCCCAGAACTGCAGGGCGCGTAAGTTGCCTTTTTGGGAGTTGCCGCGAGGCCTATCGTCCTCGCGAGGAGAAGACACTGAGGGTGGAAGGAGGAGACTCTCAAGGACGCTGGTTGCTCCTTCCCTAGCTCGAGTGTCAGCGGCTCACGAAAGCCTTCCCCCTGTGGCTGCTAGCGGCAGACAGTCCCGTTGGGTGCAGCGCGCTGCGCTGCTCAGTGCCTGCTGCGGATGTGCTGGCCTTCATTTTGTCTTCAGGGTAACCCGCTGCATCGTATGCCGAAGGCATGCAGCTCGCCATTACTGTCTGGACCTGTTGGGGGCAGTATACGACTCTGGTACGTGCTGAAGGTCGCTAATAGCGCTTAGGGCTGGGGTTGTGGGATTTTGTCTTATGGCTTCGAGGCTTGGCCTGGCCGCTTGTCCGCCGCCGAGTATGCGCCAATATAACGGCCGTGGTAATTGCGAACAACAGCTTTAGCAGCAGCACAAGGGTGTTGCGTGCGACGCAGATGCTCTTTGGGAGGGAGACTGCACTTCATGGCTGGCTGCTCAGGGCCTCGCTTGGCTGTGTAAGTGCTGCCAGTGTCTCTTCCGGCTGCTGTTAGACACTTCAAGCCGAACTGAGCCGCCCCTAGGCCCTTGTTGTCCGTGGCTCTATCGGGGAAAGAGGTTTCTTATAGAAGGGGTTGTCGGCTGCTTGCAACTCTTTATTCCTAAGGTCCTTCCTCTGAGCGGGTGGATTTAAGTACACTGGAGTTTGCATACAGATCTATATATCTGTATGTGTCGCTCCGCTACGGTGCTGTTCGACTGGTTCCTCTTAAACTGTGTCCTATGTTGGTTAAGCCACGCACTAGCACCACTCTACATCTCTCTGTCTATGTTCATATGCATCTATTCGGGTGAAGTGCGCGCATTCATGCTCAAGAATGTGGGCGCATATCCTATGAACTTAGTCGTGTGCCTGCCTATGCATAGACTGCGTCCACGTGTGCTGAAAGCTATCTACACATCCTTGTATCTGTGTGTGTGCCCCTCATGGCCTCCCCGTATCCTGTGCAATCCCCCTTCACTACTCGGCGTGGGGCAGCTCATTTCTTGCCCCTTACTCACCCTTCCCTTTTGAGTCACTCTAATCTTCCTGCATGCTTCGCTTTTGATCAGGTCCTGAGGCCCCCCCCGTACCTCGTAAGGAGAGGCCCAAGGGGTTGGTTGCCGCTTATGAGGACCGAGAAGGACAGGAGCTCCCAGTTGGTAAGCACAGCCCCAGCCTCACAGGCAACTCTTAGCCTTTATTGCCTAGTGTACCTTTTAAGCAAGTAACATTCGTCTCCTAGAGAGCTGCTTGGGGGCCTTACAGGCTCGTCCACTGCCTCCCACGCTTGAGGCGTCCTTTTAGCATAGGCGCTACTGTGGCAGCGTGCAGAGGGACGGACTGGCCCCCGTTTTATAAGGACTCTCAGTCTTTATTGTGCCTACCGGCTCAGGGTCAAAGTGCGGGAAGCAGGCAGCCTCATGGCATGACATTCATCACTACAAGGGGCGGCTGCTGCTCTCCATACACGCTTTGCTGCGTTTGAGGCCCGTCGAGGAGCTTAAGGACCCCAAAGCTGCTGCAGCGAGGCTCCAGGAGGTGCGGCAATGCCCTAGTGAGGAGCGCGGCGTAGACAACCTCTCAGAAAGCAAAGATATGCATGCAGGGATAAAGCTGCAGTTTTGCTCGCACGCTTGTATCCGCTCCGTGCTTTTGCACATCGCTCTTTTTAACTGCGTAGGCCTTGTATAGGTTTGAGCGTCCTTTTCGAAATCTTCCCAGTGTCCCTTTGCCCTCCTTTCTGTATATTGGTCATTTGAACTGCTGCGAACAATCGCCTGTCGTGCTGCTCCTAAGCATTCCTAAGCTTTCCGTAGCTTTGGGCGTGTTCATCATAGATCGGCACGGCCTCAGAGGACTTCCGTCGACACTGTACGAAAAGCGGTTATTTATCCACCGCGTGCTCTCAATTGCTTCTTTCAGACCATTGTACAGCCCTTTGTAGTTTACTTTCGGCCTTCTCAGGTTCACGCAGATGGCTTCTTCGAGGAGTGGGAAGAGATCATACGACTGCCCATACCCAGATGAGAGGGCCCCTTTGAAAATTTTCGCTGGCTCCTGAGGGACTCCCGGCAGTCCCAACAGCACTCCTTCTTGTGTTTGAAGCGTTGTAATCGTTGTCAGTACGATGTTTGCGACTGGCAGGGGGCACCTGTTGACCTCTGTCCTGCCACCTCAGCTTCCTACTCCAGAGGCACGCAGAGGCACTCTTCGTCCGTCTGAGGCTGAGAAAGTTGTAGGGGACTGGACAAGGAGATGCACGAAAGGGTCTGATGCTGACCCTTTGATGTGTCCTTGAGTGTGGAGGCTTATCCTCCTGGTTTTCACCAGCTGGCGCGCCCCTTTTTGTAGATCCAGGGCTTTAAATGCCATCAGCGCACCGAGAGCAGCTCAAAGCCCCGACGCTCTAGGCTTCAGGGCGGGAAGCACGGGGTACCAAATCGATTTGGGGTCCGTTGACTGTATCACCCCAAGTATCCATAGGGCCTCTGTGGGCTGGAAGTCCCGGGCCAGCATCAAAGCCCACCGCGCATAGCAGCCCAACAATAGCCGCACTCTAAATAGACTCTTGAAAGAAGTACCTATAAAATGACGAGTTTTGTAGCGCGCTGTGCTTGTGGATTGAATGCGGGGTCTAAAAGGAGCCTAAAAAATTGTGTGCTAAGCCTCCGCCTCAGCCCCGAGAGCGGCAGGGCCTTGCTTCTTCCTCTAGCCAACAGCGTCTCCTCACGCTGTAGCAGCTCCCGCACCTCCCCCGCCAAAGGGCTTTCATAGGTCCCCACTGCATCTCGGACTGCCGCGAGGGCGTCCAGCCTGTCAGGGCCTTGAAGCGAGCCTGAGGAGAGGCGCAGATAGAGGACGTGCAATTCGCGGGCCCTTGTAGTTTCGGGGGTGTAAACAGTTGCTGTCTCTCCATCTGACTGAACCCAAATCAGAGGCTCGCCCATCAGGCAAAGTAAACGATGTTCCCGGTACCGCCTCCTCTGCTGATTGGCCTCCTGCTTGAGGCGGCCAATACGCCGCAGCAGATGCGTCTCTTGCTGCAGCAGCGACAAGTGGGCTACCCGCAGATCCTTCTCTGTACCCCTGCGGATCCTTGCCAGCTCGCCACCGCGAAGCTTCTTTGCCTCGAGGCAACGCCAGGCTTCGACCTCTGCGAGAAGGATAGCAAAGTCTGCTGGGGTGATGGGGCAAGCTGCCCTCTGTTCTTGTCTCCTTTTCCTGACGTCTGCTTCCCACTGCTGTCTCTCCCGCTGCTGCCGCTCCCGTTGCAGGTGTTCATCTCTTTCTTGCCTTCGTCTCTGGGCCTCTTTACGCGCAGCCCATACTCTGGCGTACTGCTGAATGACTGTAGCACTTTTGTGTCGCATGGCTTCCCACTGATTGGCGCACACGTACTCACCAGGGCTGAGCACTTTATCCATAGCACTGGAAAAAAAGACTCCCTTTTTAGGCGGGCAACCTGAAGCTTCACGCTGACATTGGGTGGAGATAGATGACTTCCAAGCCGTCTGGCAAGCCACCGAATGACGCGTACGAACAACCAAGGAAATACCTGCAGCAGCAAAACACCAACCATTACCAATATGGAGGTAATAAGGCACCAAGTTCGATTGAGATAAGGCCTAATGACTTGCTTTTGAAAGTCCTTTTGCACCACGTTTGGCTAAGGTTTGCTGCCCCATTTTTGAGAAGATGTACAAGATTCGTCACACTTCTGAGTAGAACTACCGGCACAGTCATCAAACAGAAAGTAAAAATGTGCTTATCATGGGCTCAGAAAAGCAAGGGCTTAGGGTTGGCACACCCGTGATATGTACAGTTGACGTGTCATAGTGAACTGTCGTTCAAGCAGATGGCAGCAATTGCTACTAGTGGGGCTTTCCCTTTTATTGGCCCAGTCTACACCCCTTTAAGGACAACGAAACCGTTGTCTAGCCGTGATGACCCTTAAGAGGGGCCCCTTAAACCGCATCTGAGAGTCCTCTTTACTGGATTAGCCCATTCACTACACAACCCTTTGCGTGTCCCTCAGTTTGCTCAGGCTTAAGAGTGACCGCTCTGGAGTTTATGGCTTGGAGTTTGTGGTGCTTCCTGCCTGCTGTAGCATCAAGGAGACACTCCGGGACCCCCAGTAGATCAAGCGTCAGCGGCCCCTCCCCGTCATTACTGTTTGACTGTCTAAGGAGATACACCGCGAGGGAGCCCACAGCTCCTGGGACAAACCCTAGGTCCCCCAGGGTTGTGCTCCAAGGCAGAGGAGAAGGAGGGCTGCCTCCAGGGGCCGCTAGACCATTAAGTCCCTCTGGTTTTCCAGGCTCATGCTGTTCGTTTATATCCCAGTAGGAGCGTGGCGCTATGGCTACTACGAGTGCGGGCACTTTGAGCTCTCCTTCTATTTGTTGTTTTATCTCCCATAAGGAGCACGATAAGGGAATCTCCTTGCGGCGCTTGCTGGGGCCAGGAAGCAAGCTTAAGTCGATGCGAGCTAGGCCTTGCAGAGGGGCTGCATTTTCTTTTTCTTTGTCCTCTTGGCTGTCCTCCGTTTCTGCCTGGTGTGACGCGAAGGGGCCACTCCGTGAAGAGCAGGATCCCTGGAGGCTGCTTTGCTTTTCATCGGTTAATGTGCATTCGCTGCGCATATTGAGATGACTGAGATATTTAGAAAAACGAGGAAAGCGGAAGGGTCATGAACTGTTTGTGGCCCTCGAGGTCACCTTTCCTCTGTCCGGACTTTTCTCTGCTCAGTACAATAGCGAACGAAACATTCATCAAGAGACACTATATCTACCCCTTCTATTCTAATAGCAGTATTCCTTGCTTGTGCATGATTTTCCTTTAGGTCGATTTAACGATCACAACGCCTTCCTCCAAAGTGCTCAGGGCCACGAGGGGCCAGAGCGCCTCCACGGGGGCCCGTAATTCGGGAGGCAAGGGGCTGTCCAGTTTGGCTAGGTGTCCTACAAATGGAGGTAATTTGGCACGTGGGATTCATTCAGAGCTCCAAGATTTTATAGAACATTATGTGCATTACTGGCGTGTGGTGCTGCTGCAGATTGGGCAGGGGCCCCGCGGCATGCCACGTGAGACACCACAGTCTCTGTTTCGTTTCTGTGCTGCGGTTCCCGTTCTGATCAGTAGAGACTAGGCGAACACCTATGGATCCTTCACACATTCTATTCAGCATGGCTCAGCCCCTTGACTGCCCTTTAAAATAATGCTCCTCCCTCGCACCATTCCTCAGTATCTAATCCCCTACTCCAAGGGGAAGCCAGTCTCCCTGACTTTTGCCTAAATGTAACCATGGAAGGCCTTTGAGAACCCCGTGGGCATCTTTCTACGCTTACTGTCCCTGTGGACGCGCGAGTACGGCCTCTAGCTTCCCTTCCACTCACCGCCCTCATGGACCCTCGCATAGGTTATGGATGCACCCTCTATTTCTCTATAGTCGTTCTTTTCCTCAGCGGACCCCTTGAAGTGTGGAGCTTCTCGGCTCACAAATCGACGTATTTCCTAATTCCAGGCGTACATCTATCCAAACTCTGCTTAGGGAAGCCTCCAGCCGCAACAGGGTCCCCTATCCGTGCAGCACCAGCCGCAGTAGTAGGAAACGGTACTAGTGCTGAGCACCCCGTCTGGTCAGTGTCTGATCTGCCAGAGGCAGAGAGCGCTCTTCTTTCAGCAGCAGTGGCAGCAGCAGACCGCCACAAAGTAGAAGACTTCGTTTGTCTCATCCGCTGCTCCGCATGGAACATCTCTGGAGAGATACGTGAGCAAGAAAGGCTCCTCCTTCATGTCAAACGAGAAACCCTCAAATCTCCTCTTGGCCGCCCAGTGCCCAAGTCCTTATGCCTAGAGCCTACACATTTAGGGCCCCCTGAGGGGATCCCACAACCGCAACAGAAGATGAAAGAGGACTTGCTGAGCCACGAGTGGGAGATGATGCTGCTTGCTACCGGCTTCAGCCCAACACACCTGGACTCCGTTGCAGAGACAATCATTCACGTCGGTCAAACACACATCTCTGTAACCCGCCTCACCGCTTTCACTCGTGTGTTCCTCCCTGTGCTCGCCTCCTAAGAGACCTCGCTGCCCACCCAGCATTTAGAATTACGTGTGCCCATCCGCCGACAAAAACACCCCTAGTCCCGCATCTGTGGATGCCTTGGGTGCCCCCTCCATCTTTACAGACTTGGATGTGTCTCAACAGCTATCTCTATCCCCGTCCCCATACATGGAAGCCTCTTCGAGCATTTTAGCCGGTCCATCTATCCTTCCTAATTTCTGCGTTTTCGACTCTCGCAGGAGGTGATACAAAATCATGGTGTGTCTACCTTTGAGGGAAGGGATGGACGGGGCCACAGTGGTTGGGTGGCTCTGAGCTTTGGCAAGTTGCAGGTCCACCTCATGACCCCTATAACTCGCCAGAAGTACGCCCTTGAGAGGCTCCACAGAGATAAACCCAGAATAGATCTCGCACCCTTGCTCAGCGACCAACATCAAGACACTATATACCAACTGTGGGGGGGAAAGAACTCAATGATAACTGGAGACTTCGAGGGAGGTCCGGCACGCATATGAGTCTCAAGGAGCGCTGAGGCTCCCCGTCTGCCCCACCACCGAGGATGCCGAGAGGTCTTCTATAGGGGCAGATGAGGCCAGCAGCTAAGTTACATCAATGCAGATATGTCCATACGTCCAGGCAGACACGCATGCATGCCATGAATACTAAAGTATGCTTACGATTGGTGTAGCACGGTGTTTGGGCAGTCTTGCGCATATCTTTAGACACCTTGCTAGCTATCTAGCGCAACGCAGAGGAGACTAGCTACACCCATGGATGCTAAGAATGGCTTCAATATGGCAAGACACGTTCAGGGACTGAACACTGTGTTCTCTTCTAAACTTGGGATCGGTGGACGTAGTGCCGAGCTATGGCCTGACTATGCCCTAGTGATCCAAGCTGGCTATAGAGCAACACCCAACCACTTAAATACAGCAAAGAGGCCTGAACTTGAAAACGATTCGACAACAAACCACCAGGGAAGCAGAAAGGTTTCGCAGGAATCTGCACAGCAGCAGTATTTGCTGCGGAAGCACCTAGCTCGCAGCGAGTAGTGTATGGTTTCGTCAGACAGGAGTAAAGGCCCCAGAGTTTGGATACAGGATTCGCTAAGGCGTGGCGCGTAAGGTGGAATGCACAAAAGGCGCGCAAGATGCAAGCGAGAGCCAGAGTGAAAGGACAAATGGGCGCCTATGCTGTGCCCGAAAGATCTGTGGCCGTAGGGATTGTGGGGGCGGGCAAGCGCGCTATAATCTCCTTTAGGTCGTCTGCGCCGTACTGCTTGAACCTGAGAAAAGAAGGCACAAGAAATAAAGTAATGTGCTTGTGAGAGACAGCCACACAGAGGTGGCACGGCAAAAAATTGCAACGTGCAACAAGGTGCCTCGTCCTGTGTCTCTACACATAGAATCCCTAGTTACGGATCTACAACCGGCACTGGTGCACCAATATGCAGCGCCATTCGCCTCTGTCTCTGGCTGCGCATGAAGTGAGCGTCTCTTAAATCGGGCTACGGGGCATCATATGTGCGCTCGCGTCTACTGTGACGCGCGGCGTTTCATGGGCTCGAGTTCGGTTATCATCCATCGACGTGTCTCTTGGTGAATTTTCTTACTTGGCCTCCCCTACTCTCAGTGCGGCCATCTCAACGTTGTTGCAATTAAGCTTCTCTTCCATTACTTGGCGCAGCACTACCAAGGCCAAGTCCTCTGCAGCTGTAGCACAACGCAAGTGAGCCCGAAAAAATGACCAGTCATCAGGAGAAGGCTACTGCTGAATTTTCAGCCGAGAACAGATATGGCTTATGAAATGATCAGCAAGAGAGGGGGGAAAAGGAAGAAAAGGAAAAATTCATGTGAATTTATTGCATGTGTCAACGGAGGTGGGCTATCCATAGATCTGGGCCTATTTCTTTTGTGGAAATACGGGTGCGCGTACAAGCTAGACCTCACACACAGGCATGCTGGACATTCTATCCTACAGGACAGATAATAATCCAACTTGTTAATGGACCGTCTGTCGGTATAATTCCTCGGCTGTTCTGAGATTAGATGCACTGGGGTTCTATCGTATGTGTGTTGTTGCAGCTAGTGTTGTGGGAGATCAGCGTATTCTGCACACATCGTACCCTCAAGAGACATGGATTGATTGTACTGCTCCTGAAGCATCGATTCCGCGCCTTCTTGAGCTGAGCCCATGGCCACTGCCAGATACTTTGTGACGGTTCCTGCGTCAATGGCAGCCAACAACGGAAAGGGATATCAGGAAAAACGAAAGACTGCACAGCAGCAAAAACATTAATAGAAAGAGCAGTTGCAGAAGAGAAAAACATGCAAAGCAGGCTATCTGTAGGCGCAGCTGGGCAACGGTGCGCGACAAAATCAGCATAGGCTTTACAAATTTGTCCATAGGCAGAGGCACGACAAGCACATCGACAAGTGCGCATACATCGGCATCCATGCGCACGTAGAAACACTTGTGCGATGAAAGACCAGGGGCAGAGATATGGGGAAATCCACAGACATTTATACACGCATAGAGAGAGCAGTGCAGTATCTACCAACCCACAACGCGACTTTTCTCGGCGCTGCACATGCAATTTCCCCCATCCATGAATGCATCTATGACATTTTACTCGCGTAGACGCAGTCATGCGGCAACTTTGTGATACCTGATGGATCGGCGCAATACAGTGCCGGCCCGTCCTTGTCAACTCCGGCGACGAGCAGTGCCACGCCGAAAGGTCTGCTCATCGTCTTTTTTCGCCGTCCAGAGCCAACGTCTGCAGCAAAGGAAGCCCCGACTTTCTTGTGGTTTGCGGCGAAGGAACAGTCAAAAAGAGGGTAACTGAGAGGCTGGGTGGAAGTCAGAGCGATTGCTAAGTGTTCTGCATTGGGAATTCATGGAGATGGCGGCTACATAAGATAATCGAATCTTTTCAGTCTCTAGGACCGTAGATCATGAGGAGTTAGAACGCATGCAACAACAGACAGATGGTCTTACCGGAGAAATCGAGGGCGAGATCGGCCACCGCATCCACACAACTCCTGATGGACATTTTTTCATTATACGTAAAAAAGTGATTTGCGCATTCCACCCTGGCATGGTCTATCAGCGTCCTGAGATAGAGACAGACATGCACAAATTTGGAACCTTGTGCACACAAGCGCACATACAACATTAAGAAACCCATGAACAAGAGATCAAAGGAAGTAATTCGCATGTAAGATAAACCCTCACACATAAATGCGCACACACATGAAACTGCGCAAATGTGTGCAGGCAAACGGGAGATACATACCTTGCATCAGCAATGAGTCCACTCATTGCACATGCAATGTGCGAATCGACTTCAACGATTTTGTGGATTGACTGGGGCTCCAGGAGACAAGAAGTGATGCGCCGCTCCGACGCCAAGACAACACCATCCTTTGTCTGAATGCCAATAGCCGTGCTTCCTAGCTTTATGGCTCCCAATGCGTATTCAACCTGACGAGAGGAGATAAACGAAAATAGAAGAAGGCAGAATGTGAACACACATGGTGGGACAAGCGTGGAGCAATGCTTCCCCCACCCATGTTGGGAAGTGGACGAGTAAGAATGCAGAGGAGAACGGTTGCTCCTCACAAAAACGGAGGTACGCATTATTACGTGCAGATTTTCAGGTATAGAAGCAGACCGGTTTATGCATTCTAGGCCTAAAGAGCCAAGCTGGCACTCATGCATGTATGTCTGTTTAATCTAATACATATGTGCACGCATTCAAACATACATTTGTGTACTATTACAGGTGAATACATTAATGTATGGGCATGCAAAGCCCTGTTGGGCTATGCAGTCACTTTACCTGGAACAAACGGCCTTCAGGCGAAAACGTGTTGACGCCTCTGTCATACTCGCTCCTAAGGGCAAGCCAGAGACATAACACAGCGATCGAATCATGGAATGATAAGATCACCACTAGCTAGCCGAAATGGCCATTACTACACTTAATAGTTTTCGGACGCCTTCTGGGAATCAAAGCACTTCACGAACTAGCGAACAAACGACAGAAGGACACGAATACACACACGGCAGCAAAACAATTAATTATTCGGAAATGAAATACGTTTGTGTATTTCGTTTGAAAAGACAAACAGAAGCAGAGCACCGATGAGCACGTAAAACACAATAAAGTAGAAGGCGGGTGATCACAAATAGGGGCTCTTATTGGAGCTAGGCTCCAAAACTCCTATTATATCTCTTTTATTGCTCTGAGTTGTCAGGTTTCTGCTTTGTTTCACATGCAGGTGGTGAGGCATTCACGAGTCTGGTCAGACGGGCAGCATGCACAGATAAAGCCAAGAGTATAGAAAGCCTCTCAGCCAGTAATTCCGTCTATGAGCCAATAGTGGAATGACAGGAATGAATAATGCTTGCTCCCTGTCTAGTATAGTTTCCTGATTCGTGGGAGGGGGGAGGATGAAAATATCTTGCCTGGTTGTAAACATTGTGTTTATTGGCTCTGCTGAGCCGCTGTCTCCGCCGCACGCCGCAAACTAACAGAAAGAAGCAACAACATGAACATCAAAATAGCGAATAGATGAGAATATCTCATGTCTGGTTGCCACCACACAAAGCCACTGTTTCCCTTCTCCGCATTCGCTGCATGCAGCAGTCGGCTCTGACTGCAATCAAAGTACCCTAAAATAGAAGCATTTCTCTCCTATTATTCCTGATAAAGTACAAAAAGTATTTTGCAGATTTAATGCCTCTCTTCGTTTAATTTACGAGGAAAAACCAAATTTGTTCGTTTTAAAACCGGTTCCCGCGTGCGTGTTTCTGTTGTGGCAGAACGGCTCCCGTTTCCCCATTAGTCAAGCAGAATTCCTTTTGAGTAGATGTAATTTTTTTGTTCCTGTTTCTTTGTTTAGGAGGTGTTTAAGATAGTTGCGGCTTTGAGGCTTCAAACAAGGAGCTGTACTTGAGTTTAACCTGCACAACACGCGAGCCTGAAGGTTTGGCATGTAAAGGACGCAATGGGAGGAAAAAACTATGGGCTAGAAAAAGGAAATAATTTAAGATGCCAGCTGGGAAACAGTGAGCTCAAGACAAGCACTGGGATACCGCTGGCGGGGCTAGACCAGCGCCCTTGTGACACAGTGAATTATCGCTAGCACTGTATGTAGCGGGCTAAGCTACACTGAGGCACTTCTCACCATGTCGGGTGCATTTAAAAATGAATAGGTGAGCAGTGGTTTAGTGTTGACTGCTCGTGTAGGTTACTCTTTCTAGGATTGCCTTGGCAAGGTTCTCGATTATTGATAATATTGTAACGCTCCATCTGTAGTTGGCTAAGCCGCACCTTAACGCTTTCGACTACACCATGTATATTAAGCGAGAACTTTGGTAGTGCTTGGCGCATTGTTTTGTCTGTTCGCATGCTTTACTTTGTGCGGGGTGCTGGTAGGTCGATACAGCAAGACGCAGTGTGTGAAATATGCTATTTGCATCTAGATGTGAATATTTGGAGTGCTTAAAGCTACAGCTACACACAACCTGGCTGCCTCTCTCTCTTAGAGTCAGAAACTCTGGGGGGAGCATGCAGGGAAATTCGGGGATTGTGTTGAAAAAAAGCAGCTTATATTGTGTTTGGATTGACTGTAGCTAGCAGAAGCCTTAGATGCAGCTTTACATGATAGCAAAAGGCATGGTTCGACGAAACTGTGCCCCCTATATTCACTGGCTAAAATTGCATTGGGATGTCCATCTCCCCTACAACAGTTGTTTGCTTTTAATAACATCGAATGGTACTACAAACATCAAAATTTTTTGACGCCAGGCTACAGAAATTTTTCCCGGTGGTGGGACTAGACGGCGTCACACTGCTTGCTGGGGCAGCGGACGTAGTAGCTCCATAGCTGGTAAAAGGGGTGATTCCATAGCCGCTTAAACGATTGATTGCGTTAATGCGGCTACGCTGAGCAGAAAAGTATGACAGCCGTACGGATGTGCAGTTACTCGAGGCTTCATCACCCGGTTCGAGATGTAGCTCGCTTGTTTCCCCCAGAAAAGGAACGAGTGCTCCTTGTGGCAGGATAAGTAGAGGGAAGCAATCCAATAGTGGCGGTACTTATGCAGGGAATATCGGTAAGCTGCAGAAAGTGCAACAGTTCACGCCATTCTACAATCCCGGATTAACTGGATTATGCCAAGGCCAAATCCGCCGCAAAACTTTGAAATAATTGAGACTGCTGAAGTAAGAAAAACCAATTGAAGCTTGTTGTGGCTCAAACGATCAAAGTTTGGCTCGCAAAGCCTAAAACGTAGACAATCACCTGCTGCGTCAGTGATTGATCTTGATAAGTCCCCAAGTGTCATGTCGGATGGCCTCACCATGAGCAGCGACTCAGCACTTAAGCAGGCGTTTGATGCAGTCTCGAAAAAGATGGCTTTACTTGAAGTATTAGAAATTATAAGGGTAGAGCTCTTGTGTTTATGGATAGAAGACGGGAAACCATTGAGGATTTAAAACCTGTAGATATCGAAGTCATGGCAAGCGGCCCTGTCCTAGAGTTTGAAGCTACCCAGAAAAGAGAGCTCGAGGATTCCTGCTCTTAAGCAACCCAGTACAGCCCTTAACAATGCACCTACGTATATTGTGGGACACTGGGTAATCTAGTCCACGACGGCAAGTGCATACAAATCGCCAAACAATTTGAACACCAGGGCTGGGCTCAGCGAAAGCAGGCTGCTTAGAGAGAAAAACAATCCAAAGCAGAAGACCCCCAACGCGGGCTACGGTCAGTGAAGAAGGCTACAGAGGATAGAGCCGCAGCTGCGATTCACCACGAGTCAATTCTGCGCTGACTAAAGTTCTCATTGATGGCAGGGAATTGTTATCGTCACTTGACGCTTGATGTGAAGTGGATGTGATATTCGAGGAGACAACGCAGCAATGCAGGCAGTCATTTCACTAGTTTGAGCAGACCCCAAGGCTTGAATTTGCTAACGAGCCGCAGAACGGGTGGATTGGCAAGGTAGCTTCGATTAAGCGCTACTTAGAATTGGAACAGGGTCCAACTGCACGGTCTAGGACGACCGTGGACCCATTCACTATCTTGGAAACATCTGCCAGGGGTGGGCCTAGGAATGCCGTGAACGACTCATTAATAGGCGCCCATACGGCCATAATTGTACGCTCTGCAGGTGAGTAAGCGCCACAAAGCGCCAGAAAGATTCTGCTGGCTCCAGCAGAAATGCTTATGTAATCTGTGGTGAGAGTAGATCCGATGACTCAACAACGTTAGCCAGAGTCTCCGTGCAAGCAGCTGAGCAGTACAGAAAGAGAAGACCATTGTGAGCATGCAGGCCGTTTGAAAGCTGCATAACCGGTCTCTTACTAGAAAATTTCAGTAGAAGTTCGCCCAAAGACAGTAGGAATGAGGCAAACGCCAAGGTGTAGCTCACAGAAGGGTTAAGTAATTATGAGCTGCCAGCAGGCTGGACACCCGCTGGTCGTCTTGGTCACGATACTGAGCTGATTTTCGGATGTTTCAAGCTATACACCGCGAGATAGGAAGTTGACACAGAATGAAATGAGATTGAGCTACAGGAAAATTATTTTTTGGAAAAAGACAAAGCGCAGAAATTGAACAGCGCTTCGGGGCAAAACTTGGTGGTGGTTTTGCCTGAGGACGGAGGGCGGCACACTTGCGTTAGCTATCTGCCCCTGAACAACGCCACTGTAAGCAGAAAATTTCGGTGCCTTATATTGGTGAATCACTGAACAACATACACGGATCATGTGCTCGGCATTTGACTGAACAGACTGTTTCTCCAAATCCTTAGACTTGCATCTCATTACCCAATTCTCATCGCTGAATTTGCTCAAATCGCTCTCCCTTTCACTTATCTTATTCGAGACAAAGCAATCCGCGACCGTAAAATCGAAGGTAGATGCTACAGAATGGGCTGTAAAAGGCCGCCTTAGAACTCTTCCCGTACTCACGCTGCCACACTCTGAGCACCTACCTTTCTGAGAACTTTTACTAGTGACGCAGCGGTGGCTGTATTCTTTCCTAACAGGCTACGGTTCCTTCCAACACCAAACTTTTGCTTTTTATTTTCATCGCTTTCCCCAAAGAGAGCAGCGGGATCCATTGAGGGCATGAGAACTCTGTGCGATGTAGTGGGGCGTGAACAGAGCCACATTCTGTCTGTGGGCGTCAATGTACTGGCCACACTCACCATCAGTCTTAAAAGCATGAAACAAGACTTTTAAGCTTTAACGAGCCTAGCGTGGCTTGCTGGTTTGACATCCTTCTGCATTGCGACCTTGCGGTGAATTACATTGATGACATCACCGTGGTCGCCGAGGCGCCATCGTGACCATCCCCTAGCAATAATGTGCTGTGCACCGTCACCGTTTTGGCCTGTGATGACTCTTGGTTCATACCAACCTTCCACGAGTTTATGCTGCTGACGTGCATGCAGCCGTTATTGCCAAAGTCCAGAAAGGTAAAAGGGAGGAACAAAATCGCATTAAAAATGCTGGGGCTTGGACCAAAGCAAGAGCTTCGTTTTCTGTTGTTCCAGCTTCCCGTCGTGGTGTTGTTTTGCCCAAAGCGCATGATCATGCTTTTGGGCGCCCTGTAAGGCTCACATTACAGTTAAAAAGCCCTAGCAGCGCTTCTGGTGGCCTAGAATGCGTCCTGTGACAGGGGTGTATGCACTGTCATGCCCATCTTGGCAAAGGTAGAAACCATAAAATGCTCATTAAATTCCCCCTTTGCAGAGCCGCTTAGCTTAGACAATTGCGACTAATGTGAGTATGGACTTCATTGTTGGACCTACGGAAGTCAGGGTCACGACAGCATATACGTTGTGGACAGACTTTACAGATATGCCCATCTCACGCTCACGGCTCGCGAACTGGCCCAATAACTTTTATTAAATTTTGGAGAGCTTCATGATTTCCCCTAAAGGGCTATTACGGAGATAGTTCTGAGGGTTGTTATCGCTCTTGGTATGCCTTTATGATCCATCTACACGTCAAACATAGCATGACCATTGTGTACCACCGAGGCTAATACAGACCACGCACACCGCTGGCACTCTTCTGCTGTTTGTACGGCATTATGTGAACGGAGAGCCAATTGTTTTGTTAATCATCTTGCTTGTGCTGAGTGGATTTTATAATATAACAGTACACTCGTATACCTGCTGCTCTCCCGCATCCGCGGTGTATACAGAGGAGCCCTTCTATTTGGGCCTGAACCTGATGATGGGATAGCGACATATTTCTGACAGCAGAATGACTTAGAGCTCATTTAAATAGTGCATGCTGATGCACGCACAAAGCTCAAAAGACGCAAGCATGGCAATATGGCAAGCGGCGCTCGGCTGTGTTTTCAGAGCCTGGGAATTTGGTTTTGCTCGATCGGCGGGGTCTACGGGGTGCTTCAAAAGCTCATTAGACAAACATTCTGGCGGACAGGTGTCCACGACCATTTGCCATAGTCGCATAACTCAATTTTCATTCTTACTCGACCGATTGCACTAAAACTTGGTGGTGCCGCAAGGTTGTCAGTGCTGGCTCCCGAAGGAAGTTTCAGAACACGCGCCGCCCAGCCAACAAGCCTGTATGGATGCGGCGATCCGCAGGGTGTCGTAGAAGTGCTAGATTATAGGACTGCTGAGGGCCGAGAACACACTAGTGTGGGTGGGGGATGCTAAATCCAGTGGTTACCGCAGGAGCAGTTGCTCGTTCCGGGGCCTGCGGGAGAAAATGCGGCCTTCTTGGATGCGCAGTAATAGTTACCATGGACGCAAGTTTTTGCGCTCAATGGTAATTGTCTTTTTCCAGCACGTGCTGTGCCTAGTATAGCTATCTTGATCTATGGGTAGTATTTTGAAAATTTTCGGTCATTGTTGCCCAGGGGCCCTGAGAACTCGCGTTTTTTTGCAGGTACACCTGTATCCTCTTTCAGGCTTTAATATCGACAACTATTATATTCAAGTAGCAATTTGTGAAGAGTTGACATATTGATTTGTATGTTCGCACAACCATATTTATTGCAAAGTATGCTGAGCTCGAGACAGCGAGTTACAATGTTGTGTGCCTGTTTGCTGGATGCTTTGCGTAATTAGCTGTGAATGATTGGAGGGTTTGAAAGGGAAAGCTATGCGCACCTACGCTGTCCCTATTCTTTAGAATCGGGGACCCTAAGGGGTGCGGAGAGGAGAATCGAGCTTTTTTCGGAAAAACGCTCAATAACCTGATACGCTGCACCGAGTCCGCAGTTGTATCCCGGTGGACCATCTTTAAACTGGGTATCGCAGCGACCTCCGCATATTTCAGAACGCAGACGGCACAATTGTGATGCTAATGGGCTGATACTTTCAAGGGGTTTTCCTAACACCGGCTACAATAGCTTGCCCTTCTTCAATTCGCTATAAAAAAACCCTTGGACTTCGGCTCCACGTGACAGCCTGCACAGGCGCCTGGCTTGCTTGCACCTGCATCCGCAAAGTGTTCCTAAATGCTACTCTTGTAGCCTGTGGCCTGTGGTCTCCTACTGGAGAGACCTTCGGTCCTACTCAACCGCCTGCCTGTTACTTATCAAAAAGCAGGCCTTCAGATTCCAACATCAAGGATACATCATGAGCAATGGGGAACAATATTAGCTACAGTTTTTGGCTCCGCGTGCCGCAAATCAAGGAGACACAAAAGGAGCGAAATAAATAAGTGCATGTCAGAAGGCACTCCATGCCGTTACTCTCCAGATAACAAAAGAATGCACCTCGCTCGACTCTGACGGCATTCACTGAGGCCGGATAGCGTCTAAACGGGCAACTTACAACCCTCAGGGGATGAATGTTTCTAGTGTATCCCCCGCCTTTCTTTCATCTCCGTACAATTGCACCGATGAGGACCAGCAACTATGCGCATACGTATCGTGCGGGGTACAGCTGCCACAAAGTCGAGCCTTTTCTGCGAAACTCTAGAGGTCAGTGTGGCGGCCGGCCCCAGTGTATCTTTTTGTGACCCATTCGACCAGAACGGCTCCCTGGCTTATTTGCTGACTTCTTTTTCTTCTGGGAAGGGGGTGGCATGGTCCCCCGCCGACATTTTTTCCCCTTCTGCTGCAGGGCATCAAAGGCGGCACGCTGCTGCACAACGAAAGCTCCAGTGTCGCTGCCTGCTTGGGTTGAAATGACGGTTGCCGCTGCATCAAAACACACAGAGGGAAGGTCACGAACGTAATGGCGATGGAAGCACACCCAGTGAAAGGCGCTAGGGCAGATGAAAACAAGAGGCTCCGCAACAGAATTTTCCGGCGACGAACGTGAAAGTGGACTGCAGTTATCCATAGAGGATACACAAGCTAAATTAGAAAAAGGGCATGGCAGTGAGGCGCGGGGCAGAGCAAACGCAGCGACACGATATGTGGAATGCCGACAACGGTTACAAGCAAAGAGCTGGTCAAAGTGTGGAACACAGACAGTACGCTACGCTTACCGCCTACGATCTTGTTGCTAAGGGGATTCTTGACCTTCTTTGCACGGCCCAGATCGTACTCTCTGTCGTGTCTGCTACGCTTGCTCGGCAAAGGCTGCTGCAGCAGTTGTAGCTTCTCGAACAACTCTTGGTCACTCGGTGCTGCTACTTCGTCTGCACTACTTTGAAGTCTGTCCTCCTCCCAAGACCTCGCTGCGCTGCAGCCGAACTGCTGCTTTCGGCCTGCGGCGGCCTTCTTCCTCTCCAACATCATCTCCTCCGTCATCACGGATAATATCCTCGTTTGCTGCTGCTGTTTGTGCTGCCGCACAGGCGTTGGGGGTTCCAGTCTCAGGTGATGGTGGTCTTGAGTTGGATGCTGCCTCGCATGCCGCTGTTGTTGCCGCGCGGGAGTGCCCCTGCGGACCCTTTGAAGGCTCCTCAGCAGGGCGTGGCAGCGGATGGTTAGCAACAGCCTCCGCCTGCGGGAAAAGGTCAGCTCCTGTTTTCTCTGAACCCGTGTCAACTCGCGCAGAAAAGGGAGTGCCGCATCACAAGAGGAGGGCTCTGCTGAGCAGCTACTGCTGCAATCACTACTGCACCCATCGCTGTTGCTGCTCCAGTTGCTACTACAGTCGTCGCTCCATTCCTCTTCGCTAGTGATGAACTCGGCCTCATCCATACTGTCAAGGCCACTCTCGGATTCAAATTCTTCCAGCTCATCCGAGTGCGTTTCAGGTTGCATGGGCCGTTGTTGGTTCCTGAGCTGCTGCTTGTTGGACTGCTGCTTCTCCTGCAGCTTGATGCGCTGCATCAGCTCCTGCTGTTGAAACTCCCCCTTTGAGGGGATCTTCGAGTAGAAGAGAAGGTAGGCTTCCTGCTGCAGACGGCAGAGCACCGCCGCCTCGCTAACCACTGACACCAACTCGTCGTCTATGGCTAGCCAGCTAGCGGTGTCCCCTCCCCCGCCGTCCTGGCTATCTGTGCAGCTGGTTGCCTTTGGGGCCCTTACAAAGGCGCGGTAATGACCAGAAGACGGTGAGCTTCCGGAGTGAGACACAACAGCAAATAGACGGTACAAATAGGACGGAGCAGCCGACATTACGCCGGCCCTGTTGGCAGAAGTCAAATTGCTCTTTTGAGTGACGGCTGACTCCTTTGCGGCTGCTGCTGCGCCTGTTGCTTTTGGATCCACACAGACACCCAAGGAGGTAGGACAAGGGGAGTGTGGGGGAGAAGAGCTAGGGGAGGAGGCGGTCGTCGATGCGGCGGAGTTCGGCGACCTTTCTGACTCCGGAAGCAGTTTTGGACTCTGCTCCGGTTGTTGCTGTAGTTGCTCCCACTGCTGCTGGATCTGCTGTTGCAGCAGCTGCTGCTGTGCCTGAACCCCGTCTTGCGCAACGTAAGGAAGTAGGTTCAGCTTCGCAGGGAAGGCGATGGCTCTGTGGTTCTTCATTGGGAGGGCGCAGCCCTTGGCGAAGGCCACCGAGAATCTCTTGAGGGCAAAAACCAGCACGCGGGGAGTCGTGAACAGCTGCAGCTGCTTAGAAGCCGTGACCTTCTTGTTGCATTGGGAACACCTTCGGGCGCAACACAGCATCATCCAGAAGGTACCATAAAGTGCATTACCGGGTGCCTCCTACAAAGACCGACGCTTGGCAAGTCGAAGAGTAACGGCAAACCACCTTGCCTACTACGCGTTACTAGGGTAGGTTGCGCAGTATGGGTGTGAGCTTAAAATTTGGGGTATGCGCACATGTAGGCGTTACATCCACTGAGAGTTTCCTTCGCGATGAACCTGGATAGGGCCTTTTCAAGCGTGCATGGCTTGGGTGTGGCTCCCCAACGGGGGCCTCCAGGGCCACGATGGGCCCCTGGCAGGGGCCCCTGGCCCCCTCCTCCAATGTCTAAGGGAATGTCTATGGCGCTCTCGAACCGCACGGAAGCCCTCCCACAGTCGGAGCAGACGACCGAAGAGCGGAGCCAGCAGCCAAACAACCGTCCAAAGTAGCTGGTGAGAGCTACCTCAGGCTTCATTTCCTTTTTTCCGTGCTGCTGGTGCTGATGCTGCAGTTGCTGCAACGCTACAGCGGCTGGTGAAGTAGGAGCCTTCATCAAAGCGTCCAGCAAAAACCTGAAGAACTCGTGGGCATCCTCTTGGCGCCCAGGCCTGAAGGCTCGCCATATAAAAGGCCTGATATATGGCGCCAGTTGATTTGGAACCCAACCGCGGGGCCCCCTGCAAGGGCCGCCGTTAGGGGCCCCTTCCTCCTTCCGGTGTATCGCCAGCACCTGCTGTTCAAGTTTGCAAAAGGCGCAGAAGGAGCCGCAAGCATGCGTCTCCGCCTTTTTGTCGCTCGCGACCAGACCAGGGGCTGGCCCCTTGTGCGAGCCCTGGTGTACGGAGGTCCCCTTCGAGGTGACCCCTCTTAGCCTAGCAAAGCAAGAGCGCCGATGGATGCCCTCGATGCAGTCGTCTGCGAAGCCTGGGGTGTATGCGAGCGCTTGAAGAACCGCGTTGGCGAAGCAAAGGGCGTGGGGATTCGACAGGCCTACTCCGACCCCGCGGGCCTGAAGAAGCAGTGCGACCAGGATAAGACAAGGAAAAGATGAGGGCAGAGAAAGGAGAAATATTCAGACAAAATCAATCATACAGCTATAAAGGGTGATGTGCTTTTCCATAAGGAGTTAGAAGGCTTTCTTGGCCATCCCCCAAGGCAGAGGACCAGCAGCAACACAATTTTCATAACCTCTAGGTTTAAGAGAGAAGGCAGACAGTATCAGCACCCTGAGAAGTGGCCACTGCTAAGGCTGCCTAAATTGCTGTTGACGCTATTGTTGCTAATGCCGCTTACTGCCCGCCAGCAGGGAAGAGGAACATCTGCTGGGAAGCAGAGGGTCTGGGTTTCAGGTGCAGCAGGGGGCAGCTCCACCACGTGGGATGCGCTTAGCTCCAAGGAAGTCTTGCAACAAGCTTCCCGAACCTCTGTTTTTGTTGCAGCAACAAAGGAAATACTCCGGTCGCTCAGGGTCACACAGGGGCCACTTAAAAATGCGGCCATCTTCACTTTTCCTGCTGTCACAGCAGCTTGCGCAGTTGCTGCTGCAGGTCGGTAATCCAGCGGGTCCTGCGCTGCTGCTCTTGAACTGAAATGGCGACGGCTGCTGCTGAGGCAGCAGTACGGCTGCAGCCGTACTGCCGCTGCTACGGCCGGCTAGTGGGCTGGACGGGAGGTTTTACGGCCCTGAGACCTTTGGACTTGAGGCTTGTAGGCGACGCACGTGTAAGGCGGGGAGCCTTCGCTGAGTGGCTCGGATATGGGGGAGATGGGAAAGCAGCATGCCGGGGGTCCTGGATCCCTGCGAGGCCTAAGTGGCAGAAAGAGAGAGGAGGCTGTCACACTGGCAAGATGCAACGAAGAGCAGAAATACAGCCTGGACCCTAGCCCCTAAATTATCCACACAGAGAGTGCAGACCAGCACAGATTGAGGTGTTTTCCAATTAGGAACGCGGAAGGATACGGAGGGGCCCCTTTGCGATTGCTGCTTCAGTGGTAGCTGTTGCCGCAGCTGCTGGTCGGCCTTCGGACTGCAGCGTGCATAATATCCACGTCACCAACAAAACATCACAAATCCTACAGAAAGAGCGAGAACAGAGCGATGATTGCAGCGGGTGGTTCTTGCAGTGACATGGTCGGGGGTCCAGCTGAGCCTCACGGCAGCGGCCTGTGGGGCGACACTACGGGAACGGCAGTGTACCATTTGCCATGAATGCCATTGAGCCCCTAAGATAATGAAACACAAGGATATGCAACGACACAAATTTTGGGGTGATGGGCTTGAATGGCAGAGGCAAAGGTGACTAAACACGCATGCAGCGTAAATGATCGTTGCAAGCTTCCCAAGACAGCAAGAGGACCTAAAACGGACTTGATCTACACATGATTCAGGAGGACACAATCCCAAGCACGCATAAGCCTTATATTTTAGTGAGAATCGCTAATCCCAAAGGCCTTGAGGGCTCTGTAACATCCCCTAAGTATGTGTACAGTTACACACTGGATGAATGGTAGAGGCCGCCGGCACCTCAAATAACTAGTCAAAGCACAAAAACTTCAGAGTCATTATGTTTCCCTAATATGACTGTTTCTTCTGCTCTGCCTTAAAGCTACGTGGCTGTGGGGCAAGAGGGCAACAAGCCAGGTGATTTGACATGCCGCACCCTCAAAGCACTATGCTCCCATGCCCACATATAAATATATCATACGCGCTCTTGCTATCGCTGGTGTTGCTAATTCAGTGTGTCAACTAGTGAAAGACTAATTTAGGAGCCGCTCAACACTGCTTTTGGCCCTTACTCGCATGTACCATAGTCTGGTACCCTTGTGAGCAAGAACGAGGGAAAAAATGAGTCACGCCTTAGAAGCACAGCATAGCTTCTTTTTCTGTATATACCCAAGGACAGTAAGCGACAGCTCATCAGAGTGAACAGTGCCATCACAGTTGTCAAGAATTGGTTGCAAGCAGCTGAAGGAGATTCCTAACGAGTTTGAAACAGCAGCGCCAAAACTGGTGGAACCAGCTGCGATAGCAGTATTAAAGGCTGCGGGAGCATTTGGATAGGCTGCAGCAGCATGTGTAGTAGCTACAAAACACCTGGAAATATATATACTTATGTGGACACTTTGGTTTAAAAAGGGGAGCCGATATATGGTCAACGTGTCAGTGTTGTAGCTGTTACACCGGCAACAAGGCAGTAACATACCCTAACAACCCTGGAAACAGAGCCTGGGTGCAATGTTTGCGAGGGCCATAGAGAGCTGCAGGCCTACCTAGCCAGTGCACACTTTTCAAAAGCCTGAACGGATCAGTGCCTCCCACCCAAAGTATGAAACCTGCCTTCCCATTGCTGTGCCGGTTCGCTTGGGCGAAACTTCGCAGCTGCAGCCGCTAATCCTCCTTATGATGATGCACATATGCTTATTATGTTATTATGGGAAGGAATCCCTGTGCATTGTAAACCCTTCGGCCCGTGTCGGACAGGGGTGTAGCCCCGGGGGAAAGAATAACTGCATCAGGGCATATAACGAGCTCTCGTGACGACACCCGGGGCCTCGCTCCACCCCTTTGCTTCTCCATATGACGCGCGTAAACAGCCGTGATGGCGACGAAAAAAAGCCCGAAGGAAGACCATAAGAGCACCAGCTGCAGGAAAAGGGGAAGCAAGAGGAAAAGAAAATAAAAAAGTAACAATTTGCCTGCTGCAAACAAAATTCATGGCTACAAAAGCCTTTGAAAGCACTCCAAAATTATTCCAAGGGAGGACTAAGACATGGTTCGTCCAATCTACCTCACTGTTACACATCGATACACCAGCATTGGGCACTCGGACATGAATAAGAACATGCTACAGTTTAGGGTTTAGTACATCGGCGTCTTCCACCATTAGGTAATGGGCTTTGGTTCACACGGGTATAGAATTTACCCTAAGGCCGAGGATATCGCCCCCGTGGAAAAGATCTATAAAAACTCCGGGGAGAAAGGCGCCTGAATTGAGCACACGCATGCAGACGTAAACAGATAGAGGAGAATAGAATAAGTATAGTGAGGAGTTTAGGCGATTATAATGACGCCAGGAAATTGCGGGAAGTGAGTTGTTGAAGGAGACCATGGAGTTTGCCTAGCTGCATGTCCGCGAAGTTCACAACAAGCAAAAGGTACATCTACCCCTCAAATTTCCCCTCTGCCACGTGTGAGAACACATATATTCTACGACGAGATTCTACCAGATCCGCTGCCCTCTAGCGTGGGCTACTGCAAATGCATTGTCTACTTGAACACACAGCCTCCGCTGCTGGCCTTTGCACTACGGAGCTGCGAATCCCCATGTGCGTTCTTTCCTAGCTGCAATTCTCAGCCTCTTCTATCTCTAAGGTCTACCTCATCCTCCCTGCCGCTCATTTACAAATCATGACGCGCAGCTGTAAGATTTGCTTTATTCAACGACATTCGAATTTATTCTGGGGGAGAGCTAGGGGGGGACGTCCAGTTCAGGGACTGTCTGCCTGAGTGGCTTACCCAGGGCATAACCCAGGATATTATAGAAGAACATGGAGACACCGCTTGCAAGAGTGCGCAGCCGGGGGCTCACAGCATCGATCTGAATGCCAGTGAGCGGCGGCAACATCGCCGCTCCAAAGTAGAGCAGAAACCAGAGCGATCCGACGCACATATACGTGTTCGAGCTAAAGCTCCCTATTACAGCTGTGCTCACCCACACAAAACGACACAAACACCACGACTAAAGTAAACTCAGTGCAAGCAAAATACACGGTAACAGGGGCAAGAACGCGCACTTAACAAGGATGAAGGTACGACACACACCGCAGAACACCACACCCCAAACCAGAAATTCTAAATCTTCCATGCCCAACTTTCAAAAGAGAACAAAGCCAGAGCTTGTCATGGCCAGAAGTGGCAGAAAGAGTTCTCGCCCTTTTAGGTTTGCTTACCAAACATTACGGCCGCGGTAGCATAAGCCGTGCATGCGTAGAGGGTGCGTCGTCTGCCGCTGAGGGTCTTGTAGCCGCCTACTGCATCGACTGTAACTCCACCCATTACCACCCCGGCCACGGGGGAGGTGGCCGCAACAGCAGCAAATGTAAGCATCGCCACTGTAGGGCTAAGACCCAAAGAAGAAGTAAAAAAGATTGTGCCCCAAAACTGAACCCCAGTGACCACAAACAACAACGCACATAACGTCAGCATCGGCGTAACGTACATAGGCGTCCTGAGAAGCAAGAGACAGCGAAGAAGCAGCAAACTGCGTCAAAATCTGGAATCAGCACCAGCTGATGCTGTAACTTGATGTTCCGCGTGCAGTGCCTCCCAGAGCCCCAGCAGCACCGCGATAAGACGGATATCTCTAGCTGAATAGCTAATGAGTCAAAGGTCCCCCTCAATGTAACAGTGTCAGTTAGCCGAGATCAGACACGCACATGAGCAAGGTCAGTGTGGAGTGCTTGTGGGTGGAGTGGACACGTGGGGTAGCATTATATAAGGGCCCTCTTGCTGCCGCGCAGCCTGCAAGAGCATGTACTCTCCCATCCGTGGACCGCCTTCTGTGGGCTTCGCTGGCTCGAGCTGGGGTCAATGGCAACCCTGTTTCCACGCGTGTGTGCCTTTGCTGTTGCACTTCATATCCTTGCTGCTGGGAGGTTGGGAGGTCACTGCTTCGACAGTCAGCGCAACCGCTAGCCAACTCCACAACTGCCGAAGCTGGTAAAGGGTCCCCGTCGCCAGGATCCTCCTGCTGTCCCTCCGGTTCGTGCTGCCCCTCCCGTTGGGCCTCCTGCTCAAAAACGCCCGCCTCCTCTGAAGGGCTGAAGCAGGGTTCGTGATGATCTAGGCTCCTGGAGCTCCCCGGGGTGTCTATATATTCTTTAGGGAAGATGGAGACTATTGCAATGAGCAAGCACAGAAATACGATCTGCACGCCGATAGCTGCCCGCCAGTTAAAGTCCAAATAGACTGACAGGACGCCTGCGCTTAGATATCCCACCTGCACACCACAACAAACCCACCGACCGCCCGTAAGTGCAATAAGGGGGTTTGAAACTACGAAAAGAACCAGCTGCGCCCCTCGATAGCTCAGGTTCTAAAGGCAAGAAGGCGCTCCCTCAATTGCCGAAGCCGAAAGCGATGGGCAAGCTCAGAGCAGTGTGCACGAAAGTACAGCAGCTGCTTCCCCCATTTCCCCTAAAATTGATACACGCAAAGCAGTAGGAAGAGCAACACCAACAACAGCATGCAGTTCTACACAACAGTGTCTCCTTACGGTGACGCCGACGACTGCGGATCCTTGCATTATGCCCATCCATAGTGCTGCCTGCTTGCGGGGAGCGAATTCGTCTACCCAAACAGGGGCGTAAATAACGAATGGCGCCTGCGTGAGCCCTACTAGAAGCCTGCTGACTAGCAACATCACCGCGGAGGATGTCAACTCCACGAAAGAGAAATCTGGAAGGTGAAAGGAGGGCTCACGCATGTTGTCCTTCTTCGGCCCCGTTTGTGCAGAGAGTAGCGCCGGCGATGCCCCTGTTATATCCACTACCTCTAAGTGAGGTCCCTCATTGCCTCCAGTTCCAGCAGTGGTTGCAGCGAGCGTGCTAGTGGTAGAGGGCACATCACGTGGCAGACAGAGCGTCAGGACCATCATGAGAGTGGCAATTGCATTTAGAGTCATCGACACCACAAGGACTCGCTTCGCACGCCATTGTGCAAAGATGCGTCCGGCAAAGGGCGCGGTGACGGTGAGACCCACATATGGCAGAGCCCCCAGCATGCCTATAAAAGCCCGCAGATGCGCACGCGTTGAGGCACACACAGGAGTAGAGAGAGACATATGAAGAATGGGAGGGACAGATCGAGGCAGATCACGTTAAGGGGTTCGAAGAGGCATCAAGAGGAAAGGAGCCAGAAGCTACGGCAAAAGTAGAGTAATCTATAGCGCAACAAATTAGGACACCGAAAGAGGCATACGGAAGCTCCCTCTATGCACAGTTTCATGGAGTAGGCCTAGCTACGGATAGCATTTGGCGATACTGTCCCCTGAGGTGCACTCTTGGGATGCCCTGCTACACTTGCACTACTCCGCGTTCCAGAGGCATGTTCACGAGAACCCTCCGCCTCTCAAATTGAGTTTAGGCAGTAGGCATAAACCGCTGGCAACTGAGTAACGCTGACAGTGAGACCAGTGCCGCAACGTATACGCACCTTGCCAGGTCGGGGAGAGGCGGAATTCATCGGCCATGCGAGAGAGCGTACAGGGAATAGCCCCACAGTCAAAATTTACGAAGATCTCCAAAGAGAAAAACACAACCAAAGCCATGCACGTAAAACGTACGTCATCCCGCGGATGATCCACAGTCTGAAGACACAGGATCCACCGTTAAAGTTTTACAAAGCAAAGAATGCATGCCCAAGTTACTTCCGCACGAACATTGAAGGGTGCACAGCAGCAGTAGCTTCATCAGCAGTAGGTTCGCCCTCGCAATCGCCACATTCCCTCTTACCGACACTAACGGTGGACCGCCTTTACCCAGTTACAAGCATATAGGCTTCCTTTCTACATCTTCCCTATTTATAGCAGTTACACGCTCTAACAAAAGCTCAACTAATCACAGGTCAGCAGTGTCACAAGGTGAATGAGCCTACCAAAGAAGGCTCCAGGCCACACATTCGCCAAAAGCGATGAACCGGCTCTCCAGTCGGCGCCCCCTTCTCCACTTCCAGGGACCCCGCAGGCTGAGCCACAGGCTCCGACCCTTCCGTGTTTGCGAGGAAATGTCTCTCCTGCTGGCTATCTGCATTGTTGGTTCTGCCCCAGTTCTTCCAGTCCCTGGTTCCAGAACGCCCAGTGTTCCTGGGAATACCCTCAGACGGAATGTTGCATCGCCCTGCACTTTCCAAGTCCTCAGACTCTCGCGCAACCAGGGGATGGCATTCGTCTGTTGGGGCACTTCTGGCAGGTGGTGACATCTTCCCCAGAGAATCAAGGGCAGATTCGAGGGGAAGGGAGGAGGCAGGGCCCTTCGCCGTTGCTTCGGCCTCACTGGCAGAGTCCCCGCAGGTGACCGTGACGGCTGCCTGTTCACAGTTGTGCTGAGCGTTCTTCAGTTGAGGGCCGCAGGAGTTCATTTGCAGCAAATGAGTTCTATAAAGACTCCATGAACTTGCCCTTCAGAAGGCAGGGAAGGGGCAAGAGCGGAAAGACAATTGAGTTCAGTTCTGTACCTTAGAGGCACCTCCACGATTCACAGGCCCCCGGAAGGGCTAAGACAGACGGGTAAGCAAACAACCGCCAAAAAATATCACGCAATAGGAACCGTAGAATGCCCTAACAACAAAAGGTTCCTCTGCACCTCCTAGGGCCTCGAGTGATACAGCCTATGAGTGACGGGAGGAGGGGCCCCTTGAGCAGCCACATCCCTGTGAGAGGCAATTCAAATTCTTGATGTCCATAAATCTCTCAGAAGGGAGAATCAAGAGAGAAGCAACTACGGAAGACACTTCTCTGTCGCTCGAAAGCGATGCAGGCCCACCACTACGAAGACTAAGGTAGCGCAATCTGGGGACCCCTGGGCGCTCGAAGCTAATATTTGTCCCCCAGAAAAAAACAAAGATTAGCATTAATGCGATAAGTATAGAATAAGTAGCATATCACCTGGTACGCGGAGTCCGCAGCCCCAAGCATGGGAACCAAACGCCGGGTACCTCGAGCTTGGGGGAAATGGAGGGCTGCCTTTCCTGTTTAAGTTTTGAACCGTTAAATTCCATATTCTGTACACATTTATGCCATAATAATTGCCATGCGATTGCCTTTTTCTGGAACCTGCTAGCGAAGTCCTTGGACCCGATCACTCGCGAACTGGCGTACAGCATTGACGACACTAGAAGTGAAGGGTACACTAAGAAAAGCAAAAAAGCTGGCAGAGACTCCATATTTAGAGAGTCCTGGTATTTGGAATGTCCTAGGGCCATCCAGATGAGACAGTGAATATAGTTTAGTACACCAATGCACCAAAAGAAAAGCAAAGTACAACGACTGGAAATGTCTCATACGCAATCCAGGTATGATAATACATTATGTATTTAGTACATAAAGCATCCAATACACACCGGATCTCGGAAGAACCGTGTAGCGCCGGGTAATGTGGACATAGGGAGACAATAGACTCTACACTCAAGGAAAGCTTAATTTAGTACTATCGAGTGGCAATCTAAATGAGCTTGCTTCTTTCACTCCCCGTGCCATTCAGACTTCCGATGTATGGGGAAAGGGACAGCGAGGGTTCGCATTGCTGTGAGTGCTCAAAGTACTTCGAGCAATCCAAGCTAGTTGCACATGGCATGTGGCCCACCCGCATGCAGCATTGGGTCTTCCTTTGTCAAGCTGACAGTACTATCCAATATGTTAGATATACGAATAGACAACTCAGCAACTCAATTCTCTACCAAATCTCCTTGACTATATCTCGTGAAGTGGAAGGTGCTGGAGTGTAGCTTAGCCAGCTAGGACTCGCACTTCCCCTAAAATTTCACGAGTAAAATCCTTCGTGCTCCGTTCCTCTCCGTCAAGACCAGTTATGCGCAGGACAGCGGATATGTTCCCGCCCTATCGCCCCTCCCCTTTTAGGCAGACACGCATTAACCGTGCGAGTGAGAAAAGCAAAAAGTGCATGAGACTTGATGAAATATAAAAGCGAAGAAAGACACACAGTAGCCAATGGAAAACGAGGAACCAAATCAACATTACCGCGGCGACGCACTGGCTCACCTTTGCCGGAGCACTAAAATGTATGAACCTCTTGCAATGAGACGATTTATAGCAAGTAGACGTTCCTGCCTACCTTTTAGAATAATCTCTGCATCCGCATACAACTCATGCATGCAGCATATTCAAATTAATGCTCAGGTAGGGCATAGGAAAGAATAGAAGTACGACATACCAGACTGGTCTTGTGCAGAAATATGAGTGATAAGAACACCTTTGTAGTGATACTAGTGAACCTTTAAAGCAATGTCTGCATATCAAGATATTTATTGCAAGGGTATCATGCACTGAAAAAAGGCAAATATCACTGAACGCGAGGAGTAGCATCCATGTCGAGGCGTCTTGCTCTTCAAAAAAGCCTCAAATTGCCCCACATGCACAACGCACCTTGAGCTGCTCGTCCTTCAGGCATTGAATTTATCGGTCCCCACCTCATTTCACTAGAAGCTCGCTTTTACTGTGTAGACTCAAGAGCCTTACATTCTAGCACTTCTAAGGCACCCTCTAAATTCTCAGCCTCTATAGAGGGCACTTGTCTACGCAACAATGTCCGTGAAGAACTCTACGCGTTTAAAGCTTCATTAGGAAGTCAGTAAATCTATGGGATCCCCAACCACTACGGTAATCGGAGGAGTAATAAGCAACCATCAGTTCTCATGTGGCACCAAATTCTTCCTCTGATTAGCTTATGGAACCTCCTGAAGCTGCCAATGCAACAACTGAATCTCCAGGCTAGTATCCTAAAAGCCCAATGCCCCTATTAATTGCATGCTATTCTCTGTTAAGCTTTGCATATATATTTACACATTTAAGGAAATGGATTTTTAAGTTCCTCGGCTAAAAGGGGGCTGCTTTCCCCGGACCACCGGGTCGAGGCCCAAGTAGGGAAGGGATTTCTCAGTGTAGACCAGGCATGCGAGAGGGCACCGATAGAAAGAATGTACTGATGTATTATGCTCTCATTAAGCAAACCAAAGAATGTGAAGTCAAAAAATTGGATATTTCTGAGCAGACAGTGGCAACTATTGCAAAAAGTGCGGTTGGTGAGCTTGGTCCTTACTTGAACCTCAAGGTGACTTTCAGTCGCCACATTACAGCATATCTCGAAGCCAGTCAGAAAGGCATCGCAGAATGCATCAACACACTTTGGACCTTTCTTCAACACTATCCTTTTAAGGAATCCGCGAGGCTTCCGAACATGCGGTAAAAGCCAACGAGTGGCTTTCTGAGCCCTGTACGAGTAGGAGCAAAGGAAGAAAACAGAATATTTGCAGAGTCTGTCAACAACAGAGTAGATATGATTCTAGCCATGGCCTCTGACAGTCCACCAATGCAGTCCATTGTCAGATAAGTGAAGCTACTATCTGAAATTGGAAGCCTATGCAGAAGAGTGGTTTAAGGAGTATTTCGCGGCTTCGGTTGCTGACAATGTGGGCCAACATGGTCACCCCTCTGTAATACTGGATTTCTGGTTTGTCCGCACCCTTTTTTTAAATTGCAGAGTAGCCACAGCTTAATCCAGACGACGCACCGTTTATTGGGAGTGCGATATCTGCTATGTGCAATTAGCTGGAAGTGGTCGGAGTGCCTAGAGGATGCAGACCCGCGCACAATAGCTGTCGTCCCACCCGTATCAAGAACGTCGAAGGGCGCGGAGAGGAATTGGAGTGACTTTGTTTGAAACATCAATAACATGCTACTAGCATTGCATTGGTTGTGCAGTCAGTTGTCTCTCTACCCAGACTAGTGGAGCGGTATAGTTGTTAACACTGCACGGTTCGAGGCACCTGTTTCCCGCTCATCCTGTGGCTGTGGATGCAGTTGGCTATCAGGATACCATACAACAATTGTCTAGCTCTGATACATTTATTGGGTAATCCAATAATCTGGTTTCTCTGGAACCTGTTTTGGAAAAACACCCTGCAATGGGAGTAGACAGTGATACAACGACTTGTGGGGAGGCACAGCCCAGCCTGCAAGCTGATATGCGCGCAGTAGCTACACAGCTGGTAGATCGACATCACTTATCGTCCAATGATAAGTCTATGGATTCGTCAATGAGGTCACAACCCCTCGAGGAGCATGACGGCCGCCAGGATGGGAAAGTGCTCGAAGATAAAATGACCCTATTGCAAATGTAACACGGCGCGCATCCGTTTGAACATGAACGAGGCATTCTTGCAGCATGATTATCGGAAAGAGAATCAACTTAATCACGGCTTTATCTCTGGAGAGGAGGTCTTTTGTCTGCAGGGATAACCACGCTTCAAGCCCTTTTAAGGTCCCTGACTCATCGGTTATTGCCAAGAAAAGCTCACCACGAGACTTTGGGAGTGTTGAGTAAGCTGAAGCAGGGGAATCTCTCGATAGGTCAATATGTTCAGAAATGTGAAATTCTGGCCGCAAAAGCACAAATAGATGAACAGCTACTCTATTAGTGGCTTGCATCAGATCTCCTCGAGGTGTACGTTAGGTTGTTCCAGTGTGGGCAGCAATCCAACAATCCAGCCAATACACAGCCAGCCGATTCTCCTCAAAGGATGGATTACCTTAGTCGCTTTCCAAAAGCAAATAAAATCAAAATTTGCCTCGGCAAAACACAGAGACTTTTGGCAATTAATACAAAGGGGTATCGGGTGGTGTCAAGCGGCGCTAGCCTAGTACCTAGAGCAAACCTGAAAAGAAAGGCAAAAGGAATTCGCGCTTTTTGAGCAGCTCCACACATTTACCCAACATCGGACCTGCTTCTAGAGCGAGGAATGCCCTTGTATAATCCATAGCTGCAAGCCCATACAAAAAGAACCTAAAGAACAGAGTTGGGTCCAGGAGAAGCGGGCTACTTGGCGGGTAAAGAGGACACAATAGGCAAAAGGGGAAACCCCCACGCGGGCTGCAGTGCAGTACAGGGGTCTATAGAATACAGAGCCACACTTGAGGATCCATCAAGGTTCTATCGTCCGCTGAAGCAATTCACATTGTTGAACGATAATTGATGGCGTTACTTCCCACTGAATGTAAAGCGGATGCGCCATCCGAGGGGTATGCACAGGATTCAAAAACTTGCGGTAGCTCTAAGTCCCTGGACAACATCACTATGAAGCAAATCCTGAAGCCTTATATTCGCAAATTGTACTGGACACGCTACACGAATTAAAGGCGTGCTCGGCATTTGACTTCAGAGGCTCTCTTGAATATCCCTATTCACCCTCCGCACAGGCACAAACCGGCGCTCCACACTAACATTAGCAAGCTCGAGCGTACCTATATGTTATTTAGACTCCCTAATGCTCCAGCTTAACTGCAGTGGCAAGTTAGTGCAAATTTTCCTGAGTCTATCAAGCAGGGCTGGATGGCTCTCTGCATGGATGATGCCCTAGCTTCTAGTTGAAATGTTCAAGAGCACATACGGTTCCTCCGGCATGCTCTCCAGGTGTTGCGGGACAAGCAGGTGGAAACAAGCACGCTTTCGCATTTATTGAAACAAGAATGGTAGTGCTGCAGCAAGGACGTTAATCGCCCGCTAAACAACTCTTAGAACTCGTGCTGCCCGATAATGAGCTTCATTTCATCCTGATAACCAGTAATAGTGCGGCAGCGGTGGTTTAGAGTCCTCCTAACGGGCCTTTAATTTTAAAACCATCATCACAATAATGCTTGATATCTTCATGACTTCACCGAAACCGAGCAGCTGTATCTAGTGAGGGCAAAGGAACACTGTGCGGTGTTGTACGGTGAGTAAAACGCCGTCGCTAGGTGTATAAGCAGTATTGTACTGTCCAGACCGAACTCCATTCTTCAGTATACCTTAAGAAGACTTCCCAGAGCAGGGCAATGCAATTGCCTAAAGTTGCTCGGTAGCTTGGGCGCATCCTACCTACGACATATAGGGTGAAGTGTAATAAGAGCATGCCAACATGGTCGCCGACGCGCTGTCCCCATGCCTTAATTCACTACTGCGAAGCGCTACCGCTCTTGTCATAGATGATCCACATTGTTTTCGAGATTGAATGAGCCTTATGCCTCTGATACACATGCATCTCATAGCCTTGCCAAACCCAGAATGGCAAAGGGTGAAGCAATACCAAGTTGAGGGTTACATTCTGGGGTTCAAATACAAAGCGGGGACTCTGTCGCTTGTACATGCCACTTTCGACCCGAGCTTTCGTTTTGTGCAAAGCGCACGATTATGTTTTTCTGGGCATGATGGAGTTCACATGACAATGGAAAAGCCCCCACATTTCTTTTTTTTTGAGGTGGGATGCGTCCTGATGCTGAGTAGCCGGGTCGGCCCACATTGTCAGCAATCCACAGTGCTAAAAACTGGGGCTCTTGATCGTCAAGGACATACTAGAAGGAAGCTCCTAGTGGCTTACTGTGGGTAGCGGTATTTTCTACTGATTAATGGAGGAGCAGCTGAAGGCGTTGTGAATGCGGGACAATTTGCTGCCCGCTTTGAAAGGCAGCGTTTGATTAACAACGCTACCCTCCATGGATGCTACTCCTCCCGGTTCTAGGTTATTGTCCGTTCCTACTGCACGTGTTCTGCCTGAAATAGCTACCTTGATCTACGTGCATTGCTTCGAAAATTGCCGGATATGATTGTCAAGGCACTCGCTGCACTCCTGCTTACGCCCCTTTTGGACTTGAAGGCAAGCTATTATAAATACAATAAGCTCTAATTACAGGCGAACATTGCTTAATGGGGTTTGATTTTCTTTGCATGTTTTATTTGTTTTCCAGTCGTCTCGGAGCAGGGGGTTTATACATTTCAGTTCTCCGGCAACAGAGCCACTGCGTCTCCGCGGTCCCGTTGGTTTGGTCCCTCGTTTGTCACTGGCTCGTGTGTGTCTTTCTTTGGTTTCATATCTTGTTATGGCTGATACACACTTTGGGGAGAGAACACTTCCGCTGTCCTGTATGCAAGTGGTTTCGACGGAGAGGTACGGAACACGAAGGATGCGCATCGCGAAAGTTTGCTGGTATTGGAAGCCCTAGCTGGCTAACCTAAACTCCAGCGCCTTTCACTTTACAAAATAATTTTAAAAGTATAGCGTTGAATAGTTGAGTTGTCAGTTCGTACATCTTAGAAATTGCAGAGTACTGCCCGCTTGACAAAAGTTGACGCAACGCTGTATGCGTGTTGGCCACATGCTATGTGCAACCAGCGGTGAGTGCTCGAAGTACTTTGAGAATACAGCAATGCGCACCTTAGCCGTCCGCTTCCCTCATGCGGGGAGTGCCGAGGGGGTGAGGAGAAGGGCAGGAGGAAGATCTTGTGCAAATCGCCCCAGCTTTCCAGTAGGCTAACATCGACTCGGCAATTATAAAAATTATCTCAATAAGCAGACCTTCGATAAAACTTTACCCATAGCATTTGATCCCTGGTAAGTACCTTCCGTTATGATGAGCTAAACGGCACCCGATATGGCCTCTGCCAGATTCTAAAAAGTCAAAATCTGGCTGTGGGGGAGGTAGGCACATGCATACGGATAGGGCTACTACTTTGATGCGTTGAGTTGGTTCTGTATGCACTGCGCCATGCCTCCCTATCCATTGCTTAATCCCTCTATGCAGAATTCTGAGACACGGGTGCACTGTGTGGGTCACACGCGATGTCCTTTCCACTAACGGTGAGACCGCAGAGATCGCTTTCCACCCGCTGAACTGCCCGGCGGGTAGTGGGTGTACCTACATTACTAAATGCGCCTCCCTTTTGCTTTACGGGTGAAGATCTTGCAGCTGCATCTGCAGCAGCAAGGGCAGCCGATGCTACAATGGCTGAGCAGCGTCGCCGGGAAGACACCGGGGACATCGTCTGGCTGTTAGTCCTCCTCCTAGCTGCCTGCCGTACTGGAGATTGGCGTCGCTGCTTCAGCGATTGCTTCTGCGAAGGTGTATCACATGCCTTTAAAAATTCAGCGGATGGTGCCTGGCCCACAGGAGAAGGTTCTCTTGAAGCCGTAGGGGTGCACGACGCGCGGCTCAAAGGCCAGCGCATGGGAGATTGCTTCTCTTGCAATTCCTTGAGGCTGTGGCGGAAGCCGAGGCGGAGAGATGAACCATTAAGCAAAGACTCAGCATTATGTACACGGGCGCAAGGATTGCTATCAGGTGGTAGAAAGGTGAAGAGAGACTGGAAAAACAAGCAACAACCCACACGTGGCCAATACGGAGAACTGAACCTCTTAACCGCTGGCACTCCCGGCCCTCTGCACGCAACTGCATTTAACGACTGCGATAAGGCTTATCTATTTTACCACGACCACTGATAATGCTGGTTTCCCCTCTACCTCGTGAGGGTGGGTGGGTCGGAGGTGGGGGTGTTGCCTTGGGGTGGCATGTGCATGCTGGTTAACACGATATTGCAGATTATTGGTAGCATACCATATCCTCTGTGCGCTGTTTAGTAAGCCGCGTGATTATATCGCTTCTTAAAGCGTCTGCTTCTTCGGGTGCTGCTAGTGTTGCGAGTTGTTCTAGCCACTGATCTCTCAGCAGCTCCTCCTCTCTCTTCTGACCTTCGTCGTATCCCAGCAGCAGGAGCCGCTGTGCCCTAGTCAATACGCCGGAGGCAGACTGCAATAGCTGCTGCTGCAGCTGTAGCCACTGATTCTGGCCTTCAAATGGTAGTAAAGCCACCAGGAGTAAACTCTTCGCAGTTTGTGGCTGATGCCTGCAAAGACAAAGGTGCCGCAATCGAGAGAATCACAGAGCATGTCCCGATCGTGTACCAATCCAAGTATTCAACAGCTCAACATACCTAGATACATACTGTAGGCGCATCGCACTATACATGCTCCAAAGTTCGCAAAGCCACTAATACGCATGCATCTCATCACATGGGCGAGCCCTCGTCTCTCCATATCATTATCCGGCCTACCATGTAATTGCTACTAACCCGATGTGTAAGATGGAGCACGGCGAATTCGGAAAAATGACCCCATCTCCGACCTAGCCTGGCTCCTTACCACTTCGAAAGGCGCAGATGCGTGCTGCGGAAAGCCTGCAACTGCTCTAGTAGAGCTCTGTCGCTAGCCGCAACTGCCTCTCCCTGGTGTTGCTGCTGGAGGCCTTCCCAAATTGAGTGCTCGGAGTCGAACTCGTCGAGGACACGCAACTGCTGTCGTCTTGACGCCAGGTGGAACAACACCATATCCTGCTGCCTCTGCTGTAAGTTGTCCCCTGCTGTACTCTGACGTCTTCTGCTAGCACTGCGGGAGCGTGGCGTTCCCATGGGGGACATTGACTTACGTCTACTGCTTCTTGGCGTCCTCTGACTAGATTCTGTCGCAGCAGTATGAGCGAATTTGGCACAACTCGACGAAATCAGTTTCTCTTCCCGCTGTAGCTGATGTAGCACAAGCTGTTGCTGTAGGCGTACGTGTTGCAGCAGCTGCTGCTGCTTGGCCTGCTGCTGCAGTTGGGGGCCCAGGAGCCTCTCTCGCAGCCACCGTCGATGATGCTGCTGCCTCTCTTTCCAGTCTGTTTTGACGTAAATGTAGGCTGTTCGCCCCTCAAAGGAGACCCACATGTTGCTGCTGATCTGATGTTTTAGCTCCGCTCCTCTTAAATCAAAGCGAGAAATCAAATCTGCAAGCAGGAGAAAAGGCAGGCAGGTAGAGTTCTACTTTCAACTGCACGTGGTCCTTAAACCGGAGGGCCACGCATGTGCCTGAAATTAATATAAAGGTGGCCAGCCGTTAGATTACTATGTCACCATTCCTCGCTGCCCCGTTGCCATGCCTCTGGCTGTCTGTTCCTTGGTATACATCCCAGTCACGCAGCGATCTTGTGCAGCACTGGCATGCCTGTGCCTCGGCAGCTGCGGCAAAACATCCCTGGCTACGGTGTCTTGGGACGTGATAAGCAGGCAGAGCAACAAAAGCGGCGCCTCGTAATATGCAGGCCCACCGTTTCGGAAGGAGAGGTAAAACCACCACGTCTCCGTATTCATGAACATCTGAGTTATGCTGCACAGTAAGAAATTAGGAAGGCACTCAAAAGATACAAAATGTGTAGGCAAACGAATAGGCCATGAGGTCTTGCCGCTAGAAGAACAAAGAAGGTGGCAAACTGGAAGGATGTACCATTCAGTGTTGCTTAACCGCTTCACTCGTGCACACGTAGGGGCAGGGGATCAAGTGGGCTGGCTAACTGAAACCTGAACGGGGGACTGAGGGAAATGGCATTACTGGTTAATGAGAGGCCCCTCCATGGCCGCATCGAAGGAGTAGCCGTGTGTCACCCCCTCTAAGTCCACAAAAGCCGACAGGTCATCATGCGAGAAGGCCACTGCACGTTTCGGCCGCGCCTCAAACAGCTCCATTATATCGTCGTTGGAAATCCGCGTGGCCTCTTCTAAAGGATTACTGGAATCGATATGCGTTCCCCTAGACCGAAGCCGCTCGGAGGCCTCTCGCAGAAGAAGACGCCGCTGAGTTTCCAGGGATAGCCCAAAGGCTTGGGGGCACTTTTCAATCCCTGCAGACGATAGACGCGTTATAAATATCACACGACGCAGGTGCTCTCATAAGTGTGTCGCACACATGCACTCAGAGGGTGTTCGCGTGCATCTCCCGCCATCAAACGAAACAGAAGTTGCCCTTATGACCATATGTAAATTCTCATGCGTCCATGCAGCGTTATTTGCCGTCTCAAGTATCGCCAACTCTCGTAGAGAGCTAGGCAGGAACCATGCCGGTAATAGAAACTGTGCACTTGGTGGCCACATAGTGATGCAACTGCTTCCGCATATCCAAGAGAAGCCGAAGCACAGATACAGCAGAGTATGCTCACCAAGGCAGGCTAACCAGTCGTGCTCGTACGCCGCGATGGCGCTAGGTGCTCCCCGTCCACTGCCCAAGTCGCAGAAAACGCTAAACTCATCTGCTCCATACTGCTTCGCATATGCGACCACCTGAACAGTGAGAACAGACCGATTTTTGGCGAATAAAGACTATACAGTTTCTGTATGGAGTTTTTCTGGCTGGAATGGCTGCGAGTAAATGACATGTTTTGTGAATACATCTGCTCCCCCGCTGGTACTTTAGGAAAAGTCACCTGCTTGATAAAGCTCTCTATCATTTCGCCGTACATCCCTGCTGTGGATGTCGCGATCTGGGCCGTGTGCCCTTTATATAAGAAGGCTGTGGGTTTTGCTGCATAGGTGGGGTCAACTGCTTTCGCTTCAGCGGCAAAAAGAGATGCTGACGCTGTAGCGGCATCTGCGAGCTCCGTGACTGCTCTTTCTGCCTCCTCTGCTGTAGGGGCTTCCTCCTCGCAACTCGTATCCAGGCAGCATTCCAAAGGTAACACAGAAAGTGTAGGAGGCGCATGCTGTTGCCGCTTCTGAAACATAAACCGAATAATGCAATGCAGGAGCAAGACACAAAGCGCATTGAGAAACATAGAAAAGGCCTCTTGAAGCCTCGAAGTAAGCTCCTTTGAGCAGGGCGTATGGTGAGTGGCACAAGCTAAACAGTAGACGGAAGCAGAAATGGAGGTTACTTACCGCTGCATTCGCATTTGTACACTGAAGTCTATTAAACGCCTGTTGGTGGCCGTTCAAAGCGTACGGCGCAGTGCAGCATGCAGCAGACCGTCGTCTACGCTGGGCTGAGGTAGACGAATCCTGGTTTTGTCGCCGAGGAAGAGGGTCTGGTTGCGACAGAGGGAATGAAATGACCTCATCATCTGCATCCGGATTTGGGGAGTCGGTGGAGGGTTTTAACATTGCCTCAGACTATTCAGACAAGAGCGAGGAGATCATACCACGGACGAATCGTGCTCCTAACAGAAAGAGAGGACTCCTTTGCCCCTCAGGACTGTAAAAATGTGCTGAGCTTCACTGCACCTCTTTGAAGAGGCTTCGCAGTAGGAGACAGTCCGAAAAGCTGCACAAGCTATGCAGCATGGGCCATAAAGAAGACAAAAATGACCAAATATGTGGAAAAGGCCACAGATGCTTTGCGAGGTGAAAGGGGGTCGAACTGGACATTACTGCCGTGTCTTTGCATACTAGACATGGGGGGCCCCCCCAGACAGGGTGTTAGTGTTCTTCATGTTTGTCGTGGCAGTTGCTTCTGCCTGAAATCAATTATTGACTGAAAGTAGATATTAAAGTATGAATAACAACGGCACAAGGATTGAAAGGACTGCATGACCTTTGTCATTATGCTGTTCGGTGTCGCTGTTCAGAACGTGGCGAGCTGCCTTACTATTAAAGGACCGCAGGGAACATATTCTTGCTTAGTCAAATAAGAACCACTGTAATGAAGACAGACTATCCTAATAAAATGAATCCACGAAATGACGCCGCCTTTAGATATTCATTCTTTACCTGGGGCATGGAATGTACGCGGGCGTACAAGAACTGCCATCTGCCCTAAAAGACGGCTCCCAGGTACACGCAAATCGTGCCTTCGACGGGAAAAACTTTGAATGCGCTGCGGAAAGCCCGATATTTCCCGACGCCTTTATTGGCGCCACATCACCCGCCCAAATCAACAAGTCTAAGCCTCAATCAGGTCTTCACTGTGGTAGCATGGTGAACAGTTTTATTGCAATCTACCTAACGAAACTTAAATAATTGCTTTCCTCTGAAGAAACGCTTTGAGCGCTGAAAACGGCGAGCACACTAGAGGTGTACTAGCGCGAACTACCCTAGGTGAGCTTCACACTAGAAATGGCTACTGCCGGCAAGCCAACAACAGGACCTAGAATTTTTGGTCCGAGCGTGTTGAGCCACTTGCACCCAGTTTCGAAAATTCGAATTAATCGGTATGTTCCTCCTTAAGCTTCTCATGCCACAGCAAAGAGCAGGTAAACCGCCTACGCGGCCACCCGCATGAAGGCAGCGAGGACAGTTTTAAACACGTTTACTCTTCATCCCCCTCCTTGTCATCTCCACCCCTGAGAGACTTTCTCCTTACGCGACCAGGGCGGCCACCTCCGTAAGGTGAAGTGAACGCGAACTCGATGTGCTTCTCAGAGTCCACACGCACCATGAACGATGGGATATCTACGATTTGCTTGCCTACGCGGATATGGCGCTGTCTAATGAGACATCTGGCATGGTGAATTGACTTTGCGAGACCCAGCTTGAACACACGAGTCTGCAGACGCCGCTCCAAGAACTTCTGTACCGTCAGACCCAGCACATAGTCGAGCTTCTGCTCGCCTTCACTCAAAAGGCCCAAGCGAACCATGCGGCGGAGCAGCGCCGTCCCTGAAATATGCAAGCATGACACACTGTCCGACTTGATGCAATACGCTTTCAAAGATGCTCACTAACCAAGCCCCATGTACAAAGAACTGAAACGCGAGCTGCAGACCAGCAGGTGTACGTACCCTGGAAGATACGACGGGGATCCTTATCCTCCAAAGTAAGCAGCTCACGGGCCGCAGAACGGATCTTCGCAAGTGCATACTGCACCCTCCATACCTCCCGCTTGTTCTTCAGGCCATACTCGCCCAAGAGCCGCAGCTCCTGGTCCAAACGCTCCTGAGGCAAATCACGAGTCCAAGGCAGCAGAATATGTGTGCATGAAGCTCTTACCGCGCTCCCTGGTGTATAGTTTGCTACGGGGTAGCTTGAAAACAAACCAGCAATGCTGCAAATCCCCATTGGCTGCCGTGGGAACGGCAGCCAATGGGGCCTCCAGGCAAGGCACAAGCACCACTCTGCCGTTAAAATTTCCTATTTTGTACAAAAATGCTCTTTCAAACTCGTCTGGCTTGCAAAGTTTAAATGCACGAAATACACGACGAGCACTGCGCAGCCATTGTCACATCAGCTGAAAGAGTGAAGTAAGCAAGGAACGGCGTTTTTTCTCGAGTGCCAGTCAATTCGAGCCCCTGCAACCACTTATTAATCTGCTACTTCTGGATCCACCGTCAGGAACCCCACACGTGCGCCGATGCGGCCCTGGTGTTGTATGGGATGTGCACCTTCTCGAAGGGGCGTTTGGGGTTGCGGGCGGTCTTGCTGTGGTTGATATAACTCTTCATCTTCGCGAGAAGCTTACAGGGAAGGCCACAGGAACCTCTAAAAGAGTTGGCAAGAACCCCCTCAGTTGACGTGAAGCTGACTGGAATGCCCCCACGGCGGGTAACGCCAGTGCATGCGCTGACAGCCCCAGAGCGCCCCACGCATCCAGTGGTCGTCTGGCCAACTCATTGATCCTCTAGTTTTCCCCACAGCATAACGTTCTTAATGCTATAAACATTTCGCAATGAAAGGTCTGAATGAGTGCAGAGGATAATTAGTGATGAATGTTCCGTTTTGGGGGCGCATGTACGCAGGCGTGGCCGTCATGTGGCATTTCGTAGTACTTCTGGTGCAGCATCAGCTAGATACCTCTAGACAACGTAGAAGTAGATATATATCTATTCGGATACATTCGAGAACGCAGTGATGTGACCTTTTGCATCTTAGGGGCAACGTGTCGTTGCATGGATCAACGTGCAGTTCCAACGTTGTGTCAAAGTCTTCGTAAAGAGACATTACACTCCAGACTCCGTACCAGCTTTAATGCGAAATTGTTAAGCGTGTTTTTATAAAATCTATATCATTTACCTATTCTGTGCCTTCAGAGTTCCCTAGATGAGGAGATAGGGACAACTAGGTTGCTGTTTGCCGCATCCTCTATGCCTTTCGAATTTCCACAGCTAACTGCACATATCATAGTACTCACACACACACGACATTGCGTCTTCTTGTATCAAGCTGAAAGTACTCAGCAGTAAATAAGGTGTACGCGCATGTAAAGCAATTTATCCATTGCTCACTAATTCCTAGCTTCCTAGAAACAGTGTAGCTGCAAGTGCTGAAGTGCAGCTTAGCTTGCAGCACCTTCTTCCTATTATTTTTGCATTGAGTCTTGCTCCATACCTGCCCATCTAGACAAAAGGCGTGTAGCATAGTGGAAGAGTTCCCGCCTTATCACTGCCCCCAATGCTGGCAAAAGCTTTAAAACGGTGCTAATCAGAGAAGCGCGTGTGCTCAACAGCCCGTTTAAAAACATTAAATGGAAGAAAGGCGCACCCACCGGTCAACAATTTACGAGGGTTCAAGCCAACACAATCATGGTAACTCAATGATTGGCTTTTTCCGTAGCGCTGAAATGTGTTCAACACCTGCTACGACAGAAGGCAAGTAAAATGAGTAAAAAGAGTATCATAACACGCACTAATTCTGTACAGTGTCTTTATGCAAATGCAGCCATTGGTTGCAGCATAGTGTATTGTAAAACCCAAAAGGGGCATGAGCAGGAAGATGGAGCTGGCAGACTTAAGAGTAACTGCACATAAAAATGAGTGTGGAAAACTCCTTGGGAATAAAAAGAAAGGTTTTAAGGAATACTTATATACAAAAGTAGGTGAATCAGGCTAAGCATGCGCTAGGGAAGGCCAACTACCAAGAAACACGAAAAATACCATCAGTCTCACTGGCGTTATGCCTAAAGCATAGCCACAAATTTCCCGCGGGATTTGAAGTCCGCAGTCGGTCATCCACCACCCATTGAGGCTGCAAGTTTTCATCCCATTTTACTAGTACCTACCTTCTAGTGTGTCCTCGATGCTGAATAGTCTTAAAATGCATCGCTTTACGAACGTCTGTAGAGCATCCGGCCTCCACTCGAGTTGCTGGCTCGTGCAGCCGAGTCCGCGAATAACTCTACGGGTTTCAAAACAGCTTTAAGAATTCATTATTGATAGTTTGTGGCACTTTCCAGCTTTTGGGGCAATCGAGAGAGTAGAATGAAATATTGATTAGTGAGATGAGATTAAATAGGCCTTGCCACCTGGCCACAAAGTTCTTTGTTCAATGACCCTTTGATTCCACCTTCGTCAAAGCTGCCAATACCCCACGGCCTAATCTCCTAGCTCAAAACACAGCCAACAGGTGTTTATCCTCTCTCTTGTTACCTTTTGAACATGTACTCGTGCACACTAGTCAGCCATTTGCTGAATCCCTATATTACCAAAAGAGGGCTGCTCTTCCTCGACCACCAGGTGCAGGCCCAAGGAGGGGAGTGCTTTCTCAATACAGACCATGGATGCGGGAGAGCATCAGCTAGAATACTGTAGTGACATTTTATAGCCTGACTCAGTACGAAGAAGAAACTGAACTCAAAAAACTGGATATTTCTGAGCATACCATCATAATCACTGCAGAAAGTGCGATTCGTGTGCTTGGTCTTTTCAACAGCCTCCGAGTATCTTTCAGTGGTCACATTTTAGCATATTTTGTAAGCTAGTCAGTATGGTATCCCAGAATGCATCAACAAACTTTGGACCTTGCTTCGTAGTGATTATTTCGAGGAATCCGTAAAGCTTCCGAACACTAATTTAAAGCTAATGAACGACTTTCTGAGCCCTGACAGAGCTGGAGCAAGAGATGGTATTAGAATACTTGCTGAGTCTGTTGAAACGAAGTAGACACTATCACAATCCTGACCTTTGGCAGTCAGCTGAGCAATGCAGTCCAATTTCAAATAAGTAAAATGCTCTTCAGGAGCTGGAAGGCTGTGCGGAGGAGTGGGTCAAGGAGCATTTCGCGGCTTCGATTGTTGACAATCTGGGCATGACGAAACATATTCCCCAGTAGCGGGGCTCCTCCCAGGCCACGAAAAAATCTGAGTTTTTTCCCACTGCAGCGTGAGCTTCAAGATTGCCCGAATGAGCAGGAGTACCCGCTTTGCACAAAACGCCCGTGCGGGACGAGGTTGGAGTGTACAGGCGACAAGCCCCCAATATCTCTCGTTTCGCAGCAGTTCATCCTAAACCTAGTATCGCTTCATCTTCTAGCGTTTTGGATTTTGGCAAGACTAGCAGTTGCATGGGTGTCAAAGGCAAAAGACTCCATTCCGAGAAAGGCGTGGCTCCTTAACGACAAGGGTGGTGGCCCTTCGCACTAGTGAAATGGGTCACCGCGAGAATGCGCCGGCAACAATGTTTTAACTTCACTTAAAATTCGTATTGAAGAAGGCGCTCAAGCGGAGTGTCGTGAAGACTCTTCATAAGGTATGCTAAAGAGTGATGGCCGGACAGGACAGGACAATGGGGCCCATATTAATTATGCAGGCATTGCTTCGCCGCATCACCCAGCATGGAGCTCGTTTTACCTGCAATAGATACTGCTGCCGAGAGTAGCATGCAATAATTTGGTGGTGTGAAAAACTTTGGCCTGTTGGAAGAGGCTAGCACTTACCGCTTGGTCAGTAGCATTGGTCGGTAGGAGGAAATTACTACCATTATTGGGCAGGGAGAAGTATTGGAAGTGTTATTAGGCGGCCGACTAGCTTCCCTGCTGCAAGGCAGCAAGAGCCTTCACCCTGCACGTCAAAGGCAGCACTCCTTCAGGCAGAACAACTGAAGAGGCAGCTCTTTGAGCGCATATACGAAGTAAACTGAAATTTTACAGGAAGCAAGCCCATCGGCCTTCGCAATACCGTGCAGGTGCGTCAAGGAAATCCCATGCCTACAGTGCTTTAAGTTTTGCCATATCTAGCAGATTCTCGCAAGCCGAAAAACCGAATCGCAGAACCATACTTGTCAAAGAGGAAACGAAAGCCCCTCCATGCCTTCACAAACAACTACACGTCTCATAATGCTTGAAGCGCATGCTATAGCTGCCGTAGTGGCTCTTCGATGTTTCGACTAAAAGCTAAGGTGTCATCCATGCAGAAATCCATCAAACCCTCCTTCATTGACTCGTTATGGACATTAAGTTCGTTGCTGCACTTTAGCTGGTGCATTAGTAAATTCAAAAGGCATACAGGCATGCTCGAGCGTGTGAATGCAAGTGTGGAACGCTTTTTTGTGTCTAGCGGCAAAGTGAATGGGGATACGTGAAAAAGTCTCGCTGAAGTCAAAGGCCCACTACCTTGTTGGTCCGTGTAGTGCGTCTAGTAATTAGCCAACATAAGGCGTCGGAAACTTTTGCTGCAGTGGCCTTGTTCAATGGCGTCATGTTAACGCATATGTCGGCACCAACATCCAATTATGCCCAGACGCTGGTTGATTCCTGCACTTTACCCTTTCGAAAGCTCATCCACCAGCCGCTTGATATCACGTTCATGCTGCGAGGACTCCCGAATCCGCGGAATACAGCCTGAAGCTGAATCGGCGACTAGCTCACTGCCGTGACCTCGACAGTCAGCAGGTGGCCAGCCCACTGGCAGCTCGTCATCGTTTAGCGCGTCTGTGAGCTCCCCTTGACGCCGAAATTCTTTATCGGATATCCTGATAAAGATCCGACTTGCAGAGCTACCATGACGTGGCCCATACTCAAATTCGTCTTCTTTTTCTGTGCTGCTGGGCCGCCTGTAAAGACTCTGCCTCACTGTTCCTGGTACCGACTGTATCCCGCCCACTACAGGTGAAATGTCCGTTGATTAGGGCACCTAAGGATGCTTCTTCTCAGCACTTTCTTGCTGACAAACCCTTGCAGCTCGCAGCTGTGGCCGAATGTACTCCTTCAACAAGTCGCCTATGGCATATGTAAGCGTACGTTATGGTGTACAGCTCCAAGAAAGAAGTCTCGAGCCACGCTGATAAAGCCTAAATTCGATATAGAGCGACTTTTGATTGCAGCATCCTTGTTAGACCTTGTACTCTGCGAGTACTAAGCAAGCTTGAGTCTTAGGGCTTGGGCAAACGAGTACACTTGCAAACAACAGTTCTGTGCCATCTTCTTGGATTAAAGCTCTATGTCACATTGGTCATAGCCTGCGTAGCATTCCGTTCCCACGACACATCTCCTGCGCTCTAGAAGCAGCTCGCTTCCGCTGGGCCCAGCTCTTGTTCAAGTTTTTTTGGCCCTTTCATGCGCTTGCAGTTCCGAACTCTATGACGCAAATTTTTACAAAAAAGAGGTGCACTGAAGGGGAAGCGGCTGCGGGACAACATACAAGTGCGGGTTCCTTCTGGCTTTCTCTTTAGGTCAAACACGGACTCTTCGCTAGAGCCAGTTGGCACAACCCTGATTGTCCTAGGACCTGAATTCGGATTTGACTCTTTCTGTCCAGCCAAAGACGAAAAAGTTGAGCCAATGGACGGCTAGCGACTCGCTGAACAGCGGACCATCCTGTGACACCATGACACGACACTTCGAAAGGATGGGGGACGCAACGATAAACACATGCTCGTCTACGGTGTACTGTTTGCGAAGCAAAGTTTCACCTATTTCCCAACATGTTTATTTTGATGGGCTCATCTGCTTTCGCCTTCTTGTTTCTGCCAAAGATTGCGGTTGAGCTTATCTCAGTAACGCCAGATGTGCCATCAGGGCATGTAAAAGCTCATGAAGTTAGACAAAGATTCCCCAAAGCAGACGATATTCTCTAAGTGAAACGACCCACCATTGAAATACCTCTTTCCCAATGACCTTGCCACAAAAAGCTTGAGCTCTTTTCAACTTATGGATACGGAGCGAGGTTCATCTCCAACCAGCTGATTAAACCTTGGAGTACTCGCTCACTGTTACGGCCGTCATAGTTTTTTGGTTGGCAGAACCTAATCGACGCATTCATGAACATTTTACTGGCTGATAAAGATACTTCAGTTCAGTCTTAATACACATTAGTTAAAATTATTCTGGGATGTTTGTAACTACATCACTCCTTTCTGTTCTCTTGTTTGTCAGAGCTCCGTTATGAGGGATCAGGTACAGGCAGTGCGCGCTTTGCTGCATCCTTCAAGCGATCCCAGACTTCACAGCTAGTTGCACATGAAATCTGGCGCAGACTTATATAACGTCGCATCTTATAGGGTCAAGCTAGCACAAGCGTGCAATGAGGCATACGAACAGACGAACCAAGTTTTCAATTTTTTAATTGTGTGTGTCAAAGGTAATTCGTGCAATGGAAACTAATGAAGAGTAGCTTAGCTGGTTGCAATATTCGCTAGGGAAGATTTCAAACTCGTGCACTATTTGGCAAACGTTTTTGGCTTGCGTACTGTTGACTACGTGCAGCTGTGTTGGACCAAACGGACTTTACAAGGCACCCAAGCTGTCCATCTTCTATAGTACCCTAACCCAGTGAGATTGTGCCAGGGAGATAAAAGACTCCTTTTGAGTTACACCTGAGGTCTTGTAATTGATTTTTGTTTTAGCTGAGGGGTAATTTATCGCTCTCATGAGGCCCTAGATACAGTGCTACACGGCCATTTGAAAAGAGGAACACAGCGTCTAGTCCTCTGGTTTTAAACTAGCGAGCCAAAAAACAACGAACGCAAGTAATAAACCATTCTTTCAAGTTTAACTATGGCAAGCTCAGTAGAAAGTTGGTTGTGTGTAGGTCAGCCCATGACACCCATCAGGTTAGCGCACAAGGACCCATCGTTGATTGAAATAGTGAGGCACTGTCCCTCCCCTGCATCAAATAAATCATAAATCAGCATTCAAGCAATAGTAAAACAAGTATGAATTAAATCTGTCGACTACAGTAGACTCTTTGCAACAATTGCTTGGCACTTAACATGTGTGATGTTTATGCCTTTACCATGGAGTGAACCAGTACCTTTAATGATTCTGTCCATGGACTGTACAAACAGGACATAATACTTAACTATTAGCCTGGAGACTTTGTGGGCAGTCCTGATGAGGATTCCCAATGACTATAGTCAGTGCAGGGTGTCGATACGACACAGTTAGGCTAACGCTTGTCACGGCGTACTGTCGCAAGAATACTGGTGTAATGGTTCCTGGGCCAAATTTTGTAGGAAGATGCTCACATAGGTTAAAAAAGCCTCAGACTTTCGGAGTTAAGCTTACAGAATGCCATCAAGCCTCGAGTAGCTCCCGGCTAGCCAGTGACTCGGTTCTGGAAAGGAGTACCAGCCATGATCACTCCATTGCCGTCGCAACTCTCTTCTGGAAGTCTACAGTGGCATTTTACATGCAGTTTCTTGCACTTCTTTTCCGTAGCCATCTCATTCCGCCTGTGTTGCCTGTACGTGGCCTCGTCGAGTGGAAGCGTCGGTGTAGCAATTGACTGCGTTACACTTCAAATTACTTAGTCTCTATGCCTTGCCTTCTTCCTTAAGCCGAAATATATGATCGTATTTTATTGAAGTCTTCATCGAGAGCACCTTGGTTCCTGGTGGAACTGTGCCTCACTTTCCTTGACTTTAGAATAGCAGCGGGACAACGCATTTTGCGGACCACTCGCGGACCAGCCTTGCAGAAATATGCCTCACTAGCTTCGATTTTTTATTTCCATATTCAAGCAGCCAAAACCCCTTTTTTTTGGATGCGCTTCCATGGATAGAACATCCGTGCAACTCCCTGGTCGCCATTTAAGCTGGAGTGCACTCCAATTTTGATACATCTCCAGTTTTCCCGAGCACCGGAGTCTCAATACGTCAACAGTGTATCCATGAGCATCTAAATAGCAAGTGCGTTAACGTGCGCTAACATGAGAACTCTCCCCATTTACTTTGTCTCCCCTTGAAAGGAATTTCAAAGAGCTCTTCTGAACCGCGATGCGGCGCAGTACTGCGCGTTGTGCCTTTGTGGCACCTTTTATCGCTCTTTTTTTATTCGTGTCCATCAGCTCTTTTTGCTGGGCACTGCATGATGCGGCAGCGGTGAGCGATTACATGAAGCGCTTTGATGTGCCTGCAAACCACATCGTGCTGGAGTGGGCCAAATCTGGTTCTGGCGTAAAATCTACGCAGTACAAAGGGAAAACGTACAATTGGACTCCAAGTGAGGTCTAAAGGAACGCTTTTGCATTGCTATGGTGTTAGCAGGTGTAGCCACGTTTGAAAACGTAGACGCATCACGCATCAGTCGGTGCAGCTGATGGGGTGACTCTGAGGGGGGAAGGCTCGATCCATGAGGAAAACAGGGTAAGGGAGGTTGTGCTTACACGACTTTTCAATTTAGAAAGCCTGCATCGTGCTGTGATGTGATAATTGGCAGAAAGCCAAACTGCAGGCGTGAAGGCGGGATATGCGTCTATGTGGGATCGATCCAGCAAAGCGTACTGCACCAACTCTGCAGCAGTGATTGACACGCAGCTTTATCTTGGAACCCGTAGCATGGCTGTGGGTGCTTGCCCAAACTATGGAAAATACATTGCGTTTGTGGACAGATCGGGAAATCCTGTGGATGCCATGGACCGGTTTACGAATGAGATACATGGGCAAGTGATGCCGTTCAGTACAGACGGATGCAGCGTTTCTGCTCAAAGTGGGGCGGCCGAAGTGCCAATGGAAAATTCAGGGTGGGCCATGTATTCTGGATACTTGGCGCATTGCCCCTTCAACCGGGCAGTGTACGAGTCCGATATGTTAGCCGACACAGAATATGATCCCAATGTATGCGATTTCGTGACTCTTGATAACCCCTTGATTTTCCTGGACACATCACAAAGAGAGGGTTCGCTGGCTTATAAGCCGTATGCGTTTCACGGAAAGGGAGGCCATAAGGGATTTGACTTCATCGGTAGTGGGGTTGGATGTCCTCCATACTCTCCCCCGCTAACTACGCGTTCTTTAAAGACCCCTAGCATCGCCAATGATCCATTCCTTTGTTCACAGCTTTCACGTTGTACCAGCTTATGCTGGCCATTTAAGGCCCAAAATAAATGTTTCCGCAGTTTGCCCGTTAGCTATAACCACGAAACCTCTGAATGCCTTATCCTTGGGTACCATACCCAAACATATCTGAAGAGCGACTGCAGTGTGAAGAGCACCACAAGTGCCAGTGACCGCTATTGTGTCAAGTCTCACAAATCTGTGGAATCGTCAAAGTACACCTACCTTTCGGCTTTCACGCGGCCCGACTACGAAACAGCCTGCCGTAAGCTGCCGTTCTGAATCTCGTAATTGGCTGCATGATTTATAGTGGCGGTCGCGTATTGATAGTGTCAGCGGTCCGCAAAGAACTACTGCGCGGCGGTGTAAAAATTTCAATAGGAAAGCTTTATTTGGAAATTTTTGTGCTCCTTGTGTGTTGTGTCGTCTTAGCCCCGAGGGAACCTCTTAGCAATGCCATGTTCGGTACAATCTCAAATGGAGTATGCTACCCTCTCACGGCAGCGTCAAGCTCTACAGGGACCGCTGAAGAATGTGGTGTGGCCGTGTTCGAATCGAGCAGTGACGACACCCCTCAAAGCGTCGGGGGAAAGGGCAGTTCATCAATTTTTTGGTCGTCATGGGTTCCTCAGTCCTCCGGCAGCTCCAAGGGCACATGCAACCTCTATAAGACAGTACCAACTTGTCTTTTCACAGTAACCGGCGTGATTTCTTTCACCGCACTCAGCGTGGTCGATCCGAAGCTGGCGGTGGCACCTCCCTCAATTTCTATAAGCCCTGGTCCATGCTCTTCTACCCAATGCAAGAACGGAGGAACCTGCGAGCCTACGACTGGCAAATGCACGTGCGCAGCTTGTTTCTCTGGATCGAACTGCGAAGTCGCCACTGCCGGATGTTGCACATCGAACGCTGGCTGCAGCAACAACGGTACTTGCACCAATAATGAGTGCAAGTGCAATGCGGGCTACAGCGGCACAAACTGTGGAACGGGGGCCTGCGACGGCGTTGTTTGCCAGAACGGAGGAACTTGCCAGATGCCTGGAGGTACTTGCAAATGCCCGAGTGGGTATTCGGGAAAGAAATGCGAAACGGGGGCATGCGATAACGTATCGTGCAAGAACGGCGGCACTTGTGAAATGCCTAGTGGCACCTGCAAGTGCCCGGATGGCTATTCAGGTGCACGTTGCGAGATCTCTGCCTGTGACGGTGTTAGATGTGAAAACGGGGGCGAGTGTGTACTGCCTTCTGGTACGTGCAAGTGCCCAGACTGCTTTAGTGGCGATCGATGCCAGATCGAGAATCCTCGGTGCTGCCAAGCGAACGGTGATTGCCACGCACCGAATGGCACCTGCGTTAACTCCAGCTGTGAATGCGCTGCCTCCGTGACTGGTGACAAGTGCGACAACTTGGGGTGTGCTGGAGTGGCTTGCCTGAATGGCGGAACGTGTGAGGAGCCCAACGCCACATGCAAGTGTCCCAAATGCTACAGCGGCACAAACTGTGAGACTCATGAAAGCAACTGCTGCGAAAATGACAACGATTGCAATGCGCCAAATGGTGTTTGCTCCAGTGAAGGCCAGTGCCAGTGCACTGACGAATTCCCAGCACCTAATTGCAAGGATCTGTGCGTGGGTGTCACCTGTGAGAACGGTGGCAGCTGCGACTCCTCTACAGGAAAGTGCAAATGCCTACCTGGTTGGGAAGGAGACTGCACCATTCCAGGGCCGTGCGGCTCAGGTGGACCGATATGCTCGGGCAACTCCACCTGCGATTCGGACACGCTAGCCTGCGTTTGCAAGCCCGGTTACACGGGCGAGGACTGCACGGAAGTAGGAGCAGAGTGCAAAGACGTGTGCATGGTCGGGGGTGATGTTGTGAAGGAGGATCCAAGCCAATGCAACGTTGACTGCTTCTCAGCTTGCTGCAAAGTATTGGTGGAATCTTGCCAAGCCGATGAGAGGGAGGATCAAACTCAGTGCATCCGAGAACATCTAGAGGCAAATGAGGACGAATCGTGCTGTCTTGCACATGTTGAAGGTAAGTCAGACTTCGCTTCCACCGGATGGGGAGGCAGTGAGCCTACGCATAATGCCAAGTACGGGAACAAGCCACTGCATCAGTCAAATGTGGCCCAGCATGATTGGCATGTAGCCAGTCGTTTGATATCGGCTTGTGTGCTTCAGAGGGAAGTAATTCAGCTCTGTACGCGGCAGCGGGGGCGCTCGGCGTTCTGTTGCTGCTTGGAGCTGGTGGTGGAGTGTATTACAGACGGAAAATGGTGTAAGCAGTATAACAAATGTTCACAAGCCCCCTTTATTTTCGGATTGGTTGGAAGTGGTAAAATGAATCTACGATGGTCCCTTATTACATAATGTGAAGTATAAGGTGGTGTGCCTCTGATTTAATGCTTCCTACAGATCATCACCCCCCGCGCCTCCGCCAGCAGAGCCGCCGGAGGATGAACCTGTTGGAGGAAAACATCGGCCTACACGAAAAGAATCAGCTATATCTGTTAATTTCGAGGATTATGCAGACACCCCAGATGACGACACTGGCTTGCAGGCTGAAGGTAAAGACCACCGCGGGCTTGGGCAACCGCTAAACTGCCGTGCACTGACCTAAATATCAAGAATTTTAGCTCTTTGTATTCTCTATATTATGTTTTGGTACAAGAGTCACAACAGGAAACTCATTACGATAAGGCAGTGCTGCATTAGCTAGCTCTGCGCGCATTGGGCGTGCGCTATTGTGTTCTCTGTGGTTTCAGGGGAGACAGCTCAAGAGGCGGTATGGGATGGTAAGCAATGATGCCCACGTTTCCACTTGCCCTGTGTAAAACTGTCCTTTATGTGTGATGCAAAATTGCTTTTGCCTAGATTTCTTTGGGCATTATCATTACTGCTGGGGGGCTGGTAGTTTACGAAATAGGGCACTACCCAACTAGACGACCCTTTTAATTACTGTCAAACTGCCATACGCATGTCATTTGTGCTACAGAAGAATAAGTCGTACTTTTTAAATCCGGCGACTACTTCTTTTGAGGCAACCAAGGATGCAAAATTATCATTTGAAGGCGAGTCACCCGAATCGTTAAAGCGATCACTGCCAGTTATGCTCTGCATACAGCCGTTCAAGTCCCCGATGCGAGCGGAGTGTCAGTAATTGCAGGCGGCTGGCTGGAAAGCTTACGGAAAAGTGATATCATTTGAAAGTGTATGCATCTTTGCCGTTGAAAATCAACGACTTGTACGCCATATTGTAGTGGCAATAGACCCAGTACTTCAGATGTTCAAAATGGATATTATTATCAGTCGGCCGTATGCCACTGGCAGCAGCTCGATATTGCTGTAAGTATGCTGCTCAATGTGTAATTCCCAGGGAGTGTTGAGAGACCACAGCGAATACCCTTTGGTTCGCAGAATCGCCACTTATTCCCTCACTTGACACAGCAGTGATAGCGGGTAATGGACGATGGTTTGCTCTAAACACCGTTTTAGACCCTAACTGGTTTTCAAGCGGACATACCGTTGCAAAGTAGAAGCCGGGCTTGCAGGCCTAGTATTTTTGGCTTGACCTTTCACGTACCTCTTGTTAGTTGTGTACAACCAGGACTGCATTCAACTAGGATTGGGTCAGTGGAATGACAAGCGTGCAGCCGGAAGAGCAATTTTTGTAGCGTACTATCCCGTCGTTTGCTGCCTGTGAAGCTGCTGAGGTATTCACTTTAAGCAAAAGGCCTATCCTTACGGATTACCAATACCAATTCACAAGCATCTGGTAGCATACTTGCGAAGCGCAGCTTTCGCCCGGCACAACAGAAGTCGCTTACTTTTGCGGAGTGTTTGTGTACTGCGGGGCTATATTAAGTAGTACATTTACTTGCCGCCCCATCGGGTTGGCTATGGTGAGCATGTTTCCCTGTGTGGCGAAGCAGGGGTTCAATGCTCAGCATTGAGCAGAAGAAAATTGGAAGGCTATTCTGTACCTACACAAGCAAGATTGTGCCCAAACGTTGATGCTTAGGGAGCCCTGCGGGGCTCCCGCTGCTACTTAACGAGTCCAAATAGAACGGGATCAGAGACTGCACAACGTGGAGTGGTGGGCTTCGTCACGCCTATATCCAGAAGCAGTCATACTCTACGCAGAGGGACTTTATTGCGAAAAGATTAATGCCGCTTTGCAGCAGAACAAGTATGAGACTTCCATATTCCCCGGCACGTTGAAGTAGCGTGACCTTCAAAGAAAGCAGTGACCGACTGCTCGACGTTGTTACCAAGGCTTGAGCCTTCTGCAGCTTCTGCAATAGGCTTTGCTTTCCGAACCACTTCCTCTTTCTTGAATCGGCTCATAAATTGTTTAACGGTTTTCGACTGAGAAATTTTCTTTACAATCGTCTTGGTAAACTGTCCCAGGGCCTGATCCAACACCAAGATGGTAACACACACACACACACACACACACAAAGAACCTTCGCTTTCAGTGAGTATAGCCACCATGCATTTACATACAGTGATGCAGTACAAGACGAAGAAGCACAGCTCAATCATAATTAGTATGACTCACCATCTCAAGGCGGCTGAGGATCTGGAAATTGGACACTGCAATATTGTATACTGCCACTACCGGGGTGGCGAAGATTGAAATACTCGCCATAAGCCCTGTTTTCAATACTATATGAAGAGCATTTACTACAGGAGAGTCGATAGAATCGGCAACGAAGGCGTCCCCATTGCTATCAAGGCACACGCCCATGGGAGGACAGTGTGATACGTTGACACTTCCTGTTTGGTTTTGGAGACCCTGTGGAACACTAACTTCTTGTGCAACCCTGAAGTCCCAAACAATTCGTACGGCGCAGGCAGATTTGAAAAGTGGCGCCATGAGCCTGTCGTGTAGTTTGCTTGCTGGTGCAACAAGAAAGCTGTTTTTGTGTATCTGTGACGACGAGTGGAGTCTTACTGGATAAAGGACGAAGCAAAAAATGCCCCGAGAGTGAGCCAAGAAATAATTTCTCTCTTTCTATCCTGCTGGCGAGCTACGATCCATTTCCGAATCATTTCTCCAAAATAGGCGGCTTGCGCGTGTAGAAATATACCAAGGCCTGCGTGGCCACTAGCACTCAGAAGGCTCCCAGTCAACTGCATCTGGCTTGTGAATACGGTAGGCGAGCCGTATTTTGCCCTCTTGAGCATATCCTTTTGGCTTTTCGGTAACAGTTGACTGAAGAGCTTTATCCCGAAGTCGTCTCCACGAAGAATCATGGCAAAAGAATTTGCCTAAGGGCGGAAAGCAAGCATATGCACCCACTGAGCTGAATTGATCAATGGTTTACACGCAACATTGTCGTGCAGGGATGAAAACAGCTGGGCGACACACCAACAACAGCAGTGACCGCTCACCCTCGTAGGATCATTAATGGACCTCTGCCACGCATCTTGGGAAAAAAGCTTTTCAACGCTGTCTAGATGTGCGGCATTCAGAATGTTATTTGCCGACACAGAGAAGATCAGTATCCAAATATGGCGAAAGAATAGGCTCATTGTACTATCCTTGAGCTCTCTCAAGCGTGCGGCTTTGGGCAAATATGCATAGTGTGGATGCAAATGGGGTAAAAATGGGCTACCCGGGACCTGCATGACACCCAAAACGTTATCTGTTGTTTGCAATCAATTTGGATTCGGGCATCAATCGCATCAAGCCAAGTAAAAATATGATGGCATAGGTGGAGCACAGCTTTTTGATAGTACCACTTAAAGCGTACTGGTTATTCAACCGCCGTAGTTCTGATAGAGTTTCTTCGTAGAAATACACGCACTGCTTACCCCTAGAAGTCCTCTTGATGGCAACCTGCATTTTTGTTCGTAATGTGCAAACAGGTCGATCACGGCATGTATAAACACTTGCTCGTTTTGGAACACTCCTTTGTGCTGAAGGTAAACATCCAGGAGGATCCTTACTGCCTTTAAAGCGTCAGGAATCTTCACATTAACTGCAGTGAACAAGTGGTGCTGACTTTTGTAAGGAGGTAACCTGAGCACTTTAGCCAGAAGGTGTTTGAAAACATTCGGCTTTCCGATGGATGTGTCACTTGGATTTGGAACTTTTCCTGTCAGAGTTAGATTTTCAGATTCGGAGGTCTTCAGGAGCTCAAAGCTATCCCTCATCAGCGCGACAATGTTTGACTTCTTGCCGCCCGTGCATTCTCTGCGAATCTGTTCTTGGCTCTCTGGATACTCAATCCATTCAGCAATGCGGTCAAGCACCACCAACTTAAGCACTTCTTGCCAGGTGCCTGGATTAGGCGGGGTAATATGAACAGGGTTGTTCTCAGTAATGTCTACAGTGGTTGACGCCGATGGCTGGAGCCTTTCCTGAAACAAGAGCATAAGACACTTGTAAAAAAATTTGCTTTAAGCTGATGTAGCATGCCAGACATAAACTATTCGTAATATCCTCGTACTGATTTCAAGCAAGTATGAATGCGAACCTTTAGTGTCTGTGGAAGGCCTCCTTTAGCTGCCTGCCCAATTAGCTCATCAAGACGCTCTGATAGACCGCCAGAGTTATTTCTAGATCCCGAGAGTTCCGAGCGTGAAAAGCTGAGCTGGTTTAGGTGAAGGAACACCAATGGGTGTACAAGGAAATCGATACATTCTTGGAGTTTAATGTAAAAATTTTGAGGGAGTTTCGACGATAAGACTGAGCAAAGGGCAGAACACATAACGAGGATTTTGAAGTCCATTTGAATAAAGCAATCTGCTGTGAGCGCTACATATATGTAGGTGTAGGCCTGAGGTACTATGGCTCGATCGTGTGCACACACTGCAGCTTACATCGAAGATGCCTCTTCGAATATTTCCTGGCCATGAACTTCTTCGCGAGTGTTTCCACAGTGCGTGGCAGCCAGCGGGACAAAAGGACAGACGTCTTACGTGAGGGTATCAAACTTGCAACCCCGCTAAGCATGTTGTCAACGGCATCTGCGAGCAAATGGGTCAGTAACCAAACACTGGAGGAATAGTGCGTATAATTTAGCACCTTCTAGGATTAATACATTTAAAAATACTTTAGTTGTCCTGTTACTACTCATGGTGGCTCACCAACTCCCTCCACAATATCCTTAGCTTTCTTCCAATAATTGCCGCTAAGGAATATAAAAGCTCGCAGCAGGCTTTCTGCAAAGGGTCCGTGCATAGAGCTTAAGGACATTGAGTCCGAATGAGCCCCCAGATAAGCCAAAGGAGTCTGCTTTGCGACTTTTTTCTTGGAGCAGCTCTTGGTGTTGTCATCACACACTGCTTTCTTTGCGAGCGCACTCATAAAGGTTTTCACTGTGTCAGCCAGACCTGAGAGTCAGCGCATGCTTAAGCAAAAATATATAAGTGGCCACAATAATCAGAGCCCTTGCACGTAGAGGGGACGTCCACTTCAGGGCCAGTTGCTTTCCACATAATAGATACGGATGGACGTACCAGAATCAAAGAGGGCGTACAGGTTGGCCTCTGCTGCACACTGCATTAGTAGTGTTTTCGAGTCACACTTCAATTGTACCCGTGAAGCATCCTTCCACTTTGAGGAACACGACACACTGTCTTCGTACGCGGCATTAATCTCCCTAGTCGAAGCCTTTTTCAAAGCCTTGGCACACACCTTTGACCCTTAGAGAAACACGTGCAGAAACTGCAAGGAGGAATGCTGCACTCGCTTACTTCTTGGTACGTCTGCAACACCACTACTCCTTCATTGCTTGCCCTTGTGATTTGGGCTTGATATTTACTAACAAACATGCGGACGGAATTTCGAGCACTGCTTACCTGATAAGTATCCATCAGCAATTTGTTTTTCGGTCCTCGTGTCAACAAGATACATTAGATTCCACCCTGAGCAGGCCCAAGCAGTCAAAAAGAGTAGTAAAAGCTTTGGTTCATCTCTCGATGTACCGGTTCAAAAGGCAGCTTTTAGTCTACCTGGAACACTACATGAGGTGTTGCTTACACATTTCAGCATCAACAAGTAGCGATGCGGCAGCTTCAGTGCTTCCTGCTCGAAGAGCAATAAGCTTGAATGCTAACTGCGTATTTTTGTATGCCGGTAGTTGCTGAACAGCTTTTGAACCTGATGTTGCCCAAGCAGACTCAATCAAAGACACCTCAACTGGCTTTTCTGGTGTCCCTGTGGAGCGCTCCTCCAAATTAGCAAGAACTGTGTCTTCAAAACGACATGAGATGTTGGTAGTCCAAGTAGAATCACGGCTCTTTCTGAAACTCATGCAGAGCCTTTTGTGATTGGACGCTCCTCCAGCATGAAGCTCCAGAGGAATAGCAAACTCTAGCTGATCTGAAGAGAGCATATATTTGAGCTCGTTGAGGTACTCAACGGCATTGACTTCGGCTGATGGAAGCGCATACACAATATCGTGAAGTTTGTTTGGACAGTGCAAGGTCGTTCTATTATTTTAGACAGAAAATTGAAGGCTAAATATGCCCGTATCTATGGACTGCAGTGTGGAGGGATATATATTGTTTTTCGTACTCGTATGTGGAGCCCTTTCGCGTACCAAGATGTAGCGCGATAGAAGCTTCAGCCATTATGTCACAGGAAACGCGTGGGAGACCCACAAGATATGTTTCTCTATTGAAAAGCTCTCTAGGCACAAATAGATTCTTGGGTGGCAGCTTAGCATTTTTCCTTTGCTTAAATAAAACTACGCCGCACATCCTGGAGAGGCGCGTAAGCCTTTGTGTATTGCCTCCAACCAGCAGCTGCACTAGAGGAGCCAACGGTCTCCTCGGACCTTCTAGTTCGCCGAAAAACTCTTGAAAGCGAACAAATGCTTGATAAAACCAATTGATTACAAGCGATGCTTGAATGCACAGAGCAGACACCGCAATAACCCAACAGTACAAATGAGTCAGAGAAGTCTTTTTACGACTCCACAGTGAAAAGGTTGTGGATCTTCTCAGCAAATCGTAAACTTGAGCAGCGCTAAAATAGCTGTTAGTCGGATCAATTATACTAGCATAGGCAATAGCATGAGCTTTCCTGGCCTGACTTTCTAGGTCCCAATACCTTACCAAGGGGTCCGCTGGCTCCTGCCATCCATAGATATGACCCTGGGAAGGTCTGCATTGCCCTCACCAGAAAGCCTGACGCATTAATCGCTTTTTCGTTTGTGACCGTTGAGCTGGGGCTCGACTTTTTTCTCTTCAGCCGAATCCTACACAGCGCAAGTAAAGTAATACTTTGGGAAGAAGTCAGTCCCATGATGATTAATCTAAGAATCCATTTATACTACCCACCGTAGGGATCTTTCTGTCAATGCTTACAGCTCAATAAACTGCGTTTCTTGGTCTTGGCTGCTTCCACGGGGGTTGTCGGCATCCGTAGATTCACTGGATGACCCTCTATTGTCTGGTGGAGCCAGATTTAAAATAGAAAACACACTTTCTAATGCCGGAAGTGGGCCTGCTGCTTGGTTTGCTTGGAACTGTCTCAACGGAGTTGTTATCGCCGCCAAGTTCAAAAGGCTAAGTCCCTTTCGCAAGGCTTCGGAGCAGCCGGGGGAGCCTCCTGTTGCTGAATTAATCTGGTTGTCTGCATCAATCAGCTTGTTCAGCAATTCTGCTATGTCTAATTTATCACAACTAATCTCTTTTAAGTGCTCTTGACACGTGGTAGCTTGTAGTTCAGCACAAGTCTGCTGTTTTACTCCTGTGGACAACAAACAACATACAATGTAGGGGCTCGCCTTGATAAGCCCATATATAGGCACACGTAGCATCGAAAACTCAGAATGCCAGGCTTTCTGTGGTAGCGTATTGCTTGAAGTGAATGACTTACCCTGAATTGCAGCAAGCAGCTCCGTATCTCCCAAAACGTCGAGTAGCACACGCATGTTTGACTCCGCTGTGGCGGCTGGCAGCAAGACAGGCAAGTCATTATACCAACACATTTATCAACAGCTGAACAAGACCTTTCTCTACTGGCATATAAAGCCATTATTGGTCGCTGTTTACAGTTGAGTTCATTGCCGAATACTGGTGCTTACCTGATGAGGGTTCCATGAGGTCCCGCCCTTTAGGCGTCCGTAGGGCTGACCCAGGCAAGTACAACTTCAGCTCATCTTGGAAGCCTAGATAATACAACATATGATTTAGTGGAGGACAATGAAATGTGCAGATGGAACCATGAAGCTTGAAGTGTACGTCAAATCTAAGTGAAGGGGACGGGGGGGTTTAACGGCTTCTACCTTCTATGTTGGCGGCTGCAGAGCCATAATCTTCTTTCTGAGCAGACAATATATCTGATCCAGCAATAAACGAGAGAGAAGCCACTCCTGCAGTGAGTAAATAATTCATATCTGCGCGCTTCATTGCTCTTCAGGGATTGGGGCTTCGTGTCTTCGAGGTATACGATTACGTTGGAAGCCTCCTTGCCCCTACCAGGTAACAAAACAGAATAGAATGAAGTAATCTCGTTTGGGCTATATCCATCAATGTGGCGGGTCAATGCACAGGCCAGTAGGTAAGCTGCAGTTTCCCTGCAGCAATAAATAAGGTCGCCCTGCATAGGGCCCTACTTCAGGTTAGACACTGTAAAGTTGATCAGAAAAGAGACATTCTGAAGTGCGTCAAGCGGGCAGGGAGTCAAAGCTCTCTAATCTGAGGTCCTAGAAAAAACTACCGCATCACAGTGTTGGTCCGAGGCAGGGGGAATGCAAAAAAAGACGAAAGTTCATGTTAACACACAATGAATAAGATCTTAAATTAGGCGCATTTAGCCGTTTTAATAGTGCAGTCCCTGCGGTGATACACCGATTCACCCTCTTTGCTGGGTGTCTCGCTCGCAAAACTCCAATCTTGTGTAAGACAAGGTCTACGTTGGATGCTTTACCGCGTGGCATGATTTAGGCAACAGCGCCCCTCGAAACGGAAGGAAAACACTTTAAGTCCTATTATTTGTCTCGGCAAACTTTCCTATTGCTCTATCGCCTATGCAGGAAACCTCAAGTCCAGTCTCACAGCCGGTATGGGTCTCCTCCGAGTCACCAAAGTGTATCGTAGCCCCCTGGGATGGATGCTTCCATGTTTAATGCGCTATTCTGCTCTTAGGTCTTATGACTACAGCATATTTAATTTGAATAAGGAGATAATTCTACCAAGGAAAGAAAATGGGCCGCTCAGAAAAAGCCTCTGACTTTAGTGGACCAATGCACTGGCTAGATTAACGTACACCATCCACTGACCTGTGCATCTCAGCCCCTTTCCTTTGAGAAGTCGTCAAATTGCCTTTCTTGTGATCGGAATTATTTTTGCAGCATGTCTACCCCAAATTTCTGATAAATTATCCTAGTTGTCTGCTGTGTGGAACTTGGTCCTTTCCTACCCCTTGACAATCGGCCCGAAGCATGGACACCTCCAAGTGTCTGCAGAAGAATTACATTGGCTTGTGGGTTGACCGTCGGCAAAAAATTAATTAAGTGATTCGTGGATCTGCGGCGCAACGGGCAAACAAGGATTTGGGTGGTTCTGCGCAGCAAACTTTGGGGACGAGTGTGTCTGACCGTTGACGACCGAGACCAACGAGTGGGCCCTCATTAATAAATAGTGAAGACCCGGCAGCGCTATAGGGCGATGATCAATGCGGCCTTTAGTGGGCATTCGTAGCAGACTTTGCTCATTTTGCGCTATTTTCCATTTTGATTTTGCTGCACTGAGTATTGCCGCTAGCACTACTTGGATATGAAACGTGACTTCAAATATTTCAAGCTTCAATTACTCCAAATTTAAGGTATTAGGAGGTGCCTGATCTTTTACATGGCAAGGTGAAAGCTAAGTTCCTGTAGGAGCCCCAATAAACGAAAGCAATGCTTCCACTGGCTTTTGGAAGGGAGCCCACAAGCAACAGCTGAAGCAAACCGCCTTGGAAACGATTGCGGTGCAGGCGTAGCTGTAATGCTCCATCAAATATCTCCGTAGGAAGACACTGAACTTCACACTCAATACATGCTTACTAGCAAGGCACTGACTATATTCAAGAGAATTCGCGCCTTCCCATCAGAGCTACGACATTTGGAAAGAGGGGCAGCTAGCGTACGCGTTCCTGCACTCTCCTGACATTCAACTCGTTCACATCTACTTGCAAATAGCATCTACTACACTAACATAAAAGATTGCATTTTCTTGTATCAAGCCAAAAAACTTTGCACTGATTGGGATTGCCGAGCAGACAAAATAATTATCTCGCTAAAAATTACTAGCCAAATAAAATGAGGGTAATAAATTTTATTCAAGGGTAGCTTCACGCTGCTATTAAAAACCGGCTGGGAAAGCAAATACCTCATGTCGATGGAAGCTTACGGTGGCACAACGCCTGTTGGGGCGACAGAGGACGCTTGCAAGCTGAAGTGAATGAAGCAGCTCCACAGCTGGCAGGAAAGGGTGATTCTTCAGTCGGCAAAATGTTCATCGATGCGTCAATGCGGCTCTCCTGACCAGAAAAGCATAAGAGTCTTAGGGATGGGCAAATAATCGAAGATTTCATTAGCTGGCTTTTGATGTACCTCACATTGCTGTCCCCAGATTAGAAGAAACGAGTGCTCTACGCAGCAAGCTTAGTTAAGGAGAAAGCAATCCATTGGTGGATCTGTGCACTTGAAGGAAGTCGTCTGTCTACAGGGATCACCGTACTTAAAGCCTTTCTACAAATCCTGACCTGCCGGCTTGTCCCGAGGCACACAGAACAGCGAGCTATGAGAATAGCAAGAAAGCTGGAGCGGATGAGAATATTAATAGACTGATTTGTCGAAATATACGAGACTTTGGCTAGAAAAACACAAACTTAGAAGACCAACTGGTTTCTCAGTAATGTACCTTTGGTCTACCTACAGTGTCAAGCTTGGTTGTCGCCGAGTGGCCATGGACTCTGCAACGAAACAGCCAACCGATGGCGCTTTTACAAATTATAAACCGCTTGAGGTTTCAGGAGAAAATGAGTACAATTGCCGCTCTTTGGCTGAGACAGGAAAAATTGAAATTGGGATTTGAACCTTTGGATGTCAGATTTGTATCAACTAGCCTTGACCTAGAGCGTAAGGTGGGCGACAAAAGAAAACCAAAAGAAACCGGCTACTAAGCAACACCACACATCCGCCCAATAATGCACCTGCTTCTAATGGAGGAATTTGAGCCAACTGGTCCAGAGCTGCAGTCGCAAGAGACACGCCAAAGCAGATGCGCAAAGGAAGTGGTCCCTTTGGGAGCAAACTAATTGTCACGCGGTAAACACGCATCAGGGAAATGGAAAGCCACTTCCGACGCTGCGGCTCAGTGAATGGCCAACAGATGATAGGGCTGTAGCTGGAACCCCGTCACAGATTTATTATGGTCTGATGCAAGTTAATATTGATGGTCAAGAATGCCTCACTTTATTTGACACTGGATATAAGAGCGGGTCCATTTTCGAAGATATTGTGCAACAGTGTAATATGCCTGATTATTCTTGATGGCAAACCCTCAGATTTTCTTTAGCTGATTGGTGACAGAGCCAAAGGATCGGCAAGGCTACGACAGCTGAATATCGCGTTAACTAGGAATTAGGTTTTACCAGCATTTTCTCAGACCTCTGCACAACGACACAGGCCTGTGTGTGCACTACGTAGCCCGATTGGAGGTGCTTATGGGATCGCAGCTGCGTGCTGTAAAGCAGTGCCTGCTCGGAAAAAGCGCCCTCTGATCCCCTCAACAAAGATGGTTCATCTTTGGCAAGCGAAGTAGAGAGTCGTCTCAACGTGGTAACAAACAGTCGTTTGAGGGCTGCTCAGCATTGCAGTATAGTACAGTTTTGAGCATGTGGACCACCTTCTCAGCTCTGCAACTGGATTTTTACTGAGGATTTGAATTAAATGTTTAGCCAAGGAACAGAATATATGGGTGAATATTAAGTGGGAGCTCGCGGATGTGGTGAAAATGGCAAGTTGCCAGCAAGCTGGCCATCTGCTAGTTGTCCGCGTCACAGATTTGACTAACTCTCTCGGTCAGCTACCAGCTATCTTACATGATTTTAAAAGCTTCCAACGTATAATATGTAGGCTGAGAGGCAGGCGGACGACTATTTTTGGAAAGAGTAAAGTACAGATATTGTCAAGCGCCTTTGAGCACTCCCCAATATTGTGCCAACGAGGACGGAAGATGGCATACACTCCCTAAGTTTAAGGGCTTGAACAAGACTACAGTGAAGCAGATGTTCCCAATGTCTCATGTTAACGAATCGCATCACAAGCAAACTATAGGGATGAACAGTCTATCCAACTTTTGACTTCACAGACTTTCTCTAGAAAAACCGCAGTAACCCTGCGGAAAAGCACGAAGCGGCGTTCCACACTCGCATTCGCAACCTCGAGTGTACCTGCAAGTTACTTAAATTTTCAATGTATCACCCTTAATGCAACGGTTAGCTAATTTGGATTTAAATGATTCTATGAAAGATGACTGAATGGCTTTCTACATAGGTAATGTCTTATCTTTTGATCGAAATGGTCGAAAGCACCTAGAGAGCGTACGGAGCGCGCTTGAGGCGCTCTGGGGAAAACACTGGTATGCGGAGAAAAGCAACGTTTCGTTATTCCTAGAAGCAAGTATATTTCTGCGGTTCCGGTTTTCGGTTACGCTGCCACATGGCAAAACTTTGAACCCACGAACCATGACTTTACCTTTTTCCCACCCTCTAGGATTCTGCAAATTTCTTCGGCAATGCATCTGATCAAAATTCAATGTCAAATTCGCTTAGGTCGCTGGTTGCTGCTTCTTTGACTAATCTACTTTCCCAAGCTTAGTCTATCACCTGGCCACAGGAGTCCGATGCAGCTGCATCCGCGCTTAACAAACCCATACAACTGCTCAAGTACTTGCGCTGCCCGACTACAAGGGTTGTTCGTCTTATTAACGTGATAATGACGTAAAGGGGGATGCAATTTATTCCCGACAGGCTACGGGTTCCCCTTGAATCCAAGTTGATCTTTGTTCTTCTCATCGCTTCACCGAGCCGAGCAACTGTAATGATCTATGTAATGCGGTCGGGCGTGCAAAAATCGCATTATTCGTATGGGTGTCATTGTACTGCCCAGATTGACCATCATTCTTTAATATACACTACGATAAGCCTTCAGGGCTTCGATAACTCTAGAGTTGTTCACTGGCTTCGGCAGCTTCATCAGTACCACTTGGCTGTGAAGCCAAGTGGGGGCATCACGAGCGCAGTCGCCTGCAGGCTCTCGCAACGCCCCAGCACTTTACTATTGTGCAGCAAATCATTCTTGTCTTCGATAATCCACGTTTCTATCTAGATCGCGTGAGTCTAATGCATTTGACACCCATGCATCCGCTAGTCTTCCCATAATCCAGAATAGCAAAGGGAGAAGCACCACCAAGCCGAGGATAACCTTCTGTGATTCAAACCGAAATGGCGATTCCCTGGCTATACATTACGAAATTCGTTCCGCAGTGCCATTTGAACAAAGCGCATCATGTGTTCCTTTGGGCATGAAGGGGCTTATACTATGGTGGATAAGCTCTGATGGTCCTTTTGGTGACCGTAGAGGCGTCTTGCGCCAGTATAGTAGCCATATCATGCTCGGATTGTCAGCAGCTAAAGCCACGCATTTGCTACCTGGCCCACTTTTTGCAGTGCCTACTGGGTCTTCGAGGGGCTCTGCATGAGGTGGCACCGAAATTTTGCTGCTGGATTGCCGATGGAAGAATAACAGTACAAGAATAAAAGTATTATCCAAGTCGTTGTCGAACGACCAGCACATAGGTCTACTTCATCCTTTCTCAAAGTCTGTTGCGGCGTGTGAAGTAGTTCAATGATTTCAAACATGTCTAGAAGCTTCATGGATGTCAAGAGTAGTACGGCTAGGGAGCAGAAGTTTGCTAGCATTTTGGCATGCTCTTACGGTATGCCTATAAGTACACATTGACCAGTACATGACCACTGCAAGCCACCCTGGGAGAGACTTGCAAACAGGGAGCAGCAGTCTTACTCTTCTGCAGTACTTGCCTTTCTGAGCTCACCACAATCCGATTTTTCGGCTTGAGTTTCCTACTTATGCCGGGTGAGTCTATAATAAAGTTCTACACTCGTCTACCTGATACTGTCCGCATTCCCGGTCTACATTGAGGAGTCATTGGGCCTGGCCCCGGTGACTCGGGGTCAGCAGCCACCCCATGTAAGGGAGCACTTCAGAAAACAGCCGATTAGTATGCAGGAATATATATGCAAGCCTGAAGAGACAAAATTGAATCTCGATATGCGACGGTCAGCTGTGTGTTTCGAACATGGAGATTTGGCTTTGTCTTCTCGGCAAGCTCTACGAGGTGCACAAGAAGGTTACTGGATGAAGAAGCTTCTGGTCAAATGGCTAGAAGCATTTGCCGTTTCTGAAAGTTCGATGCTCTTTCTTATTCAATAGATTCGTGTACAAGCTGAAGAGGGCATGCAACTATCAATACTTACTTCCTAGAGAAGTTCCAGAGCTCCCCTAATTGTTCGCGCACATCGCCGCTCGGGCAAGTGCACATTGTGAAGGCGGAGGACTCCTAGGATCACGCATAAGTGCTGGAATCCATGCCTACTATGCGCCGAGGAAACATTGGAAAGGCAATATTAGCAAAAGGGGCCTGTGGCGCCAACCTGAGTGGTTGACGAAGGAGCATTTGAATGCTTGGTTACCTGCAGGTTGAGGCTGTGTTTGATTAGTTGCTCTAGTCGCGATGTACTCAATTCTTCTTTTTCCGCTGTGATTGGCCTTCTCTAGCGCATTCTCTGCCTGATTGAAAGCTGCCTTCATCCAGAAGCATTGTGCTCCCGGTTAGTACTGTTAAGGCTTTCTCTGTACTCAGATTTAAAGGGAGACATTCCTTGATATGTGCTTCTACGTTCTTTCCATACGGGCTTTGAAGTCGACTAGGCTGTCAGCACCTTCCGTGCTTGCATGCGGGCGTTGCTGTATAAGGCGCAGAGGCACTGATGGGCTAGTATGTAGTATGATTCTTTTAGCATAGTTTACTTGTCTTGTGTTTCCTCGTAGCAGGAGGCATCTACCCCACATTGCAGTATCCCGACGACAGCAAGCCATCACGCCGCCGCGGTTGAGTTGGTTGGGCCCTTCGGTCATTGCTAGCTAGTGTGTGTTCCTTTTGTCCCGTCCATGTCACTTTGTCGGGTGATCCCCGCTTTGTTCGTTTCACGTTCACGTACACTGATTTTCACGTTTCTTCCTGCCTGGGGAGTAGCGATAGTGCACGACACGTCTGCTGTCCTACACACAGTTGATATCTTCGTACACGCAAGGAAAACGGGGGGTCTTAGAATGAAATGGCGACGAGGGGAAAGCAAGGTGTAGCGTGTGAAGTTGCACTTAATCAAGTGTTTCAATACTAGAAATGCTCAACGAAGAAGTAGGCAGGAATTGACCGATTGGTTTGGCTGTTTGCCAATCTTATTTATGGCAGAGTAGTGTAAGCCTTACAGAAGAGGATGCAATGTTGTATGCCCGTACACCAGATGCTATATGAACCTGGCTGTTAATGCTTAGACTGCTCAGAGTGCAGCAGCGCACACCCTACCTATCCCTCTGTACAAATGGTAAGAAGCCTGAGGGGCACGGGCAGGGAACCGACAGTCATTTTGAAAGCACTCAATTATTTTCCAATAAGTTCTATTGAGTCTGGGGTCAAGGGCCTCTCTATGGAAAGCTTAAGTGGAGACATATTCACTCGCAGTTGCGGATTGCATCCTAGCACACGCAGCGTCATCTTGTACCAAGCTTACACTACTCTGCAGAAAACCTGATATATGAGCACACAAATCAATTAGTCAGTTCTTTATTAGTTCTCAACTGAACATAACTAGTATAGATGGCAGTGTCAAAGTGTATTCTAGCCCGTTATATGCTTGTTACGGGCGCATAGAACGCGTACAGCATTCATTCTCATGGTAAAAAAGCAAGCGTACTTTTAACACGTAGCATACAGCCGATCAAATCAGGCAGCTAGTAGCTCACTGGCCTTTATTCAAAGTACCCACTAATGGATTTCTCGCATAATGCCGCTCGGCCTACTGTGCTGGAGAACGCCATCCGTGAAAGAGTAATGCAGGCGAAGAAGGTAGGGAAGGAGCCGCTAGCTCAGATTCAGTGTGAATGGCTTGAATAGAGGACCTACTAGCATGGTTGTAGTACCAGCAGGGCCAGAAGCATCATTCATTACCCTCTGCAGAACTGACACAGCGTTGTGTAACTTGGTAGTGTGGCGAGCGGCAGAAGAACTATGAAAAAGACATGGCTGGTGCAAGTCTAGATGCATTTTAAAGTGCGTTGACAGCTGAAAGAACCGCTTGAATCTTTTCTTTGTTTCGACAGCAGCAGCAACTGCTGCTGTTGGCCGCCGCAGCTGCGGCGAGCGGTGCAGCAGCAACAGCAGCCTTGGCGTCTGATGTTTCAACGAGATTAGCAGAGTCTGGCATTCTGCGCCATTGGGTGAGAAAGTCGTTTGGCTCCTTCTGAAGCAAAGGAGGGCCTTCCTAGGGCTGCCTTCCCCGTCCTCTCTTCTAGCAGCGCCGCTGCTGCCGCTACTCCGTGGTCTGTTTTGCCCAGTTGGAGCCTCGGGGCTTCTGGGAGTTTACGACCTAAGATACGCATACATCAGATCCTATATCAAAAGCACCTAACTCCAGGCCACCCTTAAGACTCTTTGCGGAAGGAGCGCATTCCGTAAGAGCTGCTGCTCAGTCCGCTGGGCTGCCGCAGCCTGTGGACTGCGGTGTGGCCAAGATTTGCTGCGACAGCAGCTCCACAAGAAGCAGCAGCAGATTATTGGGCTTTTGGTTCTTAGCAGGAGGAAGAACAGCGAACCGTCAGGGCCCTTGCGGCCTCCCCGCACAGAGGGAGCACCGAGCGCGGCTGCAGCAAGTAAGGGGGGAGCAGCAACGGCAACGGCCAAACGAGCAGTCTCTGCAGATTCCAGCAGTGTATTTTCGACGTGCACCCCATACGCACTGGCTGGGACTGCCTTTGCATGTGGCAGCGCCGGAGCCCCCTCCAGGCGCCGCAGTGGAGGGAATTCTTCCTCTTAGCACCCTGTCCGCTGTTGTACCACTGTGTTTGCGGGGGTATTCACCTTGACTTCTGAACACCCAGCAGGAGAACGTGTGTGGCCGAGGCCCCTGCCGTTTTTGTCCTTGCCTTGCTTGAAGCCAACGGCTGCAGTCAAACGGCATCAAACGCTTCCCGAACCAGCCACACCCCCTCCCAGTTGCCTCTTCTTCCGTGTGCTCCCCCTCCCTGCCCAATCCGACTGAAGATGTGCATCGGCCTCAGCTCAGAGGCTCAAGCAGCACCCCGTGGTAGGCCCACTCTGTAGGCATTGCCTCGCGAAGCAGCAGCAGGAAACGGGGGCGCAAGGTGTTTACCACCACCACCACGCAACGCATTGCCGCGCTGCGTTCCAGCAGCACGGCAACAGAACTCGAAAGGGCCTTGAGCTGCTCTGCAAAAAATGATGGGCAAAACTGTGTAGCACCCAGTCCCGCGTGGAATTGGTTCAACCCAAGACCAATTTGAGGGACGTGTCTGGATATTCCCACGTAGGCCGAGACACCAGCAACCGCAGCATCAGCAGCAACAGAAGTACCACACATCACTTGTGATCTGCGTGCTGCCACCCCCTTTGGTCTGCATTCTGTTTGCCTGCTTGCTCAGCAGCTGCTGAATCGCCAGCCAGCGGTCTGCGCAGTTTGCAACAAGTGTTGTTCGTGCTCGGTGCGCTGCGGTGTTGGAGTTTTTGTTGACTGAGCAAAGGAGGCACGCTGCTCGCCCCGTTTTGCTCTGTTCAGTTCATTAAGGGATACAAACGCATCTATCAGAATACAGCCGAAGAGCGTAGTACAAACGGAATAAAATGGCGCAATAGGAACGGATTCCCCTTTCTTGTATGGACTGTTGTTCTCTCAATCAATCCGTGCCTGCCTTGCCTTTCGAAGAGCTGATCTCACTTCTTCTGCTGTATTTCGGGGCGCATTGCCCTTGAGCTCCTTTTTCCACGCAGCAAGCAGCACCCTCCAGGATATGTATACACGTGAATTTCTATACATCTCGCGCAAGTGTTGATCCTCTTGTTTTCGCTGTGTAGCCCAAACAGGACAGGCAAGCACGAGCGTCCTACAGCAGCTCGCGTGTGAAGGACGGCTTTCTTGTTTCCATACGACCAATCCGTCTCCCTAAATAGCGGAGCAGAGCTCTCTGTCCGAGCGGCAGGGCGGCCAGCCAGCTGTGTGTGCCGGTGTAGCGTGAACGAACAAGCGAGGCATTGGCGACAGAAGCGGTTTCTTACCGCAGAATAATCCTAGAGAGAGAGATATATATATATTTATATACACGCCATGATGGATCCGCACCAGCAAGAGCAGCAGCAGCAAGAGCAGCAGCAGCACCGGCAAGAGCAGCAGCAGCAGCAACAGCAGATGCTGCAACACCAGGATGTCTTGAGTTTGGGGGAAGGGCCGATAGAGGTCGATGTGGCACCGGTGGCTCAAATTCCGGGGCTTACCACAGATGGAGGTGCCCTCAGTGGCATTACTATTAATGAAGTAGATGAAGCAGAGATGGCACGGATTCAAGCGGCAGTGGGGCAGCCTGAGATTTTGGATGACTTAGTTCCCCCTGCCACGCTTGGCACCGTCACCGTGCAGCAGGTGCCTGCTGCCAGGGCTGCTGCTGCTGCTGCTGCTGCTGCGCAGCAAAAAGTGGCGCAGCTGCAGCAGCAGCAGCAACGGCAGCAACATTTACGAGAACAAAGACAGGCGGCAGCAGCGGCGGCGCAGCAGCAGCAGCACTGTGGGCCGACTGCTCATCAAGCTGCAGCAACAGCCCCCCGCACCGCGTCAACAGGTCAGAATGATCGTTGGCGCCTATACTTGCCTCACGTTGAGAAGTTGCTGGATGCAGAGGGGATTTTATTGTTGCGGCAAACGTGCCGCATGCTATATAAGCACAAGTACCGGCCCGCGGATGGAGTTCTATCGTTTGGGATGTTTAGGGGCGTAGATGCACGGCTTCTGATGGAACAAGTTGTACCTGTGGTGTGCAAGGCGGTTCATCCAGACGTAAGAGCCGCTGGTCTCTCGTTAGACTTCAGCGGGTGCTCGCTCCTCAAGGATGCATCCGTAGCTCGCTTGATGGACGTTGTGCATGGTCGAAAGGATGATAATATCATTGGGGGCGTTCTGAGGAGCCTTTGCCTGGACTTCTGCTATGAAGTGACGAATAAGGGTCTTGCCGCACTGCTGACAACCTATTTGCCGGCGCTGGAGAGGCTTTCTCTGCGTTGCGCCAGGAGCAACGAGCTCACTTTCTCGAACTTACCCACTGATTTCTCGGCGGAGAATTGGCCCAGTCTGCTGCACTTTGATGCATCCTTCACGAACATGCGGCTGGATGCTGCGACGGTCTTGGCAGATTGTCTGGTTGCCAACGCAACGACCGTCAACAAGAGGCATACCCGAGATTTCGAGCGGAAGTTGCAAGAAGAGAAGCAGTTGCGGCGACTGCTCCAGCAGCAAGAGAAGGAATACGTGCAGCACATCGAGCAAGCGAACCAGTTGAGGGAACAGCAGATGGCGGTAGCAGAGAGGCTGCAGGAGCAGCGGCAGCTCCTAGAGGAGAAAGAGCGGGCTTTGGAGCATCGCTTGCAGCTTGAACCGATCCAGGTTGATGGGGAGCCAGTCCAGGAGGAGGCAGAAGATCCGGAGAAGGCCGCAGTGCTGGCACAGCGAGAGCTCGTGCTGCGGCTGCAGCAGCAGCTAGATTCGCTAGCTGCTGCCGTCACCGCAGGAGAAGATGCGGCCGTCGCGTGCCGTACAGCGATTGAACACACGACAGCCGCTGCGGATGCTGCTGGCGTTGCAGCAGCAGAGAGCTTAGCGGCAGCGGCAGAAGAGGAGAAAGCGCCAGTGGTTCCCTCCTTAGAAATCGTGGGCTCTCTTGCGTCCAAGTGCCTTCTTTCGAAGCTCGGGATGGAAACACACTACCGTTCATTCTGCCACGCCGTCAAGCTGGGCCTTCACGATCAGATTTCCTCGCTTACCAAGGTGGTTCAGAAGGAGGTGCGTCATGAGAACACGCACATCAAGAACAGCCAGGAACCAGACAGTGGCACCGCTTGTGTATGCAAATTTTTCGCCATTTCGTTTTTCGTCCGTGCGCTGTAAAATTTCTTCGTTGTTGTCTTTCATGCCTCTGTCATGTGGTACAGTTTTCGGATCTCTGCGCATCTGCTCCCTACCGGGGCAGCTCTCTGCTCGCGTTACAGTCCAAACGGGGGAGTGAGTTGCTGGTGAATGCGCCATTCGTCGTTGACACCTCTGAGGATGGAGGCGTCAACGTGCTTACCCTTCCCGTCTCCATCGCCATTCAGACTCAGGACCAGGAAACGCTGAAAGTGGTACGCGGAGGAGGGGAGAGGGGGGCCGTGAGGCAGAGGGAAGTGGTGGTAGAAAGTAGACACGGGCTGCGAGAGGGACAGGGAGAACAGACAGTAACTGGAGGCAAGCAGCGATTCGGGAAGCGATTTTTAAGGCTTCCAGAGATACTGCAGCTCATGAACGCACATTCAGTATTCCCGAGCAGCAGCGCTGCTTCCTGTCCGGTCCGTCGTTGCCTCGTCGGTGGCCATGCAGTGTGTCTCTGCTCAGTCGTTTCAGCCTTGTTCGGATGTGTGTCTTGGAATGCAGCTGATAAAACGGGGTGCCCAAATCGACGTCTGCGACTATTTGGGCAAATCTCCTCTCCTTCGCGCCTGCGAGGCCTCCCGTCTGGACTTAGTGGAGGCGCTCCTCGATCTCGGAGTTTCTCCGAATCCGCATGACCTTCGCTGCGCTCATTTCCCCCTGCAAACTGCGATTCGACGCAAGGACGCGGGGATCGTGAAGGTAGGGTGATTTTTTAATGTTTCTCTATGTCCCTTGTACGCGCGTGTGTGGCTCCGTTTTATGGTCGCCTACCTTCGCGGCTCTCTCCCACTCACGCCCCCTCTAGGCTCTCGTGGAATATGTCTGTCTGTAGCGCTAAATTGCAGGGATGGCAGCGATGTTCATGCCTTCTTCTATGAGCGTTCATAAGAGGCTGGATTCATTACGTCTCTCTGTGCGCCTGTGCTGCAGAGCTTGCTGGCACGCGGCGCGGCAATGGACGTCAAATGCCCAGCGGTCCGCACATACAAAAGCGCCTTGTGCGTTGCTTGCGAAGTGAACTGGCCTGAGATTATCAGCCTCATCTTGAAGGCGGGGGGAGATCCCAACTCGCGAGGTCATAACTCGTATACTCCTACGCTTGTAAGATCTTCAGAATTACACACAGAGACACACTCATACACACACACACACACATGCACACACAGAGACACATACACACACATACACATACACACACACAATGGCACACACACAATGGCTACAGCTTTTTTCCGTCCCCTCTATAACGCGTTGTTGATTGGCAAGGCCGCTGGGCAACCAGAACAGGAAGAATCTTTGAAGTGCAAATGTGGAACGAAGAGCGGCCGGCTGCCTCTGCGGCGTGCTGCTGTCACTGGGTGTTTCGTGTGGGATCTTGTTGCGTTTTTATGTGCAGATGGCATATCAATTAAACCCGAAATGGCTGCCTCTTTTCCTGGAATCTGGCGCGGGTGCAGAGAAGGGGAAGCGATGGGTCTTGACAGGTACGCGGAAGAGCAACTCCCTCGCCGGTGCATGCAAGCGCCTAGCAACGTTGTTTAAGGACTGGCGTCATTGTTTATGTACGTGGTGGCTGCGGTGCATATCGTAACGCGGAGGCGTAACTGTGTTGCTCATCAGTGGGCTGCTGCAATGGCCGTAACAAACGTGACAAGGTGTTGAGGCCCTGTCTTTCTGTTTGTGTTGTTTTTTCAGACGTACTAAGTTGTGCAGTTGCAAAGAACGACATCGATAGCATCGGGTTACTAATCGACAAGTACCCCGACTTGATGAACAGAACGCACCCTCTTTGGTCCAAGCCGCTGCTGCAGGTCAGCATGACGGACTTCATGCGGTTCGCATGGGTGTCGTAGAAGGCTTACCACCTCTATGTGTCTGTGAGCATCTATAAGCACCATGTAGCCGTACGCCACTGCCACGCGACTTAACGGGGTCACGTGTATTTGCTTCGTGTCTCGCGGTTTGCTGCCAGGCTGCGAAGCAAGGGCGAGTGCATGTGCTTGAGATGTTGCTGGCTAATGGGTGCAACGTGGACGCGAAGGGGGAGGGGGGGCAGACAGCGCTGCTTGCCGCCACTGAGGAAGGATTGGGGAGCTGTGTTGAGAGATTGGTCGACCACGGAGCTGACGTCAATAAGGCAAACTTTGAAGGTGAGCAGAGAGGGTGGGCAGACGGAAGGGAAGGGAGTCAAGTTTTCTTCGCGGGCCAAGGTGGTGTGTGCACGCCGTGAGATGAATACGACAGCCATTTGGCTTGCAACGCGTTGGAAGTGAGTGTTCTATTGTGTGACGCAGGGATGACGCCCCTAATTGTAGCCTGCATGGAGAATCACGAAGACATGGTGAACTACTTCCTGGACCACACCCAAGAACCTTACCGGGTGCGCGTACACGTGAACACGCTGCAGCAGCAGCCGCAACTGCGAGTGGTAGAAAATGCTCAGGGAGAGCAGATATGCGAAGGGAAGTGGATTGTTGCCACGCAAACGCAAGTTTTGGACTGTAACAAAGCGGAAAAGACGGAAGGAGAGACGCCACTTCTCGTCTGCATCCGACTGAGGAACGATAAGATCGCCAAGACGATCCTGAAAAAAGCAAAGTCGATTGACCTCGAGGCCAAGGTCAGTCGTGCGCTGCTCTTGCTTGTTTTGGCTCACGGGATGAGCCTTGTTTTTTTGCACGCCTGTTTCAACTGCCTGTGTATATACAAAATGGCAAACACAGTCGGCCTGGACTCACCCGTTGCGGTTTCTTGTTGTAGGATTCCCAAGGCCGCACAGCTCTCCTCGCGGCTCTGTTTTTTGGTCAATACTCCGTGGCAGCAACTCTGATGGAAATGGGTGCGGACGTGATGACGCAAGACGACGCAGGCAACACAGCGCTGGCTATTGCCAACGAACGGTAAGGAAAGGCGTGAGACTGTCAAAGTTTGGCGTGTTTGCTGTGTCCGCTTGTATCTCATTTGGGTGCTTCTCGCATTGTATCTCAATTGGCCTTTCGTAGCCGCCACAGCAAACACGCGCGTGCGCAGTTTCCCAGGTGTTGTACGCACGTTTTTGCTCCAGATCTGCCTTATTATCTGCCCGCATCACATTTGCTCCTTTCGTCGGTCCTCCTGGCATGCATGCAGGTTGTTGACTCCCGGTAGCGATAAGCGGGTCTTGCGTCGGTTTTTACGTTTGTACCGGAGCCGCGATACCTCGCGGCGTCACACTTCTTCCAGTGGGATGTTACAGTCGATGCTGAGTGCCCTGCGCGATGAGGGGGGGAGCAGTTCCCACGTGGATTCTGACTCAGGTAGCGGCGGCGAGGGTGCAAGGTTCTTCAGGAAGAAAAGCGTCAGCCGCAGCAGCAGCCGAGGCAAGAACAGCGGCAGCAGCAATGGACTGGAAGGTGCAGTGGACACTAGACTCTCACGCAGCGACGGAGAGGCAGGCCCCAGCCCTTCAAGGGGCACAGCCTCTAGCCCGACAAGCAGCAGCAGGAAACGAACGGGGAAGAAGCTGAAAATTGAGCCAAAGACAGTTCTGCAAGTTGCGAAGCTGCCGATGTCCCTTTTCAGGGGGGCGAAGGCCAAGTGATGCGCCCCGTTCAAAATGGATGAACAGCTAGGCCCTGGTTGTTTATTTTTTCCTGTTGTTTCTTCTGTCTTTGTGTGGTCTGTGTCTGTGGATGGAGGATGCGTGTTGTTTGTCTTGTACGGGGACGGGCACGGGGCGAATAGCACCTCCCTCACCCCATTTGTATCCCCATAATGCGTAAATTTTGAATGGAACAGTCGCCTCGAGACCCCAGCGGGGGCTTTTTGGATTCGCGCATCTTCCGGACATGCGCTTTTGCCGCCAGTAGTACACGGCACCACCACTGGCCAAGGGGCCAGCCTGTGATGCAGTGGGGTCGGTTGAGGATGAAGTGGGGGTCAGGGTAGATAGGCGAAGGCTAGCAATGCACAACGCAAGCGCCATCCGTTTTGGTTAGACGACCGTGCTCTGCGGTGTTCTGTGTACTCTCTTCTAGTAAGTGTGTCCAAAGTTCTATTGGACCCAACGGTATATGAGGCCCGCAATTCCACAACGCTGCTCGGCTTGCACAGCACGACACGGCTCGAGTTCGTTGTAGTACAGAATACTTGCTGCACTGTGAATAATCTTGTAGGTGGTGGTCGGTTGAACGCTTGTTTATTGTCGTCCTGCCAGATACCCATGTGAGGAAGGGAGCAAGGGACGTAACAGGGGTGTACTTGAGCGTTTCCGTTGTCTGTTGATTTGAGTTATGTGTCTGTATAACCCACAAGGCACTCGTGTCAGTTTGCCTTTAACTCATCGTCAAGCTTCGCAGTCAACACTACTTTCGCCTGGGAGCAGACGCACAAACTTTACTGCTTCTGTGCTGCATCCAGTGCCTACAACCCTAGCGGCATATGCTGTATAAGCTCTCACTGCCAACGATCTTCGGTGTAGGATAGGGATGCAGTGCGAACGTAGGAGATACGTTTAGTTGCTCTTCTTCGTCATGAATGCTCTGCCTAGTCACTATAGCTTTGATCTTCGCCCCGCGTATGCCATGTGCCTCACGGGTTAGCTAGTCAACTGCTACTGCGTAGGCGGAGGGGGTGGTGGAAACAACTCATTGGGGAGAGCGGAGGGGAAAGGTGTAAGTGCGGCAATGAAGCAAACTAAATAGCATGCTGGCTGACCACCAGAAGAGCAATAAGAGGGTGACTATACTTGCTCTTGCTGCAATGTCACGTTTTAAAACCTAATATAGCTCGCCGGCACTTTGATCAAAGGTAATCGGACGCTTGTTTGTCATCCTTCAAAGTACAAGGGAGGTCGGTCATAAATGCGCTGCACCGACTCTACTTAGCACAGGGAGCAGACACTACTACGGAGATGTCGAGGCCTTCTTGGCTATCCACTGGTGTGTAAAGAAGGCAGATGGAGAGGTGCGCTAGGCTCAATTCAAAGCAGCATTGGCTACCGCGTCCAGCAATTGGAATGCTAGGCTTGACGCGATTTGCCGAAAATGTTGCTTATTTGACATTTGTCTCATAAAATGATGACTGCAAGGGAGGCGTTCTGAGTGACTGCCTGATTGAGCGTACATCAAAGCCCCCAAGGCGTTACAGTATGTCATTGCGTCTACTCCGTTGCAGGAACCACGAAAAGGTGGCCTAATCTTCTGTCAGCGATCCGAAATGAGCCTAAAAATAAAGATCAGAGCAACTATTCAGTCATCGCCTATGTAATTTACTAGTATCTGGCCAGTGCTGATTTCTGGGGTGAGCTACAGGAGCATCAACATGAAACACTATTGAGACCATGCCTGACTTTGCGCAGAAAGCTTTGTAGTCAATTTCATCGCCAGAAAACCCCAGATCTCCTAAAACGGCGTTCAGTTCGTCGCCAGAAAGCGTCTCCCCACAGTTCTGCAAAATGTTCTTTGCAATTCTCATTGACACCTTTCCTGAGCCACTAGGATCATAGCAGCCAAATAGCTCAGCTAGGAGCTCTGGGGTGTCATCGCGATGTGCCACCTACACGCATATCAACGATATACAGGATTAGCGCTGTCGACTCATGTTACGCGCACAGAATAAATTTTCTGTCAAACTGACAAACAGCAGGCATGAAAATATCAAAGCAAACTCTGTTGGATAGGATAGTCAGAGGCGGAGGCTAAATATCTGTGTTCTGTACTTCTTTGCAGAAGGTAGCGAACGTTGACATATCACAATACTGCCCAGCTACGACTTTCAGCTCCAGGCATTCCTTAAGCGACGGAGCAAAACCCTAAGGCACACGCACAGCAGAGTGCAAGCAAAAGGCACCATGAACCTGCCGACTTCATGTCGGCTACATCATCTTCCCTCTATTCATCTGTTTTCAGCCAATTTTTGCTGGACACCTGTCGCCTCTTTGGAAATCCTGCATTGTGGCTGTCTTCTTTTCCTAATATTATTAGTGCCAACAAGATAGGTGCATAGTAACTCATGTGCAGAAAGGCAAATGCTACAAAGTGCACTTCGCGTTGCGCACCAACCGTCTGGCTAAGTTGCCGGCCTCCTCCGTGAGAATCAAGCTACCCCCTCCCTAAGACACACACTGACACACTGTGATAAGCCTACAATAGAATACGCCTGCCCCAATAAACCCTCAAAACACATGCTTTTCCCTTCACCATATTCTGCGTGCATAAACTCATACTGCGCCTGGAATCATAGCGCCAGTATAGAGCAGCACCATGCTGTTCGCGGCATCGTAGTGTCAGTATATTGGGCCAAATATTCTCATGGTGTATAATGCGGCCTAGAAGGGACCCTATAGTTATCCATCATATCCGATCATGGCACACATGCTGCTTAAATGAAGATTATTGCGCTCTGCTATTCAATTCGTGGGTTTATTTAGATATGTTTTCACTGTAGCACATTTTCCGTTTGCTGCTAGTGCAACAGCTGATGCCTCACCGAAACATCTTTGAAAGCCGCGATAAGTTCTTTCGTGCTGATAGACTTGCCAGGTTCCTGCATCCAGCCCAACATAAGTAGGAAAATCACGGCTGCAAGCCCAGAATTACATAGTTAAAAACTTACAGCAGAAGGTTTTGGGTAAAAAGCCAAAAACGAAAATTCCTAAGAGTGTTTCTAGACTCACGGGGGCGTTTGGAACTGCGCCCAGTCTCCTTGGCAGGTTACTCGTCCCCAAGGGGCAGGCCATGTTTCCCCCTAGGAAACAGAAATGCCAATGAAATTTTTTCTGCCTATGAATGGGTGTGTGTTTGCCTTGTAAGCCCGCTCGTCGAATTGGCAAAACTTCCTGTCCGTCGCGCATAGCCCCATTCGCCTCAACAGCCACCTCAGTACATGCATTGCGCTGTTTCACCTGCGAAGCAAGAGCTTTAATAAGTATTGGAGATGTAGTGTATAGTATGTATTCTGTAATCATTGTGTATTATGCGTGAGGGGCACACAGGTACTGATATTTACAGTAGAAAGTCGCTGCAGCTAATTGCATTGTTTGAACATTGAACGACCACTTTTCGCTCGTGCGGGAAGGGAGACAGAGCCAGCAATATTTAACATACGAATTTACCCGCGTGTGCAAATTATGCGCTTTTACGCACATTTCGGATTTTTCTGAATATTCATAGGGGCAGTCTGTGCGCATGAAAAGGAGTTACAGCAGACTTTGCCTTGACGTAAAAATGCGTAGGACGATCTATTTTGCAATGGAAAGGTTAGTAGTATGCCAAATCATTCTTGCTGGGTAAGACTTTATCTTAAGACGTCGAAGAGCTGCGCTTCCTTTTGTGGCCTTAGTTAACAGGATCAAGGCCATACTTTTAGAGGCTTCAAACACTGAGCCCTAGCGTTGGCCTGAGAAGTAAATACACCTCAGTCACGAAGTATTCTTGCTGCTGTGGCTAGCCCTTGCTAATACATAAGATAATCCAGTATGGCGTGGAAGCCTGGGTTCCTATTCGTTGTACTTGTTTGACCGTCATACTTTACAGAGAACAGCTGCATCTCTCAGGCAGTTCTGTTGCATCCTGTATTCCAGTGCTTTTGCGTACACACACACTATTAGCCACTTATCGTGTTGCCTCGGCCGAGTTGCTTTGGTCCCTTGTTCATTGTTAGATAGTGTCTGTCTTTTCTCCCATCGATTTCACTCTAGCCGTTGATGTCCACTTTGTTTTGCTTGATTTTCAGTGCTTTCGTGTTTCTGCCTGCCTGATGGGGTAGCGATAGGCTGTGTTTTACGCAGCTGAAGCACACCTAAACAGAGCTGCGAAACGGAGGGACTGTTACCCTTCATTGGAAGTCTCCGTAGGGAGGCATTTGGCCCCAGACCCACTAAAAGAGGTGGAAAGAAGTCACTGAGTGTTCTCAAAAGGGCCCCCGCCTTCCCTGAAAGCGCTCTAGAGCTCCCGATATCAAGACAGAGGGACAGCTTGGGTGCGTGTTGCTGCACCATTAAGCACTCCTAGCACTCCCAGCTACCTGCGCAAAGAGTCTAACACCTATGCGAACAAGATGGAGTCTTCTAGCATGAAACTAACAGTACTCTGCAAGAATTAAGATATATGTATATGCATGAAGAGACAAACAAATTGGTTAATTTTGAAATAACTCAAAGTCAAATACACCTAGTGTAGTAAGTGGCAAAATAGAGCTCGGCCTGCTCCACCTTTCCCCCCGCATTTTAAAACGCAGCGAACAAGATGGAGTCTTCTAGCATGAAACTAACAGTACTCTGCAAGAATTAAGATATATGTATATGCATGAAGAGACAAACAAATTGGTCAATTTTGAAATAACTCAAAGTCAAATATACCTAGTGTAGTAAGTGGCAAAATAGAGCTCGGCCTGCTGCACCTTTCCCCCCGCATTTTAAAACGCACGTACTTGTGCTCCGTGTCTGTACGAAAAACTCAATTGCGGCACCAGCCAGATAGTCCCCGCACTACCGCTACTCCCCAGGCACGCAGGAACACAAAAGCATTGCCAGTGAGAAAAAACAAAATCGGCTTCAACCGTAACTAAATTTCACGGAGAAGGGGCACTGACACTATCCAACAACCAGCGAGGGACCAAGGCAACTGGACTAAGGCGGTGCAGTGACTGGCTGTTGTCGAAGCATTGCTTGGTGTATGCCCCCTAAAGGAGGAGGCAGAAGACAAGTGAAGTAGTTAAAGGGAAGCAACACTAGTGGATGGGTGCCTCCGCGTTTCATAGAGCATTGTCTGTATGCACATACAGCCATTGCACACAGCATTGTTGAGTTCAAAGGCCCAAAAGAGGCATAAGGAGGAATGTAGGGAAACAGATGTCTGAGAATAGCTAGGCACTACCCAGATTTGAAAAAAACCTTCACAATACTAATTGAAAACCTTTCAAGCAGTATCATTAGTGAAGGTAGCCTTTTAAAGCAGAGCACGAGCAAGGGAATCCCAATTACCAGGGAACGCAAGAAGTAGCATCCATGGCGACCAGCGTTTTTAATTCAACAGACCGTTGAATTCGGATGCAGACAACAACGTCTACAGCTGGTCTTCCATGAAGCAATGCGACTGAGTTTCCTATCTTAGTTCACCAGAAGCCATCTGCTAGTGCGTCCTCATCAATATGCTCAGATTCCAGCACTTCTACGGTACCTTGTGAATTCTCTGCCTCCACGCGATTCATTTGCCTGCTCAAATAAATCAATGAGCTCTGAAATTTTTGTAGGACGCCAATACTGAGAGTTTTAGCAGCTCCAACGTCTAAAAAATTCGATAGAATGGGAACGAGCATTAATCCGTCAGAGGATGGCGAAGGCTCCTTGTTACCTGCACGCAAGCTTCTTCGTCCGATCAAACTTTGTTGCATCCACTAGACCCTGCCTATCCACTAGCACCAAACCTTCATGCCTGAATCACACACCCGACCGCCACTTATCAGTATTCCGTGTCTGTGTCTCTTCAGCTTGTTGCGCATCTTCGTGCGCACTCGCCAACTGGTCTCTGAAGTGCTCCGCTGCAGAGGGGGCTGCTGACCCCGGACCACCACGTCCGGGCCGGCTTTGGAGAAGGGCTCCTCAGTGTAGACCAGATGTGCGTAAAGCATCGGGAAAACGAGCGTATGCTGTATTACAGACCCACTCGGCACAGATAGCAAGGTCAAGCCAAGCAATTGATTCTTTTTGAGCACAGAATGATAAACACTGCGGAAGAATGCATTTGGTGCACCCTGTCTGCACATCTGCCCCAGGGTGTTCGGCAGTGGCCAATTTAGTCAGTGTGTAGGCAATACAAAATTCACACCTAGAAGCGCCAATAGATTTTCCACTTCTTGTCCGGATAACTACTCTTCAAGAATTTGTCGAAATTCGTGATGGTTTCAGTCATAAGCTAAAGAATATTAAAGTAACTTCCTGAGCCGTGGAAGAACTGGAACAAGGGATGAAGTACTTATATTCGGTAATTAGTCGACTAAATGACATGCATGCTATCCTGGTGGTGACTTCTGGCAATCGCATTGTCAGATCAGTCCAAGTGCTTTCATCAGCCGTAAAATTTTGGGGAAGCGTGAGTTTAGTAACAATGCACGGCTTCAGCTGCTAGCAAACTCGGGTGGGCAGCGCATTCGCCCCTTCCAAGGGGCTCATCTTAGGCGACCAGAAGAACAGTGCGAGCTTTTCTTCTAGTTTGGACCCTTTCCATACACCAGAAGGATATGATCATGCGCTTTGGGCAAAATCAACAATGCATATCAAAGTCAGAGTGGAAAAGCGACGCAGTTCTACTAGGTGCCACATCATATAATCCTCAAACCGAGAAGGCTTCACCCTTTTGCTATTCTATATTTTGGCAATAGCTGATGCATGGGTGTCTAAAGCATAAAATATGCAATTTCAATCAAAAACGTTGAATGATCATAGGCAAGAGCGGTCTCAGTGCACAACAGTAATATACTGGGGTGTCACGAAAGCGTATTGGCGATCAATGTGGTGCCCTTCACATGCTTCACTACAAAGCCGTACTGCAGATTGAGCCTAAGCCAGCGAACAGCTCCAGAGTAATCCAAAATATGGAAACTCTTCGTAAGGTGCAATAAAGATTGATGGTCTATTCAGACAGTAAAACGATGCCCCAACGAATAGTGCCGACCTTCTTCCACTCCGTGCATACCCCATCGACTTCCTTTTTCGCAGCAGATACTCCTGGTAAGTTTCAGTTGAGCGCCAAGAATAAAGAGCAGAAATTTGGTCTTTTGGAGAGCCCGTGGCCTGCTGCGAGAGGATAGCACCCACCTCTAAGTAACAGCATACAGATGACACGATTGTAGCCGGGCAGCGCAAGTACCGAGCCGTAAAGGCACCCAATAAAGCGTCCTTGCTGTGGGGTCAGAGCTATGGGTCCATGTAACAGACTGATTTTTTGGAAGTAAGTCAGTCAAAGGATCATCAATAGAAGCGAGCCGGTGAAGCTAATAAGGCTTTGCAATGTCATTGACGGTCCATAAAGGCAAAGGCAACCCCTTGCTTGGTTCAAGTTTTGCCAAGTCTGGCACAATTCGTGCAACGGTTGCACAAAGTCCCCAAAATCACACCTTTGTAAGAAAGTATAAGCACTTGCTCTCCTTCATATACCACCGCCTTCCCCCCAACATCTACAGCGTATGCTGTGGGTACGGTTGGTGGTCTTAAACGTTTCGACCAAAACCTCAGGGGTTGTTCAATGAAAGCTGTCATCTACCCCTCTTTAAAATGCCCACAGAAATCCTGATTAGCATCTGTTTTAGCTCAGGTGGGGCTTCGAGGAGTAAAAGTGGCTCACAGGTGTACTCAAGCTTGCGAGTGCGAGTGTGGAAAGCCGTTTTGTGCTTATTAGCAGGGTGAATGGGGATTTGTAAGAAAGCGTCTGTGAGGCGAAATGTTCAGTATACTTTTACGCCGTGCAGCGTGTTGAGTAATTTACCGATATAAGCCATCGGAAACCTTTGTTCCAGAGTATTCCTATTCACGGGTTTAAAGTCCACACACCTGCCATGCTGCGTCCTTTTTTGGCACTAGCACCAAGCCATGCCCAAAGGCACTGAACGGATCCTGTATTTTGCCTCTTTTCAACAAATCAGCGGGTTTCCGCTTAATCTCCTCTTTCTGTTGGAACCTCCGGCACTGCGAAACATCGCTTGGGCTGACAGGGGAACTATTCAAAACTGTGCGGTGGACGATGGAGGGGTGGCTAGCCTGCCGGCAGCTCACCATCTTTCGGCACATCCGCGAACCATTCTCTATAGCTGCCCGTTTCTAGCATTCTTCGGACAAATGTTCAATAGGATTTCAATAAATACCCGTTGCAGATGACATACCTAAGATCTCGTCATGCACGTGTCCGACGTCGAAGTGACGGAGCACGCTGATAGAACTCATTTTAATATGCAGTGGTACTTCCTCGTTGTGGCCCAAGGTGCTAGGGACTGTGTAAACCAGTGAAAAAAGCAGGTTGCACTGTTGCGCCGTTGCCGTGGGTGGCAGTTTCGCTTCACATCCAATTTCACGTACTGACGAAAATTCTTGGCCATTAATAGGAAACTGCATCAGCGCAGTGAACAACCATTATAGGTCGTCAACCGTGATTGTAACCTTGGTAGCTCCTCTTCAGTGCGCTTTGGCCTGCGTGAAGGGCGCGCCCTTTTCCTGCAAAGCCTTATTTGCTCGCCAAGCAGGTTGCATTCACTGGAAATTTAGTATTTCTTCGAGACCTTGACCATTTCACTGCTTAGACAGTTTCGTATTATGTGACCTATCAACCTACACTGAAAGCAGGTCCGTTGGGAAGGCTCTGGGGGGCTGCTTCAAAACGCTGATTCTGTGTGGCTTTAATGTTCATCACAGGCTCTGGGATAGTGCCGGTTGGGACAGCCCGAATATGGGTACATTTTAGATTCCGAATTCGTTGTTCGTTTTAAGGCAGAGAAGAGACTGCACTAATTTCCCTCCGCAATGTTAAGTGGTCTGTCATTTGCGGAAGAGCCACCGGTTGACGGTTTGATTCGAGGCGCTGTTTACCCTGAGACCAGATCATTTTGTCGCAAACCAAAGCTGAATATTTTTTGGTACACTGCTCTGCTGATATAAACCCCAGCTTTAGTCTTTTCATTCCTCCCAAAGCTCGAGCTCATTCTGGCACAAGCCGATAGGTCAGGTATTGTGAAAAGGCTTCGAGTGCAGCAATTCCTGCAGGCATACGACTTCCGCAAAGTGAATCGAGCCCCAATCTATTTGAATTCCACTGTGTTTATTGGTGAGTTCATAGCAAGGTGCATTTCAAATAGGCTGAAGAAATCTTGGAGTACTTGACCATCCCCATGGCCGTCACATTTTTCTGGTTTGCACGCTCGCGTAGATGCATCAATAAGCACTTTATCGGCTGACAGATTATGCTTATCCACGCACAATAAAGCTTTTATACTTATACTAGCTTGCAGGCTGGTCTCTGCCGCCACAACAGGTGTTGTAGCACCGTCAAGCTGAATCACCAGATTTTCCCCATCCCACCTTGCCAACCTACTTATGAATCAAGGTTACGAAGTATCAAAAAGTTTGCTTGAAGCAGAGCAGCTGGTGTGGCAGCAGTCAAAGCTATGCTTTAACACTTTCTAGCACATTAGCAAAATATTTGCCAAGAATTACAAAGAACTGGCCAAGTGGTTTGTCTGTCCTTGCATCTTATGTAGTACAGAGTAGCATAGTACAATGCAACAATTGCAATATTGTTTGCGTGTACGCTAGTTGCTATGTGCAGGTACGTGTTAGTACCCAAATACTTACAGGGAGCATCAACTCGCACTGCAGCTGGGCTTCTCCGCTAGTGTTGGGAACCCGGAGTAGCGTAGACAGGAGGTGGCAGAATGTCCTTTAAAAACAAAAATTGTTTGTAAAGTCTTTCATCAAATCTTGCGTTAAGTGTCTGTTATATGGAGGCCTTTAACGGGGCCCTACACCAGTGCATTCATTGCCGGTGAAGGAGACGCGAGAAGCTCCGTATAACGACGTGGTGGTACCATCTGCAACGCCGTAGCAAAGCTCTCCTCGGGGAGAAGTTAGCTCAAGACTCAAACAAACTTGATAATAATTTATTGAGTATTTCCCAAAAGAGCTCCGCTGGTCTTTTAAAGGTACAGACAAGAGTACAGAAGGTCAGATAGGGAATCATGCCTGCACCTTCAGGCTCCGTGTACATTTGTTAATAGTTGTATATTGCATCTAGCACACAGGCATACAGCAGTGCGTCTTCTTTCATGTAGCTATACAGGATACACCAACGAGAAACTCAAATAGTTAGTTCTTTATCAATGCTTAAAATTTAACATATATGATGTAGCAAACGTGCTCCAACGTAGCTTTGCGGTCTACAGGCACAGCCCCTAGAGTCCTAAGTGAGTGTTAATACACTGGAAGAAGGCCAAGCTAACCTGTTTCTTGGATTTGAACTCGTTTAGGCCATTGATTACTTGGGTCTCTGGAGTGGCAGTACATCTGTATCTACATTGCGTAAATCTCCTCTTAACGAGGCTGAGAGGGGCTTTGTGTTTATGATGGTGATGCGCCACACACTAGCGACTCTCAAGTTGAAAATGTAATGTTTTGGGAGAATACTTTGCTTTAGTACTCGTCCTTTTACTGAGAACATATGAAGATGAGTAATCAATGATGTGCGTAAATGTATCGTGGCATGTGTGGGTAGATTAAGCAAGTAATCTTAAGGAAAGTATTAGCTGAGGATGCCCCCTTTCCTTCATTAAGACTACCAGTTGGAAGCCTCCAAACTTCATACATATATCTATGCCATCTTACCTTTAAAAATTCCAAATTCAAAGCTCAGGCAGTTGTTTTAGCTGGCTACGCTACAGCTCGGCACTTTGCTAGTTCTGGATTAATGTTGCTAGCACTGCAGAAAGAATTCACAAAACCCATGGCTTTTTTGCAGATCTTAATATTTTTGGCGTAGAATGAGTTCAATGCAATAAGACAACCTAAGTGGCCGTGCGCTAGATACCATGTGCAAATAGCTGTGAATGCCCCAGTACATAGAGGCTGCAGCTGCTAGCAACGTAGCTGTCCCTCTGCCCTCTGTTTCAAAGTCCCCAGAGATGAGGATACAGGAAGAAGCAAGCTCCTTAAAAGCAGTAAATAACTGTGTATGAAGTCTTTTATTGACTCCAGAGTGAAGTGGCTCTTTAAGAAGACCTCTTCGCCTGCATGTTATAGGTGCGCTGCCAGTGCATTCGGTCGCAGGCAAAGGTTGGGAGCACGTGAGAGGATTGAAGCGTACCATTTTCTGAAAGTTGCATACATCATAAACGAAGCAAATGCGTTTGCAAATTTAAGTATCCAAACTTTGACTACTTTAATGGGTAAGAACAGCGTGTCTCTTTTGCGTGCGTACGGCGTCTAGCACACAAGACAGTGGAGGGCGCCTATCAGGACGGTGCCTCCAGCGGTAAATCGTTGCGGTGCGCAATCATTTAGGTGAAGGGATCAGAAAAGGCGATCAAAGTGCTACTACAAAAAGGGCTTAACACATTGCAAACAAAGAGGAGACACAGTGAGAAGGGTGCACAAGGGCGAGAGGCGGCAGAGAGTGTGCCTGCGGTTGGGAGGACGTCCCCATCTCCTGAAACGATTCGGGGTGATTCTGGGCCACTTGGCAGCTCCAAATGACTGTTCTGCCTTCAAATCAAACGAATTCACGGATCCCACGGTTCAATAAACGCGGCAAGAGCCATTGTGCTTCACAATCAGCTGCGCTTGGGGTGATAGCAGGACTGGCGGAGGCAAGGCGCCCGAGACACCCAGCGGACTCAACAGCAACCCTTCGTCGTCCCTTCCATACATCGTAGTCCCGTCATTTCACGCAATAATAACTTCGCGTTTATTCTAATAGTGGCCGCCCCCCCCGCCAGCTCTCGCGTAAGCGCCGTAGCGACCGGCATGCACAGCAATCCACGACTCTTCGCTGTGGGGAGCGCCTCTCGCTCCCCGTGTCCCGCCGCCACTTTCTTTTGATATTTAAGGGTATTTTTAAAGGGTTTTCAGTGACTGCTCGGAGCCGCCATGGAGTGCGAGATCGCTCCTCCTTAGGTGTGGACCGGTGGCAGGCAGTTAGCACTTGCAAAGAGTGCCTACCGCTGAATTGTGGAGTATGGGCATTCAAATGGCAGTACATGTGCTCGTGTCAGTGATGATTGACGCCTCTATTTGATGCGTTGCTCGAATACCCCTCTCCATCATCCCCAGGCCGGCTCACCCGAAATCCCAATCCCCTGTGTGCAGTACATATATGGAATCTTTTGAGGCTCCCCTTGGCCCACCAAGCTGCTTCTCTGAGGCTCTGCAAAAGGAGTATGCATGCATTATCTAGGCTCAGAAATGTTTGTGTCTCCTTGCTTGTGCTCCTTTTCCCTGCAGTGCTTGCTGGCGGCCTTCGTTGGTCTTATTGCAACACCGTCATACCGCAGCTCCTTGCGGCCGGAACTGGTTGCCCGCTAGGGCTAGCCAGCTAGCCAGCCGTTGGTACTGTAAAGGCCTTTGAGGAAAATGTTGGAGATGCTGTGGCAGCAAATGCTGCCACTTTTTACGGAGGAATTTTGGGCCGAGCCGGCAAGAGCCCCAATGATAAGCCGGAGCTGCAGGCACCTCGTTTGGGGAGTTTGTTTGAGCTACATTCCACTCGTTATGTTCCTGCAAAGAATGCATGATCAGAAGCAGAAGGCGCTAAAGTCGGGATCACAGCAGAAATCCGTCACCAGGCCCCGAGTCGGCCCCGTGCTAAAGACAGTCACATGCCTGTGGAATGTCTTCTTATGTATCTATTGCTTCTCTGGATGTTGCGCGCTCGTACGAATGCACAGACCCCGTCCTTGGTTGTAGCAGAAGGCGACAGAGACCACAGAAAAGGGTTGGTGGGGGGGGGGGGAGACGTAGTTTACATGCATATGGACCAACTTTCCGTTCTTCGATCCTCTTTGGGGATCATTCTTCGAAGCCGTACTGCGTCTCTCTGTGTGTGCGTCTGTGATTCCTTGGTCTGTGCGCTTACAGATGTGGTCCTCCCCTCGTCTGTTCAGCAGCTTCGCATTTCCGTCGGCGAAATACCCCCCGCTGACACGTCTGGTAGTATGCGTCTTCTGCCTGGGCAAGGGGCTCGAGGTGTTTGATACGTTTCTCTTGTTTCTACGGGGGCGTAGGCCTTCATTCCTGCATTGCTATGCTCGCGTGGCAGTGGCTCTGTACTGCTGGCACGCACTCTACGTGGATGTGCCTTTTGCACACGGCTTTGTGGCTGCCAATCTCGCCGTCCAGGTCTTTGTGCATGCCTATTTCGCCGCTGCGGAGTTTGCTGTCACTAAGAGGTATGCGCGCAAGCTGAAAGGGCAGTGCCGGGGGTTGAAGTCTGCCTGTGGCGGAAGAGGGAGCCAAATCTGTTTGACTCGGGAGCTTTCGAAACGTTCAGCACTGGCCTCGGCGGTTACCCTGCATGCCTCTTATGATTCCTATAGGAATCACGTCTCTCGCTTGAGCAATGCCTTGCGCTGCTTAAAGGCCACTCTCATGACACTTCGTTTGTGGCTTTTTCTTGCGCTCTTGGCTGGTCGGTGTATCGTGTGCCGCTTGGTTTTTTGTGTTGCTGCACTATGCCTGCTCAGGCTATTCAACTTCCTGCGTTCCTACATCACGCTACTGCAGCTCTCCCAGATGGTCTTTGGCATGGCCATTAGCTCCCATGCGATTTACCACCCGGAGCTACAGAACAACCCCCTTGCAGTGCTAAACGCCAAGCTGTACGCACATATGCATGCAGCACACGCCTGTGTGTCTGTGCTTGGAGTGCAGGGGGTTCTGCAGCTCCCCTGCAGCCCCTCCCTTGCAGACAGACACGCGGGGGGAAACCTATGATTTAGCAAGAGTCGACTCTCGGGATTTGTACTTGGGGAATCACATTCGTGTCGTTTTCTGTGCGTATGAGTATGTGTGCGTGTGTGTCTGTGAGTGGGCGCAAACTCCTCAGGTGCCTGGCAATGTACGTATCCCATGCGTTCCTGTTTTCGAAGTTCTACCTCGAGGCTTTCTGCAAGGAATTTAGGAGCGGCGAGGCCACCTTTCTCATGTTTTTCCATGCATTTGCGGTGGCTGGGCTTGTGAAGCTCGTGTTGCATGATCGCTGTTGGCCCCTGTTTGCGGATGTGAGCGGAGTTTTACTAGCTGCAGCAGTCGGTGTCTGTTGCGGGGAAGGGCACTGTTGGGGAGCGCTGAAATTGAGTCCTCAGAACCAACCAAGCCTTTGCTTGGGATTTGTTTCGCGGGCATTTCGAACGGAGCAGTTGGTGTGCGTCGTTGTCGTGGGATGGACGGATGGGGCTTGTGCGTTTGCTCAAGCTTCTACTTTTGGACTGTTCGCATGCATTTGCGCATGGTACAGATGATGCTGCTCTACGTAGCGGGGGGACTTGGAATTACTTGCGGAGCGCACCGGTTGTGGGCTCATCGTTCCTACAAGGCAAACACCCCTATGCGCTGTGCGCTCATGCTGCTCACTTCTCTCGCGAATCAGGGGTCTGTCTTCCACTGGGTACGCATGCACGAAAAGGTGTTTGCACGTGCGGCTGTTTTTTCGCGTGGGCAAATTTGTTGTCAGTTGCCTCATCTTTGCTGCCTGCGAGGCGCAAAACTGAGCGCTAGGGGCCTCTCGACACAAAGAAACACCGCCTAGGGTGGGGGCTTCGCACCAATACCGATCGCTTGACTCCACCGTCTATGCGTCTTTCTCTGCATGCGTCTTTCCTGCTCCTCGGCCGCTAGCTATTGGCGCGTCCGTGTGGAGCTCCGCCTTCTTCTTAAGTTGCGTGCCGTTCCTTCTACCGTCTGCAATCAGCGATGCTTCGCGCTGGTGTGGGTGCCCGCCGCTGCAGTCTAGAGATCATCGCGTTCACCACAAGAACAGCGATAGAGAGGGGGATCCGTACAACGCGTCTCGGGGCTTTTTTTACTCCCACGTGGGGTGGCTCCTCCTCAAGAAGCCCCAGGCAGTAAAGGATGCCGGCAGACAGCTCAACTTCGACGACCTCCTGGCTGTAAGTCTGCCCCCTCTTCTTTTCTGTCGTTGGGCTGTGTGTGCGTGCCGGGGGTGTGTCTCGACATATAGCCGTCCAAGAAAGGCATGCCTGTGCATAAAACTGCTTCTGGCTTTTGGGGGCCGTGCGGTTCTTGTATCGTATGCCCTGTGTTTCTCCGCGTTCGCTAGCTGCTTCTCTTACGTTGCGGTTCGTAAAGCGCGTTGTCTACAACTTCGCACTGCTTCCTGTGTGTCTCGTGTGTGTTCCCCGCTGCAGGATCCATTTGTGCGTCTGCAACACAAGCTGGACCCCTGGTGGAATCAGTTTTGGTGCTTCCTGGCCCCGGCACTCTATGCATACTACCGATACAACGACTTCTGGAGCGGCTTCTTCATCTTGGGTAAAGCGTGCAGAAATACTGACTCCCGGGGATCGAAATACGCTAGAGTGTATACTGTATGGAGGTATTAATATGTGGGATCGCGTCCTGTGCGAGAAAAGTTTTCTGTCGTCAGCACCACCAACCAGAATACAGAAAAGTGCCATGATGCCCTCTCTGCGTTCGCCCCTTTTTTTCGGCGGGGACCGTTCTGTGTGGTAGTAAGTGTCTTGTGTACTGCTTCTCATGTTCCATCGTCTTTCGTAGAGTATGTGGAAAATACATCCTAGACAAATAGTTCTATATGTGTGCCGCGGTTCGTGTGCGGTATCCCTTTCTGTCTGTCTCTCTCTCGGCTCAGGCTGTCTCCGCTGGTGCATCTGCCTGCATGCAACATGGACGGTGAACAGTACGGCGCATCTTTGGGGGGATCGACGCTACAACGTGGAAGGAAATCCGTGCGAGAGTTGCTTCACCTCTCTTGTTGCCGTCGGTGAAGGCTGGCACGACTGGCACCACGCCTATCCATTTGACTATGCTGCCTCGGAGGGAGGTGTCTGGGATCAGTACAATCCAAGCAAGCTTGTACGCCACTTCGCAGGCGCTGCGTGGCACCCCGTTGTTGTTGCTGCGTCAGCCGAGCTGTACATACACCCGCGTCTGGGCACGGGGTCGTCTGGGCAGCAATGCGTAGTGGGGCTCCCATGTACGCGTTGGCATTCGCCTACTGGGGAATTGGTCTCGTAGGTGACAAACGTGCGCGATTGAGGGTCTCTCAGCTGCAATCTGCAAGATGCATGCGAAAAAATTACGTGTGTATGTGACAGCTGTGGTGTTTTTGCGCACATGCCGCAGCTCATTGATGTCTGCGCCTTCTTCGGGATGGCTTGGGATCGACGGCGCGCCACAGTCGCATGGAAAATGCTTCAATCGGAGAGGGAGCAGCATGCAGCGGGAAGAAGGCAGAGGGAAGCGGATGCTCGGAAAAACTGCGAAGCCCTTGCCGCCGTGCACAGCCTAAGGGAGGTCGTGAGGGTGAAGAGCGCGCATATCAGCACACTCCAATCCCTTGTGAGTGCATTATCCCGTTGCTTGAAGGTTTGGAGTTTGTTTCGTTTTTTGTACGTTGAGGGGCGTGCCGCCTCTTCTTCGTCGTGATCCTCCAGTGCCACCCACGTGGGATGCAGTGCCTTGACGTGTCTAAGGTGTATGTACACCCCGCAGGCTCGGGCCGCGACGGCGAAATTCACGAGTCCAATCATATTACACAAGCGTCACCTTTTGGCTCTTCTTGGTGCTGTCCTGTGTGTGCATCCGCAGTGGAGTTTGGCCTTGGACGTGACTTTACTAGTGGGCGCCTATACACTTACGTGGTGGTTCTACTCTGCATGCACCGCTCGGTTGGGCACCCCTCCGCAGGCCCTCATGGAGGCCTCGCCGTACGTGCTCCTCCCCCTACTGCTAATCGTGAGCAGCGCCGTTCTGGGAACCCTCCTTTTCTCGCTGCTCATGCACGCTTACGTGGCTGCCAACGGAACCTTCAGCAGCAGTCGGCTGCTCTCGGATATCGTCGGCAGCATCATCTGCGGACTCCTCCTGATCCCCTACCAAACGAAGCGCTTCAATGTCCTGGGTGAAACTCCTGCACTAAGGTGAGCACCGGCAGGCGCTGTATCTCGAATGCACCCCTCAGGGTAATGCATGCGTCGCACCGAACAGCGCACTATGAGGGGCAAGGTTTTCCGCTGCTGAGCACGACATTTATCCACTTTGGCTGAGAGGGGGGAGGGCTGAAAAGCTGCACTGCCCTCCATCTGAGGAATACACGTAGTACAGGAGGACTCCACGTGTGCATTGGTGCATTTTGCGTTCGTCCTTCCCACCGGTGTGGTTACATAAAGGCACTTGGCCAAAATGACAGAAGAAGATTCTAGAAGATGTCAAATTCATGAGTAGCGTGGGGCTGTGCGTGCGTTGGTACATACATTTACATGTGTATATATGCGTGCCGTCTTCAGACCCTTCCTATACACTTCTACGCTTGCGATTCTGCGCTTACCCGGTTGGTCTGCGCGCCTTGCACCCCTCTTTCTGACGCTGTTCACGGGCTCTTCAATTATTTATCTAATGTGGAGGGGAAACCTGCTGCTGGTCGCCACGTTTTACCTCCTCCCGCACCTCGTCTTGGACACGTGGACCGCCTATTACTTCCTTACCATGGCTCAAAAAGGACCCCGTAAGGCCAACTTCGGCAGCGTGCACGAAGGGGTTGCTTGTGTTGTTGCTGTCTCGGTGCGTGTTTGTGTTTGTGTTTGTGTGTGTGTGTGTGTGTGTGTGTGTGTGTGTGTGTGTGTGTGTGTGTGTGTGTGTTTGTGTTTGTGTTTGTGTTTGTGTTTGTGTGTTTGTGTTTGTGTGTGTTTGGCGTTTTAAATGCCTTGTTTTCGATCTAGATTTGGGTGGGGTTGGGGGTTGTTGCACGTCGGTTGGCCGTGTAGCTTGCTACAGGACAACCGTGCACTTCTCCGGGGTGCACAGCGTCTACGGCTGTGCGCATGCCAGCCTTCAGAAAAGAGGTGTGCTACCGAGTTTCATGAGGATCGCTTTGTTTTCTGTGTGCGTGTGGGGCGGGGTTGCTTTGCAGATGACGTAATGAACAACAACTGCCAATTCGATTTCCTGTGCGTGGCGCCCTCCGCGCTGCGCTGGGTGAAGGCTCGCCTGGAAAAGCGGCGAAGAGAAGGCATGCCGCAGCTCATGAAGGCAATTCACGTGCTGCATCACCGACCACTGGATCTTCACCTCCTTCAAGCAATTACTTTCGAGTGAGCGTGGTGACCCTGTTGCAACAGCCGGGAGGCTTCCGTGCCCAATTTCTGAGCCAAAAGCTGTTGAGTGATCGCCTGCCGTCTTGGGCTGGCGCTGTCGCATCTTTCTCTTGGCTGCTTCTTTGTGCTGGATCAGTGGAGGCCTATCTCGTTTCTCTTTTGCGGGAAGTTCCGATCTGCTGCAATATTTCTGCCGCACGCCAGCAAGCCGCGTGGGCATCTTGCTGCATTTTTTCAGCTGCATCCGTGGAGTCCTGAACTCTGGGATTAGCTCCGCGATATGTCTTCATAGCTAGCCCATGTTGGGTGATATATGGAAAAACATTAAAGATCTGCGTCTACGAGCACTGCGCTAGTGCCTTTAGCGTTGGAGAGGCGAGAAGCCTTATAGAAAGCGAATTGAATGCCTCCTGCTGGAAAATTCGAATGCCTAACGTATGACCTCTGCTAACCAGTCCTTCCACAATACCCTCAGTCCTGTGTTTTTTAAACTGATTTCTTTCTGTGCAGAGTGCCACTGCATCGGGTTCAAGAGGCGGTGTGCTTCCTTAAGGAGCGTGTGGAGTTAATGCCTGCGGAGGTCTTTAGCGCGTCTCTCTCGGATGGTTTCGCCAATATACACCCCGAAGCAAGACTGGAGTATTATAACACTGTGGAACACCCCGGACCTTCTCGTCGCCCAGAAGAGACTGCAGCGTCGGCGGGTGGAGATACAGAGAAGAAGACCAAGGGGGTGGATGAAACAGCATTTGCCTCTTCATCGTCTACTCTCACCAAGCGCACCAGAGCTGTAGGCTCTTAAGCCATTCTTAGAGTGTGATTCTTGTGCCTTTCTTAAAAGCAGCGCGTTCCTTCATCTCGCTGCTTGTGTTATATCGCGTCATCTTTTAGCTAATGGCTGCAGCTGGAAGGGACACGAGGCGGCATTGCCGATGGGGCTGCTCTGCGGAGCGCCCTTTGTAAGCCTCCGTGAGGAGACAGGCTGCGCAGAAAACGCCATATGAGCACGATTTTCTTATGCATGCGTCCATCGTTATGGGTGGTGTTGGCATTGGTGGGGTTGCTCTTCATGGTGAGGCTGGTGTTTGTGCTGCTCACTGGGCCCTTCATTATGTCCATGGTTTGTGCATTGTTCCTCTGCTAAAATTCAGCTCAGAGTTTCCATTCCTCTGGGCCTTTCTTGTTTGCATTGTAATGGTGCTTGGGACTCCTTCTACCCTGTACTTCATCGGCAGTACGTCTCTCAGGCCTTAGGTCTAAGGGCCATGGAGAGTCGTGAAGTAGCCATCAGACTATAGGTCTGCCTGTGGCTAATGGCATCCTGGCTGGTTTCTTTGCGGCTAGCTTCCAGGTGGCAACGGGAAGGATGGCTAGCTTGCCGATGTTCTTAGCAATCCAACTAGCTGATAATAACATTCCAGAATGGGGTTCGTTTCCTGTCCCCGATTTATCGTGTTTTGGGGCCTCTATGGGGTTAGGTGAAGGCAAAGATTTTCTGAATGTGTGGCTGTTGTTCGCCCTGACCTCAACCCAGTTGGCGAGCAGCTCACCGCTTAACTGCAGTGCGCATTGCGGATCTGTGAATGAAGGACGATGAGGGAGGGAAAAATCCATGCAGTGCTGGGTAGAGCAGCCGCGCGCAACCGGTGCCAACCGATGCCCTCTATCCAGTCTCCAACGACTGATGTGCTGTAGCGAGTTTGTGTTTAGTGAGTGTTTCGTTCTCCCTTCATGATGGGGTTGCAACTAGCATCTGATGCATGCTTTGAAAGACAGATGGACTTGTCGTTTAGCCGCCTTAATTCCTTCCCTAGCTACAGCTGTCGCGGAGATGTTGCCTCGTCTATTGCGTCAAAAGCTTAAACAAAAACACGAGCACAAATAGCGAAGAGAGTGCAGTAATGGAGGCATTCGTGTAGGTCTTGGTGGTGATCCACAGCTAGTCGTGCCATGGACAGCGCATTGATTACGCTGTTTGATTCTACTCTAAATTCTTATAGGTATAGTATAATGCGCATGCGGTAAATAAGCCAATTCATCAGTGGGGAGCTTTCCAAGTGCTAACCCCACTGTTGATGAAATCGGAGGCTACGTCTTTCGGCAGATTGCTGGAGGTTCGAATACCAACTCAGTGGGACTCCTTCACTGGTGTTCTTAGTGTGTTAAAGCGCAAGGAGATTCGCGCAGGCTCTGATTGATAGATGGATTTATCTATCTATATAGATATATGTATATTTTAGGATGAATGCCTGGGTTGGGCGCTGAGGTTGCTGCTGCATGTGTACAGCAGCCACAGCCTACGGTTTTTGTACTTCTGGGCCGAAGTCAAAAACAAAGCATCATTGATGAGTTAATTCAGCTGTCTTAGAAATTATTCAGAGAGTAATACTGGCAAAAAAACGAATGGCAACTCTGTATCCGACCCCGTGCAATGGAATTGGCTGCAGTTTCTTTTGCCGCGTTGTGGAGATGAGCTTCTCTTCTTGCCCTCGATATTTTGGGAGTACGATTCACTGCTAGTACAAAATACGAAGATAAACTAAGATTTCAATTGCTTTTTATGCTGGGAATTCCTGCTGTCTGTACCTCGGGCATGCTGCAGGCGGCTGCGCCTCCCAGCGTAGTCGTCGCTCATATTATCTGAGCGTATATCCACTTCTTCCTTTCCCTATTTGCCATTGGTCCATAAAATGAACAATGCAAGCATTATTTGAAATGGTAACAGCCTGATTTGTACGCCATATCTCCTATGCAGAGTCCCCTTTGCTGCGGTGTACCGGCACTCCAAGTCGCACTAGTAGTGCACCAGAGAGAAATGGCACTCTAGGCAACGGGCCAGTGCAGGCAAGGGGGCAATGAAGAGGAACTCAGGGAGCGGACTCAGGCAGGCAGGCTAGCAAGTGTTTATTCGTTGCCATCCACTGCTATTTACGCGGCCTCTTGGTGGACTTTGTTTACTGCATCAGGACTTGTGCTCTTGCAGCTAGCCTTAAGGCCTCCAAAGAGAGCTCACCGCTCTGGAGCCTTAGCGCACAGGAGGGAGGGCATAAAGAAACACAGAGGGAACACTAGACAGCGGTAGCAGCAGCAGCAGCAGCAGCAGCCGCGGCGTCACGTTTTTTCCGCCCATGCGCAGCTCCTTCCTCTCTCTACCTACCTAGCGTTTGCTGCTGCCATAACCGTAGTGCACATAGGGTTCCAACTACTCCATTCCACATAACCGGCTGCAAGGCCGTAGAAGCGTTCTTGTTCGGGGGGGATTGCAGGAAGGCAGCTGACGGTCCCCAAACAAGCGCCTCAAGAGGGGCTTTTTCCCAACAACAGCCGCTATGCCTCAGACTGTGTCACCGTGGATAGAGAAAGCGCAGCAGCAGCAGTGGCAGTATGGGTGATAGCAGCAGCGTCAGCAGCGACGGGAGCAGCACCAGCAGCAGGCTTTATCCCTCTGAGCATGGCCCATCAGAGTACAGGACCCCCCCAGTGCCTATCAGCCACGCCCTCAGCGGGTGCAGCAAAAGGGGCTGCGATGCATATGGCAACAGCAGCAGCAGCAGCAGCAGTGGCGGCAGAAGGCTCCGAGGTAGCTCCATAACAACCTTGCCCGACAGCCTGTTGGCCTTTACCCTCTGCCTGCTTCCCCTGGGCGAGCGGCTGAAGGTGTGCTCCCTAGTGTGCAGAAGATGGCTGGACCTGACAAGGAGCCGCCTCTGTCTGTGGGACAGCACTATTCGTGTATCCTCTGCTTCCTTTCGTCAGCTGTCTACACAGGCAGCACGCGCGGCAGTTCGAGGCTTGGCCGCATGCGGACGCCACGCAAAGTTGGTCCTCAAAGTGGGGGGCCCCCTTGGAGCTGTGGCTGGCGAGGTCGCCAAAGACTTGCACTTTCTGCGATCGCTCTTTGGGCACCTTCGTGGGGCTAGAGCTCTCAGTGTCTCTGTCGGGTGCCCCTACACGGCGAAGCGCCTAGGCCCTTCCTTCGCCGCGTTCGTGCAGCGCAACAAAAGCACACTAGAGTCTCTGGAGATCTGGGAGGCTGAGTTCGCAGAGGCCACACTTGCTGCACTTTACGACTCGGAGTGGCCTCCCAACGAGGATCACGCCGTGGGCATCAGGGAGGGACTAGGAGACAGTTTTCTGGCTGCAGCTGCTGCACTGGACGCGAGCGTGGGCCCTCCTGCAGTGTGGGGAACGGGCGGCTGCAACAGCGGCAGGCTAGCGGCTTCGATGCAGATGCTTCTTGCCACGGCACTGCTCCTCAGGCAACGCAGCATTTGCACGGCTCGGAGGGGCGCGTCCTCCGAAAGGGAGGGGCGGCGGCCAGAGGCGCTGCTCTGCTGCCGAGAGTCGCACTCGAGGGGCGATCTCCTCAGTCAATACCCTCGAAAGCGGCAGCCTATTGGGCCGTGTCGAAAGTCTCGTGGAAGCGGAGGGGGGGGCCTCTGCGGCTGCTCTCGAAAGCGCGCCCAGGTGAGCCGGGGGATGCTGCGACGCCGTTTAGAGGACATAAGGGGCTGCTGTTGCTGTTTGGCATCTGTAGAGGCAGCAATTCGCCTCTACAAGAACTTTAGCCAAGTTTGTGTGGTACTGCCACGCTTGCGGTGTCTAGCGGTGGGCAGCTGGCGGCTCTTACGGGCGCTGCACTGCCCCCGACTGGAGGAACTGCGGCTTGCAACGAACACAGCCGCAAGACATCAGAGCGCAGCGATCAGGCAGCAACAACGGCAGCAGCAGCAGCAAATGCAGCAGCAGCAAATGCAGCAGCAAGTGCACTTGCCACGGCAGCAAGAGCCACCGGACTATTGGCAGCTTACGCGAGCTCTCCGAGAGTGGGCTCATCGCGTGACAGGCAGCGGGCCCCCGCCTCCAGATTCCTCCGCTTCAGGATACTCCAAATCGGCAGTCCAAGACTTGCTGTCGTTCCTCTTGCGAAGTGGCAGCAATTTGGTGGAGCTGCAGACGTGCTACACGGTGGGGGCACTGAACGACGCCCTCCTGCAGGCTGTCATTTCGGCTGGTAACGCCCTTCGCGTTGAAAGCGACGCGGCGCAGGAGGCCCCCCGAATTCTCTCCAGAATCCTGGAGCTCGCTGTTACAAGTGCGTCTCCCTTGTCAACGAAGCAGCTCCGCAGCGGCTTTCTAGCTGCTGCTCTAGCTGCTGCTCATGCGGCGTTGGTGGACGCCCCAGGCTGGCCTTCTAGCCCATGCTTCTTGCATGCGGAGAATTTAGAGTCGACGAGTCTCAGCGCGCCGTCTGCAACTTTTCCCCGTATTTCTGCAGCAACAGACTTTGGCCCACCCCCCTGTGTCATGCAACCGGCCGCTCCTGGCGACCATCTCGTGCGAGCATCTGCTGCTGCCGCTGCAACGTCCATGCGGCCCTGTCTCTCAGGGGGGGATATATTTGCAGCCGCAGCGGGCCTGTGCGCTGCTCTGGGGGGGGGTTGTCGCCACAGGCGGCACGCCGCGGCTGCATGCGGCTGTGCAGTTCCCTGTGCGTTGGGGTCTGAGGGGCAGCTTCTCGTGGTGGCGCTGCCTCGCCTCCGAGTAGCCCGTACATCCGACTTCCTGCTTCTGAGCGTTCTGCTGCTGCCGCGACTGCAGGAGCTGCGGCTGCCTGAGACTTGGGGTTCCGTCGCGAATAAGCCGATCTCGGGATTCTCGCTTCTTTGGACGTATCTTTCGACGTATGGGGGAGGCCTCAAGGCTCTAGAAGTCAAGGGCACAGCGCCGCCCTTGGCCGCCTTTCTGGGGGCTGGTACCACAGCAGAGCCTCAACCGTTTCGCAGCGGCTGCCTCGAAGCGGAGGCCACGAAGGCGCTGCAGCGTCTGCTGTACGTCCACCGCACGCATCCCCTGATGGCTCCCTTGACGCCAGACACGGGGCGAAGGCCTGCAGCAGCTGCTGCTGCTGCTGCTTCGGCATTGCCCGCAGGAATGGCAGCGGGTCCAGGAGCTGCGTTTCGCATGAGCGAGAAGCTCTCTGAGCTCGCGGCAAAGACTGTGCAAAGCATCTGGCAACACCGTCTAGCTCTTCAGCAGAAGCAGAAGCAGCAGCAGCAGCAGCAGCAGCAGCAGAAGCAGCATCAAACGATGGGCTCTCAGTCGGGAAAGCGAAGGGCGTCGGAGCTGGAAATTTCGGATATCGATGTGTCGCTCAGTTTCTCCGCAAGCGGCGGATCCCTCCTGCAGTCTCACGACTCGACAGAGGGCTTAAGGCCCCTGTACGGCCTCAAGTTTGGACAGCTGCAGCACCTGCAATGCCACTCCAGCTTTCTGCCCTACCTGGTGGAGCCGTTGCCTCAATGCGGAAATTTGCGCGAGCTGCGGACTGAAGGAGAGTCCGATGGAGTTCTCTGGTTCGTCGCACTCCTCAAGGCGCTCGATAACCTGTTTGTCCGAGACCCTTGCCTGACTCTCCCGAGGAGGAGACTTGGGGGCCCCCAAGGAGGGCCCCTCGAGGCGGAGGACGAAGAAGCTCGCGGCAGCGGCAACAACAGCACCAACAGCACTGACAGCAACAGCAGTGGCCGGCAAAAAGTCACTTTGCTCATGAAACGGTACACGGGAACGGCCTTCTTCTTCACGCCGAATCTCACTTGCCCAAACCTCTGCCAACTTCAGGTGAGAGGGGCCAAGCCATGATCGGCAGTGTGCGTGGACGCAGGCATTTACCCCGCAGCGCTGCTTCCCTTGGGGCCCTTTCCATCTGCCCGGATGTCTCTACACGCGCCTCCCGCTTCTGTTTGCCTTTTGTGCACTTGCAGGTGCAGCGAGGAGATGACGATTTCGATACCTTCTTGGTGAATGGAGGGGCCCCCCAACTCCGAGTTTTGCGGTACCAGGGGCGTCTCTTTGGGGGCCCCGGGGCGGCGACGCCGCGCTCTCTGATGTCTCCATTCGAAGCGGAGACGCTTGAAGGAGGCAGCGCGTCCGCATGCAACCTTCAGCGCGGTCTGGCCATGAGGGGACTCTCCGTGAATGCCTGTCCTGTGGAAATGTCTCCCTTTGCAAGCCTCCGCGAACTTCACGTTTGGACGCTTGACGCAAAGGCCCTTATCCGACTCGCCCTAGCCGCCGCAGCCGCGTCGAAGCCTTCCCTCTCGCGCTCGTGGCAGCGGGCCTTAGAGAGGCGAAAAGAAGAACGGCAGGCGCAACTGCAAGCCAGAAGTCATCTGGCGCTGCAGCGAACGCAGTGCCAGCGAGACAAGGAAGGCAGCCGACTTCTGCTCAAGCAGAAGCGTCTCTACGAGGCGTATAGCACACGCAGAAGGCGCCTCAGGCGTCTCTCTGCCGTCACAGCTGCTCTCCGCGAGCGCAGGCAGAGGCCCAGCGAAGCGCTCCTTGAGGAACGGTCCTTGGGGGGGGCTAGCCTTCATGAGAGCCACAGTCGGCTGTCACGGGAGGTAAGCAGCATGCGGCAGCAGCTGCAACAGCTGCAGCGGCGTCTAGAGGCCCTTGCGACTGCCAACATGCGCAGCTGTGTATTTTCATCGTCCCCTTCCTCTTCCTCGGGAGTCAACGCCTCGAGGGAGACAACTGGGCAGGTACAGCGCTACCACCGCTTCAGAGAGGGGCTACACCGTCTCAGGCGCCTTCGAAGCCACCATCAGCGTCTCGTTGCTCTGCGGAGACTGCTGCAAATAAGCGTTGCAGACGCGCTTCCTCAGCCTTCAATAGGGCCCCTCTCTAGAACGAATGCAACGCAACGGGGAACTGAGGTCGAAACGCAGACGAGACGCAGGGACAGGGCCCAAAGAGGGCGTGCAGCAGACTTTCAGTGCAGCAGAAACTGCTGTCTTTGGGCTTGCCATCGAGCCGTGGCTGCCGTGTCGCAGCTCCTGCCACAATTACGCACATGCGTGGTGCAGCAGCTGAAGGGCAATGCGACCTCCCTCCGTCTCCTGCTGCGCGGGCTCCCCCGCCTCGAGGTTTTTGCCATTGAAGAAACTCCCAAAAGCAGGAGGAGGCAACGCCTGCTGCAACTGGCCAGCAACATTGGCTTCATTGTTCGAAGGGGGCCTCTCGTCATTCCTGCCCTCCGCAGCAACCTCCTCACGTGGGGCAGCGCAACGCTCTCCAGACAGTTCAGGATTTTACGCCGAAGCCCAGCAGGATGCAAGGCGGCCACTGCCGCTGTTACAGCTGCCGAGGCTGTCGTGAGGGAGCTTATGAGACGCGCAGGAAGAGAGGGCCCCATGCAGGAGACGCGGACTCTGAGAACTGCCTCCACGCCGAACCCGCCTCCAGGTGTCTGCTGTGCAGCACAGACACCTGGCGAGGCAGCAGCAGCAGCAGCAGCACCGCGCAGCACTTTCTCGCTCTCCAAAAGGGCTGCTCCGGCCCCGCTTACTGACCCAGCAGCAGCAGCAAGAGCAGCAAGAGCAGCACCACCACCAACAGCAAGAGCAGCAGCAGGAGTAATAGCAAGTGGGCGTCGCCGTCGTCCCTCCTCCAGCCCTTGCATGCCTCCAGTGCCCTGCTCCCTTTACAGCAGGAAACGCCAGAGAGAAACCAGGCACAAACGCAGAATAGATAGTGCTTTTTCTGCTATGGGTTCGGGTCTCCCTTGCAAACGGCGTAGGCGAACCCCTCGCGAGGCGAGAGCGGCTGCCGTTGAGCGCATGCGCCAGGACAGTCTGCTGGCAAGGGGCTTGGCAGAAGAGCTGGAGGTGCAGCTCACGAGTTGATTCGGCTGTGTGTACATTTGCGTCTACTAAGGGACGCACCCCTGTGAGGTGTTTCCCAATTTCAGCTGTATGTATACCCGATCCGCGCTCAGACATACTGCCGTGATAATATCTCGCCGGCACACTGTCCTTTTTTCTTTGGTCCCTTTGCATCATGGGTCTGTAGGTGTCAGTGCTCGAACCCGTCTTTAAGGACCCTTTGCCACCCCCGCAGCATATGGCTTTCAAAGGGGAGAAAACACTCGGCTCAGGGGCGTTCGGTTCTGCATGCATTATGGACTCTCCTACTTGTTTCCTTGCGTCCAACAAATATGCATATCTTTTTCGGTTTTGGAGCTCTTCATCTGATGCAGTGTAAACGCTTTGCGTGCCGCAGGAGCTTCCCTGCCAAAGTTACAGGACATCATATCTATGTATTTTGGGGCGGCAAAGCTGCATTACATTAAAAACGCCTCCACCACTTGCTAAGTTTCGCCAAGCAATACTTCCTCCCGTATTTAATACAGGAGAAGCCCTGTAGTAGTGTTTCGATCTGCTTAGCGCTTACTCCGCGCACGCCGCACGCGCCGTACACACACCAGACGGCCGGGGTGCTGCGCATTGAAGGGCGGCAGCAGTGAAGGCTGATGAATGCCCGTTAGGTGGCCCATCTTTGAGAGTAGCACATTTGCTACAGCTTGCAGTCGAAAGATGTAGGGACTTTCCACAAGGTTCAATTAGTAACGCCAACCATAAGATTTTCAATGGTCTAGAAAGGGGTGTATATTGGCGGGCCATAAGTCGCCAATGCAGGAACCCCAGTAATTCCACTGCACTGTCGTCACTAAAACGGTTTCCTTTATGCATAAACATGCACGAAGTAGCTCAAATGGAAAGCTTGGAAGAAGAACAAATAAGCTGCTCCTTTCCTTTCCACCCGCATGCTACTGCAGGTGGGCATATTTGTGGTCCCCTAAGGAGGTAAGAGGTGCCTCTGAAGAGGCCATGCATGAATAAGGCTTCCTGCTATGCGGATTTTAGAAAACCGCCGCACGTTCTTGCAAGACCCTTGGAAACCCCCTAGAGGATGCTGAAGACATTCTCCACGTCTATTTAAGATCACTGTTTCGATCTATAATTCTTCCGTCGCACTTTGGTGCTAAAACAACTCCGTATACGTCCTTTTTACATCCGAAAGTGGAGAGCATCTGGTCACTTTTTAGGTTTGTGAAGAAGGAGAGCTGCCGAGACACCGCACGGGAGTGCGGTTTCTTGAGGCCATTAGCCATTGCCGTGAGCGCCAATGCGTTCCGCACGAGTGTTGGCAGAGGCGGCAGGAGCTCCCCTTCCACAAGAATAGGGCAGCTTGGCATCATTGTGAATCCGTCACGGCCTGTCGCAGGTATGGCATCAATATCAACAGCAGATATAGACTCTGCACACACCGAGTGACTGGGCTGTACGCACTGCAGAATCTGGGGGAAATCCCTCAACAAAACGTATCGTAAGGAATGAAAAGTACATTACAACGCAATCTCCCTCTACGTCATATCCATCCCATACACGTGACGCATTTGGAATGCACGGATACGACCAAAACGTTTTTCCTGCAGATCATATGTGTGCTGTGATAATACAACTGAACAACACACTTACCCTGAAGGACGTAGGATTTGGTCACGACCGTATATCGAGCATTTTCTTGTAATGGCTCAAATTTTGTTGGACTGTCGTCATGCGCTGGGGTTGGACCCCCGTCATTTGCCTGAAGATTAATGCTCCTTGGTGCCACCTGTACGGTCTCCCTTATAATACGACTGCCAGGAGGTTTGCTGCTATCAAATTCAAAACGAAGCCCTGCGACTTGCAGGAAGCGACCCTCTGTTTTAGGCACCTGAGACACTGAATTTTCTAGGACAGCCAAAATGATAGCGCCTGTGCACTCAACTACCACTAATTCATCAGGCATTGGTAGCATCGCCGCGAGATCCCCGTAGCGGAAGTCCCCCTTCTTGAAGACACAATCAGAGCGAATCGTACCTACGCACGCAAAGCAAGTAAGCATGCATGCATACCCATACACAGCACATGGGTTGGATTAATGGCGCTTGCTACGCAGGCACTCATCTTGAATGCTTTTCTATGCTTTAGTAAGACAGTTCTAATCGTATGTTAGGCAGTAGGTGAATGAAAACCAAATCTCCCGTTCTCATGAAGTCATTCTTCAATACTCGATAGAAGAAAGGCAGCTCTTGCTTGTCGTAGGGATTTAGTGTACGCCCCACCCAAACTTTTCGCTCAGGGTTTAGAGAACTGACCCGAGTTAATGAACGCGATGTCACTTTTGCACTCTGTGCGCATCAGCTCGCACAGCCAATTCCCGCAATTGCTTTCTTGGGTTCTGATTATCCTAAACCTTGTCTCCAGATCAGCACCCAACGTGGCCAGTTTCCGTCTCATTTGCTGTTTTAGATGTCTTTCATATTTCTTCACAAGCAGCTCCACGTGTTTATTCTTTGCAAAGCTTGCAGCATTTACGCTTACGCGTTCCCACTGCACCAACGACTTTCCCAGCAGCTTAGGTATAACCACGCTGCCACCCCGACAGTCAGAGGGCCGCAATACGCCTGACCGCACACACGTAACCCGCAACAGCCCCGAATTAAGTTCATGTACCCCCGTACAGCAGGCAGGGTATGCACCAAACGAAGCATACACCAACCCCGGCCCCTTCTAACATGGGATACACACAAAAGTAGGGGGAGCACTGTGGCTGCACAAGAGCGTTTAATGAGCGCATCAGTCTCCCCGATGGGATGGATGGGAAAGAAGGCAGAAATGACAGCCTCTGAGAAGCTTGGCGCTCGTAGGTTTCTTGTGCGAAATGCGCAGCTGACTCTGTGACTGTGCAGGATATACGGGCTTGAGCAACAGTGGCCTGTCTTCCCGATTCCCCTGCCCCTGTCGAGTATCAGGAATAATTCTTCCTCGTGCATGCAGCAGTTGCGAAGCCAGCTCGCTAGGACTTAATTCTTCGTGCTGTGGCGCGTTCGCTGCTTGTTCTGCTACCGCCACTGCGGCAGCAATGGCTGAGGCTGTGGAGTTGGGAGACACGTCTGCTGGGGCGTCCAAGACTCTCGGGGCCGCAGCAATCGCAGCAGCAGCTATTGCTGCAGCACCAACGCGCTGGCCAGAGTCATCGATTAGTGCTGTTGCAAGGAGATTAGGCTGGGGTGAGGAGTCCCCTGGAAATATTGCAATAGCTGTGAAGTCGAAGAAATCGGTGCCACTCTTCACCACGGGCGTACCCCCTGAGCAGCAACACCTCCCAACACTGAGTGCAAGCAATCATGCGGGTTGAGAAAAATAGCACCTGCATCACTTGCATCGGCTGTATCAGCTTTTCTCATCGAAGCTTCGAAATCCGCCGAAGCAACTAGTTAAGTCCGGAATTGTAAATTTGTGCTGCCCTGTCGGTACACCTGGCATTCCACTGAGTGAGTGCCCTAGGCAGTCCACTGAGTGAGTGCCCTACAGGCGAATCCAAAGCTACCCAAAGCCTCTATTCTCATGTAAAGTCACTCCCACAAACATTACTAATGTGTCTTCCGGAGGATGGCCTGTAGCGTGCACGTCCGCCTATAGCGAAGTCTTGACATTGTGATGGAGGGCATGTACATACCGATGACTTGCAATCCGTAATAGTCATGATCGTGTCCTCCCAAGATGATATCAATGTCTGGTGCCATCTCAGCCAGCCGCTGATCATTAGGAGCCCTCATATGTGTCAATGCAATGATAAGCTCGCATTCTTTTGCCCGCAAGAAGCGGCACATTCTGTTGGCAGCCACAACGTAGTCCACGTACACCACGTCCTCCGCACTAATGCACGCCAGGGTATCCAGCCATTCTAACCAGAACACAGGTAGCACATAGCAGGCACAAAACTAAATTAGGCAAAAACCTTTGCTTTAAAGATTACAGCTCGGCAAAAAGGGCCAAAATAGAATGTGTGCCAAGCACCATTCCGCGTTTACAAATGTATCTCTATTTATATGGAGTACATAGCATCTATGCACGTTTTTAGTACAATAACTTCCAGCGTATTACATAAGCCGAGTGGATATAATAGAGCTACAGTGGCCATTGAGAGACGGCCGCTGCCTGTCTTACCCCGTTCCACGAGTCCGATTACCCCGATGCGGATGCCCTGCCACTCGAAGAGTCGGTACTTCCAGGCATTGGCAATGGGCTCTCCTGGCAACCCGAAATAGTCGTCGGAATAATCGCCTTCTTCTCCTTCTTGCTCCTCAGTCTGTCTCTTCTCATAAGGTGCCTGTATAGCTCCTGAGCCTAATTGTGTTGGTGACACTCGTTTACTCTGCATGTACTTGTCTAGCTTTTTCTGATCATCCGAGCTGGACCGCTCAAAAACATTTGTGAGCAGCCAGGGAAAGTTGCACGATCCAATAGTGTACTCTAATTCATCTATCCCGAAATCAAAATCATGATTTCCCAGACACGCGGTATGCACTTTTAGAAGGTTGAGGAACGGCACCATCTGCCGACCCTTCATGTAAGTGCTCATCAGAGAAGGATTGAAGGCATCTCCTAAGAGGCCAGAAACAAACAACCACAAACGAAACTCATGAATACGTTAGGTGCAACAGGCAAGCGGATGAACCTACATCCTTGTGATCAAGATGCAAAGACCTGTACAGGGAGAAAAGGTTTCTTTTTCCTCTTTCTCTCTAAATAGCCATTAAGATCCAGGTGGAAGCAGGTATAGCACGTGGCACAGCTACAGAAAATTTCACAGAGAGGCTTAACCGAGGCGAAGGCAGGTACGGCGTGACAAGGCCTTTGCACTTAATGTTCCTCTCCCATGTAGAAAAAGGCAGTGCCAGCGGCAGCCTCATGCCAGTTCGTAGTGCTGCAGATGTATTCATGACATTGATGAATTGAACTATGATGGGCGGGCATCAGCGATATGAACGCATCACCTGAAGATGGCGTACAAAAGGTATCGCGAATAAGCAGTTACCTGAGAAGAAGACCAATGGGTGCAGATGACTGAAACGCTGCATGGCGGTTACAAATCGCGCCACACCACCCGATCCGTCTTCCCGGCTATCGATGTTGTACACATCATTGAAGTGAAGAATCACCACGGGATCCGTCCTGTTCAGTGGTAAGTCAAAGTCGTACCTGTGCGTACACCCCAGAGCACCACAGGAAAGCGAGGAAACAGAGATATTGTCCAGCAAGGAGGCATTAGGCCATATCTACGTCTTCAACAAATGACAGAGGAATATATACCAGGGGCCCTTAAATTACAGCATGGTACGAGTAGTGGGCGCCTCGGTGTATGCATCGCAAGCAAGGAGACCCCCATACTAAGCAAAATGCCGTAGGCTTTGCCACTGCACAAACGAGCACTCTTGGAAACGCCTTTTTTTGTTCCTCATTAGTCCTCGCAGAGAAACTAAGGATCGGGCTGGTGTGCTTGATTTGAAGTGGGTTTTAATAGCAGTGGGGAGGTTTGAAATGTGCTGCGGTATGTGCTGCCTGACCAGGTCTCTCCTGTAAAGCCACGGGAGGCCTGTCTAGTGATCATGGATGCCAACCGACGGATTTCCTCATCGGGTTCAGGGGGTGTTTCATCGCCTCTGTTGCCAATGCGGCGTCCCTGAAGGGCCAGAACAGGAGGTTCTACCGTTGGCACCTCCAAGGCGGGCGTTAATGGAGTGTTAGAAGAATGGTGACCCCCCTCTTCCCCATGATCCTTCGTCATCTTCTTCCAGCTTTAAACAGAAGCGCAGTGGAAGGAAGAAGGGACTGGACTCGGCAGCTGCAACTGCAGTTAACGGCTTCCACTGTTGCAGCTAAGCAGCTGATATTCTTAGGGACCACCGCGTCAATTTGTTCTTTGGCGTACTCCCTCCCTGAACCCAGAGCAATTCGCCCCGAATCCGCTTCAATCCGGGCTAGGGAAGAGCTCTAGTATGCGCTTGCTGGCTAGACACGCTGAGATGAAAGGGTGGTGGGATCTCCGCAAGCTGTCAATTCACGCATGCTGCTGCTTGGTGCGAGTCCCCTGCTAAGCTCAATCTCTAGATCTGACCCCGGTTCCACCTTCTCAGTGGGCCAGTAAAAGAGTCACGGGGAAAGCAAAGTAAGTTCAAAGAAAGTCTTTCTAGCTAGCTGGCGTTGCATGCCATGGGTAAGGGATTGTGCCCCATGAGGATAGTGATGCTCCGACGGTGTATATTGGGCATTACATAGTAACCAAAGTCATTGTCAGAAATGACTGCACACAACGCAAATGCAGGTCCCACGACTTGGGGATTTAACCCAAAGGTAGCCATGAGCCGTTCGGGACCCTCCCACTGTTGTTCCGAAACATTAGAACCGGAATGAAAACCCGGAGAAAGCGAGCAGCTTTCGAAAATTTAAGTGGTATGTAAATATACTATCATTTTTTATAAAAGCTCAAACTTCACAAAGGTGTGCATCCTCACCGAGTGGCGATGGCTGGGTGCCTAAACGGCAGTGGGCACCATCAAAGAACCGATTTTGTCTATTTCAGCGATCGGAAACAGAATTGCATCAGGATTAATCAGAGGTGTGTTTCTTGATCTAACATAAAGGGCGTTTATGCGTACCAGCAATGCAAAAAATATCTAGGTGCGGCTGCCGGGACCTTCAACACCACAAACTCTACAACGCAAGCAAATACAATTCATTCTTTGAACAGCTGTGTGGTGCTGCTTGCAATGTGGCCGATCTGGTTCTTATATCAGGCTGCCAACTGCGGGGCAGTAGCAGAATACACTGAAGTAGCGCTTCAGAGCTTATTTGATTATCTGCAGCTGGTTACACACTTCCATTCTCTGAATACCAGGCAGCACATAGAACGTCGGCGACAGTAATAGCTGTTGTTTTGCTAGCAATATACATGATTATCAATGCAATACCAAACTATGTACGTGAGCATATAGGACAGTGTAGAGCATTCCTTATCGCCTCTCCCACAACATGAGTCACTAGCCACATCGATTAAAAGGACATCTCCTTTAGTTGTGAACCGAGTTAGTGCGCTACTTTTGTTCATGGCCGCATGGTTCTGTTTGTAGGACGAGGAGACCAGCCAGGTTTTTGCGAGGTTGTAACCGGCTCGCGATGGTACACTGTGGCACCTCCTATTAAGCTAGGTATTCTCGATCGGCAATTAGTAGCGAACTGGATAATGGGATTTTTTTTAGCTCGCTTTATATATTGTACGTAGGTTTCGTTCGATACAAGAAAATGTAATATTCTGTGCATGTTAGATGCTTTGCGCACCGAGCTGTAAACGCCTGGGGTGTAAAGGGCACCGCAACGCGCGGCTTGGCTGCCCCTCTCCCCTCAATACGAAAAATCTGAGGGTCGAGGGCAGAGAAAGAAGAAAACTGTGGGGAAAGATTCAACACCTTTTCCCATAGTCCGTACCGAGTTAAGCACTTCCAAATAAACTACTCAAATCTAGCAACAGGAAACCGGAAAATTGACTGACTGACTTGTCTGTTCGTATATTTTATTAGCTGCAGGGTTTTTTAACGCGCGACACAAGAAGACGTGGCGTTGCGTGCGTGTGGGCTAGATGCTATATGCACCAAGTTGTGAATGCTCGGAGGGCCTTGAAGGTGCAGCGAGGCGTTGCATAGCTGTCCGTTCCCCCCATGTTGGAGACATTGAGGGTAGCCGACACGAAAGGGCGGGAGCTCTCTTGGAAAACTCAGGAACTTTTATTTAGCTTGTATTGAGTATGGAATCGGTATTTCTCTACCGAAACCTTCGACAATATATATTTTTCGTATCACCGCATGCTGTGATGTAGTTTTCCCTCGCTTATCAGCTCGCTGTGCATGAAGCAAAATGATCAGTTTTTCGCACAGCAGTTTTCGTGCTTTGATCAAGCTAGTTGGTAGCTGGAGGTGTGAATAGCGATGAAAGCTTGCGGTGGCAATCGGGGCTGCGGAGGGCGCCGTGAAAGGGTATGTGAATGTAGTCACTCCACAACTGGTAAAGAGCCATGAGTTGTCTGTAGATAAAATGTTGATAGTTGCATCGCTGAGGTATTAGAAAGCCAGAAAATTATGACAGGCATAAGGATGGGCAAGTACTGTAAGGTTTAACCAGCGTGCATTGGTGCATTTCGCTGGGTACTCGCAACTGCGAGACGAGCTATTGCATCCTCCAGAATGTTCATCATTAGAAGGAGACGTACTTCAATGGCAGCTCTGTTCATGCAGACAGCGTCGCCTACCTGCAGAGATTGATAGATTCAAGCCTTAATACAATTCCTGACCAATCAGGTAAGGCCAAGAAAAGCTCAACAGCAAGCTTTGAGGAAAGAAAGCTGGAGCAAGTAAATCGTTCGATATTTCCGCATGTTGAGAAAATTTTGCAAAAGCCACAATGTAGCCAAATGGTAGCTTTGTGAGTACTATATCTCAGGCTTACCTAAAGTGTCATTTCAAGTGGTCGAAGGTGCGCAAAGACGAAGCAGCCAAACGCCCGACCAGAGCAGTTTTCACAAATGAACTACCTGATGTTTCAGGAACAAATAAACGCAGCGCTGCGTATTTGGCTGAAAAGGAAAAGCCAAAACAAACTCTAGGAACCATGGGTGTTGGGCCTGTGTCAACCTAGTTTTTTCCACAACGGCTGAAGCGCACCCCATCGGCGCTGTAGGTGCTTTTGAACGTTTCGCATTACGAAAGAAGGTGCTATCATATAGAGCACGCCCCCCTCCTTCTTGTAAAGTGCGCTAAGATCCAAATTAACCTGCCATTGCATTTCACCAGTTATCAACAACCCTAAATGGCAAGCAGGCTATCTTACACATGCGAGTGCGAGGTGATAGGTCGTTTTGCCTTTATCGTCTTGGATATTGGGGATTTGTAAGACGTCTGTGGGATTAAATGTGAAAAAGATCGTCGATTTTTGCAGCATATCGAGTCATTAATCAACAGGAGGCATCGGTATCTCCTTCTTCACAGAGGTCTTGCTTAGGGGCCTGGCAATATTCCTTCCCTTTTCAGCACTAACACCGGGTTATGCCAGAAGGCGGTTGCCAATTCTGCGCACTGGTATTTTTAGAAAATTACTCAGCTTAAGGCCTTATATACTTTTCTTGCAGTGGGGACTTTCGTTACCGCAAAACATGACGTGGGGCAAACCCCAGGGCTACCTCGATGCCATGACCTGGATGAGCAGGACATAGCCAGCGCGTTGGCAGCTCGTCACTATTCAGCACAACCCCAACATCTTCAATAAGATTTAAGTTTCTGCTTTTCGTCGGCTGAAAGCTCGATCGTTTCCTAAAAAAAGAATCAGTTGAAGAGCCACTAGGGTGATATGCGTGCTCAGAACTGTCTTCTCTCGCCGTGCTTCCTAGCCACCTGCATGAAGAGTCTATCTCGCTTTGCTGAGACATCCACTCTACCCCACGCACCACAAATGAATACAGCGTCGTGGTATAGGCCAGGAAGTGCTTCTTAGCGCTTTCCTGCATATCATGCAACGTGCAGCTATGGCCATATGTGTGCTTTCAACTAGGTCATCTCTTACATGCCTGGAGCTACGTCATGATGCACGGATCCACTAGAAGCGTGATGAACCTTGCTGATGGGGCCTAATTCTGAGCTGAATGGCCTTAAACTGCAGTTTTCCGTTTTGCCACCCGCTAGCGAGCCGAAGTCCTAGGGACTGCGCTAACGAGTGAATAAGCGGATTGAGCTTCTGATCTATCACCCAGGGTATAAAGGCTACCTCGGATTCAGTGTCAAGTATTGCTGTCGATGCTTGGCCATTAGTAAGACCGTGTTTCGACGCGGAATGGACGTGCTATTGGTCTTCAAACGCAGATCGAGGCCCGTCAAATTACTTGATATCTTGCTCAAAGCTAGGCAATTGTTGTAGAGAAACCTGATATCTTTGAGGATTCGCAGCCAGTGGTTGTGGGGGGAATCTTCATTGAACCTTGCGGTGCTGCCATGTGTTCCATATAGAGGACCGGTTGGAAGTCACCTAGATCCACGTTAGATACATACTAACTTAAACCTTATTGTGAGCTTCTGAGAACAGTTCCCCCTTTGACCTGCCCGCAGCCCTCAGAGCACCATACATGAGAGGAGAGGGGCAGGTAGGGTGCGCGTAGCTGCTCTCTGCAAGCACTCTTAGCATTCAGAGCTAGTTCTACAGAGCATCTAGCGGGCTCACGCACAACGCTGCACCTTCTGGCATTGAGTAAATAGCACTGCGAAAAATACGGTAGTCCGAATAGCCAAACTCGCTTGTCAAATTTCGTAAATTCCTCCTGATTATAGCTGTTGCTACTTGCACGCAAAAAACTCAAGCTCTGCTGTTCATTCCTCACTTAATTTACCAGAATGCTAGCCTTTTCTCTGAGAACGATCTTGGTTTCGTTTGGTTACTAGAATGCCTTCTGCGGCGCGTACCTAACGGAACATTACAAAGGAGCGTGATACTTTCCCTCCTCCCCTTTAATTGTTTGCATGCCTTGCCACAGTATCTTAGTGTCTAAAAGGGCCTATAATTGTAGTCGCTATACCATGATCATTTGCGGAGGGAAGAAGAGTAGTGTGCTCCATTGTTTCTATCTGGGCACTGGGACGGCAGCAATGAGAGTAAATGCACACCCTCTTCAGAATCAGGGGGCCGCCTCATTTAATATTCTTTAATAATATTAATGAGCAAGCGGTTCTCTTAAAAGTACGGGGGAGTCGTTTTAGTAAATGCGCACGAGTTCCTTTTCTTCCTGCTCTGCTGCGAAGCCAGCCCCAGAGAGGACCCCTTGTCTCTGTATCATTCTGCCCCCAAACCTCCGGGCAATATTCCTCATACATGGCCATAAAGGCACTAATATAAGGTCAAGAAGACCCACTGACTATTATCGGCCGCGTCATATGGAGGAGTTTCTGCCCACTGTGCGGTGATCGGGCTGCCTGTCCAGTTTTTCGGCCACGCTCATCCCGTGGATTGTCGAAGAGTGGAAGATCACTTGGTGGTTTTATTGCTACATTCTGTTTTATGGACTCTGCCGAAATGGAACAGGTTTCACAGAAAGGCATCCCTACAGAAAATGCTTTCAGGGGTCAAGTCCTCGCTGACCTCCTCGTTCATGGCGCCTTGCAGTTCAAAGAGGCCTTATTCAATGGAAATCCAATAGCCGTTGCCACCATGTAAGTGCCTATTAAAGTAATGGAATGCGGAATCCTCTTCCCCTTCGCCCCCGGTGTAGTCGCCACGACGCTTTCATACTTTCCTGACCCCCTGGCGCTTTGCATACAATGAGCGCTGCAAATTCTAGCATTTTTAGAATGGTTGAGCCTGAAGGGTTTAGGCAACGAGCTACGTCTCACCAAATGCCATGTTGCCTCGTACTGTGGTAGGCTGCGGCCTTCACGAGTAGCCACAAATGCACGCAATTAATCTCCAACACAGTATGGGGCAGTGCTCACTCATGACCCATACTCGCTGTGTGGTGTTTTTGCTTCAGAGGTGTTGTTTCATTTCTTGTCCTGGCGGTGGCGGCACGATGCACGTATTCTCTTCGGGCTCCTCTAGATCAAAAAGTCAGCACGAACTTCTAGACGGGCCTTTGAGTCCTTTGAAATCTGCAGTTGGTTCGGGCTGAGTGAAAACATTACGACTTGCTCGAAGAACTTTCGCCTTTGCGTCTGTGGTATTTTCTCAGAATGTCAACAACAAACGGCGACGCAAAGCTGCCTCCACCAACAACGGAAGCAGCAGCACGACGGACAGTAAGCCCAGAGCACACGAGGCAGGGGCGAGTCCGGTGAACCCAACAAAAAAGAACCAGAAGAAAAGAGGGGGATTCGAGACGCCGGCTCCTTCTAATGCGTCAGTCTTGAAAGGAGGGGACTCTCAGACGGAAGAGATGCGCGTGCACAACCAGGAGTCCACGGACGATGGGGGCGGGGAGTGGTTGGTGGTTGCCAGAAAGAAGAAACAAAAGCCCAAGAAGCCATAAACTACTTGTCTTCTTCTCACGACAGTTCCTTTTAGCCCATTCCTGCCTTTTAATTGCACGGCTTCCAATCTTTTTTTTCTGTTAACGAGTTCCGTGAAGTTTCTGCTTTTGCCAGTCTCATCACTACGACTCAGATTCTACGTAGAGTACGTATTTTCAGATTGAAAATGCCTTTTGAGCATTCTAGCGGCAGCTTCGGTGAGGCAAAGGCACGTCGTACACTGCGAATGGTGTGCAATGACTGCCGGAGTGTGCCAAGGCCAAATGCCCGAAGGTACCTTCTTCGGGCCATACTTCACTTTCGCTTCTGTGTACGGGCTACACTGCGCGTCAAACACAAAATCGACTGCGTAGTAATAGGCATAGAGAAAATGCTAAAGCTTTATCCAAAGGCCTGGTGCGTTTTCCTTGGGGCTTTTTAAAGTATGAAGCAGGCTTGTGCGAATTTCTCTTGTCCACAGAACTGTGGATATAAGAGAAAGCCAAATGCAGTGGGGGCGGCGCAGTAAAGACGGCTAAACGTAGCCTATATCACGATGACACGTGAATTCACTACGCTCATGGTTGCAAGAAGGAAAAAGGCCCACTAATCGTTGTAGTACCAAATGGGTCTGGAGTAGACTGGTATGCTGTAGGTGATGAAGGGGCGTTAAGGCAGGCGATAGAAGATGAGAACGGAAGAGAGTACCAAAAGTTTCTTGTTTTATGAACCAGCTGTTTTTCAGTTGCTCCGTGGCTTGTTGACCTGCGGCAAAGACCAGCTAGTAGGAAAGCAAAACAAGCACCACAGCAGCGATACAGTGATGGAGGCACAAAAAGCAAAGAGCGGGGGGCATGGGAAAGGGAAGATTGAGAATGCGACGTGAAGAGCGAGGCAAAGGCTTGAAGGCTTGTAGATTTGCGGCATGCAGTAAATGTATTGTACTGATCCGACGGATGAAGAAAGTTGCAATGAGCACCGCCGATAGTTTTCAACGGCGCTAAACAGGTGGAAACACAGAGATAAGGAAATCCTTGGACCAGAAAGTGCTGAAAGAAAATGCGCCGCCTGTTACTTGTGGCTGCTGCTGGTGTGGAATTGTTGGTTGCCCTGGTGCTGCTGCTGTTGCCGTCATGTTTGATGTAGCACCACTTGTCGTGTTATATGCATCACAATACCAAGGAGCAGAGCTGAGAAAGTGGTCCGCGCGAGATTGACGAAGATAGAGCTTTCTGTGGATCGTGTAGATTTTTATCAAACAGGCTTCCTTGCTGTGTCCATGTGCCAATTGTAGCTACACAAGATGTTGTTCACTATTTATTGGTCACTAACTCGAAAGCTGTATCAGCTATGCTCAAGGAATTGGAGCTGAAAACGTACAGGGGTTCTGGAGGCATGCAACCTGCGGTGCTTGTATACCTGAAAACAGCCTTCGGGCAGCCGGGAGGCCGGGGGTACGACCACTTCGCATTTAGCACTAGTGAATCAAGGCATGATACAACCAACGAAACATACAGTAGCAGCATAAATAGAGGCTACGGCGAGCATAACGGAAAATCTACCTGTTCATACAATATTTCGTCCAGTAGTCTGTGACGGCCCCGATGGGTCCTCGATTCTGGGTACCATTTGCATCTCTTGCAGAGAAAGCTTGTGACAGAAAGTGTGCCCAAAAGCACATAATCTTGAACGCTTTTCACCTTTATTACAAGCTAAACAAAGAACATATCACCTTCTTTGGCTGGTAGATCGTTCGTTGTTTCGACGCGTGGGGCCCCCTGCTCTGCACAGGGCAGCTTCTCTTCCTACTTGGGATGTAAAGGACCCCAAAGCTCTTCCTCTCTGTTCATTCCCAGCTTGAGCGGCAGCAGTAGCGGCGTTTGCGAGGAAACTGTCCCTGAAACGGACCCTGACCTCAGCTGCCCTACTCACTCGGTTTGTTTCCTTCCAGTTAACATTGGCAGCGTGTGCATGCCACATTCTCATTTGTCGCCATGGTAAGCAAAAGCCTTGCGGCTGACGCTGTATGGGCATTCGGAGATCTTAAGCGGAAAGGCGAAGCAGTAGGGAGAGATAGATCAGGTGGCCTGTTCTGTTTGCGCTTTCATGTACACGGAATAAGAGACTGAGTTCGTCGGTTGCGTTTAATGCTCAGGGAAAGGCAAAGAAGACCCGAAAGTTTGCCGCAGTAAAACGCACCATTAACCCGAAGGACCAACGACTGTGAGCAGGCACGGCAACAGCTGTTGACCCTCTACTGAATTGCCTTGCTACATACGCTGATGATACCCGTATGCGAACGTCCGTTTGCAACTATCAACGTGAATCTCAGCATGTACACGTTGTGGCAACATGAATGTACCCTCAGTGTTGATTGTTTGTTAGCCATAGCGCTATCCACCTTTGTGGCTAAACTGCATTTTCAATGCTTTAGGCAGAAGAAGGAAGAGAAGAAACAAAAAAAGCTAAAAGAGAGAGAGGCCATTCTGAAAGAACAGTGCGTCTTTATTGAAAGTTATGAATGCAGCTGATTCCACGCCTCTCGACTTCCCAAGATTTACTTCCAGTTGCTGTCGGCTGTCTACAAGGTTTGCGGCTTTCATACGACCGCCTTCCCATTCAGATAGAGGTATTTTAGAGGTTCGTTAAGGCCCAGATATTTGCTGTGCTGTTCTGCTTTGTTCGCAGCGTGCAGCACAACCCAGCACAGTTCTTTAGTTACAACACTAACCTAGTGCCACCCTATCAGGTGTTGGTTGACACTAACTTTATAAATGGAGCCATTCAAACGAAACAAGATGTTCTACAGGGCCTCATTACTTGTCTTGTGGCCAAATGTGAGAAAGAAGTAACAGTGTAATGTTTATCATTGGCAAAATTCACACAATTTAGAGCGATCCTCGGTGTCTGACAGCGATGAAATCCTTTGGTGGTCGCCGTCTGAGACTTAAGCGAGCTTGATTTCCGGGAATAGTCATAAAAGTCATTCTTTGGCATAGACAATGTGTTTTCTCTTTATCTCAGGTGATGTTTGCGTGACGGACTGCGTGATTGCTGAGCTAGAGAAATTGGGTCACCGATACCGTCTAGCGCTTCATTTGGCAAAGGACCCACGGATTAAACGCCTCAAGTGTCTCCACGCTGGCACATACGCTGATGACTGCATTGTGCAGCGAGTCACAGAAGTAAGCTACCGTATACATATTCTTCTTCTTTCTTGCTTTTCTTTTTTACGTCGAGCGACTAGCTACTGTCGGACAGTCAAAGGTGACGGTATTCAGAACTGCGCTGATTGGGGATGAGGCGTAGATTCGATTTGGCTCACTGTCAGCCATTTGATTGAAGAGGAGCTAACCTGACAAACCAACCCTCTACGATTATTCAAGCACAATGATCTATTTGTCTCATTTGCTGCTCGTAGTTATATATCAATGAAAACTAATGACTGCGGCAATTTTATCGCGACGGATTGCTTGCAGCACAAGTGTTACCTGGTGGCCACAAACGACAAAGACCTGAAGCGCCGCATCCGCAAAATTCCCGGAGTTCCGATTGTATATCTAAAGGGACGGACTTTCGCAGTTGAGAGACTTCCAGAAGCAATTACAGCTCTCCCTGCCGCGAAGTCGGCTATCCCGAAATTGTAAATCTCAGGTTGGCGTGGACGAGGGTCCACGCAAATTGACAACAAAGAGGTTGAATGACAACAGGTGCATGTGAGCACATGCCACGCTTCATCTGTTCCCGTAGGGCAACATTTTTAATCCAGACTCAATACACACGTAGTAGAAAGTTTCTGAGTGCTTTATGGAAAAGCTTCTTTCTTCTTCTGCCCGCGACCCTCGTAGTACCCGACACCAGCGCAAAGGGGCAGGTAGGGTGCTCGTAGTTGCCCACATTGTGGGCATTCCGAACATTTAGACCTAGTTGCACACAGCTTCGAGTGCAGAGGCACACGACATTGCGTAAAGTTGTATTGAGTCAACACGGCTATGCAGGAAATAAGATTTACGAAGAGGCAAGTCAATTACTCCATTCGTATGTCTTGCATTACTAGCGTAGAAGATGCGGGAGGGCATCTCAGCCCGCTAGACCAGAAGCCCGTGACCCAAAACAACGCTGAAGGCTCCAAATTCAACTTGAAATATTTTCCTGCTCAAATGAGTTTTCCAGTCAATCAGCCCCGCCTCGTAAGCCACATTGGGAAGGAGCGACTGTGGGACAAACATCTTGCAGGGTCTAGTGGAGTTTCAGTGGCCTGTGCGTTGTGCATGGAAGGACTAGGATCGGTACGTTATCTTGAGCGGATCCAACTTTACGCAGAACTGTTAGATGCAGGGGAAGCCACATTACTCAGGAGTAAACGTTTATTCATTGCCGTTTGACTGTGCTCTGCCGAAAACTGCAATTTCTACAGTTCGTGGCAGGAAGTTTCAGGGGAAACTAACGCCTGCATATACAACAGATTCCTTCTGATCCATGAGGATCATGCAGAGCAGCAATACCAACAGCCAGACCTGGCGACGACCAGTGCAAGGCACTCACGTGCCCCTTTTCACGTCCCGTAAGCACCACGCATGCGATTTTGCTGGAATAACGGATTACTCGTTTAAATCTACTTTACAAAAACAAGAAACTGCCTCTCCTGTCCCGTTGTTTGAAAATAAACTTTGTTCAAAATGCGTTGCCCCAGTCCCTTCTAAGAGGACCCGTCGGTAGGTGGGGACTGGGCCAGAAAGTGGGAGAGTACCAGACAGATTTGCTTCTGTAACTTTGCATGACAAACCCAGCGCATAGTACAAAAAGCGATACCAACAGGGTAAATGACGCAAGAACAACGTACCATTGCCACCTGTCTACCCCAGTTGCGCCTCTACCCATCTCTTGGGAGCCGTTTGATGTGCTAATGACGCTACATCCAGTTTCACCCTTATCAGTAGAGGGGCTGCATACGGCTGTTTTTGCTAGGTAAGGGGTTCTCAGGAGGCCCAGGGCAGCGAGGGACGCCAGCGTAGAGCAGGACGAAATCAGCAGGCCTTCTAAGAGGTACTGTGCCCTTGACGTTGGGGCCAGCAACACATACCGCATGCCTATCTCATCGTACCCCATAAAAGGCACCGAATGAATTATGCTAAAGACCATACCTCCGCTACACATGGTGTACGCCACAACTCCTCCAACAGGAATCAGCCACTTGTTCCGGCGAAGCAGTGACACCGCGCGACTCACAACCCACCACAGCAACACTAACACAGGAGGCACCAAAGGCAGAAGTACAATTCCCCAGTCTTGTTGGCCTTGTGGCTGCTCTGTGCCATTCACATAGGTTACGCGTCTGCAGGCACAGACAGCAACATGCGGAGCGGGTTCTTCAACAAAACTGATCCTCTCTGTGTAAGCCCCGAAGTGATTTTCTGGGCAGATACTTGATGAGTGCACTGATGGCCAGACTTGGACCTGCTAAAGAATGCGAATATCTTTCAGCGGGATATCGAGAATCAGAAAGTTGAAACATGCCTGCTTGTGTGGGCATTGACCCATTCCAGCAGTTTCTGTTCAGGAGATGCTTCATTTTTGCGGCGTTGGAGGAGCAAAAGGTGGTTTTGCGGGACGGAGAAGAAATGGACCTTCCCATGGATTCCCTGCTTTTGTTGTTGCAGCAAAAGGTCGCGTAGCACCGCGTCTTCTTCCCATTCCCCAAGAGTCTCAGTAAAAAACTCGGCAGAAGTTATTTTATGAAGTGCAACATGCAGACTGCCCCTGTCCACTTCTGCCTCGACCGCTTTATCTTCCGCCGCCACAGTTGTCGATACACCTGAGCTCGAAGAGCTCCTGTCTCTGCGGTTTTCAACGCTAGAAGAAAACGTTGGCGGCAAGTATAGAGCTACGGGAAGCTGCATTGCAGGATGAATAGCCGAAATTGCCGCACCATCCCGTGTGCCCACATTGACAACACCAAATATAACAGGGAAAAGGTCGTCGTTACCAGGCTCTGAATCTAAAAAAAGACCATATAAGCACACAAACGAAAAGATACTGAACAACAAAGGAACCACCCACTAATGACCTCTCGAACATGCAATAGGGGCCTGGGTGATTGGTGCTGCCGAAGGGCAGAAATACAAGAACGAAGAAAGATAGAACTAGGGATACCAAGCTTACCCGAAAGCTTGTAGGCTTTTGACACTTTGCGGAACGTCTTTATGGCCGCAGCGCAGTCTTTACACTGTTTGCTGAGCTGCTCTGCAACTCCCTCAGTGTGACCCTCAACAAAAGTGAAAAGCACAAACAGATGAAACGGGCGAAGGCCACCCACAGTGCTTAAAGGTACCTCAACCACCTGGTCCGGTGTTAAGGGTGCACCGAAACGGTGCAGCGGCATTCGCTTCAAGTCGTGAGCTGCCATTTCTGCGCTGGAGAGGATTAACGCATGGGTCAGGTACACGCTGTACTGCAGCGCCACCAAGCCGTCAACAGATGCCTGACGAGCATGCATAAAGTCCTGTAGAGCAATTGTTGAACTAAATCGCCCAAGAAAAGGCTTGTGTGCACTGCCTGCAGACACGAGTACTGGCTCATGTTCTTCGTTGTTCTCCAAGCCAGTCTTGGTCTGTGCTTTCTTTCCCGTTTGTGCTCCAGTGGGCTGGGGACTCGAATTATCTGGAGCAGTTGGGGCTCCTGGGCTCCTCTGTGTTGGTATAATGCCATCGGGTTCGCCTGCAGAAGCTGTTGATGATGCTCTTCCCCAGAAGAAGGTAAGGGAAAACAACACCAGAGGGAGTGCCTGCCGCATCATTGAAGGAGAAAAGAAATCAGCGCTCGCCCATGTCTCTGTCAGGATTGTGCATGGGTAAAGTATTCTTTTTTACTGGATTCGCTCGTCGAGCCCTGATGCAGGCAAACGAGGTATATGTGTATGTCAATATCCAACAGATGTACGGCTAGAATGCAACCCCTGTGCGCTTGCTATTGCTTTCACATGCATAAAAAGCCTGAAATTTGGACTGAAGTGGAAATTTGGGGGCAAGACAGTAATGTTGTTCAATTTATTTTCCCCCCAAAGTTTTGGGTTATCCTTAGAGGAACCACTTTTCGCCGCAGTCAACGAGGGCACTACTTCTATAACAAGCAGGACAAAACGGTATTAACTTTCGCGTTCTCTTGCACACGTGAAATTTCGGGGTTTATACTTTGCAGAACAACGATCAGGAAAACAGCAACGGGATGGGGCCCCTGGGGCCCCCTTGACGAACTCAGAACCCTGAATTTGCGGCGCCGTGCCATTCAGGTTAAAGCAACACTCTTTTGCATGTCTACTAAGTTTAACACTTTCTCCATATGTCGGGCGAAAGTGCGTGCAAATTCCCGGATTTATGTCATATTCCTTCGGAAACAGGCCCCTTCAAGAAGGGGCGTAATTCCCGCTGTAGTGTTTTTTCTTCAAAACCGGAGCTATTTTGCCCTAGATACAAAGCACGGACTGCATAACATGGTGCCAGTAGCCCTTCCCAGGTTTTTTCAGCCATTGATGCTTCTGAATCTACAAGACATGGCTTTTTGAATGCATGCTTGTGCCAGTAGAAGCCCGAATCGCTGCTAAGTTGCCATTGTGCTAGATTGTAAGGGTGAGCTTACATGCAACAAAACCCCTATTTATAACCTCCTTGGACTATCTCATGCGTGAGGCATGCCAATGTCCTCGCAATGGTGATATGCTATGTATGCCTATATGCTGAATAGCCATTGTATAACTTGTGAGTAGTCACAATAGGCCTCATTTTAGCCTTAAACTCTCCACCAAAAGCTTTCCCAGGGAGAGACGTGAATCCAAAGTCAGTAGAAACATAATCAAAAGCTTCGAGGCATCCCTCTAAAAGAGCTCTCCTTTTCCCTGCATTCACGCATGGGTGTCTGAGGCAAAAGTGAACACGGAGAGCAAAGGTGCGCTTTCTTGTACTTGTTCAGCAATTGGATTGTTCATACACAGCTTCACACTGCAACTAGCATACCATAATGTAAAGCAACTCCTTTGGTATTGCACAAATTACTCTGCATAGAATACCATGTACAAACGGCCGAACTACACAGTCGAACCTTAAATACGTTTTGATCAAAGGCTAATGTAGTAGGAAGTGCCCCGAACCAACTCAGACTGATACACATTCCCCCAACAGACCTCCAATACTGCAAAAAACAGATATTTGGAATCCTTAGCTATCCCGGGAGGCGTTGTACACGGACTGCAAAAGAGCTCCCACCCATTCGCCACTTCCAAGACTGCATCGCCATGACTAGGGTCTCTATAGGGGGCATGTAACCGCAGACTTATTGAATACTTGATAGAGGGATATCTAGTGTTTTCCAAAGGAGCTATATTCTCTTGTTTGCTACCATCAGAGACCCTGACAAGTTGAGAGGAAGGGCTAAGGTGTGACCTGTTGTTTCCTTTTCGCATTTTGAGCATTCATAACTCGCTGCACGTAGCATCCAGCGCACACATGGGTTCTTGTAGTGTTGAGCGAAGGTTACTCTAAAAAAAAGGATATAAACAGAAAAAACTATCATTTACTTATTTTCTACTTCCCAAGTACATGTAACCAGTGGGGGACAAAGTGCCAACTGCTAAACTGTGACGCCCCATTTCTAGAAACATACCCTGCCGTGGTGTGCCTGGGCTGAGGGAAGAACAGCTGCGGGCTTTTCTTAAGTGCGAGGTTTTGCAGCTATGTTTTTTTTCTAACAGCGCTAGCTACCATGGATGGTATTCCTCACGTTCGTTGGTGATTGTCGTTTCCTAGCGCATGTTCGGCCTCAAATACTTACCATGGTGAATGGGTTCTCCCTTTTAATTTACTGTTCATCCTCAAGGTGGTCTCTGCAGCCAGTATTGTGGGCAAGCGGTCTCAGGTATGGTGTCTCTACATTCTTCCTTTCGCTGCCTTTATGGCATAAAATTGACAGTGTTGTATGCATCGTCCGTATGTGCATGCAGACCTTCATTCCGAGTCTTCGAGACACTGCTGAACTAATGTGTACTTCAATTCGCTTTGCACAATTTACTGGTTTTGTGTTGTGTGGTAGCAGGAGGCGCACACATTTAGGCGTTCGACCCAAGATAGCCAGCCGCTGCGGTCGCTTTGGTTTGGTCACTCGTTCGTTATTGGTAAGTTCGTGCTCCGTTTTTCAGAGGTTTCACTTTAGTGGCTCATGCATACATTTGTTTTTTTCATCTATGCACTTTCCGCGTTTTTACGCGCCTGAAGAGTAGAGATAGGGCAGGAAGTCGTAGGCTGTCCTGCATGCAGTTAGCCTCGCAGGACATGTACAGAACATGAAGATGTGTGTTTTCCAGTGTGGGGAGAGTTGTGACGGGCTACAGTTGCAGAGCAACCTGATATCTTATTGCATTCACATCGAATGGATGAGCACAAAGCAGCTTCGCCGTATTGTGTGGTTCCACCAAGTGCTCGATCGTAGAGCCCCCTAGGAAGACCAAATCCAATACCTATGCAACATTTAAAAATCATTCATTGCTCCCCGGAAAAATTTATTTCCTCCCCTGCCTTCGGCCCTAACGAAATAAGAGGAAAGGGCACAGGTGCGATGCGGGTTGCTGCACCATGTAAGCACTCCAAACATTCGCGGCTTGTTGCAAATAGCATTTAGCACACATGTACGCAGCATCCCATATGTCTGTATCAAGATGACAGTAGTCTGCAATTAATTCGAAATAAGAGCAGACAAGCCAATTACCCACCATATACAGATGGTTTTTGATATAACTCGAGTAACAGAAGGTGTTAAAGTGTAACTAGCTCGTAACGGTCAGCAGCATGAGCTGCATTCCAGGAGCCCGCCTCGATACCTGCAGGATCCTGCTATTCATATCTCCTCACATGCAGCTCTGAATATCTGGATTGCAGAAAGGTTGTATTAGATCAATGTGAATGGAGGCTTTTGTTTTAGAGTCCAGTGACTAGAGGTGCACGGTGGGATGTAAGCTTGTTGCGGGGAAGCGTTCATAAAGTATTGTACACGGCTTGAAAGTATTTCTGTCTTGGTAATAAAACTCCTTATTTGAGCACAAACAGTACGATTTTCACATATATTGCATACAATCTAAACCGATTTGTCGTGCGGGTACAACGCATGTGGGACCGACGTCGCTGCTGTGTTGTTCTGGCACTCCCCTGTTCAAGCGGCCAACAGACATTTGCATTTTACCGTGTCTCTTCCCCGCACTACTCTGTCTTCTCCGATATACGTATGCAGTATTCTTTTAATTTGCTAAAAATGAACATTCTGACGCGTGTTGTGTGCTTGGTGACGGCTGTCACATTGTGGGAAGAGTACAGCAGGAACGCCATCCATCCGGCAGCTGCGTCGGCTCCTATACCTGCAGCGAAGTCTGGAAGCCCTGCTGCGCCCTCGAATAAAGACGTTCAGGTTCTTACGGATGCAAATTTTGAACGGGAGACTCAGGCAGTAACCGGCTCTACCTCAGGTGCGCGGCAGCAAAATACCCAGCCTGGTGCAGCTGTCTTGCTCATAATGGTCATTTTGGCTCCCCACAGTTCGTCTTTGGCTCCGAATCGCACCATTTTAGGGACTTTGGGCTTGCCCTTGAGTGCGAAGTGCTAGTGAATGGATATAATAGGGGCACTATGAACTATACACACTGAGCCAATCTGCATGTATCTATGCGTACGACACTGAATACAGTATGCTGAACACTCTAATCCACAGGAAAGCTTTCCATTGCTTTGTGGGCTTGGGTAATGCTGTAGGAGACTGGTTTGTGAAGTTCTACGCCCCGTGGTGCAGCCACTGCCGTAGCATGACCCCGGCATGGGAGGAATTGGCGTCAATGTTGAAAGGGCAAATCAATGTTGCAGATCTCGACGCCACGGCGAACGCACATACAGCCACACGCTTCGGTATAAAGGGCTTTCCTACTCTACTTTTTCTAAAAGACGTGAGGGGCAGAATTTGTTTATTTTCTCTGTTGAGTGCTGCATTGGGACGCAGTTAGTGAGTGGTGTGCATATCATCTTTCGCACTTTTTGATTTACTCATTCCAAGATATGTGCTCTCAGGTTCCGTATGTGCGTGCTTTGCTGTTCGTAGGGCCAAATGTACGAACACAAGGGCAAGCGCAGTGTTGATGCGCTCTACGCTTTTGCGACAGGTGGCTGGAGGGAAGCCACTCCCCAGGTTAGCTTGGAGCCCCTGCCCGGCCGAAAGAACCCGTGAAAAAGTTTATTTACTTTTATGCTAACCCCAGTGCATGATTCTGCAACCCATCTGTGGGTGCTTCTGCAGCCAATTCCACCAGTGATGTCATTCTTCGATACTATGAAAGGCGAAATCCTGTCGGCAGTTTATCAGCTACGTGATGTCTTCATTCAGTCTCCGATCCCCCTCTTTCTACTTTTCAGCTTCGGCTGCATTATGGGGTCCGTGTTGACCTGTCTATGCGTGGCCATGTGCGGAGGAACAAAAAGTCGGGAGAAAAAGCTTTCAAAATCTCTAAAAAAGAAAGATTAAGAAATTTACTGCAAAGCGCATCGAAGCGGTGTCGTTCAGTACCAGAGAACTAACACAAAGGCGATTGCTGGACCTATTTTACTCAATTCGGAATCGACGTGGATTCCATGCAAGCTATCCCTCGGCTTGTGCAGCTGTTCTCTGGAAGTTACACGGTCTCAGTGGAGTTTCCAAGCAGCTCCAATGTTCCCTTTCGATCGGAATTATATGGGATTGGCGCTTGCCGCACAAAAACACGAGCTGGATGCGACTACCGTTGTGGCGGCATGCGCACCAGTTATTTGTCCCAGCTGCCCCTTTATAGGAGATGCAACATAGTTTCGGCCACTGCATCCGAGAGTTTTAGAGTAAGCAATGCCTCACCTGAGGGTCTCTGGTGTGGAAATTGCCTTTAATGGGGCAGCTTTTGTGGCGATGGAGTCCAACATCACGTGGCCCTTCGTCCGGAACTGCTTTTTAATAGTTAATGGTATGGCACAGCACGTGAACAACGCCTACGTGCGGCTTGTGGCATTAGATATGGACCACACTTAGATGCTGTTTAGTACCCATAGACCGACAACTTTCGATTATTCTGCCGAATATGCCAAAGCAGATGAGAGCAGCATCATGGAAAGCTATTGCCAGTGCAGTGTTTTCGAGCTACCAAAGGATACTATTACACTAACACGGCATGCTCTGGGGACTCTGGTAGTATGCTTGTGGCTTGTGGCGTGAGATGTGGATTGACAACCTAGAACCTGCATTCGGACAACGAGGGCCAGATGGCACGTGAAACGCGAGGAACTGGAGTTGCAAATAAAATTAACCCAGTCCCTCGGTTCTGCGCTAGCGAGCCCAAGCGTAGTTCAACTACAAATAATATACAACGCACGTGTGGCTACGTGCATGGGTTGATGCGCCTCGCTATCTCGAAGCTTGTTGCGTGTACCTGCGTTTCTCACACCTACCGCTATAAGCTAGGTTTTTGACTTCCTCTTTAAGATAGTGATGGAATCTAGACTTAATCATTAGCTCCTCTACTATACTGCAACTATTAGCAATAAGCTTGCCCAGTAGTGCGGGTGAAAAAGGCGCCCTGGTGCGCGCGAACAGTTAGTCCACACATTTTGAGGCCTCGTTTAGTTTTTTGTGCGATTTCTACTTCCATGAGTCAGAGCCGTCTTTCTAAATACAGTATGTTTATTGTCTTTCGCCATAGTATGCTGGTTATGGTAATGGCTAAAAATTTCTGTCGCCTGTTGCCTCCGGGTCAGATCTTCCTCTTTGCGAATTTTTCTCATGGAAAATTCACAGGTAGTGATCCAGCACTACCAGTGGTTGAAAGGTACAAATTATTTGTTGTCCTGGTGCAGCAAAAAGAAAAGCTACTTTTCTTTTTGAAGGTACGACGGTGAGAATGCTCCCTACCAGGCTTGCGGGCGCAACCTGCCGCTGCCGCTAAGATTGCGGTTCCTACCTATTAAGTTACCAACATATTTCCAAGGATTGTGCAGTTTAACCTTATTTCATGCATAAGTTCCTCCAAACTACTTGGAATATTACATCATTCTTTGATTTTCGAATTTACGCAGTAAGAGCTTGATCAATCAATGTTCTTGTTGCTTTTGCACAGTTAATTGCCCCACGGTTCTTAACTTCACCACCGTGCAATCAAAAGCCCACTCCCATTCCGAAAAGCCGGATCCACAGAAGCTGCTTCACAAACATCGCCAACAACCAAGGTTTCGTATATGACTCGCAGCTGGTGGGTTCTAGCCCGCGGCACGCACACGCTCGGATGCTGCAACGAAAAGTGGATAACCTGCCCCTCTGCAATAGTGGATTCCATGATATGTGCATTAGCCGATGGCCTTCGGCACAACACTACGACGATTTGCACGGGATACTTCATGGGGCACTCCAATACAGCTGTGGCGATCTAAAGCTGGCGAATGCCGATTTGTCCAGTGGTGCACAATATCTATGCAATGTGCATATATTATATTTGCATGCAGCACATTCTCACTGAAAGAGACATTACACGAGGCCTTAGAAACGATGAATGGCGGAATGAAATAGTGTTGAGCCACCCGTAGCATCGCGTGACGTCGTGAATGGAGCAAGCAGAACTCACTTCCTAGCACAGCCCCTGACCTCACATGCCCTGGCTGAGCGTATTTTGAACACGCCTGAAAATCCCAAGATTCGTGTCAACAGTTATTGAGAAGGCATTACACTTAGCCAAGAAGAGTTGCGTATCATTATCACTAGTTATTTCAATACTCCCCAATTGTATTCTGTTGCTCCGTATGCTGCATTGCACGAACTTGCTTAATTATAGCTACAGACAAATAATTTCAGTCCTAAATATTGTCTCGCTTAGCTTACGCGCAGGTGCGCTTATGGTTAGGGATTCGGTACACATCATAACGCCGTAACCTACGGTAGCAGGCCTTTGAGATGATTAACTGCTAGAAGTGACAAAGTGGCTGTTGCCAGCAATTAATTGGGAACGCCACAATAGCACCAAAACTTATCGCAGTAGGGCCTTTATCGCCAGCGGAATGCTTGAATGCCATGGAAACAGATTGTAGAGTTGTATGTCAGTGAGTTAGAGCAGACTAATAGACTGTACCTATAATAGGTGGAGTCGCACCACCGTGTACCTGTACATATCCCATGGCCACGACAGATCCTCATATACACCAGCATTTGGCTAGCAGTGCGATCAAGTGGGGCTATGTTCTGGGTGCCCGTGGCATAACGATCTTGAGAACAGAATCACATTGCGGCTCTAGTAAAATGTTACGGAACATTTGGGTGTCGCCCATGCGCACTAGCTGGGATATATCGCCTTTTGAGCGCTGACCCAAGCCTGACTTCCCGGAATCTATATGAGTATGCGAAGCAAGCACTTTAATTGAACTTGCTTCAAATTGCGGTTTTGATGCACTATGCACAGATATAAGAGGCTCGGTAGGATGAAACTGGCCTCGGTGTTGCTGGAGATCTCCAATAGGTTTTACGGACTCTTTCCTGCGCAATAAGCGAAAAATTACGCTTGACTGAGACAAGAGAAGATGGCTTTTTGATGTTCGTATTCCGACTACATTAGCCTCCGAGTTACTACTACGGGGTTTTTAGTGAAAAGGCTACACTATGAACACAACACTGAAGCAAGGGATACCTAAGCTAGAGCATATTACGACCATACTTTTGCATATTTGAAAGGACTTGTTGCTGCTGTATCTGCCTTTCGGACTCAGCCAGCCTGCATCTGAGATGAGTCACTTGGGCGATGCGCCTTTCCTTCTCCATCTGTGCAAGATACTTGCAGCCTTCGGCGTTATGGGCTGCGGCTTTTAATTTCCCTCTAAGAGCTTCGAATTCCTTTTCCTTGAGCTGGATTTCGTTCTCTTTATCAACAGTCTTTTGGGCGACGTTCATGAGCGTTTGCTTTAGCTTATTGTTCTCTTTCTTCAGCTTTTCGTGCTCGCATTTTATGCTTTGTAGCTGTTGTTGCAAGCGTCTCTCGACCTCTTGAGCCACACTGTTAAGCATGGAACTATGTTGTGCGTCCTCCGCAGCTGCCTGCTCAGTCGGGTTGATACGCTTCTGTGCAAAAGAGTACTCTTGCGAAAGCCTCTCCTCCATACTGCCTGGAAATCGTGCGCCGTCGGATTCGGGTTCCCCCACCTAATGCGCATCCAGAGCACAAATTCAGTGGAATTTCGTAATTGCCAAGTAAGAACAGGCAAACAGATGGAGAGTTTTTTTACATTATTGAATTCGAGAGCACACTGAAGGTGCAACAACGAGATGCGCATATTTGAATGGACGAGGTTTTAAGGGATGCAGCCGCTACACAACACCACGCTTCTTTTGGAGGTCTTCCTGAAGCTTTATGCCTTCACCAGCTTCTCTTTGAACAAGCTTATAATACCTTATTTGCAATGAATTCACTGACTGGGTCTAACTACACGCATCAAATATGTTGCAACCCACGCGCACACACTCAAAGACTGCCTGGAGAACCGACCCCAGACCCACTCGCACCCATAAAAGTGCCATCCACATGCTTAACATCACTAACAGGCGACAGAACGTGCATGAACACATAAGACAACAAACATCAGGCCTCACTCTATACACCCAGCCTCATAAAACGCTCTTCTGCGCCTGCATATTTACATCCTGTCGCTTCTCACATGCTCTCTACGCGTGAGCATACGAGCGCAGATGAAAAACAAGTGCCGCCTGAAGCACAAACCACTCTACCCTCACTACCACAGCCAACAGCCAGACAACACTATAAGCAAATACAGCTAACCGAACCATGCATTCGTTCTCAACACACTCACGTTCCGGGTTGCCAAGGACTCCAGCTTGTCAGTCGAACCCAGCCGCAACACTGATTCAGCCTTCTCCGCCTTCTCTTGAAGCTTCACTAAAGACTTCCGCAGGCTTTCCAGCTCGACATCTTTCTCCTTCATCAATGCCTACGCATCCAACGCACTATATCGTATGACAGATGCATTGATACCCACCCACGTTCCAAGTGTACTCCAGCAGAAAGAGAGCTCTCCCGTCCCACGCAACCTCCACAGTCAAATGGATGAAGCAATGCACCTCTGCCTCCTGTGCTTGCCCCTGCGTCTCGGTCAGCTGGCGCCTTAAGCTCACTACACTCTCCTCTCTCTCGGCCAGCTCGGCGACTAGCTCTGACTGCAGAACAGCAGCAGGAACCAAAATGCATGCATGCATGTACACAAGCAATGGCGTCGCGCGCAGTCATCTTTCCACCAATCTACACACAAGCATTGCAACAGTCATCGACAAGGACTCAGCGAGCACCTAGCTTAATCTTTGACGCTCGTGCTTTCACATTAGTTCAGGCTATGAGGCTCTCCAGATTGGCAAAAATCTTCCACACATATAAGGTACAACGCAAATTCAACAGTCGCTTAAACACAAGCGACCAAACCATATCATCACAACCAACAACCAGACAACACTATAAGCAAATACAGCTAACCGAACCATGCATTCGTTCTCAACAAACTCACGTTCCGGGTTGCCAAGGACTCCAGCTTGTCAGTCGAACCCAGCCGCAACACTGATTCAGCCTTCTCCGCCTTTTCTTGAAGCTTCACTAAAGACTTCCGCAGGCTTTCCAGCTCGACATCTTTCTCCTTCACCACCGGAGTGTTGACAAACCCACGGTATCGGAGGCGGTAAGGGAAAAGAAGAAGGTTCTATGTTTAGTGTAAAATCCCATGAAAAGCGCAGCCTATTTGTGTGGACATAAAAACTCCGGGAATGCCCGACTGCTCCAGCCCACCTGTGCCTTCTCTTGAGTCTGTGTCAGCTGACGTTTCAGGCTGGCCGCATTCGCGCGCGCCTCATGTATCTCTTCTACTAGCGTAGCCTGCGGGCAGCAATAAGGTCTGCAAGTATTAACCTTCTAGCAAGCAAACTGGCAAAACAACATAGCGATGCATACACGCTTGCCTTCCCTACGCCTTACACAGTTAGCACTTCAGCACTATCCGTGATACATAAAAGGTGATCCCCAAGAGTCACAACCGCTAGTGCTCCCAGCAACGCCGGATGAAACCGGCTTGCCGTGGTGCCTCAAAGCTCACTCTTCAATTACGCAATCCTTTCCCAAAACACCAAAATGGAGCTGTTACAGAGAGGACACTCGAACATTCAAGCGTGAACAGCATCTCCAGCGAATTCTACGTAAGTTATGCTCATTTAGCCAAAACTGCCGGAAGGCGCATGAGTCAAGCTAAAAATCTAAACACACTTGGCATGGGTTGCTCACTATTCGGGTAACCAATGCCTCTAGCTTATTGGGGGCACCAAAATGCAACAACGGTTCAGCTTTCTCCTGAAGATCCCCTGATGACTCTTTACAGATCTTCAGTGGAATATCTTTCTTCACTGAGTCCTGCACACCCAACACAATGCATGATGCAGTGCAGATGTGACTGTTAGTTCTTCCCCCTGTGTAGCTCGGCACTTGAACAGAAGACGCGCAAGACCACAGAAACCCACCACAGCAGCAGGCAGCAATGCACTTTCGCCGCTGATTTGTTCTGCAGTTCTGTCAGCTGATGTGTTGGGCTCATTACGCCCTCCTGAACCCCGGCCAGCGCGCTAGCAAAATGCTTATATGCGTACTCCTAAAGGCGTGAAACCGTAGTATCTGTAGATCTGGGGTCGCAACCTCTCGTGAACAAGCTAAAAAGCAGTGAATCAATGCCTTTCCAGGTGTCCACATAACAACTCCCACCACTAAACGACAAGCAACCCGGCAGCCTCACCACTGATGTGCTTAAAGCTAGTACTGAGCAATCCTTTGTCAAAGTTCCCCAAACTTTTCACCAAACTTTACAGACGCATTCTGGTGTCTTCAGGAGGCCCTTACATACTCAACCGCAATTACGACCAAAGCTATAAAGCATCCTGGCGAAGCACAAAAGCTACTTGCCTTCTGGTTTGATAGAACGCACGTTTCTCCTTACCGATGACTTCTCCGTTTTAGGAGAATCCGGGTGCAACAGCACTTCCACGGCCCCCAGCTTTTGCTCAAGCAGCTTCAAGTGGTTGGTATGTTCGTTAAGATCAGCGTATGCCTTCGCAAATTTTGCTGTTTCCTCCTGTGGCAGCATGAGCATCATGCACTTAGACACACGGTCCCCTGAAGTTAGGCACAGTATGTAGTACACAGTATATGAATTGTCCTTAAAAGAACGGCCAAAAGATATTGAATAGGGTTTGGCGCCATTGGAAGGGTCGGCCATACTTACCGCTGCCAGTTTCTTGGCCTGCCTTTCCGCCTCGTGTACTTCGGCCAATTCAGTCCGCAGCTTTTCTGCCTCTTCGTCCTTGGCTTCTAGAAGCTTTCGTAGGTCTATCTGCATGATTCATGCAATCGACGGAAAGGAACTCAATTGAAAACAAGCGAAGTTGATGAAAAATACAGCATTCGTAGACAGTGCAACGATTCTTCGCTGTGTGTCCCGTTTAAATCAAGACCCCAGTAAATGTGACTGCTTACAATATGCTCATTAAGACTTTGGATGGCATCGCTGGAGCTCGTAAGCTTCTCCTCGATGGATACCTGGTTTTCACGCCAGTCAAACAGTTGCAACCTCCTCAATTCCAGCAATAGTCCACCCCTCAGTTTCATATTTGAAGCTATAATATTCGAGCAACCTTGTCTGTGCTGGTATGAGGGGGCAGTGCATGAAAGAGGCGAAAGGAAGGGTATGCCTGTTACCTTGCGAAATCGGTCCGATCGGATCACCTAAGTACTGGCAATCATCGGTTACCATATAACACAGCCTGCTTGACCAGATGCTCGTGCCAGCTGTTTGAATTGCATCCTAAAAGCGTGAGAGCGAGTAGCAACGGTCTAATCAGTGAAGCACCCAAACACTATTCGCATTAGCTGAATGTGCACTTGCCTTTTCATCTTTCAGTACCAATGCAAGCCTTTGCTGAACCTCAATCTGGCGCCTCGCGACCTCCTCTGAAGTGCGTCCGTCCTGTGGGTCCACATATCCCTACACATTCAGATGTGACATCTAGTTTGTACGATTCTTAATGAATAATAAAACACATAACTTCGGAGCGTACATAAAATCTCACCCGATCAATTTGGTGCAGGGTCTGCCGCTGCATGGATATCAATGATTCCAGTTGGGATTTCTCTTCTTTTAGGTTTTGTAGCTGGTGTTGGAGCCGAGCCACTACGGCCTGGCAGTGCTCACTACTGCAGGCTGCGAATTCAAGAAGTACGAGCTTTGGTTTCATTAGTTAGAAAACATGGACACAATCCTGATACTATGGAGCAAAGCTCAGATTACAGTCTATATCGAAAAAGCATGTATCAAGAAGGTTGAATGCACTATAAAGGGGCTACTTCTGAGGGTCTTACGGCCGACGGGATCCCTGTGAGTGCTTGGGGGGGAGCAAAGGGAATCTTCAGCCTTCCTACAAGTGGCTTCGCTGGTGAACGAGTTATGACGAGATTGCAGCCAGCGGTGCACTGGGAGGGACTCAGCTCTGGCAGGGCTCCTCTCGCCTGTGTCGTTCTTCGTTTCTGTTGGTTTGCTGTTTGCCCTAGTCCAAAGCCTCTTCATCTTCCGTATCGATTGAATCTGACTCCATGCATTCAAGACTCGTGACCAGGTCTCAAGATAAGACCACTGCTGGTGGGCTCGTAGGATGAGATGACGGCTGTCACTGAAAATGCCAAGCCTCTCCCTGTTGCACAGTGGGTTCGACGCAACTGAAATATAAAAAGGTTGCGCAGGTGCCGTGGTGCAAATTATATTCAGGAGAAGTATTGGTCTTTTTTGATGCCCTCAGCTTGATCTCTTGTGGTCAGACCGGGCATAGGAACAGTGCATCTTCGCCCTTTCAGTGCATTGCCCCATCGAGTCAGAGTTCGCGAGACGCATCATACACTTTCCAAAAGGCTCACACATCCATGCTTAGTATTTGACAATTCAAAGCCTGATTGTGGTTCTGCCGGGTAATGCATGTCTTCTGAGCAATTTCATGCGCGAAATACGTTCATTTGCCGTAAGCTCCGAGTATTCTTCTGGTCTGCCGGCGGAGGGCCCTTGAGACTGCGGTCACTTAGTACAGAGTCAAACTTGGGGGATGAAAAACAAATATATAGACGTGTATCGCAGCTTTGGAATTGTATTGACTCAATGTACTGCTGCAGCGATACTTGTTAGCCAGCTCACTGTCGCGTTTCTACCTACACCTCTTCGTACGGGACGCTGAATGCACATCGCCGCTAAACATATTGCCGTGTGGAAAAGCTTACCAAAAAATAAACTGAGCTTGTTCTAACTGAATTGCTCCATGCATTGAAAGGAAAAGGATAGATAAAACGAGCGACTACTAGGACTCCCGATCCACGCTTGTCATGCAACATCGACTGGTTCAGCAGCATTCATATAATGGCTCACAAGATCTTGAGAGCATTATCCAACTCATCGAGATGCTATTATGTCTTCTTGGGTGAAAATGAAATCCATTGTTGCCTTCAAATGCCTACACTGAGATAATGGGACTGTATAATATCTGCGCCCACCGCCCTGTTCAAGGATTCACCAAGCTCTTGAGAATACCTGAAGCGGCTGCTCTGGTTAGGTTTTGGGAATAATTATGCCTCTTGATTTTGCTGCCTATTGGCTTCCAGTTGTCGCCCACTTGTGATTTCGCTGAGACTGTAAATTCTTCTTGCACTCCTTTGTTCAGGGATTCACAAAATTTAAAAGAATACGTAAACCAGATACACTAAGAGGGTCTTCGAGCAGCTATGCATTTTGGAATTCGCTGTCTTTCGGTCTTCATTTCTGTTCCAAGCGAAACAAATGAATAGGGGCCAAAGTATACCACTTATTCCACCGTCCTTTGAGGCAAAGCCGTGATATAAAAAAGGCAGCTCTTTTTCCCACTTACCCAGGCGTTTGGTTTCTAAAGAGTACTTATCCCACCGGGAATGCGAAATTGCAACAAAATCAACTGTATATGCAGAGATACATCAATTTCATCTGAGTGCCCTCACACTTGCAAACCCTGCACCAGAAAACAATACATGATGTCCGACGACCCACAGGTAGTGCAAGCAGGCCACAGCGGGATTGTATCCAGGGCCCCCCTCTACTTTGTTACATTGTGCAGTCACGAAGAAACAGCGGTTCTGGCATCTCATCTAAACCAGATGCCTCCTTCTGCAACGATGTGTTCGCGCCACAATAATGCATTTGGCGACAAGGTTTCTGCTAAGTCATTGATATGACAAAGCTACTAATTAAAGCCTGACCTGAACTGCAGGACGTCAGAAAGCAAGACTATATGTGAGAATATCACTACAAGCATCGCGTTTCATTGCATTTGATACAATTTAGGATACAAGCAAAGCTGCAAGCATTTCCATGGGGAAACCGGAACAACCCGTACAGTCTGTATAGGAAACTCATTGAATTCTGCGTGGTCATCATCTTCTGAACACTGCACTCAACACTGAGTGACATGCGGGCTGCCTCTGTCTCGCAGCAAACGTTTGACCAGTAGATCCGATGAAGAACTGCAATTCTGGTGAATCTTTTTGCTGTTGACCGGGGAAAATTTGCTGAAGATGCTGTGCTTGTTGTGCCTGATACATCATTTGCTGGTGACGCACGTGCTGCTGCAAAAAGTACTGCTGCTGGGCATTGTAGCTGCAGGGATTATTGAAAACGAATGTCTGCCTCTGTGGAGCTGTGCTGGCAAGCCACGGCATAGCCCCCGAACTGCCATGCGTTATGCATGTTTGTTTGTGATGTGCCAAGTTCTCGCTACCCTGAGGCGGCGAAAATCTGGAGTAATCAGCCGGCAGCGATGAGCGTCCAGGGACGGAACAGAAAACGTTGTTATTCCATTTGCTGGAGGTCATAGCTTGCCCAGCTGGCAGCCGGTGCTGGTCCACTGCGCCAGAATTTTGGCCCGCAGGAGCCACAAGGCGCACTGCCGTGCGTAGAGTTCCACTGCAACCTGTTGTAGGCAGTTGGGTTTGCCGTAACTGAGCTCTTTGGACTTCTGGTGCTATTGAGGTGGGTAGCGGTGGTGGGGACGGTTGCGCCGTACTCACGTGGTTAGCCTGTATGAGAGATCCAGGCTTTGCGGTTGGGACTCCAGCGATATTGCCCTCCAAAGCAGAAGCACTCTCTTTTGAATACTTATGCTCCGATAGGTTGGTGCCAATCCCAGTGCACTGGGTCCCTTTCACGCTGACAACTGAGGGTCGTATGACTGCTGCCGGCTTGTGAGCAAGTACAGTCTGACCGTGCCTTCCACCGACTACACCCTTAACCAAGTCTGTTGTACCACTCCGAATGGGTTCTGATTGTTCTGCTGCAAGATCTTCACATTGCACGCTACTTGTGCTTGCAGCATGGGAGACTGGAGGAGGCGCGTTTACTGGTGCCTTCGAAGCCTTTAATCCCATAGGGCTGTTCGTGATGCGTTTCGCTTCAAGGGGTTTTGTCATCGGGGTAAAACTTGGCGCGCTGTCGGCATTGTGACCAGCATCGTTCACAGAAGCGTTTGCAAGCGGTTTGATGGAGGGGGGTAGAGGGGGAAGCTTCTTTTTCTGACTGTGGGCAACATTTGTATCGCTAACAGCTGCTTGGCCGATACCTGGATCCACGTCATCGGTGTCTATGGCCACCAGCTGACTTAGATCCTCAAAGAGTCTTCTCGCAAATTGCTCCTCTTCTGGGTCCTTGAGAAACTCCACCAGTGACTCCCTTCTGCGCATTTGTTCCCTACCGCTGGAGAAAACAGGTCCACAACTCCTTCGGCAAGGCATACTCCCGATTTGAAGAGCAGCAGGAAGAGGCTGTGGTTGTGTAGCCCGCAGGCCCCACCCTACGCTCACAGATTGTGAGGCAGAAGGGTGGGCTACGGCAACATTGGTTGGCTTCGTGCTAGCCCTCGAAGCTGAACGAACAGATGCCGGCCTAGCGCTGTGCCCGTGCGTCTCGCGCTGCTGGAGGCTGTGCTCTTTCGGTAGCCTTGCCTTTCGGACACTGGCTTTCCTCTGGGCTGTCAAGGTCGTGACTGCTGAACTGTCTTTTTTGAACGAGGAAACCTCACTTTGTGCATCTTTTCGGGATGTTGTAACATGTGACCTGCTTGATTGAGAAGCGTCGCGGGCTGACGGTGCAGCTGGGCCGTGTGAGACTCCTTTCGCAACTGTAAGAGTCACGGTTGGAATTCGTGCGTGACTGGGTGTCAAGTAGATGTTTGAATCCAGCGTCTTTGTCTTGCGTGGGGTAGTGGCTTGCAGTAATCGAGGGCGTGCAACAGAAGGAGGCCGCGATGGAACAAGCTTGGTGCCATTTTTGTGACCGCTCAGACCGAGGAAAGGAGCTCTGCTGTCCATCTGCTTTTCAATTGAAACACTGCCTGGAAGAGTTGTTTTGGAAGCAAGAGCTTCTGTATGCTGGGGAAGCGTTCCTTGTCGAGACAAAAGCTGAGGTGGCTGGAGTGGGCGGGTGGCGGCAGACCGGCAAGAAGTGGTGTCATTCGCACTTAACAACCTTCCTTGTGCTGGATTTGTTCTTGGATTATGCTCTAGATTGTGGCGTTCCTTAGCAGCATTGGCTGTTTTGGTTTGCTGTCCTGTACCAGCTATCTCCTTAGGCTGCAGAACTGCAAGCAGTCCTTCATTGCGCCTTGCTTCAGCTCTAATGGCAGTGTGACGAGCACCTGTGCTGTTTAAAGATGCTTTACGTGTAGGAGAATTGGAGTGCAAAGTTGCTGTGACTGGCTGGGGCGGTGGAGTTGTCGGGTGTCCTGTGCCCACAGAAAATCGAAGAGCTCTTTGCGCCAGGGGCTGGTCGGATAAGGCAAGTTCATCGATGTGTTGTCTGAGTCTCGCTTCTGGCCAAATGCTCGCCAGCAATGCAACCATTGTATTGCCTTGCTCAACAAGGGTACTGAAAGACATACACCAGGCACAACACACGCACACACACAATAACGGAAAAGAACTTGAGGTCTCGTGCGCGTGCCAACGCAAAGGCTGAGTGCTGCCACGCGATCCAGCGCTTCTCACCATATTTTCCGGCTGAATTTCGGTATGACGTCCTCGACGAACTTTGTTATGCTATAAAGCTGCAGTGAACAGGGTGCACACGTAAAGCTTCGAAATTTCAGTGCTAACGGCAGCAATGAGGTTGCCAAGGAGGGATGGAGGGCCTCGTTGAAACTCGAAGAATGTACGCACATTTTACTTGCCCTACTGACCTCTGCTTGGGTTCGCTGAAGCAATCTGGCTAAATATTCCTTTTCTTCAATTGCAGTAGCTGCCAGTGAGCGTGACGTTTTTGCGGAAGCCTGAGGCGCAGCCTCTTTCACGACGCTTAAAGTTGTTTGTACAAGTGCCTCTCGCAAAGAAAACGAATAAAGCCGAATGGGCAGACCAGTAAGGGTCTAATAGTATCAGGTGCTTGAGCTGATGCGTATGGGATAAGCTTTGATGATTTATAAAAAGGCAGCTGACCTCAGCAACGGTATAACGCCTGCTATTACTGGCGCTTTCTTCTTGAAGGCGAAGGTACTGAGCCGCACACACAACACTACAGATCTATCCTTTTACACGGTGGTCTTAAAGCTCGATTTACTACTCAAATCTTGTCTGCAGCAGACAACAATGCATCCCATGACTCACTTCATCCTGGAAAACCTCGTACTGCCGCCGCTCTGTCGCCCGTTGTCCTGAAATGCCAATCAACCGCAAGTTCAATACCTTGCAAAATACGGCATACTCCGTTCCACAGCCAGGAGAGCACTGAATTTGGCAAATTTACGTCCGCCTTATATATGCGAAAGAACTGAGGCTGCCTGATTTAAAGGTCGTACTTTGCTCTGCGGCTAGCTGGTCCTGAGCCAGCCACAAGGCCTCTTGTAGCTCTGCCACTATTGCGATGTCACAGCGCCCGTCCAGCTGATCGTCAAGAGCGCGCGTGTCCAGATCTCCCTTAGAAACATTCGCAGCAAATTCCGGCTTGCTAAGTGCTCAAGCAAAATCGGCAGCTGAGCAATACCAGGCAGTGCTACTAATGCACACCGCATCAGTTTTCATCTAATCTGCATCGACTTGTGCCTATGTGCAGTAAGCACTGGACGCACTATCAGAGACTTTCCAGGGGAAGGGGACTCAAGCCGGGTTCTTTCAATGGGTAGGTCCGCGGGGGTCTCCTTTCCATCCACAGTAGTGCCACCAGGGGCCAGGCTCTTCCGTTGAGGTTCCTCGGTAACGAGCCGGAGGGACCCAGTGGGGCCGCCCATGGCGTGCGTCTCAGCACAGCCAGCTATAGAAGTCACTGGTGGCTCTTCAGTGTAATATTTCATCGGCTATGGAAGATGCTGGAGCTGCACTGACGACAGCTTGCCACTTCCGGGTTCACTTTAAGGCATTAACGGCGTTCCCTAGGGGGGTTTTGCAATTGCATTGGTCACTCCAGCCACTTTGTCTTGCCAGAAGAACAAAGAATTCTGGTGGAGTCCGCGGCGAAGGCCAGTGTACGCTCATACTACAGGGCCAGCTACGTCGGCAGAGCAGCGAGGTCTCCGATTAAGGTGTCCATCACCAGGTGCTTTCCACCGCCGATTCGACTCAATAAGTCACAAGCAATGCTCAGAAATATTTTGGAGAAGATATAAGCCCGGATGAGGACCTAATCAACGTAAGGGCGGGCCGAAGGTACACTGGATCAAGCGATGGGTGCTCATCAGCCTTGGAGCTGGTGGCGCTGCTGCAGCAGGCTACGCATCCATCGGGGATGCATTGCACGAGATGCTTTGAAGTATGTAAATCATAGATGCATATGTATGTGTACATAGCTGATCGGAAGTTTAATAGTAGACAAATGGATATTTGCCCGCAGGCTATGCATGGGGGCCTGGACTTTACAAAACTTTCTGTTGCCGATATCGAGAGACAACGCACTGAAGTTCTGCAATTCTTACATTGAGCCTGAGAACTACGAAAATTTTGCGAGCTAGTCTTTCTTGAATATTATGCACATGCTGTGGGGAGAGCTTATTTCAATAATAGTCTGTCCGTGCAAAGACAAGTGGAGTTTTCCCCTCGGCAACGTATTCGCATTGCAGCAGCGGCACATGGATCTCATTTCATACGGAGCGCAAGTTGTTAGCAGAGCACTAAGCCCCTGTACGTTGCACTGGATAGCCTGCTATAGCGCTGTTTTCACTCGACGTTTTGCTATGTAAAGAATGCCATTAATTGCCTACATTTGTAGCACGGTAAGCTACATATTTAAAAAAGAATCAGCAGACAATTGATAATTTATCAGGTCACTTTAATAAGTGGCTTGTGGTCGGTATATGAACTGCCTAACTAGCTGTGAATGCTCGAAGTGCTTGGAGGATATAACAACAGGAGCCGTAGCTGCTTTACTCCCATCTCACAAAGGCTGAGGCCCGCGGGTAAGCGAAGAAAAGAGCGCTTGTCAAAAATACTCAAGAGCTTCCTATCATGCGTGTGGTTTATCTGGAGATAAGTGTCTCCTGACGAAGATCTTATATGGATCATTATATGAGCGACCCTGCTATGTACAAAATTGTCTAATGGTTGCGTTATGGATCGGACGAACTGCGTACAGAATAGCAGAAGACTTATCGCCCTATCGCTAATCCCCATGCAGGCAAGGAAGCGCAAGAACAGTGCAAAGGAAAAGGCAAAGTGCTCGTTTACTGCTAAAGAGATAACAACGAATTAAAAGACACACTAACGGACAACGAACGAGGCCACAAGCCAACACGACTTCGGTGGCGCGATGGCTTGCGGTCGGTAAAACGTTGAAATATGTCAGCCTCCTGCTACAAGAAAATAAATGACAAATAAAGCGTCAAGACTTAATCAAAAAACACACTACTGCAGCAGTGATTTCACGCGTCCTACAGCAATGCCTGCATACGAATACGGGTGTTATATGCAGTAACGTCGGTGCGTCAAGTCGACGTCGAAGCCCTCAAAAGAGGTATAAGCAAACAAGCAAAAGACAGCATATCTGAATGTGGCTGCTGACCTCGAACCACCAGGCTCATGCTTGGATCGGAAAGAGGCTCCGGATGTGCTGTGCACTGCTTCCTTATTAACAGACTTAGCACAAGGAAGAAACCCAAGTCAAAAAATTGATTATTTTTTGTTTTGGATTAAATGCCAAATCATGCAGAAGAGTCCAATTAGTGAGATCTGGCTGCCCATCTGCCTTCGGGTAATTCGCATCAGTGGTCGTAGTATTTTCAATTGAAACCTGCCCATAAATATACGGCAGCGTGGACTCACAAACTTTGAATCTCTTTCCGTTTTGATGCACCAAAGAATTCTCTGGAGCTTCCAGCTATGAGTTGAGAATGAGTGAACGACTTTCTTAGTCGTGACAGCGCTAGAGAATGTGATAAATGGAGCGCGTTTGCTAAGTTTGTCGACAACGTTAGTAAAATCCTGATCTTTGACCTTTAGCGTTCCAGCAATCAAGCCCATAGTATCAAAGGTAAAGACCATGCCTTACATGTCTCAAATTTTGCACGATCTGGCTGAATTCCAGCAGCCCGAACACGAAATCGCAGAAAGGCAGTTGTTCGAGTATGAAAGGAACACCTACGCGCCTTCACATGCTACTGCAAGTCCTTTAACAGCCAAAGCGCACGCCTAAGGCGCTGTAGGTGCTTCAGGCCTTAATTCTAACTTTTGGGGCTAATTACAAGGAAAGCGTCCATCTAGACAGCCATCCAGCCATCCTTGATAGGCTCATAAAATCCCGATTAGCTCTATACAGCTATTTAGCGGAAGCACTTATAGGTACAAGCACCACTCAGGTACACTTGAGTTTGGAAGTGCTAGTGTGGAGCGCCGTTTTGTGCGTGTCGTCTGGGTGATAGGTGGTCTGATAAATGTGCGTAGAGGCAAATGCCAAGTAGATTGTTGAGTAGGGTAGTTTCTTCTATTGCCAATATACGGCTGCACAAATCTCCGATCCGCAATGTACGCTTGTTCAGGGGCCTACAGTCATCAAATACGCACTACCGTCTATCTTTGCCCGGTTTGAATACCGGGTCATGGCCAACAGCGCTGGTCAATTTCAGCACACTGACCTTTTGTAACAAAGCCTCCTCCTAATGTCCTATATCATCTGCCTGTAATAGAGTCTTAGATGCGGCGGAGCATACCTTAGGGCATACCAGGGTATTAGCTAGATACGGTGCGCTGGACGACCAGCATATGTCCAGCCTACTGGTAGGGAATCCCTGCAGGCAGACGATTTTCTTTGCATGAATAGCGCCAATATAAAGTGCTTGTTCCCTCAATAAACAGGCCGCAAAAGGCATTTATACCTCTTCACCTTGGGACGAGGTACACCTTTAAACGCCCATTGATACCTTGTAGTTGTTGTTCGTGCTTGGAGACGCCATGCTTGTCTAATTTTTATCATCTCATCATTGCATCTATAAACATGTTATTGGTTGAGCCATAGTGCCTCCCTATTAGCTAAGGTGCTGCTGCACTCACTTCGGCCTGCAGGCCGGCCTCTGCCACCCCAACAGGCGTTGTCCCCCATCAACTATCATCGCTCAAGGATTTGTTTTCCTATCATGTTGCCACAGAGAACCAACCTATTGACAAGTCAAATAGCATAATCAAAGTCAGACGATTGTTATAGGGAAACCTGACATGCTACTGCATCCACAGCGAGTGGATAATCGAGGAACAGCTGCGTCGAACACTGCATTGCCACCAATGTTACGCCCAATTCAAGGTCCGCTCAGGAGGACACTTCTTTCCAGATTCAATCAAGATTTAAGAGGGTTTTTGGCACTTTCTCAGATGGCTTTCTTTTTCCGCATACAAGGTTTCCACGGTCCCTGGCAACACAGAATAGGAACCGCTAGTTTGAGTCTTGCTGCACCCTTGATGAACTCCGAAAATTTATCGATGGTTTCTTCTGGCTTCTGGCACACAGTACATGAATTGTGCCTCATCTATTGCATTGAAGGTACGTCTTATTGAGTACGATTTGGAGATAGACAACCCGATTAAAGAATTGCTTACACACGACTGCTTCCACAGTACTCGTTGAGTAGAAAGTGGGTAAGTGTAGCACAGGGACCACCTTACGCTGGACGAAAAAAGCAAAAATGGTAGGCAAGAGCATAACTAGCGGCATAGCGTGCAGTTCATGGCGGATTGCAATGAAGAGTTCACTACAAAAACAGTGTCACTGTAGCTCTGCCCTTGACTCTCAAGTTTTGGGGCCTGAGCATAATAAAGTGATAGTGATTAGTTGCACAGTAACAATTTCGAGCGCAAGGCATTCATTCTCGTGATGACCTGTGATTTGTATTGTCATATTTTTTTAGAATGCAGCAGTTTGACTTACTTTGGCAATCTGTTTGTGTCCCTTGTTTCTGACAGGTAGTCAGTGGTTATCCATAACTGCTTGCTAAGAGCAGGCAATAGGTTAAACTGCTACGAGCTTTGAGCCCTTAAAGCTTCGAATAATTTGGTAGCAAAAATAGTGGATATTCCATAAGCTCATGTAGTTTGCATAGTGCACGGTACACCTATCTCAAGGTTTTCATGTCACACTGGGCGAGTTCTCCGTTTTGCGTTGAGCAGGCTATTTCAAAGGCACGACGATATATGTATGGAATGAATTAGAGCCTTCAGGACTGATTGTACTGGCATAACAACTGCCATATCCCCACAACGTGTAGTATTTTTTGCAAGTGGTACTCCATTTTTTTGGAGGCATGGGATGCTTCCAAGCGAATCTGACTCTGGTCTTGTAGTTCCCCCTGGAATATAATGATAGTGCATTAAATTGTGAGTGGTTGGGAGGGCCTGTATTCCAGCATCCGCAATGTACAGAGACTCAGTGTGCCGGTTGGCTAGGGCTCGTGACGGGGTGTTGCCATTCAGGTACGATTTGCCGAGCCCGTCGGGAGCTTGGTACCGGCATCCTTCAGCTCAACAAAGGTTTTGTGTTGCTAATTTTTATGGATATCTTCCTACGAGGTTCAGAAATAAGCTCACGATGTATCGGTGATTTGAAAAGGGCCCCCGAAATCAGGGCTAGCTACAGTGGCTGCATCGGAAGAACATTGCAACGGAAGCCACAGACGTTCAGGGTCCATTTTCACAGGTTTTTCATGGTATTGTTCGGTTTTTAAAATTGTTCAACCAATCTGGTCAAGAAAGGTATTCAGGTTTCTGTGATTGGTGACCTCTACTGGTGGAAAGCGCAAGAGATGCCAAAAAAGCCCTCACCCAGCAACTTCACCACAGGTGTATCTCGTATTGCTATTTAGGTTCCCAAAGCAAGGGGCAATCTTGATGTTGGCTCTTTAGGCTTTTGCACTTCCCCAGCTGCAGCAAGAGGATCGTGCAACTACCCCACAACTCCCTGTGGACACGTCGTCTAGACTGACTTTCGTGAGTGGGACTCCTTTCTTGTGCCCACTCTGTAGCAACAAGCAATTGCTTGGAGGTGGTCCACCGTCGTTTCTGCAGGATGATACAAGAGCAATTCTCCTCGGAGCAGCCGCATTGCCCCCTGTCGAACTGCCTTGGCTGCGAAGGAGGGGGGCAGCAGCCAGCGCAACAGGGAGAGATACTGACTATATCAGGCCCAACATCCACTAGCCCTTGGTTCAGTGAACGGGTTGTGGAGGTGCGGCGCCCTGAAGTGCAGGAAAGGATCGTGGAGGTGCCGCATATTGTGCCCAGGGAGAGAATAATGGAAGAGAGAAGGCAAATACTAAAGGAGAAAGTGAAATTTGTCCCTAAATATGAAACTGTAGAGAGAGTCAGCCACGTGCCGAAGCACATATCAAGAGAAGTCGTTACGTTTGTACCTCAAGTGCAGGTCGTTGAAAGAACTGTGGAGGTTCCTACTACTATCTACCAAGTAAGTGCTCTCCTCATGAGCACCTCTGTGCCGTGTGGCGTCTTGTGTTCCCTCATGTTGCAACTGGCAGCATTTTTGCTTGCCTCCTGCTCTCGCAGCGCACTTCACACCCACTTCGCGAAATCCCGCATTTCCAGCGCTCCGGGACCTGCGTTTTGTGTCTTCTTTTAGCTGCTTCTGTATCATCGGTTGCTTGCTCTTCCTACCAGCTGTTTTTTGTTATATTATGATTTTCCATGTCTGTGCATGCTTGTTTTCTCCGTGGCCTTTCTCCACAGGACGTAGTGGTGCCTGTGGCGAAGCCTGTTGTAGAGGAGCGCATCACGCACATCCCCAAGCCCGTGGTCGTAGGGAAAGTTGTTGAAATCCCTCGAATCGTGCATCGGCCGTATCCCGTAGAACGCATTGTAGAAGTCCCTCAGATTCAGGTACAGTATAAGTATAAAGACATTCCAGTGAGCAGCAAGGTCATTCGCCAAGCTCCGGCCTCCGTCCAAAAATCAAGCTACAAGGTTGCGGAAGGCAGATTCATCAGGCCGAGCACTGTTAGATGGAGGCAACATTCAACTCCTGTCTGCGCGCCTTCGACTGATATCTTCGGTGCTTGCTGCAACCCAGAAACCCCAAGGGTAGCCAACCAAGAAAACAAAGCTCATACAAGCCCGAGCAGCCCCAGGGGCTACCCTGTACCGGCGCGTTGGTACACAACACCTATCCAGCCGCTTCAGCAAGAGCAGCAACCGGTTGTGGTTGAGGGCTTGGAATCTGTAGCGGACGAGGCTGGTTGCTGTTCATTAACACCGAGGCAACACACGGTCAAGAGGCGAGATTTCGTTCTATCACCAAACACAGCCGGGACCAGCAATAGATACAATGTGAAAGTGGCGACACTTTCAAGGGAAAAGGCTGGTAGACGCCTGTTTGAAAGCTGTTGCGGAGAACCCATGAGAACGGCCTCGCTACCATCAATGATGAGGGTAAGTATCCATCTTCGGGGTGTGTGAAGGCCCTTCTACGGTCTTAGCTCATGGGTCCATGTCGTTTATTTTGTTTGATGTGGCATGATTCAGAGCGTTCAAGTGATCCCGTCCGAAGTACCTCGGACCGCTGTGCCCCTTGTTGAGCATGCGTCCGCCCCACTGTATCAGTATGAAGAACACAATTTAGCTCTGAAGGAAGAGCAGGAGATAGAACAGCAGGTGGAACAACAGCAGGAAATGATTTCCTCAGAGCCTTGGATGAGAACGAAGTTCGGAGATATGCCCTTTGCCGAGTTTGAAAAGTTGAACAACGAGAATTCCCTTGCGTCGAGCCGTTGGCCTGTTGATTTCACCGCTAGCTATATCAGTGGGCAGATGCATGATTACCGGAGGGGGGAACAACACGCACAGACATACGTCCAGACTCAGCCAATAGTGGCCCAGGCGCAGCATGGACTCATGAATGAGGAAGACTATTACCAAAAGCAAGCGCTGCAGAAGGATGAGGAACGGCAGTCAGAGCACATGCTACATTTACAGCAGCAGAAGCAACGGAGAGAAGAAGAACGCTGTTCATATGAGCAGCAGGAGCAGAAACGCTTACAGCAATTGCAGCTACTCACGGAGCAGCGCAGGCAGGCGGAAGAGCGGCGGGAGAGGGAATTACAGGAGCTGCAGCAGCGATTGCAGCAGCAACGTGAACAGAAGGAACGCGAATTGCAGCAGAGGCTGGAGGAGGAAAAGCGCAAGAGGGATGAGGAGAGACAGAAATGGATTGAACAGATTCAACAAGAGAAGGAGCACAGGGAGAAGTTGCAGAAGCAACAACAACAAAAACAACTGGAAGAGCTGATGCAAATACAAGAGAAACAGAGACAAGATCACGAAGAAAGAAAACAGCGTTGCTTGAAACAACAGGAGCAGGCATTGTCCCAATTGCTGGCGCAGCAGCAGAAGCAGCAGAAGCAACTGCAGGAGGAGTTTAAGGGGCATAATGAAAGACTGCAAGCGCAACAAGAGCTGCTGAGAGCACAGCAGGAACAAGCTCTCAGGCAGCTGCAGCAAGACCATCTAAGGCAGCAGCAGCGCTTAGAAACAGAAACGCAGAGAAAAACAGAGGCTTTTTGTAGCGTACATCAGGCCAGCGACCCCAAAATCACTTCTATCATGCCTCCCAAGGTATGTTCAAGAAAATATGTGGTGAAGGCATACACGGTTGGCCAAAAAGCCTCAGAGTGAATAGTACGTGCTCTATACAGTGTGGATTGGCGTGTATGCGATGAAATTATTCAGGTGGTGCAGGACGGTCCTGGGGAGTTGCTTATACAGACGAGATTCGGCGCCATGCCCTACTCTGATTTCGTTGTCCTTAATCAGGCTGGCACTTACCGAGGGTGTGTTCACTAATAGGCATAACGAAGTGCCTCAGCCAGATAGATCTGCTGGTTTCGGCTCATAGATATTGCACACGATGATGAATTTGCAGTTATGCGTGTAGGCCAACACCACCCTGGCTGTCCAGAGCCGCTGAAGCATTCTGTTGCCTTTGGGATACTTGCTTGCACCTGTGTGTGTTTGCTCATCTATGGAGTATGATGTGTCCTGGTTCCGTGTATTGCTGCAGATTTTCTTCGGGTCCAGCTTTGGGAACCAGCACCATCTCAGCTACTAGCTTGGGCGCTACAGCTCGCCAGTGGCAGGTCAATTCCCCGAGGGCATCTACGGTGTATGCGCGTGTCTCACCTTCCCAGAAGGTGGTGCATCGAACCTCGTACCCAATTCAGTATGAGAATCAGCAGTACTACTACAACTCCCCAGCGCCGCGGACCTGTTGGATTCAGGAAGCAAATAAGTATTTGCTACCTAGCGCCGAACAGGCGGCCGTTATTCAATCAGAAGCGCGAAGGATAGGACAGGACGCCGCTGTGGCGGGATCGCATGTTTATGGAGGCGTGAAGAACGCAGTGAACTCCGAGCTTGCTCACGATATCTTTCGGTCTGTGGGGGAGCTTGTGTCTGACGCTTATCACAAAATGAGAGGAAACAGGCGATGAACGAGGAGGAGAAATACAGCGCATGGGTATCGAGTAAGACACACACGCACACAACTTCGTGGCTTTATCTACTGCGCAATACTTCGCTTCCAGACAGATAATTCGCTTGGTACAGGGGCTTTCATTTTCAGGCCACTTTTAGGCTTATATAATATACTTACCCAAGTGTACCGCTGTAGAGCACCTTTCTGACTAATATATTGTTGATTTGCCCTTTTTCGAGCCCCGTGGCGCCAGGACCCTTGCACCCTACCCTACAGTCAAAAGGCAGCGCAACGCACTATCTCGTGAGCAGAATAAGTATATCATAGGCATTCATTACATGTTCTCTTGAAGGGATCAGAGGGTTCTTTGAATTATTAGCATCCAGAGCGCTATAATGCTACTAGGGCTGCGTTTTGTCCAGCCCTTGTGCTTACTGCTATTAAGAATGAACAGCTTGCCTGAATTTCGCTTTACTGACGACCAGCGCAGCATCTCGCGGATACCTTTTCTGTCCCTACTGTAGATGTACAGTTCAACACTAAGAGGATCCGCATGCGTTTATGCGTGACTATACTCAATTGTTGTATTGCCGTGAAAATTAGTGCATTTTCAAGGAACTTGGCCTAATGAGCACTTGCTAGGTGGACCCAAATAGAATAATTTGTGCAGAAATTCCTCAAATTGAGCTCTCTGGAAGAACGAACGGTTTGTTAGTGGGGTTACGTAGCAGAAGACGACTAGCTTCGCTGTTCCTGAAGGGGGTTGCCATCCCTCTAGCTTTATATTAAACCGTTTTACTCCAGGGGAGAGGTTGGGCCGCTGTCCCAAGGCCACGCATAACATAACATAGTTATCGAGTGTGAAGTGGGTAGCGGAGTGGCACGGGTTTATGCGCACCCTAGGCTACGCAACGGTGTTTCCGTTGCAGGGTCTACAGATTTCTCTTATTGTTTATGCATCAGCTAGCATGACTCTTCAGCTCGTAGAGTGGACAGTAATGCATGCCTCTAATTCACCGTCTTTAGAGCATTGACGGAGTACACCCTTCGGATGTCGTCAGTCATTTCTGTCCCATGAGATTACTCACCGTACTGAAAATCTGAACCACGGGAGACTTAGATACGCCCGGAGGACAGGTGTTAAGCATTATGGACACTGAAGATAAAACTGCTTTTGTCGATTCGCTTTGTATTGGGTACTCTCCTGTCCATTTCTTCCGGGCAGTACAAAGCGGTGACATCGACGAAACTGGTGGTATCTTCGTTGTTGGCAGGCTCCAAGAGCTTTATCACTACTGAAAATACTTATCCCATAGAAACTTGCAATAACATTTGCTATGTCATGCGGATATTATCTCCAGGCTTCCTTTCCTACTTCTGCCTTGAGTACCTCCAGGGGCCTCAGGCCTAAAATGGGCCGAGGGCTGGGACTCCTGCACAACAAATCACTACATCCAATATCCAACCGCCTCTTACAAAAAAGCAAACTCTCCTTGTACTATGTAGGATATAGTAAAACTACTATGCTCTAATACCTCTGGAAGACTTTAACGTAATTTCTCCGTTCTTTGTGATCATACCTACCTTGCCAGCGTTTACGAAAGAATAAGCTTAGCCCCTAACCGGAAACCAGGCTTTCCCAGAGCAGCTGCTGAGCTTTTGGCAGAGGCAAAAGAGATGCCTGGAGTATCCAGGCGGACCACTGTGGCATTGGGCGGGTCGGCACTTCAAGGGTATGGACATGTATCATGCTGTTCGAGTGGCGCATACAACCTTAGGCATTGTGACCCCTTCAGTAGCCACTACAAAAGTGGTAGCAGAGGAACTACAGGCAGCAATCTCATCTTCACAGGCTACTTCAGGAATCCATTTGGTCGCGTTGCATCCCGGCGCTGCAGCAACTCGATTAGCTGCAAAGATGACTTGGCCTTGCATTTAAGGAATCCACTTCTGCTTCATTGTGACCGGACGGTGACTACGGCTTCGGGGATAGCAAATCAGAAGCAGTTGGATCCCAAGGCCTTACGATGTCCCATCCGCATCCATGCTGCTGTGTCCACACCTGAACTCTGTTGGAGGCTCTGCGATGAAGGGAGAGGAGAAGAGCTTGCTGCCAACCTAGTAAGCAGCATTTTGGATGCTTTGAGAGGCCCTCAGGGGTCCTCTTTACCACGGCAAGGACCTTTTAGTGGAGAATGGCCACCGGACCCAGCTCCCCATCAAAAGTAAGCCGGTACAACCGTAGCACCAAAGGCCTGAATCACTGCAAAATACGACGTGAATTAGCTCAAGCTACGAAGCATGCTAGCCATTGAGGGGCATGAAGCAAAGATCTGTTGCCTTGTAATGTGTTTTGTATAGGGGATGGGAGGAGCTGCGTGCTGAGCTGCACGAAGCTTTAAGGCTTTTGTTTGACGACCAGACCCCTATGCCTCGCTCTTTATCAGACATAAGAATTGATTTGTCACTAAAACCTGCAGACAAAGACCCGCAGGGGTTTTTAGAAGAACGAAGTGTCTCGGCGGTCGAGAGGAGGAAGTGCAGGACGCCAGAGCTTGTTTTTGGGGTCCTGAACTCGGGATTGGCGCCTTCTGCAGCCCCCCGACAGCGTTCTCTTGCACAAGATGCTTTCCAATCTGTGGTTAAAGAGTAAGGCTTCCAATCTTCGTTGTGGTTGACCCTCTGGATCCCCAGTGGTTATCGCCACCACTTTCTCGGTGTTAGTCCCAGCTATGGATGCAGCTCTGTCACATATCCCACGCCGCTTGCTGTTGTTGGCTGTCTATTCAAGCGCTATGGGGAGCCCCCGGGGTACTTCGTGTGCTGTGGTGGCAATTACATGGGGGCTCGGTATCCCTTTGTTCGCTGTATTTGGTCCTCCAGGCATTTCGCGCTAATGCCCCGCAGCGCCGAAGCAGTCAACTTGGACAAACTGCTAGCGGTAGTAGGGCCTCTGCGCTTTTTAGACATGCTATGCATACTACTTCAGCCCAAGCAGCAGCCGGAATATCAACACAAACATCAGGTGCAGCAGCAGCAAGATGACGAAGGGGCACAGCACCACGAACAAGAGCATCAGAACTTGATGCTTCAGCAGCTGCCTACACGACTCAGTCCGATGTCTCTAAGCACCCTCCTCAGTCGGCTCTGCGAAACTCAGGGTCGTCCTCTCTTTGAGGCTCCCAAAATCTTTGCTGCCTGCTGGGCTGCAGAGAACCCCGAAAATGTATGATTTCCTCTAGGGCCTATGGGCGTTACCGGTAGCAAGCCCAAGACTATTCCCGAAAGCTCTTCTACCCTGTTTACGCATCGATAAAGCATGTTACAGAATTTAGAAGCCCATGTTAGGCATAGACGGCTTCCCTGTGATTTGCTTTTCGCCTATATGAATAGTGGCAGCACGTGCCTCTGTCTGCTTTCTTATTGTATTACCAGCACTTAGCATGCCAGAGTTAGTGCGTCCTCGGCAAGTAGGGTTAAGTCATAGGGCTCAGAGTATGGGTTTTCTGTGGTTTCCAGGCTGAGAATCTGACCATGACTGAGTCTCGCGAGGCCCTGTGCCGGCCTCTGAAGGGCACGTCTATTTCTTGGCGAAACTTCATCGACGTGGCCCAGCAGCGACAGAGCGAGGCATTTCTTTTACATGTTTTTGGATGCATAAGGGGTTCTGCTCTGCAGAGAGCAGCTGCATCGCTTCTGGAAGACAAAGACCCCCGTACCGGTGTGTTCACCTGTTTGCTGGTGCTACACATTTGGACGTCTAGGAGTACGGTCTGCGCTTATTGTTTTCTCTAGAGACGGCGCATCATGCATTGTATACCCTTTCGATTTTCAACTGCTAATTTGAATAAGCATGTAGAGGTTTATCATATGTATTGCGTAGCATGACATAAGAAGGATGCAGACATAATGGACTTTACCGTCAGCGCCGTAGGCGACCTACGCAGACACACACACACACACAGAGACACACACACACCACCACCACCACCACCACCTACCTTTTCCACTGCATTCTCCTTGCCCTGTCCCTTGCCGCGTCAATTAAGTGTCAAGGTCCATGTAGCTTTTGTATTTACTTGGCTGCAGGTCTGCCGTTGGATCCCTGGGCATTCCTGATGAGTCGTCGCCTGAGATTCCAATCCAGCGAAGGGTCACCCCGTTCGGAGTCCTCCACCTCACGGCCCACCAATCAGAGGCCCTCGTCAAAAAGTGAAACAACATCTCTGAATATTGATCCAAGCGCACAGAAACACGATGCTGTCTGCATTGCTGCTCCAGGCAGCGGTAACGGTATTCCTTGCTTGTTGCCGGCATCTGCAGTTCGTTTTATCAGGACACCCCAAGAAATTGGAGAGTACTTCGAGGCTCTTAGGCGGCAGCAGCAGCAGCAAACTAAGATTTTAGAGACGGATCAAGACATCAAAGAGACACTTGTCCGGGGTGGCACACCGATCCCAGAGCGACCCGTGACGGATTCTACTGTGTATTCGCTCGTGCGCCACCGGCGGTTTTCGCTACAAGATCTCCAGGAGCGCAACCGCTTCGCATGCGGGCCCTCTACGAGGGCCAGAGTAGAAGCATCTCTGGGTGCCCCTCCCTGTGGGGCGTCTCCTCCCGCCACAGACACCTCATCGGGAAGCTTCGCAGCCCGGAACGGGGAATTTTGGGGTCCCTTGAAGGGCGGCCCCCACGGGGAATTTTTGTTTCCTCTTGAGATTGGAGAGCCTGGAATTGCTGGTTTGCTGCCTCTTGCAGTTGGGCTGCGTGTGATTGGGGCCCCTCCTCATACGGCATCTCTTATGTGTCTCTCCGTTTCCTCGGGGACGCTTATCGTTGACCTCCTAAACAGGCAGACAGCATATGTTACAGCCGTAGAGCGGCTACTTCAGTGGCTGCTAACAAATCCCCTTCTGGTGAAGGTCGTATTTGATGCGAAGGAAACGCTTGAGAGGCTCGCCGTGGGTCCTGTTCCCTTCCAAGAACCCCTGGGCTCACTTGTCCACTGTATTGACCTCAGGTCCGTACATCCAAACTCTAGACCGAGACAAACGCGTTCAAGTGCTCCTGCCGATTCCTGCTGTTGCGGACCTACTTCGGCATTTACTCGAGCCATTGTGTGTCAGCTGTGAGGATGCAGGCAGCCTCGGATTCACAGAAGGGTAAGGATCATGCGCCCTGAAGCGGACGCGATTCGAAGAGATGAACAGTTCACAGAATCCCTGACGTACCGCAACGAGAGGCTCTTTAGGGACCTGCTCAATAACCAGCATCAATCGGAAGAGGATCTCTATGAAATGGAAACAGGAACAGAAGTCTTGACCGTGGGTAGGTCCCAAAGCCTCGATAAAATCCTGAATTCGCATGCCGTAAATTATAGTATTCATTTTGTTTTCTTGTCACGAAGTCAGCGTTTCCTTCAGGCACTCGTCGGACTCTAAGCCTCTTAAGAAGCGCTCTGCTGGGGGGTAGCATGGGTGGCCTGTCGGAGCCTTCCAGCACCTATCGCAGCAGCGCTCTCAACAGAAGGCCCCTCGACCCTCATGTGCTATATGATGTAGCAGACGAGAGCTTTTCTCTCCTAGTTCTTGAGCGACGACTCAGGCAACTGCAGTTATATCCAAAATCCATCCTTGGAGGTTCGGGAGTACATGCTTTATTATTCGGTAACCCCAAAGCGTACACTTTAACCCCTAAATTTGAAGGTCCACTATCCCATGAGCGAAATAGCTGTGTTGCTTGTGCGAATAGAGCACCTAATTTACAGGGCTGAGCGCTTTTCGATTAGGGTATTTGCGCCTTTTCCGCATGTGTCTGTCTGTGAGCACAGAAAAGACTGCGCCACCAAACTCGTGGCGTGTGGATAGAGAACGGTCAGGAGCTCAACTAAGAAGAAACTTACAGAAGGTCCTAGGGGAATTCACCTCAATACTCTAAAATTGCATTCCAGAAAATTCCCTGATTACGCAGCATTAACCTTATAACCCCAGGCGCCACCTGCACAAGATGTCTACGGTTGTCTACCCTGTTTTCCACTCTTTCACCGCCAGCAGGCACACCATGCGCTGGGCTCGTTCCACAGTTCTGCCACGAATGGCATCTGTTGACCTCTCAAGGCACTTCCTTCAAACTCACCCTAGGATGGAGCTGAGGAGAAATTAGTTGTCACTAATCCTTCTTAGTAAGGTTTTTTGAGTTACTCGGGGGTGTCTTCACTGAGCTCTGAAGCGCCTCGCTCCCCCATGTTCTGGGTGGCTGGAGAGTTCCGGTTGCCCTCACCCTCCGCCACACTGAAGCCCACAAGGAGGGGCAACTTTAAGGCTGATACAATGGCATGTAGATCTTTGCTTGTTAGGTCCCTGTTTTCTGAGAGCAAACCAGAAACATCCACGATGCCCTCGAGAGCCTCCAGGGGCCCTTGGGTGCCTTCCAAAACCGCATGGGTATCCAACAACGGATCCTTGAGCATGGCCTGCGACTTCAGTAAGACCTCGTCTTGGTCGTATGGCAATCTGGGGTTCCTCCAAGGATCCACCCCTTCTGTGAGTTCCAACGCGATGGGGGAAGGTTCAAAGGTGCTGGTGTTTTTATTTTTGCTGCTGCCGTAGGTACTAACAGTGCTGCCCTGTGCAGCAGATAGCGCTGGCGCCTCAGCATCAAGTCCGAATGCCATGTCATACTCAATCCCGATCTGCGGCATCCTTGCCTCTCCCTTATTTCGCTGCTTCTCTAGTTGTACTTCCAGTTGCCGTTGCTCATGTTCCATGGGCGTCCGTGCACCCGCTGCCAGCAGAAGGCGGTCGATCAGTTGACTTACAACGCTTGTTGTTTCCGGTAGCACACCTAGGATCACCACGTTTTGCTCAATATCTGCAGCTGTAGCTAGCATCTGATGCTGCAGCTCTTGTTGACGCTGTCGTTCCATCTGCTCCTGCATCTGCAGCAAAAGCCCTGATGCCTTCCGCATAAAAGCTAGGGCAGCAAGTCGCTGTGCAGTAAGTGCCTTAGCTTCCTTCTGTGTAGCTTTCCTTTGCCGCCTAGCCTTTGAAAGATGAAGGATGTCCGAAAGAATGGTGATCAGCAGCATACACACCAGCCCAGCGGTAGCACCTTTTACTGCACTATTTACAACATCACGTCTAGGAGAAGGGTCGTCTGACCGTGGCCCCAAATTTATGGGCACCTCATATCCACGATCCCCTCCAAGGGTAAAACGTGCCACAATGCCGGTGGGCAACCCCAGCTCTTTGGTTGCCCCTACTGAGGAGGCAGCAGTGGTTGCTGTACTCACGTCAGTGTGGTCGAGAGAGACACCGTTTGCATGTGCCAAGGCGAAAGCATCGAACTGCAGCAGTAATGAGGCAACAACGTACGAACTAGATATCATTTTCACCGAGGTTGTTAGACGCCCTACTAGGGCCACTGTTTGCCCTCTTCTTGCCTGTACCGCCCGGCAGATGAGCTTTAACAACTCCCCTACTTGGGGAGAGCTGCTGTTGTTCGCACTGTCCCCACGTCAGGGAGGTTCCATGGTGCCGATCCATTGATAACGCCTGCTGCTGGTCTGGTCCCCGCCGCTGCTTTCTCAAAGGCAACAGCAACCAAACTGCTCAGCGAAACAAGTTTAAGCACCCAAATAATTCGAACACTGATCTGACGATCACGGGGGAACAGCAGTCGCAGATAATGGCTCTCGATTGTGCATCGCTCGGGGGCACAGGCTACCGGAAGGAGTTCCAGCGGCGGAATAGGGGCGGAGATGAGAAGGCAGCGGCGCTCGTTCTACACTTTGATTATATGCAGGACGTTCCTTTTACTACAACTCTTATTTCAGCAGCTTCGGGAGCGGCAGACGGTCTATACTTGTGTGCCTTATGCTACATGAAGTTCGACTACAGCGGGGCCATTGTAGCGGCAGCAGGTAGCGCCGGGCCACAGCATGCAACAACAGCATGAATTTTGAGACAGCAGGGCTTTCTTGCCTGAGGCACTGCACTGTTGCATGGAGCATGGAGCACCAAAAGAGCCGCAGCCGCTATGTGTGCTGCTGCAGCATTGGGTAGGAGCACTGAGCTAAGCATGACAATCCTACATGCAACCATTCTCCACTTCCTGCGCCTGCTGCTATTACTGCAGCCTCAGCAGGTATCATCAACAAAATGGTTCCTCTTCGGAAGACCCCATACCTTTGCCCATGACTTGTACCGTACAAGACAAACGGTAGGTTGATACTTCAGCTGCTACGGCAGCAGTAGGAGCCGATAGTGCTGAAGCAGCAGCTGGGTGCATATTTGAGTTGCTGCAATTTTAGAGGGGTGCATATGTTGCTGCTAGTATCTCCAGGCCTTCGTTACCCTTTGTGCTGCCTTTGCAAGTTCTGCTGCAGCAGCGCGAGGCGGCTGTGGAAACCAAATGGATAGAGCAGCCCCTAGATCATTTCGACCCAGTCATCCAGGCAGAGGGACTCACCTGGAGGCAGCGTTACTTTGAATTCTTGCACCCCAAGGACCAACACCAGCAGCAGCAGCAGCAAAATCTGCCCACGCCGATGTTCGTATACATCGGGGGTGAAGCAGAGATTTTACCTACAGATATCACAGAAGGTCCGCGCCTGCTGCTGAGGCTACAACGATTTTCGTCCAGTGCTTTTTAATGCATCGCATCGGTTATTCTTTGAAGGATTCCTGATGGCCATGGTTTCTTTTGCGCCCTTCCTCTGATATTCATGCGTCCTTCAGTGAGTCTCTGGTTTTTACTTCTGCCGTGAGGAATTGTCACTGAAATTTCTGCTGTCTCTTTGCTTTATTGGAGTACCTCCTTGTCAGCGTAGTCGCCTTCGGCTTCTTTCCCATGCGAGTTTCACACCCCTTGTCTCTGTCCCTCTCTCTGCCTCTGTGTGTGTGTGTGTGGGGGGGCTTCAGGTCACTTTGCGATCCTTCGCACAACCTTCTCCGCTGATGCATATGCCCTTGAGCATCGATTCTACGGGCAATCAAAGCCTCTACCCTCTTCAGACTCAACGAGCCTCAGATGGCTTACTATACAGCAGGTTTGTCCCTATGCTTTAGGGGCTTGTATGTAGGGTTCACAGTTTGAGGTCTCAAGCAACAAACGTGGACCTGTGGAAAAAGAGGGTCATCTCTGTCTCCGGTCAAGGGGTCTAGTAGCCGGATACTGCTATGCAAACTGCTGCTACTGGTGCACTCTCACCTTCAGGCTCTTCTGCCTTTCGCTTGATGGACTGATGCTCGTGATTCTCCATGTCATCTCCTGACTTCCTCCCTTCGAGCCTTTTGTTCCGTCACGCCTTCTTGTATTGTGTCTTTCGGTGGCACTCTGCGCCATATTTCGCTGCCTCTCTCCTTCAAGGCTTTGGCTGACTTGGCCTTATTCGTAACGACGGAAAGACTCAAGAGAGCAAAGGCCCAAGGTGTCTCCCCACACGAGATACCGGTAGTCGTGTTTGGGTGCTCCTACCCAGGTGCGCTGTAGCACGAGAACGTGCATATAGCATTCGATGCATGCATTCGTCCCCATCCGCTGTCATTGGCCCCGATTCCCTTCAATTTCATTGTGCATATAATCGAATTCGCAAGTGAACTAGTAGTTACCTCAGATAGCGTGAGGAATGGCATCAAGATTTGCGCCTTTATCTTAACACTGCCTGTCCGGGAGTTTAGGTTGAGGGTGCAGAGCTTGGCGTTTTGGATTGGGGCATTGTGGTTTTCGGGTGCATCAGGAGCTTTGGCTGCCTTTAGCCGCATGAAATATCCATTCCTCATATCTGGGGCCATCAGTTCATCCTCCCCCATTAAAGCTATTGAGGAGTTCCGAGCTTTCGATTCTGTTGTTAAAAACAGTCTTCCCAATTCCTGCAGAGACGCTGCTGCCGCTGCTTTTGCAGCCCTCAACAACAAAATCAATGAAGGACACATCGTAAATCTCAAATTCTACACGTGAATGCGGACACTAGCGAATTCGCGCCCTGCTTACATGCTGAAAGCCCAAAAGCCCCAGATTTGAAATGTTTTGTCGCTAAGAGATAAGGCGTATGGCTAATGAAACCCCAGAATTTACGGTATAGGGTTTGTGAGCAGGATGAGGAGCTTCGTCGGTTTGGATGCCAAGGTGTTGCGAGCAGCAGCACTCAGGAAAAAGTGGCGTTCCTGTACTCCATCGTTGACGCAGTTGCGGAAGCTGTTCAAGTAAGACTTACGGCTTACAATCCTGACCCTGTTGAGCACACAGAGCGCTGGGAAGGCAGTAGTTTTGCTGACTAAGTGAGGAAATAGGGTTTTCCGTTGGTGATTTGCAGTATAATAGGCCCGTTGAGCGTCCTTTGATTGACAGTTTCTGCACGCTATTAGGAGCCCTTGCGGGGCCAACGCATGAGGGAGCTGCAGATACGCTGACCGAGACTATTGCCGGGAAATTCAGCGGCTTTAACGCGCATGAAAAGTTCCACCTAAATGAGAAGTTCCACCGCAGTGACGCAAGGAAAGGGGAGCTTCAGGGAGAGGCTGCTCAGGAAGTTGCAGGGAACCCGGTAGAGAGGGAGGCAGGGGAGGTCAGAGAGGAGGCACTGAGCGGCAGCCACGGACGAGGCCAAGCAGTACAAAGCTCCGAGGCACACACAGAGAAAAGCCGAAGAGAAGAGCGCCTTCTTCAGGGTCTCGCACAATACTTTGCAGAATCCCTAAAGAGGAAAAAGGCGAAATGCAAGGACGTAAATATGCTTGCAGCGACGGAAACCAAACTTGGTACGTTTTAGACTTCGGAATTTCATCCCAAGTTTTGTAGTTGTTCTGGTACATGGACTAGTTTTCGCCGTGCGACTGGGCATTTACGTGTGTTTATAATCGCCTTGATATTTCAAGGGGCTCCTATGATATCAGTAGCTCCCCCGCAGTGTGGTGCTCCCACATTTTTCAGACTTATGCTACCATGGCTTTACTTGTCCTGGCGTTCATTGCATTCAGAGAAGTGTTTGGAACCTGTGCTTTGCAGATAACTCTATACTGTCGAATACAAGGCTGTGGATGTGGCAGAGTTGTGCTCAGTTTGGTTTTTGGCAGGTCGGGCAAGCCCTTGAACCAAAACCATTGCTGCCTTATAAATCATGATTCCTACTTGCTAATTGTTGCCAGCCGTGCTTTGCTCTGTGCTGACGGTGCCGCGCAGATGCGTGCGGGTTTTGATGACCTCTGTACCTCTTAATCCGCTGTGTACTGCTCAGGTTGGATATCCCGGGAGTTTGCGTCCTCAGTCTATCAACGTGCAGTTCCATCTTGATGTCTGCAACAAGCTCTTCCCTCTCCCAAGTAAGGACAACCAAACCCAACTGTGGCATATAGGCAACCAGATATTCCGTATCCTCAAAGCTGTACATCGTCTTTTGAGCCCCCATGTAATAAGCTGTTGCAAACCAACAGATTGTTATGTTTACCCGAGGCCATGAAAGCCTTGAATTGGGGCTGACGTTTTGGTGTATGACAGAGGGCTTGTTCACCGACCGGGGCATACAGGAGACGAACGCCTGGGGGGGTGGAAGACAACTGGGGATTCTCGGTGCAGCCTCAGAGATTCACTTTACTAACGGAAAGGTCGACCCATGGAGCCGTCTCTCGATCCTCCACGTTGACCCACTCACACAAGAAAAACAGCACGTCTCAGCTTTCGTTATCGAAGTACATCATCACGCCTAACTACCGCGGTAGTACACAGCATATTTCCATCTGCTGCGCAGTGGGAGCACCCATCTTTCTCGTAATCCTTATTGATGCTGTACGATTCAGCCCCAGGTCCCTCTTGGCTTTGTGCGTGTTTTTTGCGACGTTAGGGAGGATCTCATTGTATGGACTTCTATGAGCCCGCAGCGTCGGATAGCACGCTGTTGCGTGAGGGTAGAGAAGCCATTAAGGAGGCGGTCAAAGGATTTATCGAGAGGCATTATGCAGCAATAAGCAGCGGTACTATACCTAATGTAGAGACCGTAACAAATGATTCTAAAAGTTATGCAAGCGGAACCACAATCTACAGTTTCTCCACTTCCGAGCTCTAGCGCGAACGAAACGAATGCCTTGGGCTTCGGTCCTCTATTTATAATTAATTGAAAGAAGAGCGTCCTCGATGCCATTTACTGCTGCACCAAGAGCGATCCTAGCAAGAAGGGAACGCCTGGTGGGCTAGCAGGCTTGCAAGGACTGTCCTTAGGCCTATCTTCGGCCTGAATCCTTTTGCCAAAAGCCTTTAGGGGCCCCCAACTCAGGGGCTACCAGAATGCAGCAATCCGCCAAACTAACGACGGCTTCACATCTGAAGCTCCATGTCTTCTAGGAGCTATTGAAGAGGTCCGTCTGCAACTCAGGGAGCGCCAAGGTATCGCCACAGTTCAGGGTCTCGAAGAACGGATAGACCTGGATGAATGGCTTTTTAAGAATTCGGCACGGATAGGACTGCAAACAAGAAACGTGCGAAACCGCAGAAAAGCCAAGTTAAAAATATAGAGCACCCATGCACTGTCAAGAAGCTGCGAGGGGCGCGTCCATTCGGTTTTCTACTAAAAATGCACCAAAATACTTGGGTTGCATAGTCCCCTGGCTGGCTTACAACTGGTACTTTATGAGGTAGCACGAACGAGGCTTTCATTGAGGTTCTCAAAATTTGAATCGTGATGTGCAGTGCACTTATGCCGACCGATAACCTTAGGGCCACTATATCTCCACGCCTGAGACTTCGCTTCCAAGTACAAACCGGAGTGGGGTGAACTGTGTGGTACGCAGAAGAACTGAGGGAGCGCAAAAGGTTTGGCACACGGCACAAGGCTCGTTGCTTTTTTCATGTCGTTACGCACGCAGGTGTGTGCATGCATGTTTCAATGTATGTCTGCGTACTGTATCCGCAGTAAATGCATCCACTCAGATTAATCACGGAAATGTGTATACTTCTTCGGGATCATCAATATTAGATGTGTACCGCTAGTTGATGGTGAACGTAGGAGTGCGAGGAATGGCTAGTCCCCGAAGGCAATCGAGCTTTCCGCTTTGCAGGTGATTTGTGTGGGTGCTTGATGGCCCTATCACTGGTTTTTGTGACATACTGCTTAGCAGTGGTAACTTCATCACACTAGAATGATGCTTACTCTAGCTTATACCCAAATACTGTTTTCTACAGTTTTCACCCACAGTGGATCAGTCCCGATACTTGCCGTAACGAAGGCCTTGGCCTCGTGGTCGAAGTAACACGCCAGTTCTGCGGTCCACACACAAGGAGCAATTCAGATAGGCAACCCACGATAACAAGCGATCGAGAAAGATGAATATTAGGGAGGCAGGCATCTTGTACAGCTAATTTAGCCTCGGCCGTAGACACGGCCAAAAGCTTGCATCGTAGGCAGGAACTCCTGAACAAATGCTCAATGCTCTGCACGGCTGTACATCCAGCAACCTCATTTGCCGTAAACCCCGATTCAAGTGGAATCCTTACTGCCCTTGTTCCCGTGGTCGTCTGTAGCAACTCCTACATGTATGGCCCCCTTCTCAGTGCGCACTATCTCGGTGGCGTACAGGACTTCGCTGACAAGGCGTGGAGACCCGATGGTCCACGCCCACTGCCTGCCGGCCCGCTGGTTGTTAGCTCGTGTTATTGCTGTCGGGTAGAGCGAGCCTCGCCACTGCACCTCGTACTCACAGTTTTCCTGCACCACAAGACGTGTGCATGCATTCAGATACACGTAGGCACGCATGTGCATGTGTAGGCACTCATTACAGCAGACCATGTAGGATATCTCATCCAATTTTGTGGAGATGGAAGGATGGGCGCAAGATTATGTACAAAGATATCTTCAACTGTATTTGGAAAATTTTGTAGTTCCACCATATAATCCAGCGTATCTGCACAAAGGCGTCTACGCTTCTATCGACTGGCCGCGGGCACATGAAACAACAGCTTTATTTGCCGAGTAGGACGCTAGCCCAGAAACAGGTAGACGCACTAAAGAACGCGCAATTATTATATAGATAGTCCCTAGGAAATCATATTATCACGGATATGAGCGCAGAAGACGAACAAGCATGCAGACTATACAGCTTGCGCAGGCAGTGAGATAAGGACATATGCAGAGGATCTGTGCATTGGTGTACCAAAGCAGTCAAGCATAATATACCGCTATGCGGTATTAGAAGAACGTGCGCATCTCTAACAGCGTGTTGATATCTGACTATTGGCGCATGTATACTGAAAAAGTGCATCAGCTTATAGGGGTCTGGATGTAGAACGTACTACTGGAGCTACAGCTGCACAGTCATGCACACCACGTTTGAAGATCGTTGTAAGAGCGGCTAGCTGATGTAGGCATAAATTATACATGTACAACTAACCGTCCAGGGAAAGACTCTGGGCTTCCACTCGTTCCCAGAGAACTTGCGCAGGCAAGCGTTCAAGATGATAGAGTCGAGTTCGGGCTCGCGCACATCCTGCAGCCTCTGAGGGGACATGCTACAAAAGCGGATAGCTTTGTAGATGGACTGCAGAAGCATACGCAGACACTGATCTCAGCAGCGGCTGTAACTCATGCAAATAGTGCAAGAGCCTTGATTTTTCAGCCAGGTAATAAGGAATATTACTAGCTGCCCAAAAAATCAAGGCCTTTGTTTCACTTGGGGAATACCATCGGATTTCTCCACCCAGGCATTTGGTGCAATGAAATGATAGTTTTTACTGCATAAGCTCTCCATGACAAAACGCAACAAATCATTTGAGTAAAAGGATAAATGCACGGCTGACTGTTGTATTAACAGCAAAATACCTGTGCGTCTTCGATAATGATTGAAGGATCTGAAAGCTCTCCAAAATTCTCGATATATTGGTGCAACCAAGCTGCGGCCGATAAGTAAACTTGCATCTCATCCAATTGCAAGTTGTCCTGAGTGGATCACAGAGCACAGATCCTAGAGGCACAGCAACCTACAGCCTTCGCCGTGACATTGCACAAAGGAAACTAGAACCAATCCGTAGAACGGACATTCGACCAAGAATGGCAGCACTGAAGGCAGACTACAGTGGTCTTTGGTTCTTTTGAGTGTGAAGCGTACGTGTTCTAAGATTAAGGCCATGGCCTGTGGGCCCAACTGCATGTGCTTCATTCCTGTTAATGACAACAGAGCAAGTACCATCCAGCCACGCTACATAAAAACTATCAGAAGGTGTGTTGTTCAGCAGAGGCCGTCATACGGTACTGCGAACAGATTCACTGAGCATGTATGGCACACACACTGGCTAACCAGCAATTGGGTGATTTCCTCATCATGGATGGCAGAGCTACAGATGACGCGCAAGTGCGCAGATCTAAGAGGGTCACAAGAAATGCGCGAAAGCTATTCCGCAAGAATGCACATAAAATCCTTGGATGGCAGACTGCATATGTGTTGTGTAGAAAAGCGCTTGATACTTGCGTGGTACGGAAGCACCAGAAGACCACATAAATGCCAAATATGAAGCGATGTTTAAGGCAAGCAGAGATGAAGAGCGAATTACCTGAAAACAGCGCGAAGGCACAGTCACAGAGTACTCTTGCACATTCTTTGAGGATTTGTTCGCAGCCAGCTGCTTCAGAGGAGGACGCCAGGTGCGTTAGGGCTTCCATGTTCATTGGCGCTGAGAGGGGTTCCAGCACCTCCTTGCATATCTTGTCAATCTTGAAGCGACTCGCTTCTAAGTACACTGACACCAACAACATCGGATTGCCGTGAGTGATGCTTGCCTTGTAGCTGTAGCCACAACAGTCCCGAACCGAAAGTATAAGGATGGTTTCGAGCAGCGTGGTGAGTGCAGGGTGACTCCATACAGGTAGCAATGAAGTACACATAGCAGTGTAAAAGTAGCTTTGAGTCGAGATCGATGTAACTGTATCGTATGTGGACGGTACAGGTTCTATATAAGGGCCTTTCAACAAAATCATAGCTACATTAGGCCCACCCGTAAATGTAGTTAATGATGCAGCGAAGGGCCTCTGGATTTTGGCATTCAATGATGTACTTTAGCATCTCCTGTCGGTCTGGGTGGTCTGCAGGAATAGTGCAAAAGTTGACCGAATGGACTCCATAGCTAAAAGAAAGTCCTCCAACAAACCTATAAATATTTCACTCTATGTATATTGTCATACATATATGCATGCACATATTCTCACGGTATGTGAGCATCTTTTGCTTTTGTATTCTAGCTGAGCCTCTCGCTAATTACGTATGTAGGTCCATGTGCAGCCAAGCAACTGTTATTGGGAAACGTGTCACTATGTAACACTGATTTGCGCATCTAGATTTTTATTCAATTCCTGTGCTTACCTGAATACAGTAATCTCTGTTTGTGCTTCTCCTCCAGGGCTGTTATCTCAGTTAGCCAGATAGGCGAACTCAGGCGCAAAATGGCGCTGTGTACGGGAATCTTGAACATCTTTTGGGGCACCTGAAGCAAATATGAATGGCGTGGTCCCAAACTATTATTCTTGTGATGAGAGTTTCGCAGTATCGAGTTCATTTAGTGCAAGGCGAGTACAGAGGTGAACGATGAGTAAACAGAACCCTACGCGAGCAGGATTCAAAGGTAGATGAAGAAGCCAGAAGTATCTCAACCTATTCAGTAATTCATCAAAAGCGGCAAACCGTTACATCCTTCACAGCTTATAGTTCTGTGACCGGCCAAGCCTCGCACATGAAAACACATAACTGCCTGTGCTGTGAACCAGTGCTTGCTGGGATTTGTGATCTACATGAGCTCTCCTCAGCGCTGCCTCTGAGCAGTCCCCATTGCGATTCGCAGGCGTATCCTCGCGTTTTGTGAAAGGCATCAGCACCACCATGAGGTCGCAAGTCCCGAGACTCCGATGCAGCCTGCAAGTGGCGCAAGAGGCCGCAGTTGTTAAATGGTGTAAGCGTGTTTTTGCATATACATGGAAGCATACTGCAGAATGTAGAGCCATGCTCAACGCACAAACTGCTGCGTACAGGAAAGTACAGACCTGCAGAAGCCGACACTTGGAATGTTAGGGTGAAACACACCTTGCATGGGCGCACAGCTTTGGCAGTAATTCAATTTACTTACAAAATTGAGACTAGAGAGATGGCCTTAGATTCTGTTTGGTGAATCTCTATATCAGTACGATACTCTACGGTTCTATGTACGGGTGAACTAGCTGTGCAAAAGTGGGCAAGGCGTTTCCTCAGAGATGGGTCCTTATGCTGTATGTGAGTGGTTGTACACTACATTCCGTGATATAGAAGGGTGAAGCCTCACGCTTTGACGTTAAGGACAGACTGTATATCTGAATTTTGATCAGAGAGGTTCATGGGCATCATTTCCACTACTTCCAAAGTCTCTTCCGGAGGTGCTTGCATCCGCTGGGGTTTCTCCATACGTAACACCATCGCAGCATATGCCTCTGTAACGAGAGGTTAGGGGAATACACGCGCGAACAAGCAGACAATACATGAAGGGAGAAAAACTCAATAAAGCATAGGCAGATGAAAGTACGACAGCGAAAGCCAACGGCTACAGCATGGCACGTTTACAGTTTGTCCCCAACCCTAGGCACCCCTTGCTAAGGTGAATATCCGTCCAGCACGCTTCCTGTATATAAGTACATGATTGCTAAAAAGCGAGCAGTAACGCACAATGAGGACCAAGGTAACGCGGGTCATCATTCCTTCTGTCTTTTGTCAGTTATGCCCCTGTCTCCCCTCTTGTTTCGTACCTACCAGTCATGATACTGGGCAACTGTTCCAAGAGGGTTTTAGATGTCTCCTCTCCCGCCATTCTGAAGAGGGTCCCTCCCCTCTTGTCGAAGAAGCCGCTTTGGATCCACTTCACTATGCGCAGAGCATCGTATGGACCCTGAAGCAGAAAGCCATGAGCTAGAGATCACAATATACGATTAGAGGTATGATCGCTACTGAAGTCCTGTAGCACACTCACGAGCCTACTATAAACCTTTAGGGGTGCTGCAACAGAGCTCGACAATGTGACGCAACAGGAGGCAGAGGACGCAAAGGACAGCAATGAACTACGAGACCTTCAGCCAGTCGGTCAGCAAGATGCAGACACACAGCAGAGCACTACAAATAGAATATAAAAGGTAAACCACATAGCTTCACTAGAGACACGTGGAGAAAGCAGGAGAAAGTGGGGCGACAGGGCACAAAGGTAAGCATATTCCTGCAATGTCCAACTCACCTGAACGGACATAAAGGCGAACTACAATAAGGAGATGGACGATGAAATTAAGGAGGCATGCATGAACTCCCTACCTGTGTCTTGCCAAAGTCGTCAACATACTCCCAACGATGAAGAGGCACCTGCTTCGCCCGCTCCACGGTGAGGGATTCGACAGGTCCATAGGCACCGCCAGGGCAGGCAAGGGCTGGGCTCTCGTCGGGAGTATCTCGGTGCAGCGTATCCATAGAAAGCTGCTAAGCGAACACAAAAGAACGGACAGCTTGCAGAGTGATAAACTCCATGCATTAAGACCGAAATTTCATGGTGCGATATTCCGTTCATTGACTGAAGCCCAGCAGGCAACTCTTCAGTAACACGCAACGGAAAAAAGCATTGATGTGAAAGGCTTTCATCAAGCCCGAGACATTGAAACCTTACGCATCTTTTCATTTTGGGCGTGTCCTCTTCTCGTGAAGCAAGAAGAGGGGGCTCGGGCTCCAGACAGCCTTCAATTTTTAGTAGTTCCTCCATCTTCACATAAGGAAAATTCTGAACTTAGCCCGTACAGCGAATGCCCAAGTGCGTATGCTGGTTTTGCTGTACTGAGTTGCAGGTCTTCAAGTGGTCAGGTCGCTGTAAGGGAGAATGTACCGGGACAGAGTGAAAAGGCCATAGCAATCTGAAACAACTAAAAGGGGATATAACAAATTACTAAAGATGAAAAGTGTGCGAAATATATAATGGATAGTGTTTTTTTCAGTTCGCAAAGGTCCGACTGTCTAGGACTTTATGCCCATGCATTGCTCCGGGGGCTCCAATAAGGTCGACTGGGTCTCTGTCTTTTGAACAACTCTCCGATTAAACATTAAACAGTTGACTAACTCACGCCTGGGCATAACTAAATACCTTTCAGCAGTGCGGAACATGAAGAAACTTCTCAAAAAAACACCATGCCACTATCCACTTTGGCAAGCTGATGGCCAATCACACATAACCTGGATGCTCTACCGTCGTGGAGAACCTATAATTGAAATCCCAACAGAATAAGGACATCGAAAACAATAAAAGGACTTTTTAGAGCTCGTTCGCGAAGGGTTCATGGATGAAGTACACTAGAGTGCGCAAGCATTAGTTCTTGATTTGCCGGACCATTTCGTTCTCTCAGTAAAACAAAAGCAAAGCACTTCGCTCTCAGTCTGCCAGAAAAACCAAAAGGCTTAAGCCTGCATGGTATATATTTGACTTCCTGCTCCCTTACAGTTGTTCCGCTGGTAGGTGCTCTACTAGTACAATTCCAGGAAAACTCTAGCGGAACAGAGTGGCAGACTTCTAGAACTCCGAGAGACGCCTGTAAACCGCAGCAGCCTTATTACCGAAATTAATTTTTAACTGGACTGAATGTATTGTGTGCAGAAAGTTCAATAATCGAAGACTGGATTCCTTGCACATGGGAAACTCATCGTTTATTTCCACTCTAGGAACGCCGTAGACGCTGGAAGATTGGCCGAAATGCTTCCTTTCCATAAGCTGAGCCGCATGGATATGTAGAGCCCCAGGTCGAAATATTTGCATACCAGCACATCCCCTTCCGAGAACTTCTCATATCCCATGATTTTGCTGGCGTTCGTTTAGCTTTCGGCTATTCGTTCCTACAATAACGTTCGTTTTGGGCCTTCACAACAAACTTATCACCCGCAGATGGCTGCAAATATATATCAGAAGGTTAAGAAGTGACATAAAAAAGAGCTCCCCCTATTCTTTCCATTATCTCACACGATGCCCCCGCTTCTGGCACGACATCCCATTTTGAAGTCGCCGCAAGGGGACACTGAACTTTATAATCAAGACATACTTAGTAAAGTACAGCTGAGAGTTTCCTAAACGAGGGCCGACCTTTCACTCCCGGCACCCCTCAGAGTTACGGCATCAGGTAAGAGCGACAAATGGGGTGCAAGCAGCTACACCCTTTAAGTATTTCGTCCATTTACAGCTAGTTGCACATAGCAACTAGTGCATACGCACACATTGCGGCTTCTTGTATCAAGCTAACAGTATCTGCAATAAGGTGTGTTTGAACACATAACCGACCGCGGCTGAGTGTGACGATGTGTTTTTGTCGCTTGAGCTTTATGCAACATTCGCGTACATCGATCAGCTGTCATCTGAATCCTTCCACTGCCACAGGTGGCTCGTGACTCCGGACCCCAGGACCAGGCGCGGCTTGGTGGAGGAGAGCAGTGGGTGGCAGGCAGCACAAGCCCGCAGAGAACACGGAAGGTAATCAAGCCAATTCATTGAATTTTCGCTAGTGCACAGTTCCAAATGCTGCAGGAGAAGGTGATTCGTGCGCTCTTTCCGCCTTGCAGCCTCAGGGTGGTTGACAGTGGTAATTGTAGCAAACGGGTAGGCAGGTAAGAAGTGTACCTCCGAGGTCACCAAGAAATTCGGATTCCTGTCCGTAACGGCATTCCTGGGGAATCTGTTAAGGACATAGGCATGAGCATAGCAATTTTTGAGCTGTGACAACGCAGGAGAAAGCGATTAGGCCTGTTCACTGATCCATGAATTATGACGTAAGTGCCGCCCTGGACCGTAATTCCCAGCAATTCAGCGATAAAACACATGACCAGATCAGTCCAAATCTTTCTAGGAGCTGACCGAAATTTTTAGGAAGCAGGGTTTAGAGTGATTGCGCGGCTTTAGCTGCTGAAAAGCTTGACATGACGATGCGCACTCCTCTGCCGCAGGAAGCATCCCAGGCCACCAAGGGTACCGTGGGAGCTTTCTACTGCAATGTGAGTCCCAATATGATATACGAAAACACGATCCTGAGCTTTGCGCAAGTAGGCAGTGCGGAATAGAGTGATGGTATACACATACTGAAGCCTCGCTTGGTTTTGAACTACAGCAGGCCATCCCCAACGTGGTAATGCTTCACCCTTTTGCCATTCTGAATGTTGGGACGAATAGCGAACCAGTGAGTGTCAATAGCTTGGGACGTACACAACTTGAGAGAACTTGTAAATCAGTATCGACAAAGCGATTGCGCTACACAATGGTGAGATGCATAGGGAGTCGCGAGAGCCCTTCGGCGATCGTTTTGGTGAGTCCCTTGATACAATCTAACGTCGCAATGCACAAAGCACCCAAGGCAATAGACAGATTTACTATTATCAGAGCTTTTGGAGAGCTCTTCTTAAGGCATATTAGCGATTCAAGGCGATCTGGACACTAAATGTACGCCCACAAAAAAGGTGTAAGCATTTCACACCCCAACTCACCGCACAGAGTTCTTCTAGCACTGAATACCGCTGCTTGGCTTCGGTTTAGCAACGAGAATGACAAACAACTTTTTAAAATATTGGGGAGATATCTTAGCCTTTGATTGAGAATGTCATTCACCACTGTGCTCCTAGAGCCGGTTGTTACGAAAAGAAGGCGCCAATAAATTACTGGGTAGCGCAAGCACCAGGAGTGTTGTAAGACGGCCAATAACAAACATTCATGCGGCAGCAGCTTCCTCTGCCTGGGTCACAGAATGCGTCTTTTGTAATCATATCAGTCAACAAACCAAATATGTGAGCAAATAGAGGAATGATATCTCTAAGCAGATGCAAACCAAAGGACTCGCGGCGTCCATGCGGGTGCGTTAGATAAAAGCCGCACCTTGCTCAACTTTTTGCCGGATCTGGCAGAATTTGTGCAGCTGAAACACGGTATCCCCAAACCCCGGTTGTCCTCGGGACTAGCGAACACATTTGCGCCTTCACATACTAGTGCCTTTTCCGTGAGAGCTGAAGCGCACTCCGCAGGTGCTGAGGTGCTCTTGAGCGCTTTCGCCGAAGTGTAGGACGTCATCCATACAAGCAGCGGCTGGGAACTACCAAATTCAGACAGCGTGCAGGTATACTCGAGTTCGCGAGTGCGGGTATTAAACGCCAGATTTTTGCCATCAGAGTGAGTGGCAATTTCACAGAAAGCCTTTGTGAAGTCGAAAACCGAGTAGGCTGCTGACCTGCGTAATTCGTCAGGAAATGCGCCAATACGGGCCATCGAAAACTTCTTCTCCTTAGCACTGTTGTTCAGGCATAGAAATTCAACGCACATGTGCCACCGTTCGTGCTTTTTGGGCAGCAGCATCGGGTTATGCCTAAAGCCTCTGATAGATTTGTGCCTTCTACCGTTTTCCAAATAATCATCTGCATTCAGCTCAGTCTTTTCTTAATGTTTTAGAGGCTTCCTATATCGTTGAACATGGCTTGGTGCTAACCCGGGGATCAGCTTAAGAAGCTGAGCTGGACGACCATCAGGTGGCCAGCCTTTTGGCAGCTCGTCATTAGTAAGTACAAAAGGGTGAACGTTTCCTTGATATTTGCCCACTTGCTGTTCATATGCCTGAAAACTCGGTTAAACGTTTTAATAGTGAGGGACTTGCACCGACAGTAAGAAGGGATGCACTTTCAATCTCATAGCCGTGGCAAGCACACTAAACTTCGCAGTGCGCAGCTGCGATCGCATGCGCGCCTCCTGTTGGCTCACTCATGCATGCCTTGATTGCTTCATGACATGTGGGTCCGACACGAATGTCACGGACGATGCCCAAAGGGCCCAATTTCAATTCGAAGTAGTACTTAGCGGCCTCAGCTTTGCCAGGCCTTGCATTTCGAGGCCTATGAGCAACATGAGTCTGATGGATTGAGCCAACAAGCGAACAAGAAGATCGTGCCTGCATGCCGTCTCCTCTAATGGTAGCTCCCCGAACGAATCCGTTTTTAAATGACGCTAGAAATTCTCCACCATTTTCTGTGAGCTTGTATCAGTGCAGAACTGACCCTTGGTGGGTCCACAAATGCGGCTCTAGCCTTGAGAGCTCCCTTCATTGCGCCCCAGCCTGTGTGAGGGACTAACCTTTTCCTTGCTGGGCCTTCGCTGTCAAAGCGTCATTCTGCAATATGTATATTAGTAGCTCAACCTCTTTGGTTCTTGTATGCTCTTGCAGTTGCGGACTATATGACCCAGCTTCCGTTAGTAAAAGCAAGTGCGGTTTTGAGAGACTACGTGGGGCTGCTGAGGAGCTCAGCGGTGTTTCTAGCGTTTATTTTTCGTTGACCTTTGGCTGTAGCCTAGGGCGATTTGACACAGCTCCGGCATCCATAGGCTCTTTTTCTCAAATTGATTCTTCCATTCAAAACGAAAGACACAGGCTCTGTGCTCATTTGCTCCTGAAACCTCAAGGATTCCATAATCAGTGAGAGCTTTAACGGTAGGCTATTCAGGCGCTGAGTCGCTGCACATTCTGTAACCACCTCACGTGACGCCGCTGATAAAGCAACTGCTCGTCAACGTTGTGGCTTTTGCAAACCCAGGTTTCGTGCATCTTGATAAACAGCCAGCTGATAGGTTCCTGTGCAAAACTCCATTTTTTTCAAATTGTATTGTTAACCTTGGGCGCGTGCAAAGGCTCCAACAGAATGAATGCCTACAGGAAGACGGCTTTGTCTGCATAAACCAGGCCACCACTGAAGGCATCTTCCTCTCAGTCAATATGTCTCAACGCGCGCACATTCTCTCCATCCGAGAAAAACAATGCAGAATACATCTCCAATCGGCTAATGAATTCTCTGAGTCCCTATCCATTATCCCAGCGATGATGCCCTTTTGGTTTGCGCAACCTCATAGATCCACCCGTAACCATTTTGTCAGCTAGGGAATCCTGTACTTTTACCTGTAGTGTCCATATCAGTTTGCATGTCGGCCTCTGCTACCCCTAGAGGGGTGATGCCACCGTCAGCTTTTACCGTCAGAGGCTTTTCCTCCGCCTTTTACCAGAATAAGTCATTAGATTATTGAGCGACCAAATAACTTGGTCGATGCCAGACAGTTGTGGGTAAATCTGACGTTTCAGCGAATTAGCAGTCAAATTGATAACCGGGGGACAGCTGCGTGAAGCATGCACTATTGCCAAATCTAGCGCTCCATATAAGGCCTTCAAAGATAGACACTTTAATTTAGACTCTCACTGCGTAAGAATGCACTTTGAACTTAGCGGGTTAAGCTACAACATTGCATTTTTTACCAACTGGTTACATGTCGCTATGAAACGGTAGAGGACTGGCTAGTTGCTTTGTATGCTCATACATCTTATGTATTGCAGTGCTGTATGGGTGTGCACTAGATGACAGGTACAACAAGCTGCGATACTGCGGAGTGCTCAGAGGGTGCATCTACTTGCAATCTAGTTGTACGTCCCCCTGCACGTGTCGGGAACAAGAAGGCGGGAGCTCTTGTAAAAAACCATAATTAACTTCCCCTTTTTTATAGTGAAGCAACAACCAGACATCTCCCTTCAAAGACCTTATGGTGAAGCGTTCCATCAACCAGTAGGCGCTACTGGTACTAAGGGAAGACTGCGTTAGTCCAAGCGACAGAAAGCAGTATAGTACAAAGGCTTCTAACGTTTTTTGGCATCAGTATAAAGGAATTCTTAAAGAGAGCTTGTTAAGCTTGCTAAGAAGTGGCACAGGCTAATTTCTCCTGTGGCCGGAATCTTCGGCTGTACTGCCAGCGCTGAGTAACCTTTAGGAAGCATTCATCCCCATAGGGCACATATTCGAAATTACCTGGGGTAGCTTTTAGGTATACCAGAAAATCAAAGCTTTAATTATGGCTCCAGTTGAAGTATTGAAGTGTCACAGCACCCTTGTGCAATGTAGGCAATCTTCGACGCCCACAGACCGACCGGGCGCCTCGCGTACAGGGGTGAAAACCTGTATGGCTTTCTACTATTAAACAGAAAAATAAGCAAGAAAAACAGAGATTTACAGCAGAATTCTATTTTATTGAAAATGGGACTGTCAGGTGTTTTGTGCTTTGTTGAATTGCGATGTCCTGCATCTGAGGCACTTGCTGTTCCTCCGGGCCCCGCACCGGGGACCGCTGCAAACACAACAGCGGAAATAATGAGACTCGACCATGCCAATCAGAATACTGCAAGTGTCTCTTCGATTACCTCTCAGTCACAATTTTCTTTTCTCTTCTGCTCAAAAGGAAGCTCGCTTGTGCCTTGTTTTTCTTGACGTCAAGCCACCATCAGCCCCTGGAGACGAAGACAGCCAGCGCGTGCTTTTCCGTGGCTCCCTGTATTCTTTTCAAAGATAAGGAATGTTATTGACATTATAGGTGCTTTTCGGGGTGGTTTACGTGTAGAGGGCAGACTGGGGATGCTCGTTCCTTATCTCTTTATATGAACGGCTCGACCTAGCACAACCGGAACCACCACACTTGAGCGGTCCCCCCTGGAACCCCGTTTGTCCAGGTACTTTCTGTTCTGTTTGTTGTCTCTGTTTGCTGTTTTCATGCGGCAGTGGGGCTCTTTGAGTTGCTAGGAGGCGCCCCCCGCGTAATATGAGGCCGTAGGCAAAAGGAATGCCCCCCTCTTAACACTAAGAGCCTCTAGTGTTTGTTCTTCTGTCGTTCCAGCCTCAAAGACGGCTCCCTAGAGGTCCAACAGCTTGAGTTGAGGCTTTGGCCCCGGTTTTTGGACTGTTACACCTGTGGCAACGGGCTGGAGCTCATTTGGCCTTCCTCCTTCCCCGTGGCTCGTTTTGAATGCTTAATTGTTAGTCTATATGCATATATATCCTGTTTTGTAGTTACCAATAAAGAATATCTGTGAAAATGGCACAGCATTCCTTGCTGCGGACCGCGGTGCCTGATCATTCCGCCCGTCGTCTTTTTTGTCCCGCCATCTTTACGTACACCCGTTTGACCCGTTGGCCTCACAGCTACCGGCAGTTGGCTAGAGACAGGCGCGTCATGGAGAGGGGCATATGCAAGATGAATCAGATGCTGGAGGGTATGGGGGCCCTGCAGCACCAGCGCGCCGTTGTTGTATATACGAAGGACGGGGTCATGGTTCATGTGTATGAAACGCCAAGGGGGGCCCCTAAGAGCTCTGAGCAGAAATATACGTTTACTGATGCTTGGAGGCTCAGACTGTTGCTGTTAAAGCAAATAAACTCAATAGTAAGGGCTGCCACAGATTCAAAAGCAGAAGAAACAGAGACAGAACCAGCGGTGCCCGCGTCGGATCCTGATTCTCCTGATGGGGTTTCCCATGGAGCAGCTCTTAGCAATGGTGCACCTCCGCTCTCTGTAGCTTTTCCGGAAAAGGTCAAGGAGTCCAGGTATATCCTTTTCCTGCATGGCGGAGCCTTCATCTCACAAAATCCTGATTTTTATCGCATCTTCCTAAACGGTCAGCGCAGTACGAACCCCCACTAATCTCGAAGCCTCCAACCGTAGAACGGAGTTGTCCCGCTGTATGCTTCTTAGCCTATGCTGGTTGCACTGTCTGCTCGGGTTTAGGGATCGGGCTTCAGGGTTCTAGTGATAATGAATGCGCTCAGATCTTTCCCGCCAAACAGGGGCCCGAGTGGTAGCGCCCCGTTATCGCTTAGCTCCGGAATGCCCTTGGCCAGGACAGCTACAGGATGCGCTATCTTTTTATAGATATCTCATTGAAGAGGAAGGAATTGATCCAAGTTCTATTGTCGTAGCAGGTAAGAACAGAAACCCAGAGCCGGGCATCAGAACTAGAAAGAACGGGGGTGCCCAATATCTCTTTTGACAAGGCTCAATAGGTTCTTACAGAATTTGCCTACAATGTCGCTGTTGGTACAGGGGATAGTGCGGGGGGAAACCTGGCGGTCACGTTGATAATGCAGCTTATACAGCACAATCGAACAGTTGGAGAAGGTGGGATCCCCATTGGCCTGCCGCGAGCTCTTGTGCTGCTCTCCCCGTGGTTGGACCTCACCCAAAGTGGGCCTTCGTATACAGTAAGCGCTAAGCTCTACTTCTTAGTGGCATTAGAGGACCTGTTTGTGGGTCGGGCGCTGCTAAAATTAAGCATAAAGGGCTCGCGCGCCCTAAACGGCAGGCTCTCGGAAGACCACGAGCGCTGAATCCTCAACCTTATCACCGATAGCCACAAGGAGCACTTCATGAGGGTTGCAGTCCGTTTGCTACTTATCTCGGGGTGCAGCTTAACAGGACGGCTGAGCCCCTGTTGCCACTGTTCTCCATTGAAAAAGCAGCAGCTCTTTACCGCTTTGGCGGAGGTGCCTTCTCAATGGATCTCCAAAGCAACACTCTGGTAAGTGCCACAAATCGTAAACCATTGCACATATCCTCTGCAACGGGCTGTCGGTGCAGTCCTAGGATTCCCACACCCGAAAGGCGTCACATTTGGCAGTATCTGTATGAAGGTAGGACACAGTCTGCGCTTCACGATGTCGCTCTATGCTTTAAGCGGTGCTTGACTTATGCAGGATAAAACCCCCTTTAGAAACCCTTGGGTATCACCTGTTTTCCTGAGCGACCGCACGGTGCTTCGGAGCTTCCCTCCAACTTGCATACACACCGGATCCGTAGAGGTACCAGAAGCGCTACATCCGAGTCTCAAACCTCAGTCCTAAACTTGACATATCTAGCACTTATGCCATATGGCATGCATGGCGCCCAGCAATTGTTTTGTGCGGGATTTTACCTCGAAACGTTGTAGACAGCGTGGGGTGTCCCATTTGGTGCTGTAATCCATAGCAGAATGGGCCTGCAACGCTCTCAGTTCTAGGGTGTGCATAGCCTCACGTTGCATGATCTTTTACCCATTCAAGCTGTTTACATTTTGCCTGTACCGTCATAAATGTTTTCCTGCTCTTGGTTTCCGATGGGTGTAAAGTTTTACTTTTTCTAGACGCCGCACCTCCCCTCCTTGTATGTCCCGTTTCTCAGTCTCTCTACTTCCTTGTGCTGTTCCCTCTGCGTGTGTTTTCTATTCAGGTACTTCTGAGTGATTCCTTGCTTTTCGCCCGGCGGCTCAACGCCGCCTGTAGAGACGCGGAAGTGTTCGACTCTCCGGAGCCTTTGCTGCCTCTGCAAATCCCAGAGGATTGCGACACGGTAAGAGGCAGCCACATCAATAATAGCTGCAACAGCAACGTGAGAAACAGCAAGTACATCTTAAATACAAGCAGCAACGTCCTCCCAGATATCGAAGTTGACGGCACTCTAAGGATGAATACTCCACAGCATTTCTCACCGGCAGCAGTTGCAGAACTAAAGGCAGCAGCAGGAGTAGCTTCACTGGAAATTGCTGAGGTGGAGGCAGCGTCAGCAGCAGCAGCAGCAGATGAAGCGGAAACACTATCACCAGCAACAGTAGAATGCAAAGCACTATCATCCCCAGTGACAGTAGGTCAAGGTCTTGAGGAACAACACAATGCAGCGCAGGTTGGAGAGGGTGATATTGTGACGGAAACTGCTCGTCGTGCGTCTCGGGTATCATCCCTCCCCTCTGACTTCGGTTCGTTCGCTTCTCCTGAGCTTTTGCGGTCTGAAACAACACCAAACTTCGTCGGAAACGAACCGCAGGCGGGTCCACCCCTTCCTTCCTACTTCTCCGACCTGGGATGGCTGTCTGAGGAGGCCCAGAACACCCTGGAGAAGAATGGTACCGTCAACGCGACGAAGACAGGGGACACGGAGCCCAATGCCGTCGTCATCGTTTGGAAAGACGAATTTCACGTCGTACGGAATAACCTGGGGTTCTTGCTATCCACTTTGGGGTGTAGGGTTGAGCATTTTGCCGTAGGATATGTGTGTGTGTGTGGCGGGGGGGGTAGTACGTTGGATCGAGCGATCACATCTTGAAATGTTTCTGTAGGCTTCCAAGAAAGGCATTGGATCTAGAGTTTAGTGTTTGTAGGTTGTGCTTCAGTTTCCTTGTTTCGGGTTTTTGGAGGAGCCCTCTGCATCTGAGTGCACCCGGAGGATCGCGGAATGGATCAACAAGCAGTTTGGAGAGTCCCCAGAAGCTTAGCCAGCAGTAAGAGCGGCAATGGAGACTGTAGAAGAAGCAGCAGAACAGGATGTCACGTTTCCAATTGCTATTGGTACCGCATTTAGCAGCCTTTGTTGCTGCAGACAGCGCAGAAAGTGAACCGGTGGACAAAGATGCCAAGAGAACGCAGTAGTGAACAGCAGGTGGCGACATGTGCAGCGGCTTCTGTTGTCACAGCGGCAGTTTAAGCAACAACAGCCAGCGTTGCGTTGGCAGCACAATACCAGCAACAGCACTTTTTGTTGCAGCAGCCGCAGTAGCAACAGATGTATGGTGCGAATCGCTAAAGTGTCATAGGCGCGCACGCAAACAGAGGGGTAGTCCTCTTTATGATGCGAACTACGTGCCCGCTCTCCGTAGTCAATGGTGCATTGGCAGCAGAGAGCCCCTGCCATCACAACCCGTAGTGCTGGTGCCTACTCGTGGATGCCGTTTGTCTCGCGGATAGCCACGACCTCGTGCATTGCACTGTATTCTTAATTTATGGGCACCCCAAATTCTGTTCGCTGCATCATCATCCGATCAGGTAGTGGTGCAGCAGCAGGTTTATTTTAAACAGTGATCGCTTTCGGGACCGCTGGTACGCCATTCCTGCTGTTGTTACTGCTGCTGCTCCTGCACCAGCAAGGTGGAGGTGGTTAGTGTGGCTTTCACAGTTTCCATGGTGAAGTTGCTGCTAATCTAACAGTAAAGATAGTGATGCTGGTGTGTTCCCTGGAGTAATAGCAGCTCAAGAGACTCAGGCCTATAAAAACATGCAAACTTCCTTACTGGCCGATGCCTTTTGTATATATGAGGCATTCAGACAAACAGAGAAACACTGCTTTGCCATTAGCTCGGTACCTGTTTAACGAATAATAGGGCTGCTGGTAGATAGTGGCTTTGGTATATAATTTAGAGTCTTACATGCAAGGATCTGCACGTGTGTATGCCTCCCCCCAAAATAGATGGGGGCTGATACATGTACCACTAGACATGGGCTCCAAGGGGTAGGGAGACCATACACGACTTGGAAATTGGGGGGCTGATATCAAATTGTGAATCTTAGGCTGGTTGTATTGGAAGGAGGATTGTCAAAGTGACTAGTTGGCTTAATTGTGATTTTGTCTTCGTAAACTTCCTGTCTATGTAGATGCGATATTGACATGTACTGATGAGTCCAGACACGTTTGCTAATATCGGGACTGCTATGACAGACAGCTGAATATAGTCTTGCCTGTCTTTCTGGTCTGAATAGCGGAATCAGTGGCCACGTTTGTACAGAAGGGCAAGTGGCCTCGGGGGAAGGCGAGGAGGTTGGGGCAAAAGAAGCACGATTTAGCGCACTTTTGGAGGAATGAGTTATTTAGACTTGATGGGATATATGCTTAAGCATATCCTCAGGGATTTATGGCTTGAATTCAAACGTGCTTTCAGGCCCACTTTGGGAAATTTCAGGATTCCGCGTACATAAATATTCCCACCAGTGTGGATATATGATTCAGGTTTGAAATGTACGCCTCAGTGTGCATGCCTATGACTTTGAGGTGCACAAACTATAAATACCCTCAGAGAATGTAGACAGTGAAGAATTCTGACCTAGGGAATGCAGTTTTGGGAATGCTGGCTCTGCGTGCAGCTGTGAGCCGCTGAGGCTCGAAAATCAACTATTCATTGTCTAGACATCGAGTGAATCTACGATCAAAAAATATTATTTTTGCTTGATCACCCATAAATATATATATCGATCTGATCAAGTGGAAAGCTCGAGTGTTTTCGTGGAAGACGGGCCAAACAATAAAATATCTTGGCTCGATACTTGGAACGGCTAAGCGTACCCTTGGTGACCTTGGCAGCAATTATCCAGTATTTCCGTTCTGTTCAGTTTTCATCATTATTTGCCGCTTTTGGCCGCTTTTGTTCGTGATAAGGCAAAACATTTCCACTTTCTCGAGGAAATGGTAGAAAAATTGAAAGTGACCCTGGGGTGCACGGGGGCCGTGGGGCAAGTGATGGCTGGCTCCACAAGCGTATCCGTCTCTTCCTTCGTATTGAATTACTAGGTATATCCTTGTGATCTGTGTATTCATAGATATTAAATATGCTAGTTGGAGCTGTTTGAAGGTTCAAAAAAAATTTGGAGGTACTACTGCATTCCCGCTGGTAATATGCGTGTCGTGGAGGAGTGGCAGAAGGGCAGCCCCACCTGGATCGGCATTGCAACAGTTTATCACTAAATGGCCCCAGGAGCTAGGTCAGCTTATTTTTTAGCCTATGACCTGCTACGATTCTTTGTGAAATGCAAACTCAGTAACTTTTTCCCCGCTGGGGCGCACTACCGGGAAAGCACATACAAATGCCCTTAGAAGCCTGTGTAATTCCGCTAATATTTTCCACTCGTATCTATTTATCACCTATGATTTAGGAGTTGATATCGAGGCGCGCATTCTTCAACATGGAATACTCCCTAGGCTGCTGGACTGTGCCTTACAGCTCCTGCATTGCACCCCAAAACCCCACTCTATCAGGAGATATCAGCTGTATGTACCGTGCGATTGGTGGACACCTCCTCCAACCATCATCTGAAAACTCCTCTAGAGAGCTTTACAGCGGGGCTAAGGAGACACTTCCCTTTTCCATGGGTGATCATTGCCTCGTCCCCTCTAACTGTACCAAGGAAGCACCAGCACAGAGCTCGGAGGTTTCCCCTATGTACTCACTCGGAGAGTCCACTAAAACCTCTCCAGAGTTTCTTTCAGAACATCTCTGTTGCGTGATTTGTGGGAAACCGGCAAGCCAGAGCAAATTGAGTAACGAACAATTGGGTATTGAGAGGCAGTCTGTTCTGGGGGACACCCCTTCTCTTCCTTCATTTTTAGTTGGTGAGTATTTTTGTTGTGCTTTCTGCCTCGCGTCTCTTTTGGCACGTGTGCCGTCCCCGCTTTTGTTTCTCTCGCTCTATTTCGAGGTCGCTAATGAAAGCCCCATAAAGGACAAGTAAATTCCGGTGCTGCTGTTGCAGGCTACGCAAGAGGCAATAGTGGCAGAGGCTGGGAGTGGTCGGTGCCTGTATCAGGAAGTGCTTCTTCTTGGGATTCCATATATCATCAGCCAAGTCTATTGGAGCAGCCGCAACAACGGCCGCAGCAAGACGAGGCCCCACCCACGTTCGCATTTTGTCATCCTGAAGATGAAAATTCTCCAATGGAAAAAGTGGAGCTACATCTAAATTCCTCCAGGGAGGCGATTCATTATAGCCTTCCCTTTGTAGCTACTTCTCAGGCTAGTACAGTATTTACGTGCCCTAGAGCTCATGTAGCAAATGAAGGAGCAGGGGCGGTAAAAGAGCGCTCTGTCAACCAAGAGGCACATCATGACGGCCTCCCGCTGCAGCTCATTGCCAGCACCGAGATTGGGTGCTCTTGCCGCAATACTGACAAGCCTACATGGCTGACTCCTAAAATGGACCCAAGTGGTGTTACATCTGTTCTCAACAGCAGCAGTTCCCGCACTTTAGGTGCAGTAGAGCAAGCAGTAGCGTCTACCACGCCAGAGGCAGCAATCCTTAGTTTGGAGGCCTCTGGAGGCCCCAACCAAAGGTCTACAAGCACACCTGACCTAGGAACAAGGAAAGAATCAGGTGTAGGGACGCCCTAGAGTCATAGCCTGCTGCATAAAATTGGACAACATTTTGCGTAGACCAAAATGGCAATTCGTTTTGCATGGAAAGCAAAGGAGCAATTAAATAAGAAACTCATCTTTTCCTGAGGTGTATCTGCAGCACGCGCCAGCAGAAAGAAAAGTGATATCCCCTTGTTTCTTCGCCGCCAAGCCCCTGGAGAAAGTCCAAAGTAGCACTGCCAGTGGCAGCAGCAGTACCATCGACAGTAGCGATTTCAATCGCTTTCGTAGAGGTTCCCCCGGCAGCATCATTTGTATTACCAAAAGCAGTAGGCAAGAGTGCGACACATGCATTAGCAGCGAGGAAAAGACACTGAACTTGTTAACAAACCGCAACACAAATTGCAGCACGAGGAGGGGCTGCAGCAGCTGCTGCAGCAGCAACCGGTCCGAGGGGCCTTCGACCATTGGCGGTACTCAGTTAAGGCACTATGAAGTTGTGCGATCTCCTGTTGGTATGTCTACTGGCCAGTCCCTGATGGCTAACAGTACCAAGGCTGGTGACCTACAAACCCTAAACTTTCGTACTCCGTTACGTCTATAACAGTAACCCCTGTACTTTGTAAGCTCAAGCAGAAGGTCTATACATTCAGTGTTGCTGGTATTCTTCGTTTGTGCAGAAAGCTCCATGTTAAGTGAAGGTCCTTTGCACGAAAGTGAAGCTGCATTTGGTCGGCCAAACCCTAAAACGTGAACTCTAGACTGCAAAAGCGTAGCGGTGACTTTCTCTTCGCTAATTTAAACAGCCAGCTAACGTGATTCTATTTAATAGATCGATACACTTGGGCTTGGTACTAGGGCTTAGGACTTGTGTGTTTCAGTTGACTATGCGGAGATTGTCCGAGGTATAACTGAGAGTCTTGCGTTTTCTCTTCGGGGACTGAAAGCCAGCGAGAGGCAAACCAAAAACCCTATTTCCTAAATAAAGTGCATGTAGTACTACTGATTCGATGTTCAAAGTGCAAATTAGGGATGCGTAAGGCGTCTCCCCGAATCCAACCAAACTATATTTAATCCTACGAAATGTCTGATGCAGCGTCTTGCATGCAGGGCTTTGAAATAGGGCTTGAGGGGAGATACATAGTGTTAAAGTTTAGGTCTGGGGTCTCCGTTGTCCTGTTCGGTTCAGCTACTTCAAGAGTAATGAGCAGTCATTGGCGTTACTGCAAAAGAGCACTTGCAGCGACAAAGTTGCTCCTCGCCAAAACTCTTCCTCCTCAGGTTCTAAGTCCTCAGACATAAGACTGAGCAATAGTGGCTACTCGAAAACAGCGGGGGAAACAGTTGGTTTGCTCGGAGCCAGTGCTTCCATCCCTACAAAGGCTAGACAACAGTTCGGGATGCAGCGCAATGACGAGAAAGGCAGATGCGTCCCTAAGGTACTAACATCTTGGATTGTCGGTGCGAGAGTCAATATATGGAATGTATATTCCCAGGCTGAGGACTTGGGGCTTGTCCCCAGGTACGACGACACCCGTACCCTGAACAGCCCAGTTGTTTAGGCTCTTGCCTGCAGGAAGAAAGTGATTTAGGGCCCCACATCCTTGTAGAGGACCTGGAGTTGATGGAGGGAGCAGCAGAGACCTTATGCTGCCTCCTTGCGAAGTACCGAGGGTCTTCGCAAGCGCCACTCTGGAGGACCCTCCAGCTAACCTCGACTTCGCTCCACAGGCCCATGTTGGCAAGCAAAACCTCACAGACAGGTACATTTTAGCCCTGAAGCACTGCGTATGAAGCCTTCGGACGATTGACATTGGGCGTCACAGGAAAAGACATATTACGTCTGCTGTTCAAACCACCTCAGTAGCCGCGCGAACAGGGGAAGCAGCCAATTCAGTAGCATTGGCAGAAGCATCATCAGGAGTCGCACTCATGCTATCAGGCACTACTCTTGTATTTTGGCTCTGAGAATAGGCCCCGCGGTGGGTTGTGGGACCCGCCGCGTCTATGCTGCTACACCATGCAGAAAACTTCCAGCGGCAAGAGCCGGAAGACGAAGATCCCGCAGCAGCAAACGGAGGCTATCGGCCACTAAAGGGCCTCCTCTGGAACTTCCAGGTAATACTTCGAGATTCGTTTGCACGACTTTAGGCCAACCACGCTCACCACGAACGCTTGAGTTAAGTGCCGTCCTTGGGCAATAATGCGTGAGTGTTCGCGGCTAACCTATCTTCTAATGCTTTCTGGGCTGTTCGTCCCAAAAGCCTATATCCTCACTCCTTTCCGTTATTCACAGCAGGCATCCTGCCCAAGCATTCAGAGGCAGCCAATGAAGAACAATTGTCTTACCATGCTCGAAGGACCAGCGAGAGCAAAGATGGACCCGACATTAAGTCTCGTGGTTTTGATGCTACCCCTAGGCAACTGGGGAGCCCTTGTTGTCTTTGGGTTGCTTCTGATAGCGAAAAGCCCCTTTATAGCCACTACTCCAAGGTGCCACGGCTCTGGCCTCGTCCTTTAAAACATGGAGCAGCCACTAGTCGGTTGCAACGGCAAAAAAAGCTCCGCTCGTTTTCAGCAGGAGGGGGATCCCTTACTTCCCAAAGCAGCTGCTGCTGGAAGGCCTCTCTCCAGATGCACAGATGCAATTCCCATAAGGTTCCTGAGCTGCTCAGCAGGACTTGCGAGCGAATACACCCCTCCGCTCAGCATCGAAAGCGGCGAACACCTACTAAGATGGCACAGCATACAGTGCAGGAACATCAGAAGAGGCACCAGCAACAATGCAGGCAACAGCAGCTGCAAGAAGCAGACATTGGCACTTCACAGCGGAGACTAAAAGAGGAGGGTGCCTTCCAGTGCTCGAGTACCCAGGTGCCCTCTCATTCTGACCCTCAAAGAGCAACTGACGCCGCCAGCATCAGGGGCTATAATACAAGCAGCAGCAGCTCCACGGCACCTGCTACCGTTAAATCCATGAGCACAACCAGTAGACAGTCTTCTTGTGGTTCGTCGGCATCCGGCCGGAGCTTGGGAGCCCACGAATGTCCTAAAGAACAGTATAAAAGTGCCTCTGACCCCACTGATGGCCGCTCTTCGGGGGCCTGGGTGTTGCCTGTGGGCCACGGAAAAGGGCCTTGTGACAAACCTCTTGACTTGGCGGGGGCCCTCCACAAGGGCCCTTTCAAAGATCCATTTATCAGCAGCAACTGGGACAATAGCACAAGCTCCGTGAAGACACTACAAAAGGATGTTGGCAAGATTTGCCAGTGGGAGCCCTCTAGGGCCTGCGTCCGGTCTGCTTCAATAGGATTCCCAGACTACAGAGAAGGCGAAATCGTGTCCCTGCCGCTTAAACCCTTTCTCAGTGAACCAAATGAGGTGATCCAAGTGGAGGGTTCTGTGTTCTCTCGTAGTCAATGCAGCAGCAGTAGCAATCCATTAGACTCTTCGGCAGCTCTCCAACCGACAGAATGGTCCTCAGGCCAGGCAGCGGCATCCCAGGTAGACACCAACCAACAGCATGCCCAAACAAGCAAGCTTCGAGCAGCACCGTTCAAACACGGGGCACTGGCTCATTCTCAACCTATCGATGGCCCAATTCTTCACAGACTGAAGAACGTGGGTACCTTGGGGGCTTTGCCGACTTGTAATGCACTGAAAACCACTGAACACCATCTTGGAGGCCCCAAGAGAGCCTCTGTAAAGCTGCAGGAACCCTCCCAGCAAGGAGCGCTACCACGCATTTCTCGCCCTTCACATACCGAACAAGTTCCCGTCAAGAGCCCCTCGTACGGTCGTCAGTCTGGGCTTAAGAAAGAGACACCGGATGGACCTCCAGAAATGCGGTCACTGCAGGCTGTCGCCGAAAGGAAGCAGCAGCAGCACAGGGAAGAAAGAGAAAGAGGCTTCCTGCAGGGGCTCTCATGTGGCTCAACAGGAAATTTCCCCATCTCCGAGGCCTACTCCCCACAGGCCACCAAGTGGCTTCTCAGGGCCCCCCACCATTTGATAATAGAAGGAACATCAAAAAGAAATTCTAGGGGTGCTGGACACGGACAGCCCCAAATGTTTGAGTCATGCAGCAACAGCACCAACAGCGCGAGAATCACATCGGAGAGGATCGCCGGGTCCACATATAGCTGGGTTGAGTCCGCAGGGGGCTCCACTGTTACCAGCAACGTTGGAGCAGTGCAGCATGCTCTTCAGTGGGGCCTTCAGCTCGGTAGGTTGGTTGCATCGCACAGCTGGGTGTTTGCCTTTCCCCGATCCGAAATTGTCACCTATGTCATGCCAATCGATCAGTGGTAAGTGCCACCTTCAGTTTGCTTAACCCATCGCTGTGCTGACGCTTTTGCGATTCTGTTGCTGCTCTTTCTCTACCAAAAAGTGCGGTCGTTATTGCGTTTTATCTATTTTCTGCTACTGCTGTGTATCGTGCTGTCTCTTCCCTCTTTCATCGCTCCTTCCGGCTCTCTGCCCCTCCAGTGATGCTCTCGCTTCACTCTCCATGCCTCTCTCTGCCATGGACCGCCTCTGGACTGCGGAATTCTCCCTTGCTGCTGTTACTCCTAGTGTGTCTAGAACGGATGCTACCACAAGTGCAGATGCTGCTGCAGGCCCACGTCAGCTATACAAGGTATTGAAGGCGTTTCGCCTAGAATGGAGAGCGACCCGGCGTTTCGTGCTGGCACTAGAACCAAGGGGAGAGGTTCGAGTGCTAGGAGGGGGTAAAGGGCATCACCAGGGGGCTCCCAAAGAACACGGTGCATCAGAAAACGAAGCACAGAAGAGGGAGAGCGCAGGCAGATGGGCACTGGGAGCGATCTACGGGCTCCGAGAAGGGCAGTTTGAAGTGGTAATCTGTTTCATATGCTCCTCCTGCTAATCCTTTTGTTATCGTTGCTGCATTTGGAGCCGCTAGCGTTTACCGGGGGCAAATGCGGCTTTGGTTGGCGTGTACACATATGCTCCTTGACCTGCTGTTTTCGACAAATGCGCCTTAATTTACTCGGTTTATGGCCTGTGCTGTTGTTCCTCAGCGGTGCAGGAGGCGAGCTTCCCCCCCTGTGCTAGTGCCTGCGCTTATATCCGCCTACCTATCCTATAATCCCCTCTCTGTTTCTTTCAGTGTCATTCCTGCGGCAGGGGCTGCAGCTGCCGCCGCTGCCGCTTCAGGGGCTTCTCCTGCCGCAGCTGCAGTGGCCGCTGCTGATGCTGCGGTGGCGGAAGGCTTTGACGCCGTCCTCCTCACGCACTGGCGGGCAGGAGTCCCCCAAAACATCAACCCCGCAAGGATTTAGAGTCTTACACTATTTACTAATTTTACGTATACAGGCATCTGAAAGCACTACAGCTGCAGATACAACAAACTCTTGCTAACCTGCTCAGTAGCCACTTAATTATTTAGGGGTACTGTGTCGAGCTTGGGATTTGGACCGCATCCTCACGCCACACAGGGTTTATTTTCCTCTTAAGCCCCCCCCAAAATAGCCCTTTATTAACAGGAGATTCCATTTTGAGCTGGGAACCGAAGCAGCCGGGACTCTCGAAGAGCTGTTGCATTTCGGGCGAGTTACTCGTCGTAGGGGCCCTCGATAGGGGGCCCCGATATGCCGAAAGCCTACACAATTAAACCATCACGGAAAGAGCCAGGGATCTTTTCGAGATATTTCTGCGTTCTATTATCGATTCACTGCTTTTTAATCGCCTATGATCAGTTTTTCCTTTGACTACCTCCTATACACCAGAGGGCACACGCCCCCTGTTGGGGGCCCCCAGCACTGTGTAGGGTAAGTGGTAAGGGTTTTCAGGTAGCGTTTTCAGAAGGGCCCAAAAACCCTCAAGCAGGGGGCCCTCCCTCAGTGTACCATGACCTTGGAATCCGTAAGAAGGGCCGCTTGCTCATTCTAAACTGGTGTACCGGAAATTAGCCTGACGACCAAGAGAAACACTAATCAGAGGACAGTGCTGCCGCCTATGGTATGGTGAAAGAAGGCCAAAAGAAACACAAAATCAAGGATTAATACAGTCAGGGGTGAGAACGAGCGCAGGAAGCGAGGACGAGGGAAATGTTCCTATCGGTGTTCTCCATTACGCGATCAGCGGCCTTGAGCGTCCCCCCAGCCCGGGGACCTCCACCACCCAAAAAGAAGGCGACGCCACAACAAAAGAAAACAACACAGTAGGCTAAGCCAGCGGTTTTTAATTGGAAAGCGTACACATTTCGTAGTCTTTCTTTCAGCCCTATCAATTAAGCATCTCCAACTGATTTCCGCTTTGTTTGCAGGGTGGGGGATGTCCCCTTGCACCTGCGCCGCTATCGCCCTCATTTACCCGAGTCGCTTGTTGCTGAGACGACGGCGTTCCTGAAGAGCAGCAGCAAGCTTCGCTGCCTTTTAGACCTTATCTTCTCACCCAGGGAAGGCGATGAACAGGAGGCTGAGAGGAAGAGCCTCCAAGAAAGACTAGAGGAGTATCACCTTCTAAGACAGGTACTTAACGCTATTTACAGTGGAGTTTCCACCGATACACTCGAAAACAAACTAATAAAGCAGATTGCTCTCTACTAGCAAATCGAGCAGGCAGCAAACTAAAGTGGGATACACATGGGCCATTCGCTTCACGAGACGCAATCATAAGCCTCTAAATGGCAAGCCGACACTTAGTTTAGGGGAGCATCTATCACTATTTGAGTGCTAGGCCAGGGTCTCAATACGTGGGGCACGTATGACGGCAGTTGTTGATTCCTTGCCCAAGGCTTTCTGGTGCATTCTTTTTCTTTCCACAGCGTCACGACGCGCCGTTTGTGCTAAGGGAGGCGGCAGCGGCAGCTTCTGCGTTTCGTGCTCTAGGGTCACTTCCTGCTGATCTGCATGCAGAGGCTATTCAGAGCAGCTCCTGCTCCGCCTGTCGTGCTGGTATGGCTGCTACACCAGCAACAACCGCTCCGATTGCCGAGGCGAATGCGGCACAGCAATGGTTGCAGCAAAAAGCGGCAGCACGAGGCGCCGGGCAAGAAAGAGCGCCAGCGGCAGCTTCTTCAGCGGAGGAAATAGAAGACGAGAATGAAAAAGCAGAGGATTGGGATGCCTACAGGCATCAGGAGTTTCCAGAGGCACTAGCCTTTCACCAGATGTACAGGCAACAATTAATGGAAGGCCTCACTGCCACAGAAAAGCACAAACTCCAGGTGTTTCAGAACCTCATACATCTGAGGTTCCCTCATGCTGATTTGAAGAAGCGGCAGCCGGAGCTGTTCTGGATCTCAGAGAGGCACGCCATTGGGAGGCAGAAAGAACAAGCGCTAAAGAAGAAAAAGAAGTAGAACGCAAAATATTCTAAGGGAGAAGGTGCTTCATGATATATTCATAAGAGGATAAGGGAGCACATCCTGTACTTTTAGTTTGCCCCCGCCCAGCCTCCATTGACAGGAAAGAAGCAGGCTTCTGGAAGCCCCTCGCCTTTCCCACATCTACGAGAACTCTAGAGCAGCCCATGATTGCCCTTATACGCCTCAGTGTTGCTGGCTGCCAAGTGGGGTTCAGAGCCGTCTGCTCAGAAGATTGTCCAGACGCATAGATGAATACCCTTTGCCTCTTATTCTTTCTTTCTCTTCGTCGGACTCATCACTTGAATTATCGGACTGCGCCATTTCCCCTTCTCTCCGCAGCACGCCAAAGCGTTCTAAGCCAAACACACACACGCACAGACACAGACACAGACGTGAATCAAAGCACGCCTAGGGTTGAGTTTTGCGATATACATGAGCCAAACCATAAAAGCAGGAGCTTGAGAACATCGAGCTCCTCCTGGGGGATTGCTAAAGACTCTTACTCTGATGCTCTACAGTACACAAGTCCAATTTGTGTTTAAGAACGTGCATGCAATAAGGGTTCAGGGTGGCGCCGTTAAAGGCTTGTCTGACTCAGGGCTCGTTCAATGGTATTCTTGTTGATGTCTTTGCCTCCCCATTCATCCACTCCAACGATTTGCTTTTTACAGGTTCCTCCAAAATATAGAAGAACAGTCGGAAGCCTACTGTTGGGGTAGTCAGGCACGACATCGGTGCTTATCGCCTTCATGAACTTCACTTCTTTGTAGTTTGCCGCCAAAGTTGCCAAACAACGATTGATCAGCACGCAAGGGGAAGCACTTTCCTGGTACAGGTGCAATACCACCCAGGTCCCGCAATTTTGTTGCTCCAGTTGCTCATGCTGACTAGAGGAACCTGCTGATTCTGATGTTTCTTGGGCATCCGGGTCGACTGCGGATGCTTTTGTCACCTCGGTCAGAAAGTCGTCCTTCCCTAGGTGTAATAGCTCGCCAAACCTACAAGCACGCGCAGTAATGATGGTTCTGTGCTAAGCAGCCGGGGCTGTTACTTTTTCAGAGGAAGGGTGCATTTAGATTTTAAAAGGAGTGCAAGAAGACATCTCCCAGGCACCCAGCAATATGTTACTGCGGATGAGAATGTAGTTGCAGGTTCTCCTTATACTTTGCTGTTTGTACCTGTTTCTTCGCTGCTGCCTCTTCATCTCTTCTATCCGTTTGTTTCTGTATTTTGTGAGTGTATCTTCGTCTAATTCATCTTCAAGGGCATCTAGCTGATCCAGTGTTTTGCCTTCAAGTGTATCTACCTCCTCGAGGGCATTGACGAGTTCCTTGGTTTTCTGATCTTCTGTCTCTCTAGGAGGTTTGGGAGGAAGATTGCCGTATTTACGCTGGAGCTGGTCCCATTCTGTCTCAATTTGGTCTGGGTTAGTCGTAGACATATTCGAGAAAATAAAAATTTATCACAGACTGCTGTCAGCTGTTGCTATATACCCCAACTCTCGGTTGCACTACAACACACGCGAACCTTATGTCCTCGTCAAAAAAACATATTCTGTAAAGGCAAAAAAACAAGATATAGAAACAAAAGGAATCAAAACAAGGCCATGAACAACAGTTGGCAGCCGTCAAAAAGGGGCTTCGCAAGGGGCCCCCAAGGAAACCGACAGGTCCTAGCGCCAAAGCATTACTTCCAAACCCCAAAACAGAGGCCTCGGCTTATCTCAGTTAATTTGCGTATATTTATTTGTATTCTGGAACCTTCCTGGTCTAGTTCACACCGGGTAACACCAAGATCATCCCATGCATTTAAAACACAAAGGCGTATACTGCGAGCTTTAAACGTGTGCTTAATGGGTGGTCTGTTTTGCTGAGGCGGGCGTCCGATTGACCCCGCAAAATGCATCGAATTTGTCTTCGTTCCGCCTCACGCTCCACATGGATTACTTGGGCCCCCTCGAGCATAGGGGGCCTCCCGGGGGGGCCCCCTCAACGAGCCTCTCTCTTTTCGCGGCCTTCGCAGCTGCAGCAGGAGCGGCAGCGGACTGCACTCTCTGGCCTACTGGATACCATACGTGAGCGCTTAGGTAGGCCTTCCAAAAAGTTGGGCGCCCTCAGAAAAGCACCGCAGAGGAAAGGGACACAACTGGCGAATGCAGGGATGAACACGTTTTCGGAAAACTGGCTCCAGTGCCCCCGAGGAGAGGCATCACAAAGTAGTGTGGCTATTCAGCAACACTTGATGAAGATTTACAGGAACCCAACGCCCGATGAACTAAGGAAAGCTAAGAAGAACCAAACAACGAAACCTGTCGTAAGAAACTCCAAACCTGAGTTCTCATTTGGTGGGGGCCCTAAGTCTTCCTCTGATCCGTGTAACTCGCCCCAAAGCCTAAATCCTAAATCATCGGCGAATGCATTACACTCATTGGCGAAGTGCAAGAACAGCCACCCAAAGGCTTGTGCATCCACGAACGTTAAACGGTGCATTTTTAGGTGTGGCTACTTTGTATGCAGTTTTTTCGGAAGCTTCACCCGGAAGAGTTTCATGACTACCAGCTGGAAAGTCGGGTGCTCCTAAGTGATAAAACGCTGTGCTTTATCAGCCCGAGGCAGTCTGCCGAAAGAGAGCTCCCCCTGCAAAAGCACATGCGAGCACCCCTTCAGGAAGCCATATACAGAGTTTTCTCGTAAGGCTTATAGCTCAGAAATTATAGCATCGGGTCCATCAATATTTTCCTTCTGACTTTTTACCAGCAGAGGCGCGAAGTGCGTCTAGTGGGATGCATGGCAAAGAGTTTGGATTGTATTTTGCATTCAGGCGACACCAGGAGTATCCGCAGATTGCTTGGCAGATGATTCACATCATCCTCGAACGCGTGGAGAATGAGCAATTGAACAGGAGTTCGTGAACTCCCAATTCATATGCGATTTCAGAACTCTTTTGTACTTTCATTTAGGGGCATCGCACTGCTGCTGCTGATTTTCCCTATCGCCACCCTAGGGGAGGTCTTCCTGCAATAGCAGGCCAACGGGCTGCTCCTGCTGCCGTCGCTGTCGCGGGGGCAGACTGGCGCCTCATTCCATGAGCACCGTTTAAGCGTGCGCTTGCGTACAGCATTTGCAATTCCCAAGGGATTCAATGGATCGTTTTACGTGTACATCCTTCATCTTTGGCTGCTCCATTGCCGCTTGATGCAGAGCAGTAAAGGGAAGAAGAGTGCGTTCTTTGAAAACCCGCTGCTGGCGCTCGCACCGTCCGCAGCCGGCAGCAATAGCAGCCGTAGCTGTAATGGCAACATTGTACAGAAGCTTCTCTTCTCTTTGCTTCCGGAAAAAGTAACCCCAGCGTCTCCAGAGCAAGTCAAGGAGGCGCTCTTGCGCCGAGTGTATTTCCGTCGGATGATGCACTTTGCGAACGGCAGCCATGATGTGAATATTTTCCAACTCACTGGGGATCTGAAGGCCCTGCCACCTTCTCCTAAAACCCCGTCTGGCCCTCACACTCACCAAGCCACAAGGGGGGGCAAGGGAAGTTTTCCTTCGGAAGACTCTATCCAGGAACCTGGAGAAAGTTCAAGGGACAGGCGGATACCTCCAGAGATCCCTGAGGGATTGGCCTTGGCAGTGCGGGTCGCGGCATTGAGAGCTGAAGTGTCTGGGGAACTGCTTAATGATTTTGTGTTTAAGCAAACATGGGAAGTTTTGAAGGACTGGCTGAAACTGAAAAAGGTAAGGGGCGACAAAAAGTCAGGAAAAGTGTTTAAAGGGGAGGACACAGGGAGGATGGCATTGCAAGGAAGTAGTGCAGGGCAGAGAGGGGTGATCTTGAACCGAGGCCTGGTTATCAAGATGCATTTGCTTGCTTGTTTCGGGATATCTCCGAAAGCTTTTGCATCCTTGTTGAGCTATGCATATAGGGAATTTTCCTCACTCGGGAAAAAGCATGTAACTCAGCTAGTATGCTCGCGGTTGCCTATATTTCTTCATTTGTACTTCTTACGTGAACACGTGTCTATTTGTTCTACAGTATCCATATCTTCAAGTATCATCAGCGTGACATTCCCATGGTGTCGCAGGTGTTTGAGTCTTCCCAGACTGAAGAAGCCTCCTTCGCAAATCTGGGTGCACAAAATTCGAGCTATTGTCCGTTGCTCTAGTTCGCTAACTTTTTGCGATTTTCTTTGTCGCGCTTCTCAGGTCGGAGAGTTCCAGTTCCAAGCGGAACTTAAGAACTGTCAAGCATATGCCTTCGGGGTACGAACATTCCAAAACCATGGGTATAGTAATGCGACGACCTCAAGGCCAAGCCGTGCACGGGTCTGCTTTTATTCGCGCTTTCAGTTGATTTTATTTGCTGGGTAGGTTTTGAATATGGCCCTCTTTATGGGTGGGAGTGTTTTATTCCTGTATATATGCGTGCAGCTGATGGTCTCGCTGGATCAGGCAATGACGGAGGGCGAAATCTGTCCTGCGAGAATCAAGGAGGCCCTTTGGGGGTGAGCTTTGGCGTTGTGGCCTCTCCAGCATCATCAATATGCTTGCATATCTAGGCATGCGCCAGTGCATGCACGCAGAATTTTTCATTTGCAAGTGGTCCCTTTGCTTCTGGTCTCTAAAACCGTGTCTCTGCTGTCTTTTCTGAGTCCTGCAATTTCCTCTTTGACTCTACTAAGTGAACGCACTTTATTATTCAAAATATTTATCGCTGTGGCTCAGGAATGTTTACGGAGGCGCGATTCCTTATGGAGACCCGGCTCTGTCTCTTCTAACAAAATATGTTTTAAGGCAGCTCACGCATGTCATGCAGATCGCAGATGACCATTTTTTTCAGGCAAAGTTCAGCTGGTGTGTTCTACAGAGAGAAACATATAGCGAGTTACTGAACTGAGAGGCTAGGGGTAACGGGTTGGATGACGTAGCAAGTGTAATTGTGCCTTCGTATTATTTGTGGTGGGTGGGTTCGATTCTAGATTGACTGTTAAGCTTATCAATTCCATACTTCATTGGTAGATCCGCCTCTTTTGTTGGATGCCCTCTGTGATTGTCTACATCCTCCGGTCTGGGTCTCCCGTAGTGTCTCTCTGACTTTTATATCCCCCACGCCTGCCTTGTTCTCTCGTTCTTGCCAAGGACTCCAAAGCATTTACCTTGCTTCTTCTATGTATTTATAGCTCCGTGCTCACATAAAACAAGGCAAAAACAGAACATTCGTTCCGATTTGTGTCTTCTCTGTTGTGCTTCCACCTTCTATCTTTCCTCAGGGCCGACTTCCCGCTGTCTCCGAACTTCCTTGCTCCTCCTTTGCTACCCCCGCTCTCCCTTCCTGTCTCCTATGGAGGATACAGTCCAGAGAGATCTCCCTCAGACAGCCTTGCAGAACCCGGGATCCTCCGTTCAAAACTAATCTCCACATAACCTAAAATTCAGGGTAGACAACGCCCAGTAAAATCCGAAGCCCTTGTGCTTCGGGTTTCGCCTTAGTAGTTGGGGAGAACTTCTCCTTCAGGAGGCTGAAGCACCAAGGACACAATGCGCAAACGGATTCCATACGTTTTTATTGCGCTGCAAATGGTTTGGTTTTCTCTATCCCCTTTGCAAGTGTACACGCCCTCCATGCCTCTCCTTCCATCTCCGCCCTGTTCTACCGCTCAGCGGCTGCTAAGTTGTGAAGGAAACCCCCCTTGTTTCGTCGTTTACATCCTGGCGGTACTTTTGCGCTGTACTCACCACCTGTCTCCTCCGGAAAACAATGCTAATCACTCCCGCTCCCATGAACAGTAGCCCTGCAGCACAGAGCCTCAAAACCAGAAATCCTCGCTGCAGACAGAGCACCGACGCCTGCGAGATGAAATCCTTAAAAACATATGGCCTCCAGAAAAGGGTATGACCACAGGTTTCTGGTTACCTGTAAAGTAGCAGAGGTAAGTCAAGTGGCCCAGAGTCATGCACGAGAGCCCTGAGTGCACACAATGGTCGATGCTTCAGGCTTCCGCATTTCAGAGTACCAACTAAATGACTATCTGTTCACGCCAATGAGCTGCTCGCGGATAGCTTATAGCCTCTTCCAACCAGGGCTTGTGTCGGTTTAGATCTATACCGAGGTAGAAGTAAATGATGGCACGAGACGTGACATTGGAGAAGAAACCGAAGCGCGTCTCCATACACTGGTCCATGGAGCTTAGATGCAACACGCGGCCCGCCTCAGCGGTTATCAGCAACAAACATAAGAGGCTGCATACATAGAAAACAGAGACAACAGGGTTGGGATTTCAAGCAGAACACAGGCATACCAGACCGGACAAGGAAAAATGCGTACTTCTATGTCTACCGCTTCTGCCAGCACTATCCAATCTCAAAGAGTCCCTAAGGGCTTAAGATTTTGGCGATTTACAGCTGTCCGAGGTTTAAGAAGAGCAGAACGCTGCTGAGCCACTGCCGAATAACGACTCCAATGCATGCAACTGAAGTGGCGAAGCCCAATATAGCTGTAAGGAGGCAAGCAAGGGATGCTAGGCGTGGAACTGCACGCACAAATATGATGCAGAAAAGAAAGAACTCAGAGCTGCCTATCATCGTTTGAAGACGCTTACATGACTTTCAAGCGGAAAATTGGAGCCCCTTTTAGGACTAGAGCATAGTTCTCTATGCTTATAAATTTGTAGTGTAGTTCTATGGTTTAGGTCTCGCAGCTTACTGTCGTGTCTTGCGTTGTAGAGCGCATCGGCGACGCGTAGGCAGTCATCAGAGAGGGACTGAAAGGTGGGGATCTCCATCTTGCTTTATCCTCTGGAGCACTGTGTGTAAATTGGCAAAAGAGAACGAAGTTGGAAGCTGAGAGTGAAGGGTGTAACGTCCAGATTGAAGGATTTAACCTTCAAGGTATTGTGTTTCTATGGTCCCTCTCAATTGCCGGAGGCAGCGGAGGACACACTGCGAAGTCTCAGAGTTCCCAAGGATTTAGCGTAATGACTAATATTTATGAGGTGATCCTTAGCATTTGGGCACAGGGCTTAGGTTTTGCGATGTAGGGTTCCAGATGCTAAGCGATCTGACCGTGGGGCCTGCGGCTGACCGGTCGGTTGACCCTCAATCGACCAGACAACCAGATGATGATTTCGAGCGGCACCTCGATCGCTAAACTCTTTACTTTTACTTTTGGTAGTAAATCATCGAACAAAAATCTTACATCAGATAGGTCTTCCCATGCAGTCATGTGACTTGCTTGATTTCATCCCTGTAACTTACCGAGTGTCTGCGGGCCGAGTTATTTGACCATTAAACCATAGTCCCTAAATTCCCATCCAAAATCTCAACGTTTAAACATAAGCACAAAATTGTAGCTTCAGCGTGTTGTTTCATTGTGAAACGCACCGTAAGCTCTTTTATTCCTGTGCCAGGAATATTACCACTCCTGCGCTTGGAAGGTGCCTTTACTTCGGTGTCGACGAGCTAAAAATGGAAATTCGCATCGAAATTCATCATGATTTGGCCATAATAACGGCAACCAGCCCCATAAAACTTGTTAACCGGCAACAGCCGATGCAATGCATGAAGTGACAGCAAACTGTAAAAGCAGGCATGGGTGCACGAGGAATGACTATGACGACCACACATGGACGAGAATGTATATTACTTATGACTGCCCAGATCAAAACAAATAATCATACTTCTGTGTCCTAGAAATCGTTGCTATGGCTGTCACGCTCAATTTAAGACCTCCACAGAAAGACAACTCTAGACTCGACAAAAACCCTGTAAAATGTAAGTGAGTATTTCTTCAGAAAACTAGTGCATTCTCGTGCCTGCGCCTCTCAGATCTCACGGCATGATGACAGAGGGGCAGTTACGCTCTGCGTTGCTGGACCCTCCATTCACTCGCTTGTTGCACAAGTGAACAGGCATTCACCAACGCGTCTTACTGTACCCGGCTAACGCCAGGCTGCAATAAACAGGATAAGATATGCGACCAGGCACACCAATCAGACAAATACTTACCAATATTCAATTTAGTCCAACTAGGGTACTAACACGTGCCAAAGCTTACCTCAGTCCGTCACAACCATAGCAACCGAGCGCCAGACCCTTTGCTTCACGCTTTCGCTTTCAGTCGCAAGAATTATTAGAGGGAAACAGGAGGTGGGAAAGCGTGAATAGGCAAGGGTATGCAAAAATTTACTAGAGTGCATTTACGCTAGAGCGTCAGTTGGCATTATAGCCGCTAAAATAAGATCTTGACAAAGCAGTACAAAGACGCAAAGCTGATTCCTCTCAGGATTCGCCTCTAACTGGCCCAAAGTGAGTGACTCTTCCCCGACTGGCTTGCGTCTTGAGGGAGGTCAGCTTTGATAATGTATTCTACCCGCAGGAAGCGAAAACCATGAGTATTAGATAGTAAACATTGCTGCAGAGCTTGGAGTGGCGATGGAATGTAACCTGGTGTCTAACAGCCGGTGAAAGTAATGTTCTATGTATATATCTGGTGATGCTTTGTACATTGAAGAAGAAGATGCTACAAGTAGCACTTGGATACTGTCCAAGCAGCAACCAAGGCAAATTCTAAGGCTTAGAGGAGAGAACATGGTAGGTCGTTTCTTCTAATCGTGCCCGGGAGTGGTTATTGCCAGTTAGGCAATGTAAATGAAAAGGCTAAAGAATAATTGTATTAAAAGGACATTTCAGGCTTTCTCATTCTATGAGTTCTCTCACTTTTTGGCTTTTCTTCATGGCCCTCTGACAGCCCCGAGGTAAGATTCAGCTAGTCGTAGCTGCCACCATCAGCACCGTGCAATGCGCGTATTCTCTTCACCAGACGTATAAATGCGTGCCTGTCCCAGCAGCTTCATTACTTATCGCTTTTTGCGTCTGACATTAGAGTAGAGGGAAGGTCAAGCATTCGTTCAAATTCAACCCACTACCAGCTTCATTTTCGCTGCTCCAAGATCGATAAACGCAACCTAGAGACCCTCCTAAAATACAGAACCCTGTACTATGAACACGCCTGCAAGACCATTGCGACCAAAGCCTCTTTTAGCACCATGTGCCCTGATAGTATCGTATTATACTCATTCCACTAGGGCAAAATGTCGTAGCTAGAGTGTTGATACGGTGCAGCCTTCGGGGGGTATGCCTGAAGTGTACCCTGTGAGCAATTGTTTTGTGCACCCGTGTTGCAAATAACAGTGGGAGAGGATGCTGGGGCTGCTCCTGCACCAAGCTGCGCTCCTTCGTTGTGAGTTCAGGACTCACTGGGCCCAGAAAAAAGACATACATTGGGGTTATCAGCTCTGCTTTCAGATGCAGTTGCTGAAACTTTATCCAAGTAGCATTGATTTGGTTTTCGGGTCGCAGATACCTTTGAGAGGACTTAATAAGGGACATTTCACCGTCTTGTCTGCTGTCTCACGCACTGGGATACTGCCCCAGAATATGGCTACAGACCTTTTGAAATATGTACGCAAGTGCACTTAAGAATTTAAGGAGGCGATGAAAAAAATCAATGTAATGTAATAATAGCATTATCCTCTCCTATCTCGGCTTATCCTATACTGTTGTGATGTACGTTCACGGTAGCACAGAGCCTGCAAGGGAGGGAAGGCAAATTGAAATATGCTAGAAATACCCCGTCTAAGAGCAGATAAAGATTTAGAGAGCCTTTAAAAGCAGTTCTCTCCCACTTCGTCTTAATGCTGATAGCGGCTCTATCTTCTGCAGCCGCCCGGTGCTGTGTGGGGAGCCGAATGTGCTCCATGCTTTTTCGGTCATCTCTGTGCTATTTTTTCTGTCCTTTAAGATGAAATATGTATTCATGGTGCATGTTCTTGAGTTATTGCCCTGATGACTCTTCAAGGAGCACTACAGTCTGTTGTTCCGCCATTTGCCGTCCAGCTGCCAGCTAGGCACTCAAAACCAGACAGCGAGACAGGGGGAAGCTTTGTCTTCTTTCTTCTGATTTCAATGAATTAAGCTGTTTTAACAAGTAGGGGACCGCCAATAATCCGATGCTGAGACACTGAAACCTTCTTTTCCCGATTTCTGGAGAGTCCCTTGCAGAGGCAGCTGTGAGCGCCCAGAGTTTTGGTTCATCTCCTCTTTGCTTCTTTGTTTTATGCCTTTTGGGACTCTAATTCGGGCTTTTCATGATATTACTCTGTCATTTCCGTCTTGAAGGTACACAAAGAGTTTCCATAAGGCTCTTTCGTGCACAGAAGCCTGTCGGGGGGACCGAACAACGCAAATCCAGCTTCCCTCCCCTGCCGCTCTACCTAGACTTCTTGCAAGTCCAATGAGGGCTTTATGGATGTCACAGTAACTCCAACGTACATGGCACTACCTACTGGTTGTGGTGGAGTTGCACCTAGCGTGATATTTTTCAGGGAGTCAACAGAAGCCAAGGAATGAGATGTGGGGCCCTTCGCTTCTCCTTCAGGCCCAAGGCTAAGGGTCTCGCCAAGCGTACAGGCTTTACTTCTTCAGTCTTCTGCTTCTACCAGTACCAGAGACGCGTGTCTACACAAGTAAAAACCCACAAACAGCGGGGTGAGGAAACAGCACGAGGGGACAAAGAAGCAAGATATTCAAGAAGGCCCTGGCAATTGTACTACTAGCAATGAAAAATAGTCACACTGCACCTTCTCTTCCCCTTCTGCATCTGGAGGCTTCACGAGGACCTTCCACCGGGGCTCCAACATCTTCCGCATCTTCCCGCCGCAGCAAGCATCTTTTTTCGTCTTTGCTGCAGCACGGCAGCAGCAGTAACAGCGGTCCCAATACTATATCATCTAAACGAGTGTCTAGAGCTCTTCGTAGCAAAACAGAGAGCCTCTGTTTCTCTCGTCGCGGTTGGGGCGGAGGGCCTCCTTGGTCACAGTGTGGGATTGGTGAGGGTGCCTCCTTAAGTGCCCCCTCTCGAGCAGGCTACTCGGACGGAGGCCCCACAGCAGATGGACTATTGGCGTTGGGAGCGGCTCTGTGCTCTAGGCGACAGGGATGCCACTTGGCTATTCCCTGTTCTCCTGAGCCCCCCTTGTTGAAGGGAGCTGCACCGCAAGGGTCCCCAAGAGATACCCCAGCCTTCTTAGGTACGAGTCCGCAAAATAATCGACCTATTTCCTGGCTAAGGAAGGCCTTTCGTGCGGCTGTGCATCGGCGCAAAACCAGGGCCCCCTTCGAAGAAGGCCGTCAAGAAGCACCAGGGGTCTCTGAGGCCCCTGAGGACCTACTTCCACGAGAAAGGTCCGTCAAGGGCGTTTCCCGGCAGCGGAGTAGCAACAGCACTGCCACCCCACCTCAGAGTATTCCATTAGCCGGCGCAAGAGGGAATGAGACGCCTGTGTGTAATAAGACACCTGGGAGCGTTGACTACACAGGGGCCCACAAAGACACCCTTGTGGGAGAAGGAAAAGGCCCCGAACCCAGGCAATTTACGCCGGTGGCCCTGACTGCTTCCTCACGAGAAGGTATTCATACAAAAAAGGAGCCCTCAAAAATACGGAAGGAAGGACGCAACTTACAAGAGGACCCAGATGGGCTCCCAAGGCCAGCATCAAGGGGAGATTCAAAGGGGGAGACTTGTCCGAAGGGTCTCACAAGTGGTGCTGTGGAAGATGATTACAGCAGCGGGATGGTTAAAGGGCTACTAGAAGGCTCCCCACTAGGTGGCATGCACGCCTGTTGTCTGCTGGAGAAGCAGCAACAGCAGCAGAGGCCGTGCCAACCCTTCCTCCAGCCGGTAGACCCACTTGGGGGACCCTCAATTGAGGAACAGAAGGCATTTTTTGCTGCTTGTTCGTGGGCTCCCGAAGACTTTACTTTCATCAGAACTGTTGGTATGCCTGATGCCCTAAAACTGCCTTTCGAAGAAAAGCTAGCCTGTTTAGGGGCTAGGACATTAGGTGCTCTTTTAGAGCAGTGGCGCCTTTGGGACCTGCAGTGGCTCTCTTATGTTTCGCTGGTAGGGGAGGCCGGGCAGAGTCTACAGCTCTTTCCCTTAATTATCTCCCCTTGTTCCTAATATCCGAGACGCTAAGTTTTGCGCTTTCAGGAACCGGCACTCTGGGTCGAGTCTTCATAAGCCGTTTGAAGCCACGCCAAGTTTCTTCTTTAAGCTCCCTCCGGAGGGGGCTCCCAGGAGATGAAGCTGCTTGGGCTCCACCTGAGGGGTCCTTCAGCTGCTGCAGGTTTAGGAAAGCCCTGGAGGCACGGCCTTACGCCATTAAGAGATTGCGAAAATACCAGATCTTGCAGGTCAAGCAACAAACCCATGTTCTGAATGAAAGGAGAATACTCCGAGGAATGAACCACCCTCTCGTCGTTAACCTGTACGTATTCGATGGGCTCTTAACCGTTCATACCAAAGCCCGAACCTAAAACTCAAGGCACGAATCGTAGCACTGCTTATTATTAAGGCGTGAAGAGACAGATGGGGTGGCAGAGGCACAGCCACTTTCTGGGAACTGGATATGATTGTACAACGCAAAGGGGCAGAGTGCATGGTGTTTGCTTGTAGGTTCACTACGTTTCAGACGCGTACACACTTATTTTTGCTCATGGAATTCGTCGGAGGTGGCGAACTTTTCTCTCTTTTGAAGTAAAAGCTGTTCAACCACACACAGTAACTGCCTCGCTAAGCTGCACAAATATTTGTTTTCCTGCCACACTTTCAACCCTGTCCCGGCACTCGCCGAAACCGCAGCATCACCTGCTGCAAATACGAAAGTAGCAGCACCGCCGCTACGCACTGTTCCCTTCATCTCAGTATAGCCGTTCTTCTTTCCTCTTTACAGCGTTACCCAGAGTTTGTTGGAATTTCATATGCAGAAGATGTGATGCTTCTTTTGGCTTATCAATTGTTTAGCTGTGGGCCGTTACGTGGGTAGCTGCCATTTGCTTTCTCTCAACTCCCTACAATCCAGACCTTGCTGTCGTCCAACCTCATGACTATCCCTGATTGTCTCTGCATGTGCTCCTCTACTTTTTCCCGACTATCTGGGCTACTGCTTCATCCTGTAACATCTCATCCTCCTTGATTTCACTATCCCTCCCCAGGTGTCCACTGTGTGTCATGTGGCTTTCTTGAGGTTGACGCCTATCCTTTTTAATCGAACAACCGGCCTCACTGACATCAAACTCTAAAGGTGCCAACCCCCCTAACTATCTTGTATGTCTGGTTGAATGCAGTCGAAAAGGGTCCCTCCGTCTGGAGGCGGCTCGATTCTATGCGGCGGAGGTATTGGTTGCTTTACTATATGTTCACAGTAAGCTGTTTCTTTCCTTTTTCGTTTTCCCCTGAACTCTCCGTATCTCTGTTAGCTGATGTCTTTCGATGTCAGAAAGTTTCTTTCGGTAGCCTCACATGTTTCTCTGCTTCCTCTAAGTGCCCAACGGCTACAGGCCACACTGTGTAGCAAGGTTCTAACTTTTTGTGCCGACCCGTCTTCGCTTCTTTTCTCTAGCTCTGCTCCGCTGCATACTCCCCCGCATGCGTCTCCTACTTTGCCTTCCTTGATATCCTTCCCTCTCGCTGATTCTGTTGCCCCCCTCCTCCGTGACTGCCTTCGTTTGCCTTGTTTACGTCGCTGCCTGTCTTGCTACCTCTGTGTGCATATCTGCCTGTGCATCTTTCTCCATTATAAATAGGTTTAGGAGTCATCTACAGAGATTTAAAGCCAGAAAACATTTTAATAGGGAATGACGGCCATATCAAAATCGTAGACTTTGGATTCTCCAAGCAAATAGAAAAGCCGAGGCCATTCATCTTGGGGGCAGCTCAGGGAAGGTGCGAGGGCTCCCAGGGTCTCCCACAATGGAGGCACTTGACTTCATGGGGTACCCTCAGCTGTTGCCATCCAGCATGCGAGGCTGCAAGGCATAAGTATGGCGTCTTCTCAGCCCTGCAGAGGGGTTCCACCGACGCAGCGGAGACACTTGGAGGTGGAGGGCCTCCTTTGAATGGCATAGAAGCAGTTGAAACTCAGCACCGGCCATCCTTGCATGCGACAACACCCCTAAACTCCTTAGATATGTTTGCGACCTCCTCGTTTGGGGCAGACGGGCCCTTCGAAACTCCGAAGGCCACCGATAAGGAAGGCTGCGTGAGGGGAGAAGCTACAAGCTGCGAAGAAGGTACACTGGCAGTTCACGGCAGCTAATAATACTACTGCCCCTTGTGATGCTGCTTATGGTGCAAATGATATTGACACAAAACTTTTAGCCCATCCTCCTGGAAATGCTACTGCATCTTGTTTTGATATTGCAGTAGCAACGAGTCCTGCTGTTGCCTCAACACGTTGTGCTTGCTCCCTGCAGGCTTGCTGCCCTATTGGTCTCTAAAGAAGGCCCAGTCAATGGGCCTTCGTTCTTCCAGGCAATTGAACGGGGGACCTCTTGTGGACTCTACCACGAGGGCCACCACTCCTTTGGGCTGGTTAGACTCGGGCTCATTTGCATCTCTCAACACAGCAGAGGCTGCCACTGTAGAGAGTTACCTGGCATCGGTGACGCAACACACCCCAAACTCGGAGGGAACCTTCATTGGCGTCCTGGGGGCCTCCCAAAATAGCAGCTCTGAAGAGAGCCTCACACATGGAAACACTGGAGCGCATATGCATGGACCCACACCAAACGAGGCGGAGGGGTTTCAAAGGCTTGAAGGAACCCCAATGGATCCTTTGAAAGTGACCCCTATTTCTACTTCTGCACCAGAAGAAAGCCACTGGGAGAGAGACACTCAGGAATATCCATGTACTCCGGTTCGCTCAAAACTAGTCCACGCCGGGGACCCTCCAGCATGGGGGTTAGGGGCTCCCCCACTGCAGCAGCCTATTGTGGGACCGCCGCTTCCTCGTTGTCTCTCACTAGGAGATTATGGAGTGATAGATGGAGCCCAGTCCCAACACCACGCGCTGCAGCAGCAGCTGCAGCGAGAGCACAAACGGCTTTACAACGCAGCAAACAGTTGGCGCGGAAGTCCTTTGAAAGGAACTCCTGGAACTGAATTGGGGCCGCTGCCCTCCAGTTTTCATCAGAATGACCGCTTCTCTGAAGGACTTGCAAAGAGTTCTCCAGATCCTTCGGAGTCTTTTGGACCACTGTGGCTTTCTGGCGGTAATACCGTCAGCCGGGGGCCTTTCCGTGGGGCTTCGGATAAGGAGAGTTGCTTTGGCGAGGGGGCCCTTCAAAGAGAGAGCTGGGTGTCAATCCTGCTGGAGGAACCAACCAAGGATAATGAAGAACAGGATGAAGGACATTCTTCAGGTACAAAGGTTTACAACGCAGGGGGATTAGGAACCTATGCCGACACACAGGGATCTAAGGGAACTGTAGAGTAGAAGCAACTTCTTGAGCATTCCGCAACTTAGAGGCTCTCGTTGTCGAGAACAGTCGCACATTTGAGCACATAGGCATGAAGAGAAGCCCGAACAGAACGGATCTAATGCTGTTTAGAAGAAAGCGACAGACACCAAGAAAGGGGAGAGGGATATAAGAGCCTGTGAAAATGAGGGGCTACGTAGTGGGTACAAGTGTATGCATGTAGGCCGGGAAGCATGAGACAGGCCAGCGTAGCGAAATTTGATGTACATTAATTGAGAGAAACCAAAGGCACTAACCAGGAAAGTGAAGCGGGAGCTGAGACGTAAAGGGAGCTTAGGTACCTTATCCAGGCGAGGTGCAAGCCATGGAAAGACTGAATCACAGATAAAGAAAGAGAAGTAGATGGGTGAGGGGGAACAGTAAGGGAGCACGTCTTCGAGTGTTGCGTGGTGCTGCAGGCTCTAAAGAGAAAACTGTTGACCAGTTGGAGCAGCTCAAAGGTATCTCTTCATCGAACCCTAGTCCCTGTCAACCCTGCGCTTAATGATGGTGAAGCCATACGAGGAGAAACACTTGTGGCAGCAGCGGCTTGAAAATAGGGGGAACAATAGGAGTGTTAACCGGGAACACAGGAGATAGCGCTGTCGCGATTTACGAAAATATTGCACGGGCTCAAGCAGACGAAAGAGCCCAAGTTGCAGCAAAAGTAGTACCTCTCCTTAAGAGCACCCGCAGCACTAAGAGCAACCTAGGCACCGGTTGCCATTGTTCTACTTGCTGCCCGTGTGTCCTTAAGCTTAGTTATTGCAGCTGGTGCTCCTGCAACCACTATGTAGCCGCCACCATCTGCATCTCAAATGTCTGACCATTGTTACTGCACTTGATTCACCCCATGAATCCCCTGAGAGCTTATTTTTATTTGAAACTACCCCACGCTTGAAATGCACGGATACTTCTACTTGCTTGTTGAGGTCTTTCTCTTTTTGTTTATCTTCCCTTGTATAGAGCTGGTGCTCTCTGTCGCTCTGTGCCTCTCTGCGTACCAGCATGGCTGTAGTTCTGCCCCTCCATGTATCAACACGGCGCTGATAATTTTGGTGCCTCTTTCCGCTGCCTCCGCTGTCCATGCCTCCTCAGCAGATCATTCGGAACCTCCTAAATCTTCCTCACCAGCTCCAGCTGGTTTAGCGGCAGCAACTGCAGTCGCAGTTGCACATGTCGTAGCAGGATCCAAGCTAGCAGGGACAGCAGGTCAAGAGGCCATAGTGGGAAGAACACATTTCGATAAACTTCCAACAGGTGACCCGGCTCCTACTGGAGTGCCTTTGCAGCCTTCATTTCCTTTGGAGGCCACATACGGTGGGGAGATTGGAAACGTTCCCTGGCCAGAAGAGGAGAGAGAGCTCAATAGGAGCTGTACCCTCTGTGGCACGAGCGAGTACATGCCGCCGGAGACACTGCTAAGGAGAGGACAACATTTCTGCAGCGATGCCTGGGCTTTTGGGATTCTTCTTTACGAGCTTGTCTTCTGGTGAGGTGGCATACTACTGTGGTTGCTGCTGTAGGCTGCGTGCTTGATTGCCATGGCAAGGCGCAGCTGGGAACCCTTCTGGAGCAGCAATGCAGGGAGAGATACTTGCTGGAAGCTGCGGCACAAATCCGCCTTGATCGGTGGCTGGAATAGCTACAGAGATGTTAGCTTAGAGGAGTAGAAAAAATAAAGATTGACACAGCGGCTCTGTGTACAAAGTATACTTATGTATGTGGGTGCGTGTGCATTGCATCTCGTTGTTTGCGAGCGCCTCCACAGGAAAACACCTTTTTACAGTGAAGACCCTGCGGCGATGTATGATGACATCCTCAATAAACCTCTTACAGTACCACAAGGTGTTCCGCCTTCACTGGAGGTACGTGCATGCTGAGCGGCAGGAAAGAGCCGTTGTAGTCAGGGGCACTTAAGTGGGGGTGAGTTAGAGGGGAAAAACTACAACAAAAGCAAGAGACAGGTGAAGTAAGTGGGTATGAAAATCAACTATTCTCTATTTTCCTCGTAGCCCCTTTTGCAGGGGCGGGCTTTTGAGAAATTACATGTCAGGTCGCAAAGCAGAGAATCAGTTTTTCACGTCTGGTCTCTCCATAGATGTGCGTTACCTTCTGGGCAGCAATTGCTGCTTCGCTTGCTGGAAAAGAACAGCCGCATCCGTCTCTCTCTTCCTGCGGCAGCGCGTTCCGCTTTTTTCTCTTGCTTCTTTTCCTTCCCGCCCGGCTGCCTCTACGGCCATACGGTGTCCCCTCCATTTATACCTAAAATAAAGGGGCCCTTCGACTGTGAGGCGTTCGACGCATATCCGGAAAGCTCTGAGGATGCAGTGTTGACCCCTGGTGAGAGAAATTGCATTTTGTGCAGATGTGCCCCTCTCTCAGTCACTGGATTCCGTTACTGTCTGCTGCGTTATGTTCTGCACACGCCCTTTGCCCCCCTCGACCCCGAAGGCCTCCCTGGTTGCCAGTGTCTCCCTGTCGTGATATCCATCCCTCGACGCTGCTTTGCTGCGTGCCGCTTACTGTTTTATTCTCTCATCAAAGGGCTGTTCCTGTCTCTAGTACCCGCGAGCGCTTCTGTTAATCATCCCCTTCCCTCCGTATGCCGTCTGTAATGCACCATTCGATTGAATCTCCTTCCTTCTGTTCCCTCAGAGCAGCAGAGCCTGTGCGATAGTTGGCTCCACGACTTCTGATTAAACCACATCAACTGAAACACCAAGCAGCTGACAACGACAAAAACACCAGTGGCCAAAAACACGTGCACGTTCAGGAGCAACTCAAAAGAAGGGGACCCGTCGAAGAAGTCAATTCAACTAAGCAAGAAAGTATGGGCTTCCAGGCTATTTACCAAAGCACAGTCGGTGCAAGAGTTCAAACACAGCCAAACACGCACACAGGCCCCCAGGCGGAGCAGCCAAAGACATGCACCACCGAGCAAACAAGCACAATTGCAAGCACGCTAGAAAGAATTCGGCAAGTTCAAACAAAGCACAATCCATGTCCAACGTGTCCGCACCACTCGGTGGTGTTTTGAAATACACGCTTCCTTGGATGCAGCATAAAGAAGGCTCCTATACCTTCTGCAGTGGACCCTTTTGAGGTCTCCAAGGGGCCTCTCCCCGTAAGGGGCTCTTCAAAGGAGGGCACCCGGGTTCCTTGGGCCCCACCGGGCAGTTCTCGTTTCTTTGCTGATGCACAGACAGCCTGAATAACGGGGGCCCTCGACAGCTATCCAGGGGCCCGTGCCTTTCTGGGGAAACCCAAATAAGCTTCTGGGGGCCTCCTTTGGCAGTGTCCTCATACCCAGTAGATCCCCAGGTGAGTGTATTTTTAATCTTCAAGTTCAGGTGTACAGGCACCTTACGGTGTACCTACAGTCTACTGTTTTTTCTCATCTTACTCTCTCGTGCAGCACCAGTGGCGGCAACAGGTGTTGTTGCCCCTCTGCGAATGTGGTTGTTGCTGCGGCAACCGTTGCTAAGGCGTACACCCAAATTGCGGGTCGCTCTCTTTGGGAGCAGCAGCGACCTACAGCAACGTTCTACAAAGGGAATAGAACTCTCTAAATTTCCTGTTCGTCTTAGTCACTGGATGATTGGCAATATAATGGTGTATGCACCGCACACGATCTCTTTCGTGTTCATTTGCTTTGGCTCTGATTCCTTCCCTAAGCGCTTTCCCTTTCACGCGTTGGTTTAACGTAATTGTCAATCTCTCTACTGAAAAGTCTGTCTACGTGCCAATCTTATTCTGTGACCCCCTTCAGCATCTTACCGCCTACGTGTGTGTGTGCTACTTTCTTCACCTTTCTTGCTTGCTGATTCTAACCCCAACAAAGCCATCCAGTCTGTTGAGACCTAGTAACACAGCCCGAACGAAAAAGAGGCTGCACGAACGCGCAAAGGCCCCGGTTAGCCTGCTAGTGCCCAATGGTCTGGGTGACACGTAAGAGCCGATCAAACGCCGCAAGGACTTTTTTTTGCTCTCTAAAAAGTGCTTTCTCCCCCTGCAAATGTGGCTATTCTGCTAGGGACTGCTAACTTTGTATGCGCTGTAAAACACTGAGCCAATGGGCTTCTAGGGAGTCCCCAAAGCGGCGGATTCCCCCTGACAGGAGACGCCTGGGGGAAATTCAGCCCACCTATTGGGCCTCCGTGGTCTTGCAGCTGGAGTGACCCGCGTAATACTAAGGCTGTTAGCGGACAAGGCACTCTCCAAACCAACAAAGCCTCTCCTGGGGCCTTCTTCCTCCCATGGGCCCCAAGCGTTAAGTTGTGCCCTCGAAGCGGCAACAAAAGACCTGTTGCAATTGGATGGGAAGGCAGCAGAAGCGGGAAGTACAGAGGTGCCTAAGTTGCTGGTGGCTCTTCGAAGGATCCGCTTGCTGCACCCTTGGTTAATGATCCCTTCAGGCCTTTGGCGCTCGTACGGGGACCCTAGGGAAAAATATGAAGGTGCGGAGCACGAACCCAACAGGCTCTCCTTAGGTGCTGAGGAGTTTGTCATTTCAGCGCTTTCCTCGAGCTTACTGGAGAAGCAGCGAGGTCCCCCGCCATTGCAACGAGCAGACGTCCCCGGTGCCTTACCAGTAGAAGAAGCCCTTAGAGGGGATTCTGAAGCCTGGGAAACTCCCAATCCGCCTGTTGATCCCGTGCTGCTTGCTGTGGGAATTCCGCATTTTGAGCGCCCTTGGAGGAGGCTTTCCCCCGGATGAGTGCCATTCAAGTGGGTTTCCGCTGCTCTAATATGGGTGCCCCAGCGCTTCCGGTGACCCTTAGGGCGTGTTTTTTTCTCTGCCTGCATGCTTCGATGCTGCCGGCGCTGCATTGAAGACCTTGGCATGGAGCAGGCAATGTCCAGCTGGCCTGTTACCACGTGCGACATTTGAAGGTCGTTCATATTATTTGGAGAAGAGGACGGGTGGTGGGCTTCGACCGAGGTCCTGTGGAGCGGAATTGCGACAAGTTTAGGATCAATGTGTCCAATTTCACAGCATTTCTTAGGGCAACTGCTGAAGGCCGCTTGAACGGATTCGTCTGAAGTGTTGTATAAAGTACTTTTACAAATCCATGGATCTTCTTTTTGCCGCAGACGTAGCCGCAGCCTAGCTGCTGAGGCTTTGCTATACCCACGGAATCCCAGAGCCCCCTTCCGCACAAATTGAGTGGGTCCCTTTGGCGCTCCAAGGCCTGTTGAGGTTTTAAGGCCGTCACTGGAAAAGGTGTCCCTGTTGTTGCCATTGCGAGCGCTGCCTGTTACTGCTGATGATGCGCTTTCTTCATAGGGTGAGGTACATGGCCGTTGTTCCGCTGCTCTGGTTCTGTGCGGTGCTACTTCTTCTCCCTTTGAGAATATTTGTAAAGGCTCGCCGTGAGTGTTTAAAAATTCATCAGTGTCCAGCCTAACCATTCCATTTGTAAGCCTGGGAGGAAGCTTTTGTCGAGGCCATCCAGAGAGGATATCATGGGGTATATCTTCCGCAGGAGATGCCTTTGCAGCAAAAACCTTAAGGGATCTTCTAACCGCGCTCATCGCTTTTCTCGCTGCTTCTCCTGCTGTTGGCAGTGGTCGCAACCCTTTAGTGGCTGCTTCCCCTTCACAGAGGTCTCCCTCAACAAATGATCCACATTCAGAGGAAGGTCCGATAAAGCTTCTCACTGAATTTTCGTAAGAGTGGTAGGGGACCCCTACCAGTAATGCATCCCGTGAAGACTCCCACACCTCACATCTACGTAATGCAGCTGAGACGTGTCTCCTACTAGAAGGCCCCCGATGTCTGATCCCCCCTAGGCCTCTGCAGCCGTTGCCGGGGGAAGCAGCTTTGCAAGAGCCCCTATTTCGTACTAGCGCACAGCGCGGGCACGCAGGGAGCAAACCCCGCGATGGGCACCCTTTCTCTCCAGCAGGGGCTGCTCGCCCTGGCTGTAACAGTTCGGGGGCACCCTTTGCTAGCTGAAGAGACCAGTCATAAAGTGCCAGGCCCACGGTCAGCCCTGTAAGCAAGAGAGAACCAGCTTCAAAGTGCATCAGTGGTGAGGCTCCTTCTACGAGGCGCCCTGCTGGAGCGGCGTCGGGAGGAGCTTCTCGGCTAGTCCCCGCTGGGGGGCACCCAGGGAGCTGTTCCTTTGGGGTGCGCGTAGTTCCACTGTCGGCCTGTGAATAGCGAGGCTTCTGCAAACATCGATGGTTACCTTCTTCTATGTGCTGAGGAGCGCAACGAGTTTCGGGGCTGCCTGCAAGCAGTCAGTGCCAGAAGCACAGACCACAGCCGTTTAACTAGCGAGAGCACACCATGAGAAACGATAAAAAACAGCGGGAAGCTGGCTTACTATCACTAGCAGCATAAACAAGAGACTCAGTGTGATTATGGTTCTACCGACGTTGTAGGGTTAAAGAGTGAAAGGAGCTCGCTTCCTTAGGGGCCCTAGGATCTCCGTCTCCCTTGTATTCCTTATCAGAAGACACGCCTTCATTTCCTCTGGGCCCCTTCAGACAACGTGGATACATTTGCAGAACCACACCTTCTTACTTTTCAATCTGCACTCTAGACGGCGAATGTCTGAGGGTATTGATTTGGGTATGTTGTTCTACTGGGCGTGTCTGGGGTTTATGCCTGCCCAAGTTGAATTTTTTCGTGATGTGGCTTGACCCTTCATGTCAAGGGGTCTATGGACTGGAGAGTGCACCGAGCTTGTTTGAGGGCCTTCGTTTCTGCTTTCGTTGGTCTCTTATGATCGGGAGAGCACCGTTTTCCCCCTGTGCTTACACGGCTGAGGGCAGCTGCCCATTGCTTGGGGCTTGCTTGTGCGTGGCCAAAAACAGAGGCTTCGAGAGTGTAGGAGCAGGCAATTCCCAATTCTCTGAATCCTACAACGCGGCCCGTTCCCTCCTTGCATTTTTGTATCTTTGTGATGCATGCTAAACCGCACGCCGCACACCACCACATAGAATGCCACAGAGTTTATTGCAATCTGCAATGCCGAAACACGCTAGCGGCCCGCTAAGTGCTTTCTTGCCCACGCTCCGATCAATACTGGTGGACACGGTCGGCACAGCACCACTGTGTATCGACCCTTTGCACATTTATGACACCCTAATGCTCTTTCTTTGAAGCTACAAAGTTCCTCAGACTGACCCGTCATGTCGAACCATGGACATCGCTCCTCTAGAGCTTTAAGTAGAGTGCTGCTGGTAGGCGGAAGGACCTCAGGCGGTCCCAGGGCGCTCAAACCGCTGGGAGGTCCCTTCTGTTGAGGTGAAGAGGACAGTCCTAGGAGTCCATCCCCCGCAGAGAACCCCTCTGGATTCAATTGCTGATCCGCGCTGTTTGCATAGCTGCAAATCGTATACGAGGAGTATGTGGAGGCTAGCTAGTTGAAGCATACATTGCTACGCTTCTTAGAAGCCCTCTAGAGACGGAGTGCGGCTGCCTCATGAGTAGCTGTCCCGTGAGGGTCACTATCCCCGTCGTTTGTGGTGGACACTTGCATGATGACTTTACTCTTACATAAATACGTCTTTTTTGCTGGAATGTGCGTGAAGATCGAGGAAGAGAAGTGGTGGGGTTGCTGTTCTCCTTAATTCCGCAAGAATTTGCTTTAAAAAAAAAATAGAGGGATGCAGCACCGGACAGGGGGCCTCCCACACCCTATTCAGATCCGTTCCGTGCAGTCCGCAGCGGCTCATACCCCCAATAACTCCATCTGGATTGAGCATGGGAACCACGACGATGGAAAAGAGGCGCCGGATGAGAGAGGCCTCAGGAGACTCAGACAACAAAAAACACAGCAAACCTAGCAGCAAATAGCTGGCATTACTCTCGCTGGGGTGGACGCGGCATGATATGCACAAAAGCGGCTTTGAAGAGCGCATGCACTCAACGCACATAAATGAATGATTTTCTGCCGAGAAGGGCCACAAAGAGGAAGGACTTCCTGGCAGAGGCTGCTGCACGGGCGAAGCCTTGACTGAGGCATGAACGGAGCTGCGGCACGCAGAGGCGCTGCTGTTGCTGCAGAGATGGTGATTCAAACTACTGTTGCTGCAGAGATGGTGATTCAAACTACTGTTGCTGCATTTGCTAGCGCTGATGCCTGATGCAGCTACACTGGCGCTCCTTGGCGGTTGGGGACCCCCCATATGGCGTTGATGCCCTTCTGACGCCGATATTGCCTCTGCTGTTGTCGGTGCCGATACTGCCGTCGCTGCTCGGTGTCTGCAGCCTGAAGTTGAACTGGCGATATTTTGGGGTGACCCCTTGTTCCTTTCAGATTTAGAGAGCTTAGTGGCACCTTCCTCTGCACTAGCTGGGTCAAAACGAAACGCTGAAGCGTCAAACACGAAAGGGTGCACCTTCGGTGATTTGTGCTGTTGAAGAAGCGGGCTTTCCGGGGGATCCCCAATGAGGAACACGGGGCATGGAATATTTCCCGGAGTCTTACAAAGGGTTCCAACTGAGCAGTACTAAGAAGACCATATCCAAACACGCAGAGGCGGGAAATAAGAAATAGTGAGGAAGCCAGAAATGCGCAAGCAGGGGACCAGGGAACAAAGCACCAAAAAATGGACGATTGAGGATGCGGAAACAAAAACAACTGAAAGCGACGTCGGCACTGATTTTATCGCAACCAGGCTCTGAATTTCTCCCCTTCGCTTTAGTTGAAGGTCCCAAGTGTACCGCAAGGCACCTTCGTCGCCCAACGCTACCGTCCGGGCAATATTTTAATCGAATTTCCGTACGTCGTCTTGTAGGTTTGTGACAGGTTTCTGTCTATTACTGTAGGGAATCTCTTTTTCTGTGGCCTCATTCTTAGTTCACGAATTGGTATTATATTTGCATGAGCTAACTTTCGCTGGTGCCTCATGTTTACTCACTCGCTTGGCATGCGGCATTGTTTGCATAGCGGCAGTCAAATCGAGGAGATCTGAGTAAGTGTAGGGAAGGGCGCTTGCGAAGAAGATGCGGTCGCCTGTCTCCTCCGTGAACGTAAAATCAAACTCAAGAGAAAAATAGCTTCGACGCAAGTCTGTCACTGGCGAATTTACGTCGTAGGACCAGTGCAGCACTCCAGGTCGTGCTGCCGCTGCAGAAGGCGGAGGGGAAGCAGGAGCAGCGGCCTCTGCCGCGTGCCCTGGCGTTGCTAATCCAGAACACGGGTCTGCTGTTGATACTGCGTCTGCAGTAGAGATTCTCTTAGGAACAGACACAAAGGGAGCTGCAGAAGGTGGTGAGCATCCCTCGAAGATATAATTGACTGCGGCTGCGGCTCTGTTTTTGTAAAATCGAACTGGACAGTCAATTCTTCTCCAGCCCTCCCTTCTCTCCCGAAATGCCTTAGGAGAAAAGACAAGTGGAGCCCCATGCCCCTGACAGTAAAATGGATTCTCCTTGACGAGATTCAAAATTTTGAATCTGAGAAAATAAGCAATAAGGGGCTTACAAAAACCCGCTATAGGCGTTTAGGGTTATAAGAGTCCATCGAACTGACATCAGCGATATGGCAAGCTTAGCAGATGTTCCTTTCGATCTTTGATAACAATTCAATTCTGCTTGGTTTGTGACACTTTGTGCCTTTTTTTGGAAGATAACAGCTACGATGTATTCAAAGCTGTAAAAGGTTTCCATCGGAATAAGACAGGTCACTTTGCGAAGAGCCTGTCTGCCTATATTGACTGCAGTTTAGGATGTATAGCTTTCTAGCCCGAAATTTGGAATTGATCATGCACCCTACGTGACAGTGAGGGGTCTGGCTCCTTGCTTGGGCTCGGCTGTTCTCTCAGCAGAAAAAAAAAACCAAAAGGTTTTGTTGTTTTTCTTTGTGTCTGGGCGTAGGAGCAGGAGATAAATATTGGGCTCGTAGATGCCCTTTACTGCAGCCAATAGATTCCCTACAGCCAGCACATAGACTCAGAGAGTGCTTCGATAAGTTGCTCTGTGGCGTGCACATCTAGCTTTCCAGCGAAAGAGAACTACAAAGCAGAATAGTGGGTGGCGAAAAAACTAGGCCCAACTGCGAGACATGCAAGAGACCAAGACCAAAGGGCAGCTACCAAGGCAGATAGAAGTGGAATCGCGTAAAAGTCCGAGTTATTCTTGCGGGAAAATTGAAATAGCCAGCAAAAGTTTACGGATGCACAGAGAGGGCAACAGAAAAAGGCACGGACAGGGCTGTTACCACTTAGGAGGTTGTCTCACGGATGGAGAGTCATAGACACAAAGCAGCAACTCGCTTTCCTCACATGAAACAATGGAGCAAAAAACGAAGTAGTAAACAGACACACAAATCATATGCACAGGAAATCCACAGTAGAGAAATTCAGCCTAAGCAAGAATACAGGGAAAGAGTTAGAGACAAATAGGCATGGAGCACAGGGAGGGCATAAAGACAACCCGACACAGAGAGATAGACAGGGAGGGGCTCACACACACAAAATCACTCACACCCTATTTCCTTACCAGATTCAAATCGGGACTCAAATATGAGAGAGTCTAGTGGCACCACTAGCTGCACGCACACGCATGAGCCCCATGCATGCTGCTGTAATTGGTGTGCTATCGGCAATGTGCAACTGGAGAGGGCTGTACGTCTGCAGCGGCGGCAATAAGGGTCACAGCTCAGTCGCTGCTGGAAAATTTGTGTTTCCTTATCTTTGTTGAGCGTATTTGCCGTTCTCTCCCTTCCCTGTGCAGTTTACTGAGAGCGTTTATCTCCTGCAGTTAGGCGCCTTGCCTTTGTATCTGCAGGCTTCCACGCCGTCTCCACAAGCTGTTCAGCGCACGGTGGTGCAGGAAGAGGCAACTGCTGCAGCAGCTGCAGCAGCGATGAGTCTACCTCCGGGGTAGCGTGCAACAAGCTGTTCAGGGGACGCTCCCTAGTCTCGTTTTGCACCCCTTCACCTTCCTCTGCACAATACCCGTGCTTTCGGCTGTGCGATTCTCGCATTGAGCCTCGCATCTCTCCTCTCTGTGCCTTAGCGCCTGTTTTCTTAGCTGCTATACCCTTTTCTGTTTCTTGCTTCCCAACTGGTTCCATCTCTCTGCTCCGGTCAGACTCCCCGCATTGCCCTTCTAGCTGCCTCTGTACATGCTGCAGATGTTCACGCCAATTCTGCTGCACTGGCTTGCCCTCTACACTAGGGTCACTTTCCTCCCCAAGGGCTCTTGCCAGACACTGGGAAAGTGGAACTCTACAGTCCCTGTAGGGGCAGCAGCAGCAGCAACGATTCAAGCCTCTACGCCTCACTATCTCCTGTTGAGAGGAGCAACAAAAACAAACGCCTCCTTCATGTGGCTTCCCTTTCCTAGGTGCTTCTCTGCGCTGCGCTATGTCCCTCCGTGCTTCTAAGACGTTCTGTCCCCCCGTTTCTCTTTTTCCTATATCCTCTGATCTTTCTGCGTGTGCATGACTACTGCCTGGTCGCTCAGTAGCAGCTTCGCGTTTAAGAAATCCTCTGGGAGACTCTTGGGTGGCAGAGCACCGTCGGGTGTCTTTACAGTAGGGATCTGAAGCGCTGGAGGAATTTGGGGTTGCCCAGGGGCATCTGAGGCAACAGCAGCAACCCTCCCGCCGTTTCCTCACAGGCACACTGGGTACCCTTGCGGGATCAGCAGTTTCATTCTTTCTGCTGGTCTGGGGCACGCTGCTGCTGTCTGTCCACTGGTCTCTACTCATGCTGCTCGCATAGCATGGCACAGAAAAATCAGGAGCATATCTTTAGCAGCAACCCTTGAGAGCTAGCATCTGCAGAAGTTCGAATTAGTTCTTTTCTACCTACCCTGTGGCTCTCTCAGCTCCACAGCCCTCATAGTAAACCAAAATTCCTCCGAGGGCATATCGATATCCAGCACTCTCCCCCAAAATACCAGGGATTTGGGATTCCTCTTCGCTTGGCCTCCTCTCGCCACACTCCTCGTTCTTGTTCTCCGGTTGTCTAACGGACGGAGCAGACTGCCCACTCCTCCAAGCGCAGCAGTAATGAGATTCCTCTTTTTTCTCATTTTTGTTTACACCACCTCTATCATTGTCAGTAGGTTGGGGCAGAGAGTCGTGAGACGTCTCGTTGAGCCTGCATAGATAATCCTGTAATCTCCTCCTTTGGGAGTCGTCATGAAGGCCATCTAAGGACCCGCCATGCTGCCCAACCGTCTTTGATGCGGCAGGTGGGGAGCATGATATCAGGGGCGATTGGTTTGGAAGAGTCCTTGCGCTGTGCGGGCATTCTATTGTCCCTACAAACGCGGGCATGGGCAGCAACTGAAAATCAGGCGGTTATCCAGAGGGAGGAATCCACGACACTAACAATGGATTTTACCAGCCTGGCAAAGCCATTGAGTTTTAACGCTTTCCAAGGCCTCTGGCAAAGACTGGCACGGGGCATGGGGAAAAGAGAGGGCCCACTGTAGCTGGCGCAGGCGCCTCCCATGAGGGTAAAAAGCTGTTTCTTCAGCTAAGAGCAAAAGCAGAATCCTAGCCATGAAAGAGAGTATGTATTTTCAAAATTAACAGCTACAAAAAGGTAATGCGCTTGAAAAGTCACCGATACACTAGACGGTGCCGGGGACGGGGTAGATGCAGCAACAAGAGAAGCTGATAAAGAACATCTCCCCTCCCCTTTGGCTCGTTTACATGAAAATATTTAGGGCAGTGGAAGGTAAGAGGGCTGAAAACTAGTGCCACTTTCCTTTCCCCCAATCCCCCATGGGGTCACTTGGGTCTCAAGGTAATTGTAAGGGACCAACGGATAGGTCTTTCACGTTTGCTACTGGTAATGAATAACTGAAGGCATTCTAACAATTAAAATGAATATTCTTTCTCCAGAATTTTGCCATTATATCTGCTTCTGGCTTCGTTTTCCCACGCGGTCACCGTTGCTACCATGATGCTCTCCTGTGGCCATTCACTCTAGCCTCCACTTCCTCGAAAGTTTATTGTAAACCAGAGGACAAAAACTGGAGGCCGTCATTAAATAAGGTTTGATATGGAAGTAATAAGAAACGACAAGGCGATGTGACACCGTAAGAGAAGGTTTTGCTGGCTCTACCGTTTGTAACGAAACAGAGTTAAATAGTAAGCGTATACTAGACATCGAACGAGAATCTCATGGGAGAAGGTGGCTTCTTAAGAGACATACAAGTTTAAAGTATATAGAGGCACGAATCTGGATGATGTAATAACAATTTGAAGATACCGCAAGTCGATTGAGGCGCCCTAATATCTCATTAAGCACTTGTTGCCGAACGTCCTTACAGGGGCTGCAAACAGAAATACGATCATACTTCATCAAGTATACTTACTTCATTTGTTTGCAAAAGTTAAGCTGCACTCTTCCACTTGTGCGCCGTGCCCAATAAGCAAGAGCGTAGCGCGACGCTCCGACGTATCTTAGCAATTCTACCAGCCTCTCCTGCGCGTACTCAATACAAACGTGCGGGGCACAAATACTCACCAAACATGCATTCGCCACCACCGAAGGACGCTGTAAATAAACAATCTACCAACCCAAACCAGCCACGGTAAACCCTGCTGAGTACAAACTGGCTTATCAGCAGGGATTTTGCGTCCATTTCGCCTGCTATACCCCCGTTTTCTCTCACACGGTAAACATATAAAAGCAGGCGTAGGATTTCGGCCATCAGCCCAGTTGAAAGAGCATGTGGCTACGGACCACGTGAGCGTGGATTCAATGTCTCTTTGATCTTGTCTTTTACATGAATCCCGAGCACTAGGTCCTTTGATTTCATCTATCTCTCCCTGGTCCACTAGACCTGGCAACCCACTGAGCCACCTGTTTCACGATAGCGCTACCTAAATGCCAGCCCCAAATGTGTCATGACACACAGATATTCTGCTCGCTGCTTTCGTAATGTGAGACTACTCAGGGTAGTGTAGCCTTACCTTTATAATTGTCAACCTGCTGGGTCGGTGATATGCTGCCACATAGACTGAAGCCTCCAGTTTTTAGGTGTGGGTGTAGTGCACCAGCACTGTAATCACAAGTCTAGATACTTTCTTCACAGTCGCTAGTGCTCTCTAAGCCCTGATACTTAAAGAATTGAGGCCTCTAGAAGTTTATATTCTATCAAGCAGCCCCCAAACAACGTAAAAGCAGACGCATGATCGTCTATAACATGTGCAAACCACAATTACCAAGGGAAAGGAAGCTATTTCATGTTTCGTCACAATTTCATGCTATTCCCCCACAATGAGGCTTAACAAGGAAGGTAAGCTTGACTATGGTCGGGCTTGAACAGTGAGCAAATAGCAAAAACATAGTTTGAGCTCGGTGGCTTGCGCAAAACATTGTGTACAGGGATAAGCTCGGCTACAGAGCAGTTTTTGAATAATGATTCTAAGCAACACTTGCTGTCTTCTTTATCACCAAATTGTTTGTCTAACCACCGTGTGTGTGGGTGGTGCTGGGGTCTGAGCTTCGAGCGTCAGAGGGCGGCCTAATTAGCAAACTTGCGGAAACCGAGATTCAATCAACGGCGCCTTTATGAAAAATGCACATTGTTACATACATGGAACGCATTGCGTCTTGAAACCGACTTTGTGTGGGTCTTTCTGGGGCTTAAGTAGAGTGGTCATGGAGCTTGAGATCTCAACAGGCGTGCCCACAGTTCGCAGCGCGACTCCGTAGCAACAAGGAGGCTCGGCGGGGCACCAGGTCTCGTCTATAGGATTCTTTTCACGGAATGTCTATCTTCAAGCATACATTCCTGCTGATCCAGGTACTATGATAGAAAAGGAGCTACTTGCGCGAGGAGTATGAGGTTCCAGTACACCCCTGGCAAAAGCCTCAGCTCTCGCCGTCCAGGCTCCGGTAAAGCTCTAATCTACTACATTAGTAGTCTAGAAAGCAGCACACGACTGGCCGATTGACTTTTGCGTTTATATGACTTAGGAATTGCAGACTTATGTTTCCTCGATACAAGAAAACGCAATCCTGTGTGTGTATGCTCTAGTTGCTATGCATAGCTAGCTGCGACTGGTCATGGGTGCAACTATAAGCATCCTAGCCGTCCCTCTGACCTCCTCTCGAAAACGCCAGCAAGCTCGATGAATGGTGAAGCTTTCTTGATAAAGGTTCACTGCCGTCTTATTGATGTTGATGTTGGCCAGGGGCTGAGGGTTTTTATCGGCACATGTTTTGAGTGGGCATTAGAGTTGGCAGCACTGCACGATTCGAATGCAACCGTTCCTTATCAGCCACTGCCTGTAAAATGCAGTATTGGCTTAGATTCTCATGCAACAATTGTCTGGTTTCCCTCATTGCGGTAAGTCAGCAACTTTTTTTCTTTGGTAGCAGGCTGGGAAAACCCTCCGAGAAGGAAGTATACAGTGGCAAAACGCCTGTCCTTGTGACAACAGCCGGTCCTCATGCACTGGCTTCAAAATGTGTAGAGGCCTGGCGTTTGCCTAGAAAATGATCGTGGATGTGCCTACGTGGTTGTGCCAACTAGGAAAGATTGACGGGCATAAGGATGGGCTCGCACCTGAAAATTCCATCAGCGGTCAGAAATGTGCCTTGCGTACTACCCCGAAATATAGAGAACCTCGTGCTTATTAAACCTGGCTTCTTGAGGGGAAAATAATCTCGATGGTGGCTGTATTGAAGTAGACAAAATCGTTTGCATGCAAGAAATATTACAGCTCAAGCTTTTTATAGAAGCCCTGATTCATCGGATTATGCGGGTATCAGCTTAGCAGCAAGCTTTGAAGGAGTCTTATCCATCAATACACTGATATTTTCAGAACTTCTTTGTTTGAGAAAGCCACAACTTAGACGAGTGAGAACTACGGGTAAATTTAAGAAAGCTAGAACAGCTTAGCCTATCAATAAATCGACATATCACGTCCTATGAATTTTTCAATCGCGAAAGCCACGACTGAGACAAGCAGCTGGCTTCCCACTGCGATTCTACACGAAATGGTGCGTCAGGTGGTCTCAGAGTGAGCAGCAACTAGGGGCTGTAACAACTTCCTGGCGGGGCTTCAATATACGATGGAACACTTGGCGTTTCAGGAACAATTAAACGCAGTTCCTGCGCATTTGGTTTCTTTGGCAGGGCCAAGTTGGGATAGGGAAGCTATGAAGGTCGGAGCTTTGTCAGCCGGGCCCAAGCCACAGTCCAAGGAGAACAAGAAAGAAATCGGAGGGACTTGAGCTCCTAGGCAGCCACTTAGATCCATCCCACCAACACACCTGCGTCGACTAAGAGAGGTAAAGTCGTGCAATCCCGAGCTGAAAACACATTCAAAAAGCCAAAGAAACTCAGAAGAGAAAAGCAGGGTCCTACCAGCAATGTTCGTGAACTCTTTAATGATCCCCTGCATCATGCCAGAATCCTAGGTGTGCCATGGGCGACCCGAAGAAAGAGGCGCATTTGGCCACAGCTGCAAGCTGTGGAGGCCAATGCCGAGAAGCACTATAAAAAAGCAACTTCTGGTTTCCTCACTATTGCGGATATCAACTACGGGGAGCGTAACACAATTAATGCTCCAAGAACGTGAGTCAGCTTCTTCGTGCGGAGTTCAGCAGAGCAGTAAGAGAAGATGGCTCTGAAGTCGGGTCCCGTCATACAAACGCCTTAAGTCGCTCTTTCCAGCGAGCGCTGCTGAGGACTCGGTAAAGTAAGAAAAGGAATGGGCAAATCTACGGGAAGAGCTCGCGGATGTGCCAAATAATCGCAAACTTCCAACACGGTGGTCACCTGCTGGTGATCTAGCTAATCGTACCGAGGCCGTTTGCAGTCGATCCCGAGATATGTTTCGTGATATTGAAAGCCTACACGGCATGAAGAGGAGACTGAGAGGCAATAGGATGCTTTGTTGAGAACAGGCAAACTACAGAAAAGGACCAGCGCCTCTGGGTACAGCCCCGTACTGGTGACGAAAAAGACTGGAAAGTGGCACAGAGCGCGGCATTTTAGTCGTTGAACAGGTTTGCTGAGGAACCGAAGCTTTCGATGCCTCATATTGGCCAATCACCTGACAAGCCACCCTGTTCAACAGTCTACCTGATTTTCAAGTTCAAACACGCTTTCTTATGTATATACATTTACGCTAATTACATTCCCAAATTGGCGAATCAAAATCGCACTCGCGAAGTGGAGTGTACCTGTATGGCGTTTGGACATATTGGTGGCCGAGGTGAAATGCAACGCTAATTTTCTTGGGCTTTCTATGAGCCCACCTCAGACTGCGAGACTGCTTAAAGGTCGTCTTAGTCTTCAAGGAATATTTCAAGAGCACCTACAGCACCTACAACCAGCGCTTCAGCTGTTGCGGGCAAGCAGTGGTATGCGAAGGCATGCAAATTTTCATTTTCACGAAAAAAGATTCCTGGGCTTCCGCGTTTTTGATTGCAGGAGTTACGCCGGATCTGAAAAAAATCAGAATAGTAGGCCTGGTGCATACCCCTACATCTGCAACGGTATTGCGAACCCACATGAACATCCAGCTTTCACCAAAACTTGTTTAAAGTTGATTGGATTTTTGTATCTTTGGATGATATACTTATCAACGCAATCTACAATGCGGACCGAGGAGGCTGATCCCAACGCAAGAATGCTTGTCTGCCGTCGCGCAATATTATAGGCACTGGCCCTGCCCCATTATGAGCGTCGTTTCTTCGTAACAACCAACAATAGTGGTGGATCCCTGGGTCAAATATTCTCCTAACTGCGTGTGAATTTACCGAAGCTCTAAAGCTTTGCTAGGCATTATCATCGCTGCACCGGAACTGAGCAGCAGTATCCATGTCTGTAGAAGAAATTCTGTGTAGCTTTACGGGAGAAAAAGATGCCGGCACTATTTCTATTGGTGCCTTTTTGTTGTCTAGACAATAATCAAAAGATTTCGCAGGGCTGTGAGAGCCTGACATTTGTTCGCTGGCTTGTTACAGTAAAGTATCGTTAGTTGCGGACGCTCTATCGCGAAGCCCCAGCAATTCATCATTGTTCAGCGCAACCGCTCAAGCCAGTGGAAATTCACAGCTCGTATCGACATTCTCTGCGTTTCATGCCTTTGACACCCATGAATCTGCCAATATTGAGAAACACCAGAATGATAAAAGGCGAAGCACCACCACGTGGACGACGGCCTGCGGTAGATCGAAACAGTGCTGGGACTACGTGGCTTGTGCAAGCCGGATTCGCACCGCATACCGTTTTGCACGCGGTATATACGAGTGTTTGTGTCATGATGAAATTCGTGCTACAGTGAACTAGTTCTTGCGGTACTTCTAGTGCCCTGGGATGCGTTCACGGTAGACGAGGGTTGTGCCCAGCTTTGAGAAGCTGAAGCCGCTCAATTGTCTGGAACCTAGCTTTTTGCAAGAGGTTTCCAGCTCCTGGAGGTGTTTCGACTAAACTGGCTATGGTCGTGTCTGTTGAGCTGCCAGAGGCCCAGAATCAAGAGAGCATCTACATGGTTTGCAATGCCCATCTCACCCCTTACCCCTGTTCTCCAATGGTTCAGGAAGGAGATCAATTGTTCTTAACTTATATCTGGAGGCATCACGAACTCCCGAGGAATATTACTAAGGATAGACAACCGAAACTTGTTAGTGCGTTCCGTCTTCCCTGTATGGCCCGCTTACACCTTGACATTACTATGAGCACTGCCAACCACCCAATAGCAGGTGGACAGACAGAGCGCACCAAACACATTCTGCAATACTTGCGAATCTACTGTCACTAGCACCCCGCTGCATAGTTTGAGTTTGTTCCGGTTTCTAAGTGAGTTTATATCACGACAGTACACTGATGTACCCGCAGCAAAAGATCTGGGCTTGCATTGGCGTCCGGTGTGTAAAGGCACTCTTAGTAGCAAAAGCTTTCGACGGACAGCTGGCTAGTGCACGCAGCTACATTGACAAAGTCCAAGAGAGACAGGCACGGGATTATTGTAAGCCGTGGTCGTGTGCGTGTTTCGAACCTGGGGAGTTGGATCTAGTGGATTTGTAGATTGTTCGCAGTGGACAGTATGCGTGCCTTTCTTCTAGTCTATTTCTCTATGGCGGTTGATGCATGCAGGGGTTTTTCATTTTGTACAGCCTTAGCTTTTATGCCTGCCTGGAGGCTGGCAGTAGGGGGAGAACTCTTACACTGTCCTGCGTGCACCTGATCAAGACGGACAACAGCTACGGAACACGAAGGCAAGTGTTTTGATACGAGGGGAATATGTAGCGGGCTGAGCTAGAACTAAGCACTTTCTACCATATTGGGTTTAGTCAACTAAGCATTTTAAAGAATTGACTAGCTAGCTTGTTGGGTTGTCTATCTGTTGCAGGATACTGCTACCTCGATACGAGGAGCCGCAATCCTGGGTGAGCTTGTGCTAGTTTCAGAGTGTAACTAGCTCCGAATGAAAGGTCCCGCCTTTGGAATGCTTGATAAATGTTCAATTGTCCTTGTAGGTGTGTTGGGTACTTGGTAGGATAGTAAAGAGATGGTGGGTTGTGTTCTAACGGCCCGCTTTTTGAAGGAAAAGCATAGACCAAGCACGCCTTCAGCTCTCTCCTGTATGATTAGGGCTGTATAAGCATACCTTTTGATGCTTGACGATTGTAGTATCATGCTCCACATTGCGTCATTTGGTCACCTAAGGGGCCTCTCAGATTGCCACCTTGGGGGCCATACAAGTGGCAGGAGACCCTGGGGAAACGGCAGTGGCAATGAGAACTTGCTAAAAGAGCCAGTTACTCATGTTTTATATATGCGGATAAAATTGAAGGTTAGGATAAACCCTAAATCTGTATCATCGAATTTGAATCCTATGGTTTCAGTAGTCCCTGTACACTCAAGGGCTCGGCAGGCTGCTAAGGCCCATGCATGATCGGATAATGAGTTCAAATAATTAGAAACATATAGCTTTTGCACAAAGGTTGCATTGCTTGGAATTAATTAGTGGATTCCTGCTGAAGCAAACAAATATGGTCAGCAGAATACGTATCTGCAGCAGCCTTGTTTATTCACCCCTTGCGGCGGTCAGTGGCGGTTATGTTGCAGCAAAGTGAACCACATGGGCCGATCAACATGATACCCTGAGCTTTAATCCCCCCGGTCATATTCTTTGATAATTTAAAGTGAATTATTTTATTTTAAAGGTGATTCCAGGCGGCAGAAGACCCAGAAGTAGCCCTCCATCAGGGCCTCTGCCGACCGGTCTGGTTCTTGTTCGGCTGCATGTTGACTTTTGTCTCGTGTACGCTTTCCTGCTGTGTATTCGGCGTTTTAACGTGCATGTAGCCTTAGTCCCCACGGTTAGCCCTGATTGTCTCCAGGAGATGCAGACAGAGCAGCAGACACTCGTGGCTCTGGGGGCCCTCCCTGAACCGCAGCTCTTGCAAACACTAAAGGGCCTGCGAACTACAAAACAAGGTAGGGGCCTCCCTCTCTTTCATCACTTCATGTGACAATCCGTAAGAGCTCAAGAGCAGCGCGCAGCACTAAATCCCGAACAGACACCACACCCCTGATCAATCTTCTGCCTTCTTCTCCCCCGATGGTTGTCCTGAAAAGCAGGAATAAGCCCACAATTCTGCTCAGCACCTCCACAAAGTACCCACGCTTTGTGGACCCCCAGTGGTGTCACACGCATGCCAGATGGGCCCTGCTACTGCCGACCTATTTGGTAGTTTTGGCAACAAGGAAAATACAATCCCTTTGTCCTCATCTGCTGCGAGGAACAGGGCACACGTATTGCACTGCTATTCCTGCACTAAAAGCACATTTTCTGTTTTTTCAAGTGTATCTTTTTGCTACCGACGATTCCTCAAGGGTTTTTGCTGCTCTCACTGAAGCTGCTGCTGGCCTGTTTTCATCCTGCTCTGTTTAATGCTTTGAGTTGCTCAGGGCTGCAGCAGCTGCTAAGAGATCTGACAGAGGAAAGGGAGACCCTGTGCAGACAGAGAAAAGAGCTTAGGCAAGAAGAGAGAGAGATGCAGGAGCAACTAGAGTATGTGCCGAAATTCAGCTTCAGCAGACCAAACTATAGGGTTTACGGTTGAAAATTGCCTGACAGGTGTGCTGTGATTGTCTAATAGGCATGCGGGCAAGGGCCTTAGTCTCTTCCAGACTGTTTTACTCGAGTGAGCAATGACTAGACACTGAATACGATCCGGCGAACAGAGCGGCACGAAGTATACAATGCCAAGCAAAGACACGCAGAGCCTTTCAGAAGGCCTAGAATATGTGGGAGCCTGATGATCTTAATTATAATTCTTAAATCTTTTCTTAAGTTGGTTTTGCACTGAGGTGTTTCCTCAGCTTGGGAGTCTCTGGCCTCCAAGGTCTTTTACCGCAGCAAAACGGCAAGGGGGAATCCACCACACAGACTTCTGCTCCCTCGGCATCACCGTCTTCACAGTGTCTCGCCGCTGTGCCGCTTGAAGCAGTAACACCACACACATGTATCCTTTCCTTGGCCTTCCCTTGGCCAGTCTTTGACCTTGTGGGGTTCCTTTGAGACAAAGAGAATGAATAGGCACCTGGTTGATATTTGCTAGAATCCCAGTGCAAGGCATACCGCGCCTTTTCTAATCGAGACTCGCTCTTGCATGTGCTATCTCCCGCATTAGAGCATTTGTGCTTTCTCCCTGCAGGCTCCCGAGCAGGCGGGGGGAAGCACTCCCCGCTTGGCTCGTTCCCTCCTACAAGCGGCTCAGGGGCTTAAAGCTCCTGCGAAAGAAGGTCTTCAACTCCTCAGCAAGCCCCTCTCCTGGCTGAGGGAAGGGGGCCTTGCCTCAGAGCCCGCAGAAGCTAAAGAACTTTCAGATAAGACTTCCCACCAAGAAGTGTCACTCCTCCAACAAGCGGCGGAAGTGCACGAGCCGACCGCCATTTTGGGGGACGTTCCCTTTAAAACTGGCAAGGAGGAACCGTACATGTGTAGAGAATTCTCTCATACCCCCGCATGCAGACAGTCTGAGGGGCGCCTATCCTTGGAAGGCCTAGATCTAGAGGCCTTGACACGACGGCCTTCTAAGATTCAGGCGGGGAGCAGGCCTCCTAAGGATTCAGCACCGTCTCTAGAGACTCCCCACGCGGTTTCAGCGGCAGAAGAAGATATCAGGAAAGGCTGCTCCGGCAGTAAGACTCAAAACAGCATCAGTATCAGCAGGAAGCAGCAAGAGTGGAATTGCAGAAGCCGTCTCTTGGCGCTGCAGATTAGTGAGGCCTTGGGCCTAGAGGGGCCCTCCGGGGCATTTGCTGCAGCTGCAGCATCAGCTGCAGCATCTGCTGGAGCTCATGATGCGTTAGATAGTGCTGAAGATGATTCCGAAGACGAGGAAGCAGGAAAAATGTGCAATGGCGTTCAGCGTGATGCTGGTGCCGCCACTCCTGGAGCACCAACACAGCAGACACCAGAAATATCGCCCACACGAGATACTCATGGGGCTCTTCCCGCTTCTGAGGCTGCTGTAATCAAACAGGAAGAGTCTTCCTGCGCTCTCCCTTACTCTCAGCAACAGCAACAGCAAGAACAATCGCAGGAGCGACAGCATTTTGTTCCTGCAGATCCTGTGCATGAAGCAAAAGCTGCTAGTGCAGCAAAACCGGGCCCTTCCGCTGTAACCGCCATAGCACTAGGTGACGTTAGGACTAGCTGCTCTCCTCAAAAAACGCAGCATGTAGACCAATACGGGCCTACTGTGTCGGTCTCATCGCCACATGCAGGGCCCCCTGATGCAGCACAGCACGATCTGCGGCACCCCAAAATAGCAGTCACACCGTTGATATGTGAGCTGGGGGAGTCCCAAACTCTCGAGAAAACGCCAGAGAGGGCTGCCCACTCAGGCGAAATGCCTTGTGTAGATATGGCCGGCAGAAGTAACGACCGCAGCCCTACCTGCAGCAGCACAAGCAGCAGCAACAATAGAAGCAGCAGCACTGGCAGCAGGCGTACTGCAGCAGAGCCCCTTACACTCGAAGCATCAGGATTCAGCAGCAGCAGAATCAGCAGCACCAGCAACAACAGTAGCGATAGCAGCAGGAGCAGCAGCAGCAAACGGTCCGATATTGCGGGGCCGAACAGGCGGCAAGGAGCCCAAGCCAGTGGTAGCAGGGACGGCGGCACGAGCACCAGCAAACGAGAACCTGCTGCTGCGCTCTTGGCAGAGCAGGGTCAGGTAGCAGTGGACACATTCCGTTCGCGAAGGCTCCCTGGAGGGGGGCCCTCTGTTGATGGGGGCTTGAAAGGCCACTGCGGGAAAGAGGGCGTGGCACCAAAGACTCTGTGGGGTGTCCAGACGACCCAACCTCAGGCGAGCCGCAGTACATCCCGAGCACCAGCACCAAAAACATTGGAACCAGCTCAGACTGCTGCTGCGGCGGGGCCCTTTGAAGGGGCCCACGCAGAGAACAGTGAAGCCCCGAGCTTAGATGCTGAGGTAGGCCTTTCAGAGTCGGGGGCCCTCCAAGTCAAGTGGAACGTGCGGGGGGCCCCCACAGGGCTTCTAGAGCTACAGGCGTGTGTACTTGACTGCAGCAGAGGCACTCAGCATCAGGAGCTACTGCATTCCACACGGAGCCCACTTGTGCTTCCTGCGCTCCCCAGCAGCGGAGAGTATCACATCACCCTCCTAGTCCGACAGCAGCAGCAGCAACAGCAGAAGCCCCTATGTGGGCTATCTGTACAGCTGTGCCTCGACGGCGGGAAAATCAAGAGCAAACGAATCCGGGCTCTCGCGGTCCAGAGGCTGTCCATTATGGGGCCTCCCATCACCCCAGTAGGGGCCCTCACCCCCCGGGGGCCCCCCTCTCCTGCTGGAACAAGGGCCTCCACTAACAGTCCTGAGTACGTGTCCAGGGTCTCTCAGCGGGAGGGCCCCGACGCATTGGACGGTGCACTGAGCATCTCGGAGTTGCAGGAGGAGCAGCAGCCATCTCATGCCTCCGACCATCCTGACAAGGGGCCCATGGAGCAGCAGCTCGCTGCCAAGGGGGCGGCCACTGAAAGTTCGCCCTCACTATCGAAGTGTCGAGCATTCTTGTATGACAGTCACACGGCAAAGTCTGCAGCGAAAGCAACAACCCCACCAACCCTGCCGCATCCAGCAGCACAAGCTGGGCAGGCAGCCCACGCTGTCAATGCAGCGCCTGGCTTCCCGTTTAAAGCAGCCGACCCGAGCTGTAGTGCAGCACGTGAGTTTCCCACAACGCCCCAGTCTGTTGCAGGGGCGACATCGGGGAGAGCACCCTCGGCGTCTCCTCATCCAGCAGCAGCAGCAAAAGCTGCAGTTCTGTTAAGAGGCCCAATTACATCCGAGGCTTCCCCAATACTGTCTACGACCATGGGGGCTCACCCTGTTTTTCGGGCAAATCCTTTTCTTCAAGGAATGCCTCAGAGGTCCCTCAGCCTTCAGTCTTTAACGGCTCACTCTATGCCACAGACGAGCACCAAGCGATCTGAAAGTCCAGAAGCGCCAGCCCGCGAGATCGCCTTCCTTCCTCCACCTGCAGCAGTTGCAGCGCAGGGAGACTCCGGGCACATGAGACAGGTCGCCTGGGGGCCCCCCAAGGCTCTCTTCACCCCCAGGCACCTCGCGGGATACGCTTCACAAGGTGCCACTGCATTAAACGCTCCCGGGCAGCGGGAACGCCAGATGAAGAGAGGACCCCTAGGAGGAGTCCCTCCATCGTACAGTCTTGGAAGCCAACTGGGGTACCGCCACGCAGGAGTAGCAACAAGCGCATGCATAGGAACCTCTCAGTGGAGCCCTCCATCTTGGGCGCCTTTAGGGGCTCCGCAAGGGGCTCAAAACGGTCTAGGACGCCTAACAGAAACACCAGCAATAGCAGCAACACCTGCAGGCCCTCCCTCCACAATCACACCGCTTGAGCTGACGAATACAGCTGGGCCCCTTCCACGCGGATTACTGCCTCGTACAACACCAGAGCACACCGGCTATCCTCAGCAGCTAACTTCCCATGGATCTTTGAGCTATGGGGGCGGCTGCGGTGCAAACACTCAACTGTACATGCACCCCAGGAGTGGCATGCATGCAGATCGCGTGGCCTCGCATACCGCAGTACCACGGTCTGGGGGGGACCCTCTAGGAGCGTTTCGAACGGGAGAACAGACGCTTGGTGCTCAACCACTTCCGCGGGCGGCTCCCACACTACCTCACACCCTCGGCCACGGCAGTCGGGGGCGCAGTATAACACCCACATACAAGCCAACCCCGTTCTTCAGAGAAGCCCTCAGCAATAACAACACTCTTAGAGGCCTTCAAGGAGAGCCTCACGAGGGGGTCCACGGGACTACCCCACGAACCTCCGTGAGGCCGCAGCAGACCCAATCAATGACTCCACGGAGAGAAGCTCTCGCACTAGGTGCACCTGAAGGGAGTTTGCGGCCTCTTGGAGGCACGTCCCTCATTTACACATGCGGATACCCAGTGGGCGCCCCGGCGATGAGGAGAAGCGTCAGCCTCTCGAGGTCGCTTGGGCCGTCCTCTGGAATGTCATGGGCGGTTCCTCAGGTGCATGTACACCCCGCAAGAATTGGCGCTCGCAACAGCCTAGTTGGAACGGTCGCTCCCGTGAACCTTTGTGGCCCCCTTGGAGATCCTCCAACTGCCCCTCAACACCAACGGGCAGTGCCGCAGCACCAACTACACCAGTGGCAGCAGCAACAGCAACAGCAGCAACAACAGCAGCAGCAGCTCTTGCTGCTGCATGAGTGGCACAGGCAGCAACTAGATCAGAAGCAAAAGCTGATGCTGCAGCATCAACTGCACCAACAGCTGCAACGGGGCAGCTCACCCAGAGGGGCAACTCTGCGCCTCGTACACGCAGCCCCTACTGGACACGGCCACCACACACCCCTGTGCAACAACGCACCCAAAGGAGGAAGAGAAAAACAAACTATGCAGCCTACTCCAGAGCAGATGAAGACGCAAGAACAGCTGCATCCGCAGCAAAAACCGCAGTCTACTCCACTACGGCATGTTAGGGGCCAAGATCCACCTCCACATGAAGAAAAGCTCACGCAATGGGTCTTCCTCTCTCAAGAAGAAAAGCAGGCCAGAGGCCCAGCTAGAGCCCTTCTAACGACCCCGTAGCTTCTCTCAACCCCACCCCTGATGCTGTGTAGAATAGCCCGTAACGTTTCATTGAAAAAAGGCGCCACCTCTGGACTGTCGGGCAGCCCACTTTTACCCCCACTAGCTCTAAATACAGTTTGATGCATATTGTTAAAGCCGGGCAAACGTGGCCCGAATAGGAGTGCCCTTGGGTTTGCAGCACTGCAAAACCCGCATTGACGAGCATACACACCGAAAGGCCTGCCGAATTTTAGCAGACTATGCCGTGTGTACCAACAACTTCGGAGACGGAAGTGGTAGGTAACGAAGAAACCAACGTTCTCTGAAGACACCAACCAGATAGGCTTAAGGTCTAATAGAGCATCACTGTAGATGCTCTCCAGTTTGTACATTTAGTCACCTCATTCAAACGTTGGACTTCAGACATATGAATGCCCAGGCAGTCTGCGTGTGTCGGCCGGCCAGATGTCATGCTGGAAGAATCGGTAGCAGATATTCTGTTTTCTTTTCCTTTTCAATGTACATCCTCACGATAACGCCCTCCGGACGATCCCAAACCTCCTTAGACTCCTCGATCTCCTCCTCTGTGGCATCTCCACAGGGCCCCTGATGTGGTTCGAAACCTTTGCCGATTCCCAACTCCTCTAGAGTCCACATCCTCGTAGAAATTTGATCTGTGTTTCCAAGGTAGCATGTCTCGGGAATCCGCAAAAGAAAGATATCTTGCTTGGGGAAGGGCTTCTACGTATCGTTGGAACCCGTCAGGAACTGCATGCTTTCACGCCTTGGGGTTAGAAAGCCCCCTTTGGGCTCGACAAGAATTGTTTGTGTTTACGTTTACTTTGATAGAGGCTTCTTGGGATTGTTGCAGGAGCACATGCCAAATGCACTTGTCCCCTGTCTTCGTAACACCGATGGGTCGACGTGCCTGGGCTTCTTGCTCTTTGCTGCTTCCCATTGATGCCTCCCCGGTGGGTCTGTTCATTATGAGCCCGCTGCGAATCGGATGCACGAAATAATCGACCTGGGACATGAAGGTAGCAGAAGGGGGTGGCGGTATTTGTCGTCCTGCTGGCTGTTCCCACCCACGGGCAGGTGCGAAGCGTAGCGCCACGCTTATTTTCTCCTTTGTTTTGTCATCCCCTTGTTGATGTTCCCTCAAGCCAATCAACTCAAGGTCTTTCTCAATCTACGAAGGGGCTGGAGCATAGCAGACCGCCCTGGGGAGGTCTAGGGTCTCCTGCACTTGTATTGGTTTCCCCATAAGGGCAGAGAGAGGAGAGCGAGAGACAGAGGCCCTCCTGGCGTACGATATGACTACTTGTTGCTCCACGATACTGACCGAGGCATTAAAGGAAGAGCGAATAATGCCAGAGTAGAGATCGGTGGGATCTTTTGCGTGATACACATCCAATGCTAGAATACATGATTGTATTTCCCATTCGGCGTACGAAGGAGAAAGGAGGCGATAACTTTTCCCCTGTACTAGCCGACTTCTATAAAGTCCGAATACAGCTGTAGACACTACAAAAATTGCCCCAAAAAGCACTAACAACCCAAGGCTCCGTGACTCGCCCGTGGATAAAGCACTTTCCATGGGCAATTCACTGTTCCAATCTTGTTTGGTCGGTTCCCAGGTCTTGCTCCCCTCAGTAAGACTATGGCATATGTTCCGATGCAATGAAAACGCTGAATCAAGCGAATTTCCGTCATCTGTGATTGACTTTTGGCTGCGCCACATTTCGAACAGCTCAGGCGCTATCACATACAACAGCCTTAATGAATTTGATTCTCTCTGGAAGTCTTTAGAAGCTTGCATGGCCCTGAACACCGGTACTAGCGATGTGAAATCTCTCCAACGGCGCCTGTGGGGCAGCAATTCCATCGATGAGGTGGGGTTTCGAAACACCCCAACGTGCTCATCACTTGTAGCAGCATCGAATAAGTTATGCACGCCCGTGATATTCTCACGCGGAAAAAGGCTTTCAATGAGACTATACTTTAGCGTCCAGAGAGGACGTTCGATCTGCACCAAATAATTTTTCTCCTGGGTGTTTTGGAGACTTTTACCATTGAAACGGATTCGCTTCGCTTGATCAGAATGGGTCTTCAAGCTTATCGCATCAAAATCATTTACACAATCGATTGATGCTACATTAGTGGTGGTGAAGCGATTTAGGGTGTACGGATGAGCACCAATATGCTTGGTGAGAGAGGATGACGGCAATTCTTCAGCAAAAGGAGTTTTATGGGGTTTTAGTTTTATCATCCTTGGAGGAGAATAATCATGCTGACGGCGCCTTATAAGTGCATAAAAGGATCAGGTTTCTCTGTATCTTGGAAAAACATCTTATTGGGCCCATTCCATTCATCATTATCGGAGGTGGAGGCTGGACTTAATCCATCTACTTCCGGTCTGTGCGCCCTCGGAGGAGTTCGAAACCTGCTGTCCTTTGTTGCTGCGAAACTTTTACCCTTAGAAAAAATTTAACTCCATTTAAACGAGGATGAAAGCGTGAGGTCAGAGGCATTCACGAATGAACCGGAGTGCCTGCTGAAGGTGCAGTCTGAGTCATCGTGAGTAGCACCCTTCATGATTATATGGTTCTCTTGTTCCAGGTATTTGAAACGCTGTCCGAGGTATGCAGCACCTGAGAGATACGTTCACTGTAAATACGTAATGAGGACGATCTGGAAAAGTATATAGAGCAGTGTATGTAAGGGACAATCACCATAAGACACTCTCTACGGAACCCGAGAAGCGTCGTAGGGTTCATGTTAAAGCCTCGCTCGAAAAAACAGGAAACTAGTTTAAATGCCAACATGTTGAAACTACTTGAAAGATCTAGTAGCACGAGAGGCGATAAATGGCTAAGTGTTTAGGGTTATTTGCAGATTGCTGTAGAAACTACATCCGCAAGGTAAGTCTGCACCAAAATTTGCGGCCCTTAAGACTCTGTCTGCGATATTTTGGAGCATTTGGGGGGCGACTGACCATCAGGTGGAACCTTTACGTCTCCAAATGACAAGACACATTCGACAATGGGGTCTTGCGAAACAGTATATCGCACCACGTGCGCAAGGAAGTAGGCGAGGAAGGCGGTGAGGATAATGAGTAAGGCATAGCTAAAGCGATTGTTGGTGGAGTTTCTAGATATATTGTTAGTACGGGGGACAATGACGAGCTCGGAATGTGGATGGCTCTCTTCAATTAACGTTTCCGTGTCTATGTCTTCTCCCTCGTGCGATGTCTCTTCTCGGGCTCGTTGCAGTTCCCTTCTTACAATTTTGATAAATCGCTCCTCCACATCAAGACTTGAGTCACTGGTTTCTGCATCTGGAATAGGCAGGGCGACAAAAGGGTGCTCTAATGTGAAGGCAGAGCTCTCTGGCGACGGGTTCGTCGCATTCGCTGATCCCAACGAGTTCGTGCTGCCGGTAGCTGCAATGAAGTGGGGTGTCCCTCCACCCCAAATAGAGAGGAAGATAGTCCCAGAATATAGCTGCTTACAGTAGTTCATGGTATGCTCAAGAAGATTCAGGCGACTGTGTTTCTAACGCGATGAGGCATGCACGCTGAGTGGACGCAGCCATCGACAACGCCGGAGAGAAAACTTGAAGGCTACAAGGAACACAGCGAAAGTTGGGAAAAGACATGAAAGAGTTAATATGCAGAACCTCCATGCAAACACACCAAAACTACTGCATATAGGCTTGAAGTAAGCGTTTTCCTCGGCGATTTCTGCGACGCCACGATTGCCGTAAGTGATGTTGGATGTGTGAGTGTGCTAAGCTGGCAGGCGAAGGGGCATGGGTAAGAAATCAAAAGTAATTCTAAAGCACATAAAAGCCGTAAAGCAATGGATTAGGTGTATAACTACATTTCTGGGCGGGATGCTCATGAACTGCGAGGAAGCGAATGAATATCCATAGTGGTCTCATAGAGATGTGCACTGGTTCTAGAAGATATTGCCCCTCAAGATGTAGACCCCACCGGATCAAGCGGCAGCGCTAGCGAAACTCTTGGTCAAAATAGGCATTGAGCTTGAGTTGCTACGAAGGACATTAGAGGCTAAGGACAGCTAAAGGCAAGAGGAAAGATCGCCTCCAATGGATCCCGTGACCTCGCTGACTTGTCGAATCGCGTAGGAGGGTATTTTCATCCACTGCTTTTTGCGAGCTTCCCTCTGAAGCCCTTAGCAATCCCGGTCGCTCTCAGGTACTGAGATCCATTTGGGACAAACAATAGGAAAGCATACTCCTTGATTGTTCTACAATCGCCACGCACTCGTGTAAATTCGAGCAAATCGTAGAGAAGTCAACTGAGCCTCCTCAACAAAATGCTTTCTAGCAAGCCTTTATCCAATTTTCCAGCGCTTAAATTTGCCTTCTCCATTGTGCACGATTTCCCTAGTCCAATTTATATCCCGTAATCTATAGGTGGCAGTCAACAGCCCCCACAGTGACAGCTGGAGTAATATCAGGATCGCATTTTTCGGGTCATGCTATGCATGGAGTGATTTAGCACCGGTAACTCACGAGAATGTCGCAGTGATTATTCTATAGGAAAACAATTGACGCCCTGCCATGTCTGAACCACCGTCCCCTGCCGCGTGGTTCCAGGTTAATGTACAACTAGAAGCAGTGCGGTTACCGTGTGTTAGACATAGAAATTGCAGGTGCATCTTCTGTATGCACGCCTCCTTACTCCTCTTGGGCTCGCAGTCTTATAATGTTCTTCGGTTCTATGACCTAAAACAGTGTGCCGCGTAAGGACGTGTTCGGAGTCGCTCAGCACTTTCTACCCCCTAAGACGCCTCACGAGGTTTCGTGCATGTACGGCCTAAAGTCTAAGGTTATAGTCTACAGTTTTCGGCTGAAGCGTTTGTTCTTAGCCCTGCTCGGACACTGGCGCGGCGCAAACATAATTGCTACAAGGATGCGAGTCTTGTGTGTGTAAAAAAACAGGCAGAATGGGGTGTAACCAGTCCGCAGATGCTGCAGCCGATCGTGTTCGGGGTCTGCATACACCTCAACGCATATGCCGAGATCCCATGAGGCTGCGGAGGGAAAAAGTTCCAGTAAATCCCTCCCCCGGCCCGATAGGTCTCGACATTCCAATTCGAACTGGTGTGGTCGTTTCTGGCGCTGTTGGTGCTGGTGCTGCTGCTACCGTTGGCGTTGATGCTGCTCTTACATCCGCCATTTGGTTTTTCCTTAGTGACAACCCTTCAAGCGTACGGTCCACGCCTTGTATTTGAGGCTGCTCGAAGAGACACGCTGTTTCCTGTGTACGCGAATGTATGGTCCTGGCTTCCCGGGCGGCATCCTGGGGGGTGTCAGCCTCTAGGGGCCTCTCTTGGGGAGCCACCGGCAGAGATTCCTCTAAAGGGCCTTCAGCAAGCGTCCCTTCTGGGGGAGTCGTTGCCTTAAGACTTGAAGGAGAGTCATTCAAAAGGGAACTTAGAGAAAATCTAAAATCCTCTTGAGAGTGTGGATATGAAGCGGTGAAAAGAGAACAATCCGAGAGACGGCACTCAAGAGAACTGCGGCGAGGCGCCCTTACGGAGCCTCCAAACCCTCCCCTACCTCTGCTGCGTTGAGCGCCATTGACTTCGTTCTCCACCTCATCCACTGGAATTCGCTCAGCATGTAACTGGAACTGCAAGACAGACAACCATCGCCCTTAGCAGCCCTCAAAATCCTGAAATCTCGAGGTGACAAAGATACTCATCAGTTAGGGGATTTTTGTGTCCGTGGTACGACACTACCCACAAACAGGCGAAAGACTTGCAATTCCTGTGCATTCAATTCCTAAACCATCTATGCGGAGACCCCTCCGCGTGTGTCTTACCTTTTGCAGTCTGCTCAGGACTGTTTTTTCATCCGTCTCGGGCATAACACAACGATGGAAGAGTGCTGCTGAGCCTAACTGTACGAACGCCCCAAACATCAAACCGTCGACAAAAAGCCCTAAAACTCATTGAGAAGGAGGTAGATAGGTCGCAAAAAAGTAGTGAACCTGAAAATGAAGAAGATCCGGAAATTACAAAGGGACGCGAAAGGATGTGGCAACATAAATATCAGCGGAAGACCACCAATTCTACCAGCTGGCGCTTCTTTTGTTCCAGAACCTCCAACAACCTCAGTGCCTGATTGGCCCGCAATACCATCTGCACCCTCGCAAAAGCAACACAAGCCTAGATATAAGCCATTCATTCTTAGTCCCTCAGCGAATAACAAAGCACGTAAACGTCTTATCGAGGAAGTTTCGCACTGAATTGCAACAGGGAACTTTTGAACGTCGCACTGCCAGCCTAGAAATCTGAAATTCCCCACTCTCTCCCCTCATAAAACTGACTTGGGACTCTATTTTTCTTAGCTGCTTTCTGTGGGTAGCCAAGGCGGACTGGCTGACGATGCTGAGCTGTCCGGTGGCTTCTGCCGCAGCGATACAGTCGGCCTGCAACAGCGAGATGACAAATTAGCCACAAGCTCTGAAGCCTACATCAACAGCCTTTATTAATAATACCGAATGCCAGATCAGACGCAAAAGATGGTAGAAAACTAAATGGAAAGCCATGTCCCACTCCCCGACTGCGCACCTGCAGCTGCTGCACCGTCCTGGGTGCCACCCGAATTTCTGCTTCTTCCTGACGACCTTCACCTGATTGCGAAAACAGACGAACACGCCGGTGATATTGCATGCATATGAAGTATTCTAGGACAGTACGTTTTGCTTCAGATCTATATCCCTTCCTTCCTCAAAAGTTCACACACACACACACACACACACACACACACACACACACACACACACACACACACACACACACACACACACACACACTCACACTCAGGCGACCTACTTTGGGGAACCACGACATTCTTTTCAGAGGAATCAGCATCTGCCGAGAGCGAGCGGAGCATCTTCTCGGCGGCCGCAAGATCACGCAGTCGCCTGCAGCAAAATTACAGAGGCAGGAAACCGTAAGCCACTCAGTTCGCTGCATCACAGATCCTGGCTTGAGTCTCTCGGTCCCTCTGCCGCAGTCCACGGGGCGCTTGCGCAGTGCCTTCTCCTCAGAATAGGCGTAGAAGGCGAAGCCGTAAGGAATCAGAGAGAGGCAAAAGAACGGGCGAGTAGGAAGCAACGGAGGCAGGAGTCGGGCATGCATGCTCACGCGCAAGTTGCTCCATGAAGGGCACGCCAGTGCAGGCACCATCGCTCGGTTCGGCGCTGAGAGCAGAAGGGAAGGATCGCGCATGGATGCAAGCCGTTTAACGGTGCGCAGACGCAAGGAGAAAAGCCGAGGCAATCCAATAAAGAAGAACAGGGTGATGCCCAGGCAGCTGCGAGCAGCGGCAGCTCTGAGGCCTGTGGCCGCCTTGGAGTCCACACGCGGTGAGCTACACAGAAAGCGGTGGTAAAACATGCGTCCTACTCGCGCACAGGTGTGCGTTGGAATGGCGCGCGTGTGTGCAAAAAGCAAATAGAACAAGGGCATGGGGCTGCCCTGGAAGCAAGGAGGGCAGATCGGCGGTTCTCGGAGGCTCACGCAGAACCGGAGAGGGCTCAAAGGTGTCAGAAAGACGGCAGATAATACACAGGGATGCACACGTTATACCGTCTGGCAAGCTTACACTGAGGAAGGCTGTGAGGGCAGCGCCTTTCGACTCCTGAGCAAGGCGTTCGTTCCGTTGCCTCTCTGTATTCTCTAGACGAGTTCTTTGCGTATCCTCGAAGGCCATTCGGAGCGAACGGCTGCGTTTCTGCAGCTGCTCGAGAGCCAGGCCTGCTGCGACTTCAGCTGCATGATTTGTACGCACATCCGGGAAGGCAGGCAACGACGCCTACAAACAATGCGCCTCCATAGCTCAAGGTCCCAGCCATCCCTCTGCTTCTCCCCACCTGCTAGCCTTCCCGCCTTTCTGCGCGTTTCGAGCAGCAGCATGCCTACAGGAGCAACAGCAACTGCAATTCGACCTCGTGAAACCCACCGATCGCCCCCAGAGCGTCTGCCTTTGCAGGGGAGATCTGGTGGCTGTTCCGCTTCTCTAGGAGGGACAGGCGCCAGGCGTCGAGTGTAGCAGCAAGCACCTGGGTAGGAGGGGTGCATGCACACACGAACACACAAAGCCAGAAAGGGACTTGGTGAGGAAGGTGGAGTGAGACAGCCTGGGAAGCCAAGGCTGCAGCAGTAGGCAGCGCGGCAAAGGCAGAACGCAGGAGGGGGCTTGCTCAGTCTGACCTGGCCAAGGAAGTCTGCCGCTGCCGTTACAGCCTCCCCGGCAGTAGCTATTGTGCTTTCTCTCTCTCCTGCTGCAGTGGGAGCAAAGGACGCTTTCCTCAGGGCAGCAGCAGCTGCTGCTGCTGCTGAACCCGCAGCAGCAGCAGCTCGACTTGCCGGGGTGACTCGTACAATGGCAAGAGCAGACGCAGCAGCGTCTATCTCTACGGGAGGTCCATAAGGGCCGCCTGAGCTCTCGAGTTCGTTAAGTGGGCCTACTAGGGCAGCCACACCTGAGGCGAGAGGATGCGGGAAAGAAGCGAGCCGATTGTCGTAGGGGTTCGCCACAGACGCAAGCGGCGACTAGGGAGGGGGAAGCCGCACACTTAGCAACACATACAGGCATTCGAAGGGGGTGACTGCTGCTGGAGTGAGACGGACGCCAAGCCACTCGCAGGAAGGGCTTCAAGGAGAGGGGCAGACGGGAGGATGCAGAGATAGACAGACAGCTTGGCAGAGCCCGTGAGGAGCAGCCATGGGGGCAGCGAGAAGTCGCCCGAAGTAAAGGGATTATGGCGTATATATAGGCGGATCGGCAAGGAAGGAAAGTGGTTCCTCTCACTTCGTCTTAGGCTTTCCGGAGTATGCTGAGGGGTTGGGGGGGGAGGGACGCCTACTGGTGCCTTGGGGTCCTTGTTCACCGCACAAGTTCGATTTGCAATATCTGCTGCTTGGGGGGTTTTCTCGCTTGGAGAGCTCCCTCCTTCTGCCCATGGTAGCCGCAGCACAATCCTGCCTCCTTTCTTGAGCGCCTCCAGAGTATCTTTGGCCGCTGCTGAAGCAACAGCAAGAAGGGCTTGGCGGGGGGGACCGTGCCGTTCCAAAGGGATCGTCTGGAAGTCTGCAGGAGGGGTTCTCGCCGCGGGGAATGCAGCGTCAAGAAACACCCCAGACACGGATACGCGTCCCTTCGTCTTAAGGTCCTTGTTCCTTGCAGCACTGCTGTCTCTTGAGGGCCCCCGATCTTCCGGCGGGGGAGGCGCAAGCACCGCTGCAAGAGCATCGAAGGTGGGTAGGGCCATTCGCAATCCCGAGGCAGCTCCAGAAGTGGCACCATTCATCATCCCGCGCTGGAAAGGTAGCGAGGAGCTTGAGGTCAGTTCTCTCGAGATGTCGTTCTCTCTGGGGGGTTCCCCAGAAGCGAGCAAGCCGGAGGTGGCTTGAGGCCGTTGTCGGAGCTCCAGCGCCATCTCCGCGGACGCTGCCTGGCGTGAGGCAGTTGTGGGGGGCCCTTCCAGGTGGAGCACTGCTGCGGCAGCGGGGGTATCAGGGGGGTCTCTTAAGGCGCCGAAGTGGGGGGCAGGGGCCCTCAAGGCTTGCCTTTCGGGTTCTCTCCACTGTGGTCTAGGGGGCCCTCCCAGGGGGCCCTGCTCCCGAAAGCAGTATGAGGAGACCCCCTTCTGAGGCACGTCTACAGGGGCTTTCGGGATAGCGCCGGCTGCATCCGTCTGAGGATTGTCATCATCCCTGAGGCTGCGCACGCGCAGTGAAGCGTCATGGAGGGCATCCCCTCCTGTCGGACCCAGTCCTCCAGGCCTCCCCACAGTCAAGCCTCCAGCGTCCATCCTCTGGGTGTGGAAGTTGGCGAGTTGCTGATTGGTGAGAGCGCTCACAGTGTAGGATCTGCCTTCTGCCGCTAGATGCTCGTGGAGCCTCTCGGGCGTGCGAGGGCCAGCTGTCCCCTGGGGCCCCCGCGGGGGCCCCCCAGCGAGCCTGTAATAGAGTTGGTCTTTCAGAGAGGGAAGGGGCCCTGTGTGACCCGTTAGAGAAGAGCCGCATGCGAAAGGGTCATCGCTGCTTCTTCTGCCTGGAAGACGAAGAGGGTAAGGGCCTCCTCGGGAGGCCCCCCCCCCGCCCTGAGGTCCTCTGCTCAGAGCAGGGGGCCCCTCGACGTGCTGCTGAAGATGGCGAGCGGGGTGGTCCTTTGCAGGGAAACCCTGGGGGAAGCTCGCCACACGGGGGGGTACTGCAGGATCTACGACTGGGTGGCCTCCGTGGCTTAGCGTGGGTAGGCGGCTTGCAGGGAGGGAAGCGAGCGCCATCGAGGGATGCCTTTGAACACACACACAGCAGGGCAGCGAAGGCAAGGATAAGAGGGGGTCGCCATCACATCCCACTTCGGGAAAGGCACCCTTGTAGGCTCCGTGAAAAGGCGATAGGGAAGCAGACAAAGATTGATTTTAAAGGGCTGCGAGATCTGCATGCGCACCGAAAAGGATGTGTTGAGCTGTGCGGGGGCCTCAGCGCGACGATGGTCTCTGCATGAGGAGACTCCACGGGAGGCACTTCTCCTCCAATGTCTTCAAAATGAGGAGGCCCCCAGGGGCCCCTGCCTCCAGTCGCACAGTACCTGTTCTGTGGAGCCACCTGGGGAAGGGGTTTTGCTGCTGCTGCCGCCAGCTGGATTGCAGCGGGAGACGCAGACGCAAGGAGGGCCCTCGCCTGCTTCAAGGGTACCAAGACGCAGGCCTCGTCTCCTGTTTCTGCTCCTGAAGCTGCAACTGTGGGAGCTAGAGCGCTTAGAGGTGAAGAGGCTGGCTCGAATGCTTGCCCTGAAGTGGGAGCAGTCGACACAGGCCCCCCTGCGTGTCTGCCAGGAATGCTGAGCGAAAGGGTTCCCCCCCAAGGGTCCTCTGCTGTGACTCCACGGCTATCTTCTCTGCGTGGCCTCCGAGACGAAGGCTTTGAAGAGGCTAGGCCTCTGGGGGCCCCTCGCTTCTTATGTCGCTGCTGTGGCTTCCCGCCGTCACTGTGCTCCTGCAGCTCCTGCTGTTGCGGGTGCTGCTTTTTGCCGATGCGGTGGTGGTTGTGGTGGAGTGGGTCTGCCACAAGCGAAATAATTTCATCCGCAGAGTAGTCAGGGGGACTTTTATCTCTTAGCCTCCTGCTACGTCTCCTGCTGGCTCTAGGGGCCCCTTCATCGTGAGACGATCCCCCATTTTCCATCTGACGCGGGGCCCCAGGGGCGGATGGCCCCCAGAAAAGGTTTTTCTGTGGGATGGAAGAAGCCGCATCCGTGGTTAGAGCGGAGGGAGGGGCCCCCTTTTGCTTATCCTTGCGCTTTGCTTTGGGGATCATTCTGCACACTCCGGTACCACACACCCTAAGTCGCTGAGAAGCGAACCTGTGAAGGGTGGTGGCCGTTATGTTTGTATTTCGCAGGCAGATTGGCGTGTATGGTCCAATGAGAGCAAGGAATTAGCGGCAGCAAGCAGAGAAAGAGAAAGAGGGGCCCCCCAGACAGGCCATACCCTCTCTTTTGAAGGGGGGGAGCGCGTGCCGATCTGTCCGGGGTTTTGCAGGGGATGAGAAAGAATGAAAGACCAAAGATAATGAGTTCTTGCTGGAAGAATCAGGCATATATCAAGCCTCTCTTGAGTATACTGTGTAGGGCTTTGAGTTCCGGAGGAGGGTGGTGCGGGGTCTCCGGGTCGGTGGTTTGGGGCTGTTGGCCACAAACCACCCCAAATATAAGTATTTCGTCGTTAATGCCATTTGCTTGCTTTTCTTTAGTGTATCCAGACTCAAGCCTTAGCTTCAAGGATCTAGAGCTCCCGTATTTAGGCTTTAAAGCCAGTGCTTTGTGCGTCTTTCTCAGAGGTTGGGTCTCGAACGGCGGTTCAAATGATTTCTACAGCAGAGGCGCTTGAATCCCGCATCCCGTCATGCTGGCTGTTCTCACGGATGTAGACCTACGGCTGAGATGCGTAATAGTATCAACCTTTTGCTTAGCTGTGCAGTTGATGCTATCATTAGATTCTATCTGCTTCTTCCCTAGTCCAGGCCTTCAAATGGCTAGCCTTCCTTATTCTAGACTTTTCCTTTAAATGTGTAAATGTAGAACTCCTTTTCCTAATAAGATATTTCAAGGCATGGTGATTTGCAAGGAAGTCTAACGTTCCATCTAAGACTGCGGCAGGGAGTCACTTGACTCCGGACTCAATACAAATTTGATGGAATGTTGTTGCGTATTCACCAAAAGAAGTTGTGCCTTCCCCTGCCTGCAACCTTAATGTTCCCGACTCAAGGGAAGCGGGTCAGCTACTATGCGCGTAGCTGCATCCTCAAATTTCCGACCTTTAGCAATCAGTTGCGTGTAGCATCTAGCGCACACACATATACCATTACATCTTCTCGTATTGAGATAACAGTACTCTGCACTAAACAAGCTATACGGATAGTCAAATGAGTAAGTCACTTCTCTGGTAATTCTCCGTTAACTACAACCCTGGTGTAGTGGAAGGTGTTCACGCGTAGCTTGACCCGGGATATCTTTCCCTACCCATCTCAAAGCACACGGCCCACCTTTTCGGTAACTGTCCGTCCGTACCAACTGTGCGCAGGGCAGTGTAAGAGTTCTCACCCTACCACCACTTCCCAGGCAGGCACAAATGCGAAAACAGCAAAAGCAAATATGCATCAACTGCATAGGGAATTTGACATGCACACCCTACAGAAGAACAAACGAGGGGCGAAACTACCACTACCGACGCGGCGTAAGAGTTTGGTGTCATTGGAGCGCTGACGTGTGTAAGCCTGCTACCATGAGAAAACAGAAAACAAGTAAAATATGTCAAAGGAACCAATTTATAAAGTAGTTTAGCAGTGGCTCTGTGCCGCATAGAGCAATGCTAGAGTGCGAATACATCCCAAAGAAGGCATAAGGAAGTATGTGGGGAAACCACAGCTGTGCGTACCTCTACTTTAAACTCATGTGCAGTGAGCAGCTTAACAAAAGTAACCGGGAATGTTTTAATCAAGGCTTATAGACGGAAGTAGCTAGTTTTAGCAGAGCAAGCGCTGGGATAGGGCAATCACCAACCAACGAGAGGAAGACCCCCATGGCCACTAGCGCTGTTAAGTAAACAAAGCCAAACTGTCTTCAGCAGCCGCTGGAAGTCACAAATGTTCCTGTATCAATTACTGAGGTTCGCATTTCCCACCATGTTTCACCAAAAACTCCCGTCTACTGTGTCGTTAGCGCTCAATAGTTCTGAAGTCCAGCACTTCCACAGCTTCTTGTCATTTTTCCTCCATACGGGTTACCAGCGTGCGCGAAATGGTCTGCATTAACAATCGGAGATTTTTGAAGCTTCTTTAGGAGACCATTATTATACTTCTGCAACACCTCCCCTTCAAGGTAGGTAGCCAAAGAAAGAATACTGATTCTTCAAAAGTCATCAAGGAATCTAGACACCTGGCCGCACAGTTCTTCCTATGGTCGCCCTCTGCCGCTCCTTGAAAAGCCTGCCTACCCACCAATGTCAAACCTCCAGGCTCAAAACACCCACCGCCGCTTACTCTAAAACTCAGGCTCTTCCCTCGTGAACGCTGTGCCTATGTTCGCATGCGCTAGCCAGCTGTCCTCCCAAATTTTCTGCTGTTAAAGGAGCAGGCATACACCAGTTCACCAAAACCAGGCCTGAGTCTGAGAAAGACTCCTCAGTGTTAACCAGGTAGACGGTAGAGCAATCGGCAGACAGAGTACAGTCGTACTCACTAAACTCATGGGTGAAACTCGAACCAGCCAATCAAATCTTTTGTTGGCATATAGATTTAAATGTTTCGAAAAACGGTAGGATCGGTGTATCCACCTGCCTACGGGTGTTTTGCATGGCGCATAATGTGAGTAATGGGTAGGCGGGCCTTACCGGCACGCCATAAAGCAATAACAAGTCCCGGGCCCCTATTGGTAGGGGAACTTCTAGGAAATCCGTGGAGATTCCAGAAATTATTAAGCATAGATGAGCGCCTTGCTGAGCAGTGACTAAGCTACAGCAAGGGATGACATGGGCAAATTTGCTAAGCCTGTCGAAAGAGACGTAAATACTACCCTGCTATTTGTCCTTCGATATTCCAGCAACAATGTCAGTAGTGAAATGAGCTCATATTTACTCATAAGCAGGTGTGCTTCGCAAAACACCGGTTTTTCGAGAATTGCGGGGCTTCGGCTCCTGACAATGGGGGACGACAGTACATGCTTCTCGGCCGTGGGATGCATTCCAGGCAACTACAAGTATTGAACGAGCTCTGCCACTGTGTCATGAAGTCTGTCAGGGCCTGGTTGAACATGATTATCTGCGGTGCGCAAAATGTTGCTGCGAAGCAAATCGAGATGTACAACTGACGTAGTTTGCCTTTGTTTCGAAGCACTTCAGGCTAGCCTCAACGTGGCCGTGCCCCACAACTCTTTTGTTCTGAATTTTGAAAGCAGTTGCGCATGCATAAGTGCCAAAAGCAGAAAAGGCACGCAGTTAAAGAAAAGTCATGTAGCATCACAGATTGTAGCGGTTGCACTGCAGAGCACGCGATCGGTGGGCGTTGCGAAAAAGCGTCCGCAACCACTTTGGTGGAGCCCGAAAGATACCTTAGTGTGTAGTGGTGCTGCAGGAGACGCCCAAGCCTACAAACAGCTTTACTATTATCGACTGACCTGAAACTTCTGGCGAGTTTTAAGTACATCTGTCTGGACGGTCAAACTACCCATATAAATAGTGCTGGCACTTTTACACGTCCGTCGCGCCGCATAAAGTTGCTTTGTATGATTGAATACCGCTGCTCGATCTCAGGAAATGGATGAGAAAAACAAGCAAGAATTTGGTGTTTCAAAGAACCCTTAGCCCGTTGACAAGGAAGAGTGCCCACAGATATGTCACTAGCATCCTCTGCTTTGCAGAACTGACAGTCAAAATGGAGCAGCGGAAGTGCCAGAAGAGTTGTGAGCTTGCTGATAAAGGTACTTGCTTCGACATCAGCTTTCTTCGGCCAAGTCAGAGACTGCGAGTTTCAGAGATGATCATTCGAGTAGGTATATATCCGAGCAAATATAGGACTATGATTTTGGCAACATGGTGTAAGCCCACAGAACTTTGCAGCGTTCTTACACGTACATAATTGAAGGCTAGGGCCATGATTGCTGCAATTTTTCTCGGGGCTGGAACAACGTCTGCAGCCGAAATATGAAATTCCAGAAAATTGGTTTCTTGAAAAAAACACTTGCGTGCATTTGCACACCACTGCTTGCCTCCCAATTGTTGAATGCCCCTCACTGCTACTGCAGGCGCTCTCAAAGATTCAAGATAGATACAACCACTTCGTCCATCTGGACAGTCGTCGTTCACTTTATGATAGGCGCATGAAAATCCCAGGCGATTCGGCGTTACGACTCATTTGGAACATTAGAAGGCTTAGGTGACGTACAGGTACACTTGAGCTTGCGAATGCGCGTGTGGAACGCTGTTTCATGTCTGTTCTGAGGGTGGATTGGGATTTGTAAGCGCTCGTGAACTTAATTGTCGAGTAGACTTTGGGTTCGAGTATCTTGTATATTAATTCGGCAACATGAGGCATGGAAAACTTGTGATTCCGCAACCATTGAAATACCTGAATATCAAAGCACATCAGCCAATTCTATTCTTCTCGCAGCACAAGCACCGAGGTATTCTAAAGGCGTTGCTTGATCCCTGCACTTATGCCTTTTCTCAACAAATCATCCACCTGCCACTCAGCCTACTTTATTTTGCTGGGGTGGCTTCCAGCGCCTAGGAACATAGCATGAGGCTGGACGGCGGAATAGCTCAGTAATTTGCGCTAGATATCCGCAGGTGGCCAGCCTGCTCGCCGCTTGTCCTTCGTACACATCCATAAACGCCCTCTTTATATCTGCCCACTCTTTCTGTTGCACGGCTAAAATTTCAATCAAGGTCCCTGGTAAAGAAACAATTATAGAGCCTCTCTAACTAGATGAATGCTCAGAACCGTTTTCCCTCACAGGGTGGCTGAGTTGTACGCAAGAAGACCCTGCCTCCTCTTGAAGAGGCATCATGTTTACCGTGCTCCCAATAAGTGAAGAGTGGATTGATGAGGGGAACAAGAGCTACCTTTTCCTAGCGCTTCCCGATACATTAGCTTCCCCAACACGCAGCTATGGTCGCATGCGCCTTTCATGGAGTCACTAGTGACAAACTTACGTTGACGTTCTAATCCATGAACCCAAAATGGAAGTCACCAACCATGCAAATACGCTACAACTTGTTATTTGAAGATGAATTTTGCTACCTTAGTCATGTCACTGCTAGCGCTCTGCCACCCGTCAGCGAAACCGTGTCTCAGACAGTGGGCTAACGAGTGACCAGGTGGTGCACTTCTGCGTGGGTAAAGGACCCACTTCGCGCCCAATGTCAACTAACACTTGCAGTTTTGGGCAATCAAAGTAAGCTTGTTAGAGAGCAGAATTGACCAGTGCTTGGTCCGCAACTGTTGCTTTATTCTCTGTAGCCCCCTAAAGCGCGCCGTAGTCTGCGTTGGGGCTTTTCCATTTCTCTTATGCGCCTCCGTTGCTCGTTACGCAGCGTGCTCCCGCTAGACTCAGTCCCGTTGCTAAAGTTCTTCGCCTTGTTGCATGCGCTTGCAGCCCTGGATCATTTGGCCCAATTTTATTAAAATAGAAGCAAATGCGGTGTTGGAGGGTTGTTTAGGGCTGAATTCGAGAGCGAATTTGCTCTATTTTGTCAAGCAGAACTTGGATTATGAATAGGGCTTGGTTGTCAAAGCGCCGAAATTCATAGGTTCTATGTCCCGATCTAAGCTCTCCTCAGGCGAAGCCGCACGGGCTGCGCGTACTTGCTCCTGAAACCTCAATAGTTCTTCACTTCAGAGAGCCCCACCGGTCGATTGCTTGATTGCTCTTTTTTGCAGCCCACCATGATATCATAAGTCATGACATTTTTAGGAGACGAGTAGTAAACCATGATTTAACAGCTCTTTGTCTACATAATGACTTATGCAAGCCAAAGTGTCATTTCTCAAGGTTCTGACCGAATTACGGCGTCCCATGCTTAAGCAGGCTCAGTCCTCTCAAGGCGTGGAAGGGCCTTTCTAAGGCATCACTCGATGCCTTGATTCAGCATTCTGGCGTGGTTTGGGATTGATGGCCTCCATATAGAAATCTTGGTGGTAATGCATGAAGAGGCTTTGGTCCTAGCTGGCCACCCGGGGCACATCAACTTGCTTACCCCAGTCTACTCTGGCACTGGCTATTCACCCAGTTCGCACTGCTGGCTTGAGGAAAGCGCGAGTAGGCGATATCGAGATTGCCCAAAACAGCCGATTGCGCGGGGACAGCGTTTTCAGCGGCTCTTTGTACAACTGCACCGGCGTTGGGCACCTAGAAGGGCTACCGTCCGACACTGTACTCCGCAGTTGTCCTCAGCTAGCTACCTGGCTCGCGCTACTCACATGCCATGACGATAGAGGCAGGTGGCCACTCACACTGGTGTCCCCCAGTTGCGGAATTCGTAGCTTCTACCTGCGGCTACGCAATACTCCGTTCTCTTCTACGGCAGTCTATCAGAGGCTGTTTTCGTGCATTGCACTGCCACGTGACACGAAAACATTCACTCTGGCCACCATGCGAAGCTACCAGGAGAATAAGTGCACGGCTTTAAGCCATGCATCCGCAATAGACTGATCTATATATTCAGATAGATGAACAACCCTTGTTGCCCCGAGACCCCGATCCACCAATGATGGATTTATTTGTAGATGATGCAACTAGAACCGTTTTAGTCCAGAAGGGCCACTGTCGGCCTTAGTTCGCTCTCAGCATAGCGGGGTGCCTGGCTCTCTGTACGGCCCAATTAGCTACGCCTCACCACGTCTGTTGAGTCTATCGCAACAGTAGTGCACAAACTATCAAACCCACTTGGAATATAAACAACCATAAGAATCATACTGAGCTGTTATGACACACCAGTCACCCAGTCCAGATACATCCCTGCCTAGAAGACTAATCCCTGACCCCCAATGGACCTTGTAGGGGCCCAACACACTCCCCGGGAGACACGTTCTGCAAAAGCACCTCGGAACCTCTAGGCTCCTTGACAGAAAGAACTGCCAAAATCTTATATTCGCCACTTGAAGGCGAGGCTCTCCAGTGAGCCACTTTCCACCGGGTAATCCTCGCTATCGGCGCCCTTAGGGGCGCCTCGATGGCCCTCAGCTCCTTTTTTGACGCACAGCCTCACTAGCTAGAGTTGCACCCAGTCCCATATCGGAGCAGAATAAAGAATAGTCCTTTCGCTAGCGAGCCTGACTAATTTTTCGAGTTGTGCCACTCCTTAATCAGAGCTGAATAGAAGACATCTCCATTCGCTAGCGCGAATTCGATTACTGGGATGACGCCGTTGTTCTTGCAGCAGCAGCAACAACTGGTGGCGTCGGTGCTACTGCTGTAGGGATCGAAGGCAGCAGCAAACCAACCTTCCTGCAGCTCCGGCGCCTCTGGAATGATAAACGTTTCCTCTGTAGGGGCCTCGTCCTCAAAACTTGAAGTGTTCCCGCTGCTATCGTGGCTTTGTGGCAGATCGGGAGGGGGCGTTGAAGGAACCTCCTCTTCTTCTCCAGGGGGCGTCCAGTCCACCGGCACTTTATTCGTTCGGTATTCCTCCACCGCAGCAAGAAAGCCCTTAACTATGGCTGATGCTACGCCCATCGGGTCGGCATTCCCTAGGAACGCTCCTCCAGACACTAAAGGCATCCGCAGTTGCTGCAGGGGTAGGCCTTCAGGGATTTGCACTTCCTTCGTATTGTAGAGAATAATGAGCCGCAGCAAATTGCGAGAGAGAACAAATACTGCACAGGAAAACACACACATGGTGCAACGACGCCCTGCGAACAGCGCAGGTAATACCGTGGACGGCCGCACCCCGAGCAAAAACTGTTGCTACACCCGGGTGCAGGAAGGCCCCTCCTGCAGAAACGACGCCTCTACAAAAAACCGTAACATCAGCCTCCACACCACCAACAGCGGCGCCGGTACGCACAAGTGTGGTAGAAGTCCTTCTCAGAGTACTCCCACGCTTTGGGACCGACGACGTATGCCATGGCGACGTTCTTGTCGTCTCGAGGTCTCAGCTCATCTCTAAGGAAGTCTAGGAAAACGTATGCATCGCCTTTCTTCAGCTTGAGTGCTGCTGCCTCCTTTGTTGATGGCGTCATCGCGTAGATGGCCTTAAAGGGTGTCCTCCAAAGGCCTTCTTTCCCCGCAGGGCCGTCGCACCGCAAGGCAGCAACTTTAAAAGGGGATCCTCTCGCAATTTCCATAGCGGCGTTGTGGACTCTTTCCATTCTAGTGCCCCAATCCACGGCGAGATCTCTTCGGGGGTCCCATCGAGAGTGCTGGCGAGATGCGGCCTCGCCTTCACGATCGGCCGCTGCTTTCGCATCAGAGGGGCCTTGTAGTTCGTCTATTTTCGACTGGACCCAGTCATTGATGGCAGTGCTGAAAGCTTGATTGATTGTGCCGCCGCCTACGTACAGTTTGGGATTCCCTGCGTTTACAGAAACGAGGTTCCGTTGAGAGTTGCTATCAAACACGGGCGTGAAGCGCTGGCCACAAGGAGAATGGGGGGCCTTCCGTGATCGAGGCTCCTTCGATTCTCTCTCATGAGCTTCCCGGCAACAGTTACACCTGGTAGTGCCCGACGAGCCACCAGACGCAAACGAAGTGCGCTGGCGGTGCGAAAGTGGGTGCTCGTGTTGCAGTTTTCCTTCGGCAGCAGAGGCGACACGAAGTCTCTTATTCCTTTCAAAAGGGCCCTCCGCTTCAGTTCCTATATCGCCTGCTTCGCTATCGTGTGGCTGCTCCTGCAGCTGCTCTTCACGCTGCTGCAAGCAGCATGCGGGGATAGTGTTCTCCGGGGGTGCGGGGGCTCCCTCGCTCACGTGCAGCAGAAACTGGATGTCACTAAGCAGCATACATCTGCGGTTGTGCATAGTACAACAACATCGAGCATCCACCTGTTTCGAGGTCTCTTTTTGCATCCCGGAAGCTCCTACCGAAGCTACCACACTTGCAATAACAGCACCATATAGCAGATTAACCATGGTAGAAAACAGGTAGAGCCCTTTAAAAAAACCTTTTCGACTCTGGGGGCCCGCGAACAGTTCACGCTTGGTTTAAGGGACCCCTGTAGCCAATGAACTCGGGTTGAATTTGACAATCACTGAGAAGAGTGACCGCAAGCCAACACGGCGTCGTTCTGTATTTTATCCAGAAAAAGACAGTCAAGACACGTGTGTACGAAAACATATTGCAGATTGGCGGCTAAAACTGGGGAGAACGTTTGTCTTTGGCCTTCTGTAGGATACGCTTGTGTGGGGCTGGCCGCTACTGGGTGGTACCGGTGTTCTAGCGTTTAGCAGACTGTATTGCACCACTGTCTAAAAATTCTTCGTATGACTTATGAGAAAAGGACTCTCTAGTTGGCAGAGAGCTGGGGCGTGTTGCCAGCGTGTTCCTAACAGCCACCCTCTTAACCGCATCTCAGGTGTCTGTCTGTGTACCAATCCTCGCTTCCCTTTTGCATGACTCCATTAGAAAAGTAGGCAGCACACGGAGACGACGAAAATAACTTGTAGCGCGACAATTCATATTCCCGGGACGCCACTGAATCTCTGCTCCTTCTGGTGCTTTGACCACCAAAACTGGCCTGCGGCTATGCATAAGCCCTAACCTCCAAACCGCAAGCCGCAAGCCACTACTGCTAAGCCCTTCCCCGTATATTTCGTTGCAACAGGGCCACCAAGGCAGCAGTGCAATAGGGCGCTCTACCCGCCCGCCTGATACAAACACATCATCTTCAGGAGCAACAAGCACAGCTACCTCGCTGCATCTACATCGTCTGCAACACCAGCAACACCAGCAAAATGGAGGTTGACGGCAGTGATTCTGTGCCCTCCTGGGCCTCTTCTTTGCTGGAGACCCCAAGGCAGCCCTTCGAAGCTGAGCTACAAGAGGAACGGCAGCGAAACAGCAATGGCGCCGTGGCTCTGGATCATATTCAGAGTCTGCACGCGCGCAAGTCAGTCCAGAAGATCACGGTTTGGGGTTTGCCATGTATATTATGGAATATAAGGACCTGAGATGCAGCTTGTGAAGGAGAAGTGGCAGGCAGACGAGCTATTTTGTATCTATGTTGATTTTACACATCACCACGCTGAGGTGAGGCGCTCCGAAAAGTCCTTTCCTTTTGACACTGCTGTTATTGCTTGCCTTCAGGCTCTACCATGAGCTGACGGATGCGTTTGCCGCATATTTGAATACGGATGCGTCTTGCGATTCCTCTGCCGCCGTGGTCGATCGGGAGGGTGCCCCTTCAGAAGGCGGCCAGCAGGGGCCGCAGTCCCCTCAGGCGCAGCTGCAGTTTCTATGGAGTGTTGTAGCAGGGGTCCAAAAGCACTTGGATTCCATCCGGCTCCTCAAAATATGCAGCGGAGTTCTGGAAAATATTCGTGCGCTGTTGATTTCTTCACGGGTTGTTTCTCGTCTTCTTGCTGGCCGCTGCTTGAGTTCCTCGCAGCGCGACTGCCTGCTGTTGGCTGTTGGTTTCTTCACGTGTAGCTGCTCCTGCTACTGTTAGGGAGTTGTCGGTGGCATGCCTGCCTGCAGTTTTGTGTGTGGCTGGCTCCAAAATCTTGAGTGGTTTGAAGCTTCAGTCGTGGTGTGCTAGAGCCTTTTTGCGGCGTCCGATCCATTTGTTGTTTTCGCAGCTCCGCGAACAGCGCTGCTCTTCTTGGATCGGCTGGAGAAGGAGGCGGAAGAGACTAGGCTTGGGGGGGGCCCATCGGGGGCAACGAGAGCTCCAGGGTTTGGCCTGATGGGCGGAACAGGTAGCGCTTTAGCCTCCGGAAATCCTGCTCCGCGAGCCTTTTTGCTGTCGCTGCGAGCTTTCCACTTGGCGTTGGCTGGGGAGCTGACGGAGGCGGAGGAGCTCCTTGAAGATACCAAGAAAGAAATGGAAAAAGTGCTGGGACTAGACCCTGCCGTAAGGGCGGCTGCGCACAGGGCTAGGGCCGAGCTCGCACGGGTAAGAGGCGATACGGAATGCTTTCTGCGCTTGTAGCAGCTCCGAGACTCTTAGCGTCTTTTTGCTGGTTTCCTGGACATGTACAACTCACTCACGCGAGGATATCGGGGGCTTTTCCAGGTGTACATGCACCTGAAAAAGCTTCAGCACACCTAAGTGTGGGAAGGCCAGGGCTTGGGCTTCGTGCCCCACGCACGAGAGTTTTATATTAGGGTTTGGCTAATATCCGTGGCTGTCTGCAGGCACGGAACAAACCGGGGGATGTTTACAGGGAGACCCTATTCTTTCTTGCATACACCTCTGCTGGTAAGCTTCCAGAATGTAGAATTCAGGGCCATGGGAATGTATAGCTGCCTATGCAGACAAAGACGCAGCAAGGAGGGATATCAAGATTTGCACGCGTTCGAATAGATGTGGCCTTGGGTGTATACACAACTCTCCCTTTGTGGATCGTATATGCTCTTGCTTTATACCTGCTCAGGGTCCTTGAAGGAAGAGCTTAGGATAAAGCTTGCTATGGACATGTGTATCGCGGCCCTCATCTCCCCTGAAGTGAATGATTATGGAGAGCTAGTGAGCGCTTGGGCCAAGCTTACATTCAGTCAAGCTTAAACCTGTAGAAGCGCCCTGTGCATCTATCCTTTTAGGTCTTCCGAAGTCTTCATTAAGGCAGATTGAGCTGCTCGGGGGTGTTGCGCAAAGGGGAGCTTACGAACAGAAGTATTGCATTTCATAGCAGCGCTGCCTTCGTAGAGGGCTCTTGGGTCCAGCATGGGTGGTGTTGCCCGGCTGTCACCTTGCTTATTCAATGTTTCGCCATGTCCAACCCCGTTACCTTGCGTGCATACCAATAACCTTTGCCTCTGTTGCTACTGTGCTGCCACAGCTCCAGCAAGGCTTAGTCCGCTCTGCTCTGAACGACGGGGGCGAGAGGCAATGGCTTTACGATCTCTTAGAGGCTTTCAGTAGGGGATCTCTTGATCTCTTTGACGCAACCATGAAGAAACACAAGGACATGGTCTTGCAATCCGTCAGTTTTACCTTCCATTTCTTTCTCTTGCATGAAACATTCACCATTCTTACGGTTTTTATGCTTTCCTCTGCTTTTTTTCTTAGAGGGTGGCCGTATCCCCTGTACTTTTGGTCTTTCCGGCCATCGGTATCTGCGCTACCCCCTACACCCCTCATTCCTGTGCGCTCTTTCGTGTTGTTGTCTGTCATCAGCCCAGTGCGTTGCCGTGTTCGCACTTTGTGATTTTGCATCCGTGCAAAACAAAGATTGTGCTGCCTGTCTCACCACCGCATCTCACTACCGCAATGCGTCCTTGATTCTGGGCGTTTTCTGTCTCCAGGAGCTAGGCTCGCACTTAAAGGTGCTGGAGAAAAAGGCGGCAACGGCTGCGCTGCTTAGACTGGCATTTGCTAGTAGTGCTGCAGGCGCGGCGTTGCAGCAGGAAATTCAGGGGTCTCCTCTATCATCGGGGGACGGCAGCAGCAATGGCCAATCTGTGGGTGTATCTCTAGGATCACAGGCATCAAGGGCCCTCTCTTTCGCTGCAATCGCCACCGCATGCAGGATCGAACAAGAGGACGTAGAGAGGCTGGTCATGTCTTCCATGGCTCAGAAGCTTCTCAAAGGAAGCATCAACCAAATAAGCAAAACAGTTCATTTGCACTGGGTCAGGCCCGCACTGCTCACGGATGATACGAGGTGGGCAAGCGAAAAGTGGTCTCGATGAAAACGAGACAGGCTGCTTATAGCAGACACTTATGGGCGCATCGCAGGAAGGGGCTGATGTACTAGGTTACAGATTCCCAGGCACCGTGTATAGTCCGCATGCTTGCACGTCTCTAGAATATTGCTCTTTTTGCTTTGGAGGTTTCCAAGTCTTCTTCAGTGGGTACACATTCAGAAAGTATTTCTTGTGGTCCTCTCCTTGATCGAATTTCCCGGCACTTTCTTATCTTGCCGTTGTGCGTTGCGTCTGTTCCCGTGCGTAGTTTACGGGTGTTGCAGGACCGTCTTTGCCGCTGGGCCTCTGCTGCAGAGGAGCTGCACAGGACGCTACAAGTCCAAACAGCTGAACTCCTAGGTGCCTGATGCATGAAGGAAATCAGTCCTTTTTCCGCATGGATGGACTTGCATTGGTCGAGTATGGGTGAAATCGCTGCCGAAGCCTCGACTGTACACGAGGACTGAGCGTGAACTGCAGAGACTGCTTTCTACAGCCGCATATTACAATGCGGTATTTCGATGACCTTTTCAATAAAATCCCTACTGAACATGCTTCGTTGTGTTCTTTCAACTAGCTAAAGACTGCGGCTAGACGCTAAGGCAGAGAAGACGAGAATCGCAATGCGCAGTCAGATGTGGACAAAGAATGTAAAACACAGAAATTACAGAGGTCGGAGTCATTTAAGGGCAATGAGTTTTTGGCATCCCAGATGAGACGCGGTGGCGTAGATGGTATCCTCTAGTATTCCAATAAGCTAATCTAGTATCATTTGTTAGTGCCATCCCCTTCGCTATGAGCCCGACAATTGCCCTTCATTTTATCGCGCCCTGTCAGCCTCCCTCTCACAGATACTTGAAAGGAAGCAAGCAGGAGTGAGTGGATTTGGCATAACGAGTAATCGGCAAAGTAAACCACCGACACGGAAAAGAGATTAAACCTAACCTAACCCATTTCAATGACATAATGTTGAAATATCTTGTAAACTGGCAGCTTCCAAGAGGGCTACAAAAAGAGGGTAGGTTCAGAGTAGGTGACCGTAACAGACGCGCCCTTAACATAGAGCCAACTATTTTTCTTGGCGGTGCTCCCCATATATGTGAACCTCAGTCCACTTCTGCATCCCTCCACTTCTGCCCGTCCCCAACCCCTTTCCCTCCCCCTCCCTCCCGCACGCATCAAGACATATGTTTATGCAAAAGTAAAAGTGTCTATACGTGGACATGCAATACACTTAGCTTTTGGCGGTTTCATCACCCGTCTTCTAAAAACTGGGAATCGGTGGGATGGGAGCAACAAAGGCAAGAAGAAATCGGGTACAGAAAGTGCTCTTTACCCGGGAAATGCTTTGCATCCTCGTTTAAGTTTGCTAGCTCGAGCAAATCACAACTAAATGCAAAAGTATAGTTTAAAATGAAATGTAGCCAAGTGTGGTGTGCAGGAGGAGTAGACGGCCTCCTGAGAACCGATGAACAGATGCCCTCTCCAGTGTCCCCTCTGTTTGCTTATTATCATATCCGTTCCTGCCACAGACCTCATTTGCCACCCCAAAAATGAATAGACATGAAAAAATCAAACTGAAGAGGGCCCGCTCTGTGCGGTTGGCAATGGCACGCCTCCCAATTCGGTTCGTGATTTCCCGAATACCATTTCCAGCCATTGAAGCACACAAAAACAGAAACACATGAGTAATACGCATTCCTATTTCGCTACCGCTAGCAATCCATAATATCTTCCTAGGAGGGTGCAAAAGTATGGAGGAAAATTCGCGAGCACTACTATTCTTCCTTATTGAGGACTGGGAAAGAGTAACATAAGTGTCATCTCCCCAAGACCGGAGGAACAATGTTCGTCGCTGGATTAGCCATTTGTGCATTTTTCTAGGAATAGTAGTGTTTCAATCAATAATCAGAGTTTGCGGTCTACGGCTGCCACTGGAGCACAGGGCTTAGCAGGGTATTTCTACAGCGGTGGGTCTGACGAGGATTTCCGGGAGGCTCTGCAGTGAACCAACGACAGCTTGTGGCTCTCGTCCCTCAGCGATTGCTGCGGCGCTTTTCAGCATCAGCAGCCCACTAGATATCGTGTCCTGACTGAGGAGAAGGCACGAAGGGCGCATTGAAACACAAGGAAGCAGATGTGACACGTGTGGGCAATAAGTGCACAATACTGAGAGAGTAGGTCCGAAAGCAAATGATAAAACACATAGCTAATAAAGGGTTTTTAAAGTAAAAAAGCATGCGAGATATGGATGCAAGGGTAGAAGCCAGAAAAGACCGTTATCCCAGATCGGGGAAATCGATCAGAACATGAAGACGTGGAAACAAAGTCAATGTAAGGAGGGTCATGGGGTTTTGATTCGTTCGCTATCATCTCGTGGTCCTTAGCTCCCTATCAAGGCAAATCTAGGCTGAAGAGAGCAAGCAAACGAAGATGAAGAGGACAGCTTCGAATAGAGCGATCTTATCTCTACCTCCCTTGTTGGCCCTCTAACAGCCCCACGTTATGCACTCTAAGGCCAAACATGAAGAATGTAGAGAAGTTTTACCTCAGGGATTTGGGATACGGAACGATACCGACGAAAAGGAACTGCGAAATAAATCAGAATATATATGCCGACCCGAGGGGTAAGCACAAGACAAGTAAAACTACCAGCTCAAAGAGCCAACTTTACTGGAGACACGGAATTGTGGAGAAACTTACAGCGCTGGCAATGTTCATAGACGCATGCATGCTGGCTTGCAGGAAACCAACAAATTGAGACACTAGCTACCAAGGCAAGATACAAGTTATACAAGGAGACCAACAGCAGCAGACGCACGGCCGCCGCTATTCTGGGCTGCGATTTGCCAGTCCAGTTCAGTTGCGATGATATGCAGTTGCCGCAATATTGGGGAGTGGTACAAGGGATGTTTTCCTGTTGCATCCACTATCAGCAGGATGTAGTGCCTAAAGGGAAAACGAAAAGAAAGACCCAAAGGGCGCACGCGCTAAATGAAAAGCAGAAGATGCAACCAAGAAAAGGATGAACAGGAGAAGCATGGCGGCGCTCGTGGGAGAAAGGCTCTAAGACAAATGGAATTATCAAGGGAAACCAATTCCTTAAGTCTATACAAATACATTAATAAATAGACGGCAAACCAGGGCATTGGTTCCAAAGAGATACACTACTTGAAGTTCGGAAAAAAAGAGAGCGTGTGTCATGTGTTTCACTATCGGTCAATTATTCTGAGTAGAAAGTGCGCACTCGATGTCTGTTGATGTGGTTGGTGCTAAGAGACATTGGAAGGTAACACAACAAGCTTGGCAGCAGCGCAAAGGCGGAGATCCTGTCCTTCCAGCTCCTCAAGAGAGCAACACAATACAGCGCGACAGAACAAAATGCAGTAGTGGGAGAAGCGAGGAGACGGGGAAGCACGGAGGGAGGCAGCACAGTGCAAAATGACAGTAACTGGCACACAAGACGGCATGTAGACAAGATGCGGAAGGATAAATAGAAGGAGATTTGAAGTACACAAGAGAATACATACCAGTTAGAGAGCAAAGAGGCCTAACAAACTAGCCAAAGCCAAAGAAGGCATGGAATTTCCAAGGAAAGATTACCGAAGGTCGGCTGGCCAGGAAATCTCTTTTGCCTTACTCAGCCACACTACCAAATAGAGGGAGCGTCCAAGTAAAAACAAAGTACGGTAAGGGCAAGCGAATATAGGGCTTAGTCGGACGTGGCCTATACCAAAATTCGTTTCTCCTTCAGCATCCTTCAGTGCGCGGATCTACCAGGTAGCGATAAAGCAGTCCGGTGTTCTGAAAAGGCACAACAAGGGAAGGAAATGAAGAGTGCGAAAGAGATCTCGAGAAGTGCCAACGCGCTGCAGATAATAGCACAGCCAGATGGCCATCCGATTTCTCCTCTGCTGTGTGGCCTGTGCCATTAAGGTTTAGACCTTTTAACAGTATTAAGCCAAGTTCTTCTGTACTCCCCAGCCCTTTGAATAATGCATTGCTGCGGCAGCATATGCAACAAAAACAGTCATTCCAATAATCGAATGACGAAAATGATCACACTACTGAAAAGAGACATAGAAGTGAAATTGACGTAAGAAAACACATACACAAAGTAAGGGAACACTGTTTCTGTGTTGATGGCGAAGCACCACGGTCAAATATGAAGTAAACAGATGAACAATCAGGCAGACAAGGGAAAATGAGAGAAAACCACAAAAGGAGAACCCACCCGCAGGGATGTCAAATAATGCTCAACTAAAGACTCGTCCATACTATAATCCAGCCTGAACCACGTGAAATGGGATCTAAAGAAGCACGCAGGTAACAGGGAACAGCAACGAAGGCGTTGTTTGTCAATGAAAATGAGAGAGAAATCTATTGGGCGATAAAGAGAACGGAGGTCAATAGGCCATTGGATAGAGGCACTGAAGAATGGGAAACCGTGAAGCAAGGAAGACGCTTCAACTGGCACCCTTCCATACATTTGATCCATTGCCAATCCCTTGTTTCTGAGAGTTGTTTGGCCTTCAGTGATAACGGCATGCCCAGCCGATTCAAACACACACTCACATTAAATACCGGATGTTGCATTCAATAAAATTTGACCAAGTCAGGCTAGAATGCCAAAATGGGTAGCAGAGAAGCAATTTGAAATGCTAAAGTCTGGCTACCACCCATGGTCTATATGCAAAATCTCAAAGAGAAAATATGGCGGTGCAACAGTTGATTATAAGGCCTTGGGGCTTTGAGATATGCATTGAAGACAACAAGCTACAGCTCAGTGAATGGAAAAAGGGTATGATAACTCTACAATAAAATACAGCGAATGATACAGAAAGGTGCATGAGCTGTCCGTACCAGGTCTAGCCGGCAGCTACAGTCGCCCCAGCAGCAACTGCTTTAGCGTGGGAGACTGCAGCAAGTATACGAGACCTTCGATGGGTAACGAGGCGTGCGAAGACCCTGGATTCGGAGTGCATGAACGCCGAGCAGAGACGAGCGCACGGTGAAGCTCTAGAGCCTGGGAATTCGGAAAGGGAATACCTGATCTACGGGCTTCCAATACATTGAAAAAAAAGGCTAATGATGAAAAATATCGCCGTCGCGCTAACATATACAGCAGGACACCACCGCTCTTGCCTAATCCCTTTACGCGCAATCACTGGCCTTTACAGGACTTTTCGACTGTTAGAGGATGAAGCTGGTGATAAGCCTTCTGCTTTTACATGACGTCGGCGGAATAGAGCTTCTCCTGACCCCAAAAAACAGTCTGAGGAGAGAGAGCGGTAGGCGGTCTCATGCCTCTGTACCTTCCATGGCAAGCTTACTTGGCGTTCTTCCAATGAAGGACGCCCCTGCTCCTTTACTGTATCATTGGAAGATAAGGCCAAGAGCGAAAGTAGCAATGATGACAGAAAAAACACAGCACATGGACGAGAAGTAATAGTGTATGACTTCTGTGGCCGGAGAATCATATTGAACGATAAAGGCAGAAGTAGTGGCATCGGGGAGACCACTAGAAGGAGGAATAAGTCGTTACGGGAGGATGGAAGTACTGATGTCCTTCCTCTTCGTGCTGTCGTAATGCTGGTGCTGCAATGTCGCTTGTTGCTGCCCTGTATGTTCGCGTTGCCGTGAGGTTCATGCATTCGATGTAAGAAAGAAGCATCTTAATCTCCCTAGCTCTATTTGTAGAGCAGGAAGCTCGCAATATGTTCCCCTTTTGCCGCGCCTTACATTCCGCAGTTTCGGTGGTGTCGAAGCTTGATCGAAAGCTTGAAGAAGGCAGAAGCAGAATGCACAGGGGGGGCTGATTCCATGAGAATCAAGTGCCTACAGAGAGGAGAAGGAAGGGAAAACAGGCGACAAAAGGGGGATTTCAGGCACAGTGTCAACATGGAACCGATAGAGGTAGAGAGCCTGGATGGCTAGTCCTTTCCTGGGAGGACGAAGAACAAACGAAAGCCAGAAAGCATAAGCAACAATTTATCAAGGCAACTGTAACTCTTGAAAAGGACAAGTATACATTTGGATATCTGCTGCTGCTTGCGGTAAGGTTCCGCTCGTGTAGGGTGCTGTGACCCGCGTTGGGGTTTTCTCCTATTATTCCCGCGCACCAATATGTCAATGATAATAAATCATTTAACAGAACTCCTTTGTTATGATGCAACTATGGAGGATGATCCAGCCCATGAGTGCACGTTCCCGGAAGCAGCCCGTTCACTTGGAGATGCTTCTTCTCTAAGTTATTGGAAGGGAGTTCTTTTAAATGTCTTCTTTGGTTTGGTAGCTTCAAAGCATACCTACGTAATCATGCGTTTAGCCTCGACCAGGAATGCAGAACAGTTCGATGAGACGTGCTACAAACAGTTTTGCAGAAGCCGACGTATGCACGAAAGCCATACAGTGTATATAGAAGATGCAACGTGTAAGAAAAACTGCTGGGGAAGAATACGTCCTGCGACGCTTCAATGCCTCTGCAACCCACCCGCCTTCGAGAGAGACACGACCTTTATGGAAGAATGCTACCTTAATAGCAGCTACTGTAGCAATGCACAAATTTCCCCTTCTCTACAGCACCAGATGCACTGCACGGGTTCCCGACGCAAATCATAACTACAGGTTTTATTCAATAACCCCTGTACAAAGTAGCACTTGGGCCAAAGGTTCGTCCACGAGGCTCGCTCTCCCTTTGCCCCTCCTCTTCACTCCACCCAAAAGTCGTGCAAGCGACCAGCCCCCACTTATGCGATATCTCTAGGGGTAGGCTACCTAAGAGGCCTTGTGGTAGGGGACTCCGGTGTAAAGTCACCTCATAGAGGCCTTTTGAGGTTCCCCTCAAGTTTCTGCGATATAAGTGTTACCGAGAACGCATTGCAACGCACTATTTAAAATAGGTGACCCGCATACTTCTGCCGAGGACGACGGGCCTTTAGGGTAGGTCGTGACCGTGGGTGTCGATATCCAGTTTCGGAGAAGAGGGGAGCCGCTTGGTCAAGATTTCCACCCCCTCTTCCGTGCAAAGGAGCGTATGCTCGAACTGGGCTGACAGAGAGCCGTCAAGCGTCACTGCCGTCCAATTATCGGGCCAAAGCACATCGGCTGGTTTCCCCAGATTCAACATGGGCTCGATGGTGAAAACGTGACCAGGCTTTAAGATGCCTACCTGCGAGCGCACCACTCCAAGCAGGCAGCGACTCAGAAAAGAGAGAAGAGCAACAGCAGTATCAGCCATAAGCCAACCGCCATGAAGAGAAAGTGGAGGCCGGTGCATCGGAGCACCATTAACAGCAGTCATAAAACGATCCATGAAGCCGCCAGAAACAACATGCGGAACAAGAGGATAAGGTTGAGAAGACGAGGTGAAACGCTTTGAAGCTCTTCCCATCTCATTGCCCGACGCAGCAGGGTCGCGCAAGTAAGACTAATGGCTTTTATAGCGCACCGCCTTGTTGTTTCTGTAATGAGGAATACTGGGAGCAGTGTGGAAGAGTTCCCCAATACCGTGTCCACAATAAGAACGAACGACAGACAGCCTGTGGGCACAACAACACCTAGGGCAAGGCATCCGCTGGCTCCATAAACTGCACAGAGATCAGACTTGGGATTTCGAGCTCAGGCAAAGGGTGTAGTGTTAGGGCTTCCTAGTTTCTCGATAAGGTTTGAGTAACTACCCGTGTTGGTCAGCCACTGAAGAGACAATGCGGCCGATATCACGATACATCATTCCCGGCTTGCACTGTGCACAGTACACAAGCGCCCACGTCCCAAACACACGACCAGCAAAAGGCCTCAATTAAAGCTCGCAAAGCTTACTGAACTCGCACATGAAAAAAGACAGCACAGGACCAATGACAGGGGCCAGAACAACAGCAGTCATTGCATCAGTTGCGCGTTCCACATTGCTGCGGCTCACAGCCTTCACTGCCTCCATTAGGGAAAGGTAGGCGCCCTGCAAGAGCCTTCTGCTGTCCTCTGAAGCGGATGAGGATGAAGAAGGCGGGGAAGCAGCAGCGGACGGAACAGAAGATGTAGAAGAAGCGGGAGAGGAACCAGTGCATATATACGTTTCATTGAGGTCCCCATGCATCCCTTGATAAAAAACCGTGATGTCCACATTGACAACGTCTCCTTCCTGCAAAGGCCTGTATAACAAAGCCAGACCACGCACCCCCAGAGCTATGAAGAGATACAGGCTCACATTAAGGAATTTGATTGCATGACTTCTGGGCCGTGAGCAACGCTCCCGTTCGCCGGCCTGATAGGGGATGTGGCGGTTGTACATACACTTTATCCTACATGGAAATCCCGTGGGAGACTACCTCACCACGGCAAGGACCCCCAAATATAGAATTTTGCTGGATATCTAATCTAAATCTACCTGTGGTCAGGAATTCCGTGGCAGATGACCTCATTGACGCTGATGCAGCAAGATTTAGGAAACCCTTGGTAATTTAGGGGAGAAGGATAGGCGCCTCTAGAGCAAATAAACTCATGGACTGCCTTGTCAATTTCTTCTGCTGTAACCCCTGGTCGGATCAACGAATGCGCCAAGTCCAATGCTTCTCGTCCCAGCAAGCATGAAGCCCTTAACCGCTACAGAGGACCAACAATAGCGCAGAGTCGGACGACATTCAGATTGCAACCTGAAAAGTATCCATTATTTAGGGGAAAAAAGACGAATTTCGGGGTTCGTGAGCAGCTCGCTTCAAATACCTCGATCTCCTCAGGCGTATGAACCCGAATGGCATTGGACCTCATAGCCTGCTCGCCTAAAGGAACCCCAGTGGCGGCATAATCCGGCAACGGCACGCAAGAAGGAACAGTGCGACGCGGCGATATAGGCCACGGACGAAGGGGGCCGGTGAACTTGTAGGAGATGAATGCGCTGCAGAGAGGTCGAGCAGGCACAAACCGAAAGGAAGCCTCGGATTCCCCCCTTTCACCGAGCTCCTTTACGCCAGGTTCAGTCTTTCGAATCCTTACCGTAAGTGTGGGTCCCTTTTCCACGGAATTTGGTCGTGTGGATCGTAATTACTTGGACTGAGATGACTGAGGTTGCCTTCTTTATCCCTCTCTCTTTCAGCGAGCAGCAGCCTCATCACCTCATGAATTCTTTTGTGGCTCGACCAGTTCGCTTTGAAACACTCTTGGGAGCAAAAGACATTAGGCGAAATATTGAGATCTACACATTTTGGGCAGCTCAAAAAACGCGATCCTTCACCAGCAGATACGCCGCAACCCTGACATCTTTGAGCGGCTGCGCATGCCGCTGAACAGACCTCAGTTGAAGAGGCGCCGGAGGCCCCAGAGGAGGAGGAAGAGGCCTCTTGGGTGGAGGGCGATGGCGCAGACTGCATCTTGGTAAGCAGGATACGAATCGAATAAGATTGAGAGGTAAGGTGCCGTCTAGGGGCCCTGACTAAGGCGCCCAGTGGGACCTCTGGGGTCCGTTGGCGCTCGCAGTATTGATGAGCCAAGTCAAGACTGCGTGGAAAGGCGTTCGCTACAGATTTCGTGGCCTTCAGAAATGGGAAACCCGCGCGCGCAAATGCCAGCAGGCGACGATGAAAAAGAAGGCAGAGGGTTGAACCTTTATTATAAGTACAGCTAGAGCTTTTTTTTGCATCATATGAACCCGTAATGAGAATGTGGGAAAGGTTGAATTCAAAGACAGACGTTGAGAAAACGCCTCTTTCCTCTTTAGCAGTCCTGGCATCGCGCGGGTTCCAGGTTGAGGGCCCACGACTCTCAGGGCCCCTCCTCTTCTACCTTGGATATTCTATGCACTTTTCTTCATGGGCTTCTCTTGATATGCATTTTCAATCCTTTTATATTGAATTCGACGCAGAAGAGGCCTTTTTTGCTGCTGCTGCACCAGGCAGATTGTAGTTGGACCACGGCTCCTGCCCCACACTCGTTAACCCCCTTTTCGCTTTCAGCGCTTCTCAGTTTTTTTCTTGTATTAAACCTTGTAAGTACTGCAGAGAGCCTTGACCTTCATAACGCGCGTCGCTTGATGTTTTGCCATTACTTTTACTTTTAACGAAGCATCACGCACAGAATCCAGGCACAGGGGCAACGGGCTGTACCGATCCAGGAAGATCCCTGATTGCGTAGCAGCTTACTTGCAATAAAGAAGAAAACGAGGCAGCAGCAACAAAGAGCGAAGGCGTAAACAGGCAGTGCAAGAAGGCTTTCTTCCTTGCATTTTCCTGGGCCAGCTGGCGCCCTCGCCTTTCTGCACGCTGCGTGCTCACGGGCAATACCGGTGCCGATCCGCTTCGCCCTTCGCACATTTCGTGTGATTCCTGCACGACCACTCGCGCGGGCCAGGCTTTTAATTCCAACCGCGAGAATGGTGGCGACGGAGAGAACCCGCAAACGGCGCGAGCCCTCCGCAAATGCCGTTATGGACGCGCCTGCAGACATGGAGGAGGCCCTCCGAACAACCGCCAAAGGGAACAAGGAGGACGAAAAACGAAAGTCCACTGCAACCAAGTGCATCAAGGCAGACGGAAATCAAGACCCAGAAGAAGGAGGAAATGAGGAATTCGCGCGAGGACAGTTTGACCGCTTTCCTATCTGCAAGGTCACCCTAGATCAACTGAAGACTCTCGGCTTCCAACGCCTTCTCCCCGTGCAATTCCTCTCCTTTCATTTGGTCCATCAAGGTCCGTGTCAGCTCCAAAACATCCGCCTCTGGGCGCCCCTAGCAGTTCGGTACACAGTCTTGAGGTTCCTTGTATCCCACTTGGAAGCCCTGCACGTCTATGGGGAAACACCCTCTACCTCTATCGCCTTCTGTGTGTGCAAGGCTCCTGAGCTGCGCTTTTCTTGCTCTTTGCGGCTTTTTCTGCCGGCTCGCTCCCAAAGCACCCACTCCTAGCCTCTTCGCCAATAATGCGATCGATCACGCCCGCCTCTTAGGCTTTCGGCTGCATGAGGCCGTAACCCCCCTTTTCAATGTTCGCCGTGTTGCGTGTTGCTTTCCTCTACAGGCAAAGACGTTGTATGCAAGGCTCGTACAGGCACTGGCAAGACGTTGGCCTTTGCTCTCCCCCTGATTGAACGCTTCTTTTCTAATTTGGCGAAGGACTCTTTCAAGCCGAAGCCGCCCTTACGGGGGCTTGTCAAGAAGCAGCCCGGAACGCCGGAGCTCAAGGTCCGTCAAGAAAGCGAACTTACACTGACAGAGAGTTTTACTGATATACATTAACAAGTGGAGACTCTAAACTGGCTCCCCAAAACCGTCCAGAGATACAGTCCTCCTGGGGATCCCCTCGCTGGTCTTTTTTCATCGTGTTTTATGCGCCAACCTAAAACCGTAAGCCTGGACGTTAAACGCAACATACTGCGAAAAACTACGTCTGTGCGTTCTGTGTTCAGGTGGTAGCCGTTCTGCCCACCCGCGAGCTGGCGCAACAGGTGCACGCGGATTTCCAGCGCTTAGCGGTTGGGCGTTTTTCTTCGATTTGCATCTTTGGGGGTGCCCCCGAGGGTCCTCAGATAACTTCGATTCGGTCGGGTTGCAACGTGCTGGTGGCCACACCGGGGAGGCTTTTGGACTTCCTTGGCAGAGGCATTCTGACGTTGGAGGGCACGGAGGCGGTTGTCTTGGACGAAGCAGATAAGCTCTTGGAAATGGGATTCAGGGAAGATATTGAGCAGCTACTTAAGCTCTTGGGAGAACAGAAAAAAGGGAAGGACGGCGACAGCAAGCGAGGCACGGCGGTAGACGAGAGCGAAGACGATCGCAAGAAAGGCAGTCACCAATTGTTGCTGTTTACTGCCACCTTTCCCAAGTGGGCTAAGGGTATTGCCGAGGCTTTCATGAGGCACGATCGAGCCTTTGTAGACGGGACTGCCTATCAGCAGCAACAGGAAGGAAAGGAATCTGGCGTGACTAAGCATATGCCCGGAGGTTCGGGTTCAGGATCAGGTCTTATTAGGCACCTGGCCCTGCAGTGTCACTGGAAGGGTCGTGTGGACGCCTTGCCTCTGCTTCTATCCCTTTACTGCCAAGATGAGGCGTCTTCTGCTGGCGCTGGAGAAGGGGCCGGTAACGCGCCGGCAGGGCCGCAGGGGGTGGCGGCACCCGTTTCTTCGTTGTGTGCCATCTTCTGCGAGACAAAGCAGGAAGTCAATGAAGTCGCTCTGAATTCGTGCATCAGCGGTTCTGCTTGTGCGCTGCATGGTGACATTCCACAGCAACAGCGCGAAGCGACGCTGAAATCGTTCAGACAGGGCAAATTTAAATGTCTTGTTGCCACAGATGTCGCCGCCCGAGGCCTCGACATCGCAGGTATTCGTCTGGTGGTACAGATGAGTCCACCGAAGGATATCGACACGTATGTGCACCGTGCGGGCCGGACGGGGAGAGCTGGCAGAAGAGGAACGGCGCTGCTCTTCTACGGCAAGGGCGATACAGACTTTCTTGCCCAGATCGAGATAGAGGGTGCCTTTCAGTTCATGCGCGTCGGATTTCCGCAAGGAGAAGCGCTGAAGAGGCAGCGCTTCCTAGCCACCGCCCAATCTCTTTTCCCCTCACTCAAAGTCGGATCTCTTTCTGGAGAAGGAGAGAGAATGGGGGAGGAGGAATTGTTGCAGAAGCTTTCTAAAAAGGTCTTGAAGAAAACCGCACCCGAGGACGCCATCGCTCAACTGTTGGGAAGGCTCCTACAGGATGAAGCTGCAGCGGGGGCGGCCACCACACCCCAGGTGTCCCCTTTAACGGGCCGCCAAGAATTTGTGTCTTTTCACCTCGTCTTCGATCCCGCTCCGTCGCCGCCTCTTCAAGGTTCTTGCGCGTACGTCTGGCGTGCCTTGAAGAACCGCTTCACGGAAGAAAAAGCGACCTCTCTGATAGAGAAGATCGAGTACATGACGCTTACCGCCGATGGATGTGGGGCTGTCTTCGATCTCCCAGCAGCAGAAGAGGAGCTATGGGAAGCCCTTGTCCTAAGGCCTCTGCCCACCATGCTCGACAGCAGAGGAAGGAAAGCAGGTTTCACTATCAAGAGTATGATTGAACTTCCGCCACTGCAAGACGGCCTCTACCTTGCGCGGCAAAGCGCGGCACAACAGTCACAAGGAGGTGCCCGAGCTACGCAAGCAGCACGCTATAATCCGAACCACGTATCTAGCCGTAGGGGGGGCAGGGGTGGAGCGCCTGGAGGCAATCGGTTCGACAGGCCTGGCACTCACGGGGGCAGGCCAAGTACCCATGCAAGAGGAGGATTGAGAGCACCGGGCCATAGGGGGACAAACATGAGCAGGGGTGGAGGAAGGTTGGGCGGACACGGACCTGCCAAACGGCAGCGTGTCGTATAGGGCAGACGGGTGATAGAAACCGATGATGAAACTTGGCGAGATAGCTCAAACATCTGTGTGGCACTATTTTCACTTCCCACCATTCCGTTGCTGGGTCCCTTTCTAAGTCCGTGACGTGTCTTGTCGCCATTTCTTTTTGTTTTGCCTGCTTCCCCCTCCATGCAATTCGTTTACTTTTCTGTATCGCATGTTTCTGCAAAGGAGGCAGGTTTTCAATCTCTGTATCTTTTCAGAAGAAGCAGAGAGGAGGGACATAGGGGCTGGCATAGGTCAGCACCTGGAAGACAGGAGAGGGAAACGGGGGAGGGCGTGTGCCGCCTCGCCTTCGCTTTTTTCTCAGTCTTCTCTGGTCTCACGCCGGTTTGGCGTTGCTTTGATTTTCGGTGAAACCTTTGGTGGGGGCTTTGTAATGGATTGTGAGCCCCTTGGATGCTGCCATCCGCATCTATTCTTTCTTTTCTCTGTTTTCCTCGCATTGTACATGCACTACGCACTACATAGGTTTTTTCTTTGCCTCTATCTCCAAAAGCCCTAGGGTGTTCGCAGTTATCTGTGATGCCCACGCTGTACATCATAGCCAGCTACCCCCATCAATAGTTCCGTTATGTCAAGAGCCGGCGAGGAGCTTGCACTACTGGTTCGATAGCCATTTGGGTATGCACTTGGAAAGGAAAAAGTGAGAAACCGGAAGTACGGAAATATCAAAGCAACTTAAATGACATGGGCTTTTGCAGGGTTATTCTTTATGATAGCGGACTGTGCAAAGGCTTCGCCTAGAGCAAAATGTGGCAAGTTACCCGAGCACGTGCCTGCAACTCCTTGGCGGTTTGCTTGCTGCTATCGGCTTTAAAGGATTTTTGCCTTGCTGGACGGCCGATATCCAATTTTCTGGGCACGGAAAGGCAGACATATATCAGATAGCTCAAGTCCTACATCGCAACGTGTAATGAATACTGTCAAGGAGTAACAGTGCACCTGTAATTCACGCAGGTGTAGCTGCGGGGTCACCCGAGGGGCGTAATGAACAATCTGCAGTCTCATCTGTCTGTCGCTGTTATCTACGGAGAGCGCCGTGCTACTGTGTCGCCACCGGATTGAAGTATTTCAACGCTATTCTCTAAACGCTGTAAAGGCTAAGCATGAGTATCCACGACTAGAAAACCTTGGGACCGAGGTGGGGGAGTGAATGCATTTTAAAATCTGCAGGCGAAATTAGAAGAACTCTGTTTTTAAGGAAGTACCAAAGTTCTTGGATAGTAAAATCACATTTTGCACAGTGCTTAGATCAACTGCATCCGTCAGACGGGTTTTTCTTCCACGCCTAAACTAGACTTCCAGGATAATGCTTCGTCACTGTCTGGCTTACTGTGCAGTAGGAATTGCTTAAAGGAGTCGTGATAGATACAACAAGAGCTATGGGGCACAAATAAACATGGATTTTCCTATGTGCCACGTCATTTTGCGTTCAACAACTTCGTCCTGCCAACAGCTGTGTGGTTTGTGAACAACGTAGACCTTTTCCAGGTTTGCACATTAAAAGAATGTCACTAAGATGCAATATTCTACAGCAGGATTAACGAAGAAATTTCACGTGTAAGCGGCATTCTTGTCCGTTTAATCTGCTGGAGAAACCATGTTGAGTTTCGCATCGAGCTGCCGCAGTCGGAAATCGCATTCCCCCTGACACTTCAGCTGCGGAACGGCGCATTTTCCACTCAATTGGAGATCATTTTTTGCCATTCTATATGATTTAGTAAAGCTAATTAGCCGTCTGGAATCAGAGTTCGAAAAACTCTTTCCTTTTGCCTCTTTCCTTTTGTCTAGACCTTGAAATTCAGCACCGCGTCCACTACAGCATACCTGCCTGCTGACTAGTAGTTGGTCTTCTACTGCTTATTCGAGATTTACAAAAACCCTATTCACTAAAATGAAAATAACAGTAGAAGCAACAGATATAAGGGATGACAAAAAGTACTACGCCACTGTCGAGTCATGGGAAACACTCGAGACTGTCCGGTCCATTGTAAGGCTCCCCAAACCTCGATTTTTCGCCTCCTTTTGGGTGCACCCCTATTTGCTGTGATTCCTGTTATAACACAAGGCTTTGGACGCAGGTATGATGGACATGATGATGCAATGCTTTCGTGTAGCCGTCTTACTCCGGTATTCTCGAGTACGTAACGCGTTGCTGTTCTCAGCTTCAAGAAAAGGTTCCAAATGCAACAACAACAAACCAGCAGTTTTACGTTCAAGATGAATTCATCAATCCAACCATCCCCGCCGATCAACTACGGAAGAAATCGAGGGCAGCGGGCATGCTGGACGATAACGGTGCGAACTTTCCAACCCAAGACTCCGTGAAGAGCTGGCGCAGAATATTGGCATACACACCCTACATTACTCTATGAAACCATCGAGCCATATATCCCTTGAGCTAGGACGTAACCTGAGAGCGAAAAACACGCCCATCCTTGTATATCTTACCAGCTGCAAGTCCGCATCACCAAAAACTCCACCGAAAACCGTATCTCCAGACAACTACGGGTTCAACGGCCTTGGTGAAGCATATGCGGCCGTGGCTGTGTTTGACGCTCTCTGCTTTACAAGTTTCTTTGGTGCCGGTACACCGATTCTGGTGTTGTTGTTCACTGCGTACGTTCAGAAGATGAAGGAGAACCCAAACTCGCCCGTTGTTTTCTGTATATCAGCCCTACCCCGCTTGACTTCGGTAACATGATGCTAGACGGTAAATGGCAGAAACACCAAGAGGAAAATTACCAGAAGGGGGAGGCTACACTAATTTAGACCATCAATTCCTTGTATGACCTCTACAGGAAAGGGACCTTTTTCTGTGCTTTCGGTCCCACGGTGCCACCTGCTGCCTTCACCCAGTATGTATATTGGTTTTGTTTTCTTTGTGGTGCCTCCATGCAATGCCGCATCATGAGTTCCACATACTTCCTTCTGCACACCGCTTTCTTTGTGTTGCCCTCTCCGCCCATGATGCGTAACGGCGTGCTGCTTTGCATTTGAGGCATGTCTGTGTGTTCGCCCCAGATCTCATCCAAAAATTGAGGGGCAAGAGGAAAGGAGAAGTCAAACAAATTATTTTTCGTATGCAAGTGGCAGGGAGTGAGAACAAATTTTGCATCAACGTCGACTCGGCTTCAGTCACGGTTAGTCCAGTAACTGATTCAAAGTTGTAGGTTGTGTTTTGGCCCCGGTGATATCGACCGTAATGCCATAGCTACATGACTTGGAGTTCAGATTTCGCGGGAATGGTTTACTACGCTACATAATTAGGTGAATGACTTCAAGGCGAGTTTGTTGAAAACGCTGGGGCCGCCTTCGATAACGGGGTTTACGCAAGACAATATCCTGCTCTACGAAAGGGAAAGACAACAAGGAAGGCCGCTACAAGTGAGCAGATCCACGCCCTCAAATCTAGAAACCGCATAAGGGCAGAGCATTGTCTCCAGTGAAGGAGTTTCGCCAGCCTAACCGGCTTGCTCGTAAATACCGCAATGCAGGGAGTTGCGCATCAGCATGTATTATATTAAGCCATGCGCATCTTCGTTCGTACTAATATATGGAGCATACATCTCTTTACGCATACATAGGTGGGATTTGGGGTGTGTTGGATGTGTGTTCACAATACCTAAATGTGCCGATACACGTAGAAATATCGCCGTGTATGAAATAGATCAATGGCAAGGGAGTAGATTCGCTTAGGGACGCACCGATAAAAGCCTGTTTGAATGTATTGCCATACATTTCTAAGCATACGGACGTCCGCTTTATATACATGGAAGTTGATTTCCTTCTTCTGAACGCGTGTCACGTAATCAGGCTGCAGTCAGTGCCCACGGGAGCGCTCAGCATGCAGGTTTTCAAATATCCTACAATGGGCTTGATACTCTTCAGTATCTGTCTCTGCTGAGCTTTTCTTCAGGGAAAAGAGATCCAGCCTCTTTTTGGGACAAGAATAAAAATCGACATCGATGGGTATTTGATGCACGAACCTGTAATCCTGCGCATCGCTGTCAAGAAGTGTGAGCCATCAGAAGAGGGAGTCACGGAGTCGCCAAGAGGGCAGCGTGCAGTTTCCAGTGCCGAGATGCTAGCCGCGCGATTGCGTTAGACCACACTGAGTCGTTCAAATTGGACGGCTGCCATGCAGGCTGCCCCAAAACAGGGGGTACCTAGCTGCTCGGTTATGTGTATGGCCGCTCTTTTTCTTTTTGGTGACTGTTGGGGTGCAGGCATGGGGTTGGCAACGATAGAGAAGTACGACATATCGATGCTCGATCACCTGGTCGTGGCAGATTTGAAGGGTCGTGTGTGCAGCGCTATGAAAAGCTCTTCCAACGCGGCGGTCGCGCAAGCCCCCGTGAATCCCCACAATATTCGCCTCAAAATAAACGTGAGAGGGGGCTCTGTTTTTGTCGGCAGGCCTTTCGCTTGCACTGACGCAAGTATCGTGAATTGGCCCCCTGTTTCATTCTGCTGCTCTTCTCAGCAATATGCTTGACGAGCGCAGGTGTGCGTACACCCCCGCTTCCTCTACAGCGTGTTGTTCGTAAGACGAACATGTTTAGTGCGGTCTTGTGGGACTTGTGAACTGCCTCAGGGCTATTCCGTGTACAAGAATGGTGTAAAGCGCCTCGTGAAGAAATTCGGCATTCCCCCTGATGAGCTCTGGCTGAGGGCATTTAAAGTGAAGAACTACTCGCCAGTGAACGTTTATATCTAGATGTAAAATGTAGCAAGAAGAATTCATTGCATAAACAGAGCTGAGGCACGGTGAGCAGTCCACTGTCTGCCGTATTTCTGCCCTTTCTGCTCCGTCAAGACCGGACAGCACCGCAAACGCAGCTGAGATCCTCCCTCTCTCTCACACCCGTGTAACGGTATCTCATGGATAGGCTAGGTAATGCCCAGTAGTCAGAAATGCAAGAGCTGCTAAGCCATCTGGTTGGCTGGTCTAGCACCCCTGCAGTACCTAGCTAGCTAGCCCCCACCGTCCCCCCCCTTCCCGCACAGGCGCACTTGTGCCCTTTAGCCGCAGAAAAGGCCCTCGATTTGGGGCAACTACCGGCAGCAACACAATTCGAGCCCAAGGGCTCAACCCTCTGGTTTCCTTATTCGAGGCGATGAGGAGACGGAGAACACAGGCAGCCGTTAGTCATCGAGATTGCGGATCGAGACCATGGACTCGTACTGGGGAAGCATCCCAGGCACCTGAGCAAGAGCAGCCCATGAATATAATGGCCTTGTGAAACGACAAAAAGTGGCACTCTTTCACGGGAACGCGCAAAGCATGTGCTGTAGGGTGAACTGCACAACGGCGGTAATGGGATACCCTAAACTGCACAGACACGGGCAAAGAGAGCCCTAGAGAGCCGTGCTACTACGAAGCGCGCATGCAGTGCGTAGACGCAAACACTTCGCCAGTCCAGAGCCGAGTTACTTGCTAGCCAAGCGACGGCGCACAAAGGGAATAGACACATCAAGGGGGAGGAACGCAGTGTGGAGTACCTGGCCTTGTTTCTGCCTCTCCAGTTCTCGAGCTCTCGCTAGGGCCTCCTCCCTTTCCGCCTCGAAGAGCGCATCATTGTCACCAGCGAATTCCTAAGCAGCACACCTCACAAGACGACAGACACGCACAGCCGCTTTTGCGTGGATCTGGCATCTGGCGCAAAGCCTTTACCTTGCACCAAAGCCCTTGGCAGTACGGCTGGTGCACCGCCCCTACTGCCTCAATTACCTTCAAGGAAATAAGGAAGTCACGCATGTGCTGCTGAAAGCGTGCGGGGTTCGCGTCTCTGCAGAAGTTGAATAGGTCAACGACGAAGGCCTCTACTTGCTTCTGGTTTACGGTCTGGAAGCTCCTCCCGAGGAGGTCGATCAGGCTCTTCCTGCATGCCACATACAGGCAGCAGCGGCAGTAAAGTCCAGGCCACAATCGGGGAAGGAGGGGAAATGGAGGGGAGGAGGAAGGGGGAACGGCAGCAAAAATGCTGCAGCGGCTACTGCCGCCTCAAGAGTCATGAGCATCGAACATGTCCCAACACACAGCTTTGTGCGTGGAGGCGCCAAGCGCCGTTGCACAAAAGCACGAAAAGGGGAATACAGCCATCCGGAGGGTCCATAGATGTAAAAGTCAACAAATCAGGCACTGTGATTTAAAATGAGCTTTTCCCAAGCAGCCACCGCTGTACTGCTTCGCGGAGGTGCGAGAGCACACAGTCTCTTCATCCCCTTGCCTACGGGTACAGCTGCGCATGCGCCTACTACTGCCGCAGGCCTCGCTTGCTTTCCACACAGCTCTCGCCTGCTGTTCACAAGCGACAGTGTGGCCAGAACGGCGGTGCTTACGTGACGTTGTCTTGCGTCAAGCCATTTGCCTCGTCGTGCACCAAATCAAAAGCGACAATGCGGAGCAGCGTCATGAATATGAGGGTCTGGTATCTGAACCCTGAGCGGTGCAGCCGGTCCGTCAGGACCATCAGGATTTCCTTCATCAGGCTGAAGTAGTAGGTGCTGCAAAAGTCATTCAGCACCTGAGCAGACCAAACGCATTCCAAAGGCACACGGGCGAAAGGGTGTGGGAGGCCTGAAGGGTCGGTCTTCAGCGCAGAGCGGTGGAAAACGCATCCGCGAAGGCTCAATATTCGCACGAAGGTGGAGAGGAACGAAGCTGGCTGAAGCGGAGGGCAGCATCTAGGCCGCTCAGGCAGCCGTTCGTGTGTCTACACCACGCATTCCTCTGCCCTCAGCAAAGCACACTGCACGCCAGAGTAAGGGCAAACGAAAGAGGACTTGCCTCCCTCTTGCCATCTATCAGCTTCTGCAAAAACTCGTACGTCACTTGCAGCCCCTCCTCCGCGAGACAAGGATGCTCGTGCTTAAAGGCCCAAACTAAAACCACAAACCAAGGCGCAGCACGCCAATAACGAGTTCCTTGAAATTTTTAAAAGGCTTGGCATATAAGCGGCTGGATGGCGGAAAGAAACACGCAAAAGGGGTCATCCACACTGCACGAGGAAGTGCGTGCAGACGAGAACGAAGACAATGGTGGGGGAACGACTGAGGGATGCTTAGAGAGGTGTGAGTAGAGAAGACACAAAGAGAGACAGAGACACAGATAGAGAGACAGAGACACAGATAGAGAGACAGAGACACAGATAGAGAGACAGACAGAATAAGTTTAAGAGAGGGGGAGACAAACATCGAAACAGACAGACATGCACATGCATACATTATGGGCTCGTAACAGCGAGCCGCATGCGTAGAACAGAGAAGGCGATGCAGACGAAAGCGTCCCCGACTAACCTAAGGATTCTACATAGGCTTTGAGCTGAGAAGAGGGGAGCGCAAACAGGCCATCAAAGCAGTGTTGGTTCGACGCCTTCAAGAGTGCGTAAAAACGTTCCCGATGATCAGGATAGCTGAACAAATCGAGCACAGCACCGATACACACGCATACACCCGAAACTTCTACACTGAGGCTTTCAGTCTATGTGCCCTGCAATCTGAAGCCAACAGACCCTAAGGCCTGAACCGCAGACCGTCACAAGCGCACCTCTGGAAATCGGATTTTATCATTTGCAACGTCGAGTCAAAGATATACTCGAATATTACAGGTAGGACCTGCACACAGAGACGCCGATCTGTGTTCCTGTAATGAACCCCCCTGGATGATTTCAGCTCCTAAAGACGACATGAGAGCCAAGATTTCTCTACACTTTCGACGCTGCGAGGCTTCAGCAACCCCGCCTCTAGTCCTCTGCCCTACCGAGGAAATGTGAGTATCCAGTCTGGACATGAGAACGGCTAGAAGGGTCAGCACTTCGCAGTCTCTCGTGTCGGGTGTATTGTCTCTGCAGTTCAAAAGGGCAAATCCGCAGCCGCTGCTGCTGCTCAAAGTGACTCCGACAGGTATGGGTGTATTGCGCCGCGTGTCGCTCTGGCGGGATGTCTGAGGGAGGCTTTAACACAAATTACCCCCGTGCCCTTATCCCCGAAAAGCGGGCCGCTTCCGGTGGAGGTGTCTCCTCCTACCTGTAATCTTGAAGAATCGGCTGAAGAACCTGCCCGACCATCTCCTTGACGATTTCTTTCCTGCCCTGAGAACCTCCGTCTTGCGCTGCCTTGTCCACATAAATCTCGAGGAGGTGCAGCGTCTCCCTCTTGAAAACATGGAGGCACTTTAAATCGGCATGCTTGATTCTGGACGGCCCGCTTCGCTGAACCTCCTGGAGGATGCGCTGTCCATACATTCCGTACAACTGCATCATTTCGGGGTATAAGCGCATGAGCTGAGGCGTGAAGGCGGTACCAGTCGACCTGAGAAGGCGACAGGCACAGAGAGAGAGGCCAAGAAAGGCCGCCATCAAAATGAGAAAAGTGCAACACCGACTGTCTGTACGCGCGACGCGAAAGACGCACACAGGGGAGCCTCTCCAGCGAAGGGGAGGGTTCTGCTATGTGCGAACAAAGCAACTGCGTGAACAAGGCGGGGGGATATCGAGAGACGCAAAGAGAAAGAGAGAGCTAGCTATCTAGCTAGCTAGCTTGCTGTGTCTCTCGGTCTGTCGGGCTTCACACTCAGCTGCTCTGAACAAAAGGCCTTTGGCTCTACTAGCCTTCCGCTCACTTCGCAACTCTTTGATTGATCCTCAGAATATGCACAAGTCGCCTCGCTGCCGTCGGGTCGAAGAGAGCTTCTGCAAAGGACTGTGCTGCCTGTACAGTCTGACTCCAAACTCGCGAGCAGTTCGCCATCAAACCGCTGATGCATTCGCTCTTGGCAGAATCGGCTAAGGCGCAAGCCACGCAACGCACCACACGCCATCAGCCGCAACGATCAGCCTCCAAAGCGAACGGGAAGAGGACCGCACCGAGAACGCATGCACGAGTTTGAGAGACTCAAACATATACATATATACACATACACACATATGGATGCATGCACCTACAAGAACAAAACTGAAATGTAGTGCGTCTGTCTGTCTCTCTCTCTCTGTCTGTCAAGGTTTTGGACGCAACAGAGGCTTCGGGAGAGCTTACGGGTAGCAGAAATTATGTGCCCCACAGCCTCAAAAAAGAGGAGCTGCTGCTTTTCATCCAGCGCATCGGTCTGTTGTGTGTGTCCCTCAATAACGCTAATCACAAAGCTTCGCTGATCCTCTAAAACCCCAACACACATGCACATGTATAGCCACACCATGCACCGCCCTAAGACCACCCCACACTCCAGTAGCACACTACACGCCTCCTAGCCTCAGCAAATCGCCAAAATAATGCTTTACACCGAAAAGAAACAGCTCTGTTTTACCTGGGTGAGTGGCCGCAATAGTGTTCTTGCACTTTTGCGCGACTTTCAGGAATGTTTCACAAGCCATGTCTTGGACCCCCGGAAACGTCTCGTGCATAAACTCAAAAAGCTTGGCGATAACTGTCTTGAGGAACTTCCAATGAGCCTTTAAAAAGCGCGGATATTGGCCGACAACGTACATGATGTTGCTCGCAACAATCTAGAAGCAGACAAGCCCACACCGCAAACACCAAAATATTTCTTTCGACGATATGCGCGCGTTCCTCGGAAGCATTCATGGCCACTCCCTTGATAGAGGGCACCGCCCTCTAGCTAGAGAGTCAGATATGCAAACCCCTCACAGAGTGTGGGCACTGCAGTCTCAAGCTATTCGTCAGACTGTCCGTTAAGAATCTCAGCTGCCCCAACAACCCATGACGACTACAGTCCTGTCGAACGCCCCAGAGCTTCAATATGTATGCAAAAAACCATAGGGGGCAGCACGTTCCGCCAGCCTCACATCACGAGCATGCAGATTGAGACGCACACGTGCACCCCCTCCCTATCTACTACGCTGCTCCTCCCTCCCCCCGCGTGGTGCTGCGCATTTGAAACCCTGCGTGAAACTTACGGCCTTGTTTCCCTTCCCCCGCATCGATTCGCAGAGATTAAGCAGGCTGCGAATGACTTCCACGATGAAGGGCCTCTCGATCGTTTCGCTCATAGCCCCACTAATAGATCCGATGCTATAACAGAGCCTGTTAAGAGACGTGGAGTTCCAACAGTCTCCCTGCACCGGCGCCTGCAAGCACTGCACATGGACGCCACCACACCCGAACCCAAAGCGCAAACAAACATCTCTATGCGCATCTTTTGTAAGGGCCCTTGCTAGCTAGCTCCCGCTACCTAACACGATAGTATGGCTGGCTGGCCCCTGGCGACGCTTAGGAGGACTCTCAGCAAGAAGCAAAAGGGATCTAACCTCGGCATTCAGAATTGTCAGCATGATTCGCTGCATATCAACTTGTCCCAAGTTCGTCAAAAGCACTTGGGTGCACCTCATGGTGTTGTACAAAGACACCTCAGCTGCGCCCCGGCAGCAACAGGAAAGCGCACATCATAAAAACCACAGCGAAAAACAAAGGTGTATTTGGATGTGCGCGCAGCCAGTGTGTTATCACGGGGTCCACATTCCCTATGAGAATGTATCCGCTTCGCTTTGTTTTTGTTTCTGCTACGCATGTGCATCTATAGGTGTTTTTTTCTCTGCCTCTGTTTCTGTTTCTGCCAATGGGTGTATCTTCGCTCGCAGACCCATTGTTCTGCAGTGCCCCACCAATAGATGGATGCAACCGTTCACCCTGTGCTGCCTGTGCCTTTCTCGCCTGGAAAGCGCGCTCACCCGTGTCCACCTCATAGTCTCTCGTCACTTCACCAGTCTCCTGATCAAACTGAATATAAATCTCTTGAGGCTTCGCCATCCTCCGAATAAGCACAGCCCTGACTTCGTTCAATATCCCCTCGTAGTGGCGCACGCGCCATGACAACTCCGCGGGGGTCAGTCCTCCCGGGCTCACCGGCAACCCTAAAAAAACGAACAAAAAAGTGCAAAAAGAAGCATTAAACACCCAAGCGATGCATCATTGCTCGCCTGCAGACGTCAGGTGGTATCAGACGCGAGAAGCAGACCGCCTGCACAACTTATAACAGAGCTTGCAGGTTGAGAAGGGAGGCTCACCTTCACTGCCGGTGCCAAGAAGAAGAGGCGCGTCGGTGCTTCTGGCCTGTGCATTGTTCTGCAAGCACACACTTGCCTTCAGATCCAGGAAATGTATATCACACACGCACACACACGCAAGCCGTAGCCGTACAGTTTCTCCCGCATTTAGGGGCCTCGCCTCAGGGTGTCTGCCACACCTTTGCCTGCTGATTCGCCTCGTGGAGGAGTTTTTCGGCGAACGAAAACCAAAAGTCCAAGCAAATCTGAAAGGTCTCCTCGTGACTTATGTTGCTCATTTCCACCAAGAGCTGCAGAGTAGACACGCAGCTGTTCCTGTTCGTCTCCTTGTCCAAGGGCTCCACGACAGTCTCGCGATGATTTCGTAAGAAGGCTGCACGCCGACACCCAGCGCAACCACCGCAACGAAACACACTGAGACAGCTGAGACGGCCATGAGACGAAAAGACGCCTCTTTGCACCCCCCACCACGTGCTGTCTCTTCCCAGAGCATTTCCTTGCGACCCTTTGAAGCCTCATGCCTTACGCCCCTGCCCCTCCCTTTTTTGTTGCCTCTGGTGTCAGTGCCCTTCAAGAAAACTGCCGTCCCCCCAAGCCTAAGAATTTCGGGAGGACACAGCGCTTCACCACTCTTCTGACCTGTAAGGCAGAGGGCTAGCTGGCAATAAGTCGTCTCCCAGAAAAGCCGCATTTGCGGCGGCACTTTCGCAGAGTCTTCGTATTGCAGCGTCTGCCTTGGTAAACAGACAGCCCTCGCGGTCAGCTCAACCCAAAGGGCAGCTAGACGATGCTTAAACGCCGCGGCCTCCTCCGGAGACAGTTGAAGCGAAGCCATTTCAGTAACGCAGCGGATACACTCCGGGCGATACTGAACGGGTTCCCAGAAGTTCTGGAGGAGGGTTTCTACCAAATCCGTTTCAAAGAGAAATCCCAAAGGAACCCACTTGAGGAAGTGGGACAGACATTTCAGCGTTTGCTGGACCAAGGATTCACGCATACCCGAGGGAGAGGCGATGTAGCTCCTCAGGACAAACATGCATGTGTCATAAACCTCCTGAAACTGAGCTGTCAGTTGATCCATGAGTTTGTCGACTCGCTTAGAGACCATTTCATTGCGACCAAAGTCAAAAACCTCTTCAGATAACATATTCAACAGTCGCATGTTGTTCTCGCACAGAGACTGACTTGAACGGGATGACTGGCACACCTCCGTTATGAATGTCGGCCAGCGTTCAGGCCACTCTCTCTTCACAATCTGCGTATACACCCCAAAATGCATGAAGAATAGAGCGTGAAAACGCGTTTTACTCATGGCGTGCATACAGCGCCCAACAACCCCCATATCCTACGTGGCACACACCCCACCGCTTGCGAAACGCCTTCATCAAACCCAAAACAACAAAACGCAGGCCATACCTGAATAAGGTTTTCGTTCACCTTGTTGATAAAATGTTTTTCTGTATGATACTGCTGCGCATCACTAGCCAACTGAATTGCTAGCGATGTCACGAACGCCTTTATACCGTTCCTCTCTGACTCTGGCAGAATGTTCCATCGAGTCTGCAACAGCGCGCGCCCAATCCCAGCACTCCGACGGCAGCCGAAAGGTAATAATCCTTGCTGCTGTTATGCAGTCTGCTGACCAGACAGAGCCTGGACTCTGTGACACGTGGTGTATACACTAAATCTACGATACACAGGGCTTCTTTGAGATACATAACAATATAGGGCATAGAGCACAGCCAAGATGCTCAAAGTCTTACTGTAATCGCAGATTCGAGAATTTGTAGAGCGAAAAATTTGGTATTTGCATCCTGAGAGACGTTCAGAATGACCGCTACGTGCGTCCACGCATTGGGGAGATTCTTGAATTCACCCAAAACGCGATGAGCCACATCCCTCTGCAGAGGCACCACAAAGCGAGAACTCTGGGGCGTGAGGCGTGAAGGACTGGGCATAAGAGACCTCTCGGAGGAGAAACATCACCAGGTAATAGGAGGACAGTGCAAAAGCGAGTAAGATCACGGAGGGCGAAGTGTGCAGCAAGCTGGAAAAGGGGAGAAGACACTAGAGGTGGCAGAGGAATACGGGGGTTTGGCTGACCGAGTGCTGATCTGTCGAACCGAACATGGCGGCAACAACCCTATCGAGCAGATGGACTGAAGCCTCATTGAAAGGAAGGCTACTGTCTAAGAGAGCCCGTGGATCAGAGAGGGGCTCCATTGCTGCTGTTTCTGCTGCTGCTCTGCCTACTGGTGATACGACTGCTACAGTGCGTTCTGTTGCTTGAAAGCATCTACGATGCAGCTGGACACAGATCCCACTGGTCGTATCGCCTCTCGCATGCACAGAGATGGGCGCAGAGACGATGGGGGAGGTCAGAAGCAACCCCGAAAGGCTGGGGCGGCCAAATACCACCCGCTGGAATTGTAGGCACAGTCTCAGAAGCCTCCGAGGACGTAGAAGGAGGGACTGAGAGAGGCTGCTGCACAGGCGGTGAATCACAGTTGAGGAAATGGGGCTTTACAACTTGGCAGACACACTGTACCTTGAGCACAGAGCCGAAGGGCCCCTAGAAAACTACAGCGTGAGGAGAGGTATACCAGAAAGAGAAGAGGGCTTGGTCGAGGTGTCTGAACACCTCAGCGCCTTCGAGGGATATTCAGGAAGAGCCCGTGTGCAAAGAACTCCAGAGGCTAGGTACTAGTGTCTAGTGTTTAGGGTTTAGGGTTTGCATGCCAGCCGTCGGGGCTGGCTGGGGTTGTTGGGGCCGGAGTTAATGCTCTGTGTGTGCGCCTATTAAGTCATTAGTCTTTGCAGGGTTTGAAATAATACGTTGATCTAGTTGAAGTTGATTCGCTCCTCGGAAACTAGTCTCTTGCGCAGTCGTATGAAGTATATGCGCCCCTCCCCGAAGCCCTATCCCGAAAACATTCACACCCTTAGGGCTGAGTCTGGTTTGGTGGTCTTGGAGCTCGTCGCTGTGCTTGGGGTACAGGTTCTTTATGCTGCCTCTTCTCTCTACTTTGCGATGTTTGTGTTCATATAGAGCCCTCTTAGTTATACTATTTAAGGCCACATTTTTCTGCGCCTGCGGCTAAGGCTATGCTGCAAACCCTGGACTGAGGGAAGCAGCACCCAATTTACACACCCTTCCTCATATTACTTGTCACCTCTGCTGCCTCCCAGTAAAGTACATCTCTAAAGGGTCCTCGGAGGGCTTTTCTGCGCGGTGGTTTATTTCCGAATGTTCGCGAAGCGAGGTCTCCCGACAGGCGTAAGAAAACGCCACAATGCGCAAGATACAGAAGGCGAGGCGCCCTCTGAACGGGCCGTTAGGTTCTCTGACGGGAGTGACGAGGAACACGCAAAGATTGTGAAGAAGAAAACAGGAAGCCGCCTGCCGTGCAAGCATTTCCTAATGGGTCGGGTGAGCAGATGGCGTCTGTTTAATTAGGAGGGGTTTCTGGTGTTCCCAAGGAAACGCAAATATTGAGCCCTAGGGGACTAACACCTGGATGCAGTTAAGCGTGGCTAGGATTTTTTCAAGGGGGGAAAGCGACGGTTGCTGCTGCGGTGAGCACTATAATAGATGTGTGTTGTTTGCGCTATGGGAACAAGCGAGGGGGCAGGAGGCTTGCATGTTTTGCGCCCCGACATATACAGATATAGGTACATATGAATACTCTGGATTTTATCTGGAGGGTTGAGTTGGCTTTTGATCTTGGAACGATTTGACGGCTGAACTTGATGCGCCATGTTGTTTGGGGTGTACAGACAAGCGATGATTCCGTACGAAAAATGAAAGCTACAGAGGCCCTCGCTCAGCAAAGCAATCGACAGTTGGTGCGCTTACGATCATTCCTCTGCTAGCGTATCTTGCCCATCCTTGATCCTCTCTCTTGCGCATTCGGTTGAAATGGACTCCAGCAGCAGTCGACGGTTTGTCTTTTATATGCACACACCGTGACTACTTTTTGCTGTTGGCTGGAAATCCGCGTGGTTGACGTGTATGTCAGGTGTAAGTGCTTTGGGTGTGGTGTTGGTTCGTTCCATCCGAGTGTTTATAGCCGTTGATATTCTTGAGTGTTCATCAGTTTGAGTCCTGTGGTGTTTTGTGCCTGTGTGTGTCTGTGTATGATTATGTGTGTATGTGTCTGGACGTGTGTGTGTAGCTATGTATGCATGCTCCTGTGTATGTGTATATGCATGCACGTATAAATACATGTTTTTTTGTGGATGTATCTGTGTAGGTATGTGTGTATGTGTGTGCACATGTGTGTCTGTATTTTGTGCATATGTATGCGTGCTCTGTAGAATTTGGAGGATGACGGTCGGGCGACTGCAGTTTTGGACGTGGACCCAGACAAGTCAACGGATCACCGCGCGATTTTGGAAAGAAATTTCAAGATTGGGGAGATGATAGAAAAGGGGGAGCTGGAAAGCGGCATCTACAGAGGTATGGGGGCGTACAGACACTACGTGAAGCCCAGCGAGGGAGCCCTCTCCCGGGCAAAAAGCACAGGTCTCTACGGCCCAGTCCGGGGGTCTAACAATGTGCGCTTGACGATGTATGTGGACTATAAACCGGAGATATGTAAAGACTATAAGGAAACCGGGTACTGCGGATATGGCGACTGCTGCAAGTTTCTGCACGATAGGACGGACTATAAGGAGGGATGGCAGGTCGAAAAAGAATGGGAGGAGCTGCAAAAGAAGAGATTGGTAGGGCACGCCTACGCAGGAAAAAAATAAAGAGAGGTGGTGGAAGGGGCAGACTAAGTGGGGGAAGGGGGGGCGGGGGACTAAGGGATGGCAGCATAATCGTCCTCCTTGTGGTAGGCGCCACATCGGCGGCATTTGTGCCATTCCGTGTTGTCTTCCGCTGCTTCTCTTCTTGTGATTTCAAAATATGAGCGGTGGTATACATATATATATATGTATACATGTATATGAATTTATGCCGAATGCATAGTGCGTGGCTTTTTCCTGCTGGGCTGTTAGCCCCTCGCCATATTGTATGACCCGAAAGGATACTGTGTGCGAATTTAGGAAAAGCTGCGCCGCCAAGCAGAGGGTAAGGAGGTGGAAAGTTCGTCTTCCTCGTCAAGCAGCAGCGAGGAGAGTGAAGACGAGGACGGGCTTCCTTTCGCCTGTTTGAAGTGCAGGGAGAGGTGGAGGCTTGACATGGCCCCCGTAGTAACTCGCTGTGGGCACTATTACTGTGAGAAGTGCGCTGTGGAAGAATACAAGACGACCAGCAAATGTAGTCAGTGCGGCAAAGAAACTCACGGCATTCTGAATATCGCAACCCGGATTATCGACAAATTGGAGCGTAGGCAGAAGGAAGAAGAAAACAAAGAGGCTGAGGGCGCTGAGGAGGAACAGAACGCGTCTCTTACGAAACAACTTACCGCGAAAGCAGAGAGCAGCGAGGAGGAAGAGGGGGAGGACGAGGAAGAGGAAGAGGAAGAGGAAGAGGAAGAGGCAAAGCATGGGGAGTCGTAGACGCGACTTCTAATTGCATAACAAAAAGTTCTGATTATTCCTAAAGGATTGCTCATAGCTAGCCCTCCTGCTTCTAATTTGCAAGGCCATCTCAACGGAGGGATGCGCAATCCACTGCAGCAAGAAAAAAGTGTCCACCACGTTGTATGCGTAGAGGATTTCCTGTGTAACCTGTTAAGGGCAGGGAAGCAGCTGCTTTGCCTGGCTTCTCTGCTTCTACTTTTAGCCATAAACTTTTCTGTTTTATTAAATGCATAGACGGCTAGTTGCCCGAGATCCGTATCAGCTTGTCGCGTACTCTTCCAGCGGTTACATAAATCTGGCGAGTGATAAACTCGAGCTTAAGAGCTTTGTTATTGCATTGAAGAGGACGGCCACTGAGCTAGGACACTCGGTGAAATGGCTTCCTCAGCTGGGTGCTTGCAGGAGATTTAGGCAAGCGAGTTTGCTGATGCCTTGTTACAAGAGTGTGGGTACGATAGGTAATTTGTATGCATATTCATGAATTCTACTGAGGCTTATATCAAAGTTTTCAGCTTTTGTATACTTCACTCCTTGAGCTAGATTGAGTGATCGGCGCATATGTGTTGAGGACACGTTCTCAAGTGACCTTCGCAGCAATACGCCTACTCCGCGTGTAAAACCGTAGATGTAAAACAATTTCGATATTAAATAAGGCATTGTGTCGATAGGAAATAATCTAATATGTGCGTTGGCTTTTCTCTTTTCTTGACTGTTCCCTCATACCCGTGCCTCCACATGCTGTGCATACCACTTCCAGGAGGAGTGAGAGTACTCTTCTCACATTAAGCGTTGCAAAGAGCCTGATTAAAATTGTTCTAATGATGCTATGTACCGTATGGAAAGGTGAATATGGCATTCTATGCTCTCCAGGAGGCGGTGAAATCGGGAAGGAGGGACCTGGTGCTCTACCAGCTCCTGAAAGCGCCTGCAGCAGCTAAGGAAGCTGACTGCAACGGAACAACATGTGTTATTTTGGCGGCCAAATTAAACAATGAGGCAATTCTTAGAGAACTGCTTTCACACGGCGGAGACCCTGAAGCGGCTGAAGCCTTCCAAATTGGGGCAAACACTGCATTGCACTTTGCTGCGCGAAACAAAAATGAGTGAGTGACAAAACAAATGGATACAGATTCCAGAATAAGTGCACTAATAAGCCGCAATACGGATGCAGAAGGACACTAGGGTGCACTTATATAATTTTATGCCTGCAAGCTCCTGCTCGTTCATAATGCATTTTGAACCAGATGCAATAAGACTTCCCTCCTCTCTGTCTGTTTTCCCAAAACACGTGACGCTTTAGTCATGTATACGGATGAAGTTAGCGCACATTTTTGACTCAGGGAAATGATTGCGTGCCTCTTGTCCTTCGGGGCGTCTCCCAACCGACAAAACGCAGTTGGACAAACCCCTCTACATATTGCGGCTCGGTTCGGGTGCAAAGGAGCAGTTGAACAGATGATGGCTGTGGGAGCCAATCCAGAAATTCTCGACCAGGGTGGTAAGGCTTGCGATTCTAAACCATAGAGGCGACTCTTTGTTTCTCGTAATGAATGAAAAAAAGAGGGAATTCATGGAGCTTGGAAGCATAAGAGGCAGCTAATCACGCGGACAGGATATGTTTCAAGTACTTGCATTGACTTCAAACTAGAGAGCACGTAGCAAAAATTGTATGCGTCTCTGTCCCTAGTATCAGTTGTTTTAGAAACTTTTTTGCCACCTACCTCCATCGAGCCACCTTTCTGGCTCTTTTGTATCATGATATTCGTTGATCGCACTCCATGGTGTAGTAAACTCACAACAACCCTTATTTAAAAGCATGAGCCAGGCGCCTTCACCACTTTGCATATTTCTAAAAGCTTGATGCAAAGAATTCAGAGCCTTTGCCAATCAGCTCGCAACCCTGTTTCTACCGATACAGGATTGGATGCGGCATACTGGGCAGAACACGGGAAATACAGCGACCTCGCACAATTGCTACCACCATCCAAAAGTTTGTCAAGTAAGGAATTGGCAATATTTCAGCTGCTGTGCATGGAACAACTTAACCTCACCATGAAGATGCCCCCAAAGAAAAAAGCCAAGGGAAAAGGAAAGAGGCGCTGTAAGTGGCACACAAATATGGGGATACGTTTCACATGAAGTCTAAAGTAAGTAGATCCAATTTTTTATTGCTTTCCAGCTGTTAAAGGATCCTTCTGTATTTGTTTTTCTGAAGGCCACAAAAAGGTGGAGAGCATTAACTCGTTAGTACACCTCACGCGTTTCTATCAATTGCTGCAGATATCTGCATGTTTTCTCTATAAAGTTTCATGTTCGCTTTTGTCATTTTGAGCAGAAACCACGGAGATATTCTGGAACGACGCACAAAATGCTTTTTAAAATAAGGAAAAGGCGATTGATCTCTTCCTGCGTCCTTTTTTCTTTGTTTGCCCCTTCACATGCGGCATTGGAGCTTTCAAGTTTCGGTACGGAATCTCTGAAGCAAAAAAACAGCTACAGTGTAACAGCCATGGAATCCGGAGGTGTGATTTTAGACTTTGGTGCTTCCAGCTGCTCCAGTGAGGACAAAAAGAGCTCGCTTCCGGATAAAAACTTTGGCGCGGCATGCGGCGACAGAAACTTGACCCCCGAGGTGTCATGGACCAGTCAGTGTGATTAAAGTGAAAACAATCATTGGTTATCAAATCAATCATTTAATGTTCCACCATAGGCGCCCCATATGAAACTGGTTCTTTTATCCTTACGATCACCGATGTTTCACGCGAAGATGGTGTGGTGAGTCGCGCCAGCACCAAACTCTTATGACCGTGTAGCACATGCTTCATGAATCCCGTCCAAACTCATGAATAAAACGGCTCAGCACCCTCATTTGCTTGTCTGGGACATACCAGAAAACGTCAGCAAGGTGAGTTTAACATACTTCATCGTCTTCAAAACGACTTACTCAGGAAAACAACAGCTGAGTTCCTCTATGGACTGGAGGGCCATTGGGGCCCAACTGGGAAGCACAGGTCCCTATTCTGGACCTTGCCCCACCTCACAGGAGGCTTGCATTCGCCTTTCACTCTATGCCATAGGTATAGTATTCTTGACTCACGTACAAGTGCACCATGAGGCGTGACATGAACAGCGCAGCTGACAGGAGCCTTGGGCTACCTGAAGGTGCAACGTACGAAGTGCTGCACCGAAAGCTAGAAGAAATAGCTGAAGTTAACGGTAGGTCTCTTGACTCTATGTGGCCTTTGAGATGCATGACATTCTGACGTAACCACCACCCCCCCTCCCACACAAAAAAATCTCAGGAGTGCTGGATGCCGCAGTGCTTTATGCGGTCGCCATGCCACACCAACCCGATAAACTCAGGACTGGTTCATAAGAGCCTCCTTCCATCAATGAATTGAATGACGGATTTATCATCCTTGAACTGGTGTACACACTCTCCATCGAATGATGCAGTTCACCTTGATACTGATTCAAAAATCAAACTCAGCTGATACAACGAGCTACGCAAAAAAGCAGACATACACGAAGCAAAGCGAATGAAGCCCTTCGTGTTTCTCAAAGGAATTGAGGCGCCTCGTGGCCTATGATGCTTCCCTGTTTTTCGTACATCATGAAAATCGATCAATGAGATTCTGCACGTCTGTGTGCCTAAGGAGATATGCAAAACACCTGTATTTCCAAATAAAACAGAACCATTTCCTGTCCCTCCTCTTCGCCCGCCGGCTTCTTCCTTGGTGCCAGAGAGCGTGGCACTATGCCACAGATGATGCATACGCTTTTATGTAGATGGTTTCAAGTGAAAGCATCAGATTCATTCGCGAAAGTGTTTTTCCTTGTAATAAAAAGCCATCAGCGGCTTAGCAAGCGCCAGTGTGTGCATTTGGCCCTAGGCCTTCGCATGCTGAGAGAGAGAGCCCTGGTTTGACTCCCGTCCCTGGGAAGCCGTCTGCCCCCGTGCTCTATCCATTAAACCACTATTTGTGCAATATGTTTTGTCTTGTTTCTGACCTTTCCGACATTGCTTTCCTGTCCGTTCCTTTTTATCGTCATGAGAACTCCATGCGCGGGTCGGCTCCCGTGGCGCTGCCTTTCGTTTTCCGCTGTGTAGAAGAAGCAGCAGCAGCTGCAGTGTACCTGCATTTGTGGCGGCAGCTCTGAATGAAGCATCGTGACACGAAGTACAGAAGGCAATGTCGAGACCTCACACACACAGCGCAGACATTGCCCCTGAAGACCTACCGCGGGTTAAAGGGGGCTCCTGGCTCTCTTCCGGAAATCCCGTCAGGCGCTCTAAGAGCTCCAAGTTTTCACTCCAAGGCAGCCAAGGGCCTGGCCCCCCCCGCGCTCCAAAGGGCACTGCCCTGCAATCCTCTGTGGGAGCTGAGGAACGCGTGCGCGCTCACTGCGACGGCAGCCGATCCTCGAGTCGGCAAGCCACAGCATCCGACGCTCTCCGGGCTGCTGCTTCTCTTTGGGAAACTTCCTGTGAGGAACTCTCCTTTCGCCTTTCTCAGGAGGCACTCGACTGCCTGTCCCTCCCTCTGGCCTCGGACTGGACCGTCAGTCGGGTTGTCTCCCATTGCTTGAGTTTTGCTGAATTCCTCAGGAGGGGCTTGGACGCCTCCTGCGTGGCTCCTGGCGAGCACCGCCAGCCGCTGTATGCGTCTCTTGCGCACTGGCTGCACTTCAATGCGACTCTCGCCGCGGCCCCCTCCAGTGCTCCCCCCCCCGTTCCGCGGAGCAGCGCCAGTCCCCAGCTGCAACAGAAGCCTCAAGGAATTCCAGCCTTGAAAGAGGCAGAGGCTGTTGCTCTCTGGGGTGTTGCAGCGGCTCTGGCTTCCTTGCATACCAGGAGACATGCTCGGTGGATGAACTGGCCTCCAAGGCAGCAGCCTCAGCGTCCGTGCCCGCGAGAACACAGTGCCAATCTAGAAGACTTCCCTTCTCTGTATTACTGCTCTGCCGCTGAAGCTGCTGCCTCTGCAGCGGGCAGCATAGCGATACTCCCTAGCGCTAAGGGCGTTTCGGGGAAGTCTTTCCAGTCCCCAGACGCAGCACTCGCTGGAGCTGGCGCCTTGCTGGATGCGCAGAAAGAAGTTGTGGAAATACGGACTCTCTCGCTGCTGCTGCTTCTCTACGCTGCGAGGCACCAGCAGCGGCAGCAACCCCTTTCCCTACCCGAAGACCACTGGCACGCGCCAGGCACTCATTCTCCCAGGCGAAGCAGCTGGGCAGGGGGAGCAGGGGCCCCCTCCTGCAACGAGGAGGCCACGCGTGGTGTTTCCCTGCCCCTTTCAGGCAGACAGCACTCTGGCAGCAGGTGGGCGAATAAAACCTTCTTTTCCCGCATGCGTTTGCCGTTGTGTGGCGGCGTTCATGTGCGGGATCCTGAGTCTTCAAAAAATCCCCCCTTGCTCGTGTTATTTTGCTGCTGCCGTTGCTGCCGTTGCTGTGGCAGCAGGAGTGGCCTCGTGGACTCCTCAAAGGCGCGCTCGTACCTGTTGCAGCACTTGCCGCAGCTGCTGCAGCTGCTGCGCTGCGAGGTTCGTCCTCCCGCGGGGGAGCAGCTGCCCCAGGCAGAAGGGAACGGATGTCTCGAGGCGTGGGAGGTGCAAGCTCTCGAGGCCTTTTTAGAGTAAGTGGACAGTAAACCTGATGCTGCTGCTGAGAGTTGAACCTGATGCTGCTGCTGAGGGTTAAACCTGATGCTGCTGCTGAGAGTTGAACCTGATGCTGCTGCTGAGAGTTAAACCTGATGCTGCTGCTGAGAGTTAAACCTGATGCTGCTGCTGAGAGTTAAACCTGATGCTGCTGCTGAGGGATGCTGCTGCCCTTCAGATGCATCTTTCTGGATAGTTTGTGTGGTTGTATAGACCGATTTTATAGACACTATCGCCGCGATAAAACGCACACAGCTCCTGAGGCCTCTAAACCTCCTCCAGGAGCTGTGCTTACCTCTAGGGTGTTGCTGAATAGAGGCCTCTGCGGCTGCTGCCTGAGAGCTGTTTTGCGGCTGCAGTGTCATCCCCGGGAGCCTTGCGCTTGCGCTCGCGAAGAACGCTGCCTTGCAGCTGTCTCCCCACAGTCCGCTGCCGCACGAAGCTCTTCGAGTGAGCGCAAACTAGAGAGCGACTGTGGGAATGTGGAAGGAAGCGTTCCAAAGAGCCATGCTGGCGCTCACGGCGGGGCCTTTGGGAGGCGGACGCAGCAGTTCCCGCAGAAATGCGGGAACTGCTGAAGGGGTAATGGGGGGGAGAAAAAGGAAGAAGAAGGAGGCTGTTCTTTGCGTCTTCCCTCGAAAGTGTCTGCCGATCAGCAGTCGAGGATTTTTTAAAAATGCATTTGTGGGTGTCTGTCCGCCAATGTTTGCGCAGCACTTCTTGGATTGTTCAGAATTCGCCGGGAGCGACAGCGCATCGGAACGCTCGGAGGCGCAGCAGCATGCAGTGGCGGTAGGGTGCAGAGGCCGTTCGCCACGTCTGGGGGGGCTTAATAGGGCTGCAGGGAAAGGCGATGGTTTTTGAGGCTTTGGGTGGGGATGGGAGGCCGCGTATTGGAGGAAGGAGAATGTTTAAGGAAGGCTCGAGGGCCTCCGTGTATGGTTATGTGTGTGTATGGGGGTGTATGGTTATGTGTGTGTACGGGGGTGTATGGTTATGTGTGTGTGCGGGGGTGTATGGTTATGTGTGTGTACGGGGGTGTATGGTTATGTGTGTGTATGGGGGTGTATGGTTATGTGTGTGTACGGGGGTGTATGGTTATTTGTGTGTATGGGGGTGTGTGATGTCTTGGGTGTATGCGCATGTGTGTGCGCATAAATGGTTGTGTGTATTTGTGTGTGTGTATGTATGTATGCATGTGTATGGGCAGCGAGACTTCCACAGGCCTCCACGCGAGTGCTGCCTAATTAGGGGCCTGAGGGGGGCTCTGCGGTGTGTAAACTCGGTGAGCGCATGGATTCAGGAGCACTAAGGACGGGCGGCAGTCAGTGAACGCGTGGGGACGGCTGCAACCTCCCGTCGAACGCTTATGGAGGCATGCAGTGTGTGGTGGACTTAGGTATTGGCGGCTGTTAGGGGGGGCTGGTTGGAATTTGGGTGTGCGCCTCGCTCAGGCTACACTGGATCAAGCAAGCATCCTGAGGCTCTCCTCTTGCAGCAAGTCGGATATTGTGATATCGGCACCGTAAGAAGGGCTTTATTAGAGTCGGGAGCGATCGAGATGCGTAGTATTCTTGTTTGTTTGTGAATGCATGCAACAAGCATTCCCTCGTCTTCTTAGTCCTCTCATATTCGGACTCACTTTGCCGTTTGGGGCCTTTTCATATTTTTTGGAAACGTGCGCAGTTAATCGGGTTGAATGTTGGCGTCTCTGTCAGGCCGATTCTTTTCTGAGGCGCTGCAGTTTGAGGTCCAGGATATATGGAGATCTATGAATACGTGTATATATGTATGTATGGTTGTTGTTTGCGCAGCGTGGAGAATCTCTTCCTGGATCGCCTCTCGGGATGCACAGTCGTGGCACCTGCAGTCTTAGGAACGCTTTTAATTCGCGGCTGCTCCCGGCTGGTGATGCATGCGAGAGCTAAGCGCATTTTGTGAGCAGCTGTGTTCGGCTGACAGGGGGGAGGGAGGGGAGGGGTGGGATTCGGCATAGCTTTTGGAGGTTTGCCCTTTCTCTCTCGCTTTTTCTTTGCCAGGGGAGGGTGCTAGTACGCACAACCTGCACGCATACAAATATCCTCACCTTGCACGCGGCGAGGGTTGGGCGAGTTTCTTGGAGGGGGAGGTGTGCTTTTTGCAGCGTGGACAACACCTTGGAGGCAGATATCTTTGTGGCTTCTTGCTTCCCGCCTATCATACTCGGAGACAGTAGGGCTCTGTCTCTGGGTCCTTACAACGTCATTTCGCGGCCCTTACAGCAACAAAGGCAGCAGCAGCAGCAGCAGCAACAGCAGCAGCAGCAGCAGCAGCAACAGCAGCAGCAGCAGCAGCAACAGCAGCAGCAGCAGCAACAGCAGCAGCAGCAGCAGCAACAGCAGCAGCAGCAGCAACAGCAGGACGCAACAGAAGAGGCGGCACCGACCGATGCCCTCTTTAACGTCGGTAACATCGCTTCCCAGCACGACCCCACGAAGGGCATGCCGTAAGAAGCGAAGTGCTTGTGATTAAACACTACAGACAAAGTGTTTTCTTTAGTGCCTAAGCCGCATGAGCCATCAAGAAGGCCGAATGCTGGCTCGTGCCTGAAGAGAAGCGCAGGAGCAACATTTTTTCCCCTGCTTATATGCACTTGCACCTGTTTGCTTTAGCGCTTATACGCATTTGCACTTGTTTGCTTTAGCGCTTATATGCACTTGCACCTGTTTGCTTTACCGCTTATACGCATTTGCACTTGTTTGCTTTAGCGCTTATATGCATTTGCACTTGTTTGCTTTACCGCTTATATGCATTTGCACTTGTTTGCTTTAGCGCTTATATGCACTTGCACCTGTTTGCTTTACCGCTTGCGCGCACCCTTTACCAGTAGAAGAATGACGTCTGGACCGTGGAGCAACGCTGGTGTGCTGCTTGCAGGGCTTTGCCTTTGATCATTTCCTCGTTCGCGTATCCCATCTGCCTCTGCGCAACTCCGGGAGAAGGCGAGGGTCCTGAAGATTCGCTTCTTTCCCGTTTAGCCTTTCGGCTGGTTCATCCTAGCCGCGTGCACGTGCGTGGGGATCCGTGGCTGTTTGCTAGGCTGCGGAGAAAGTGCAGCAGCGTCGGGGGCATTCCGAGGGCGGGGGGAAAAAAAAGACACGGCTCGGCAGCGACAGAGACTGAGGAAAAACGCCTCCTTCGGGGTGGGGTTGTTTGCGTTCAGATGGTCCCTACTGTCTTCGAAGAGGAAGGCCACAACAACAAGGATTTGGGGTTCTTGGGCTGGAGGGCTTTGCCCTTACCCCAGCAGTATCATGAGGCCGTTCAGAGGCTCACCACGAAGGTACAGAAAAAAGCGGATGCAGCGACGGGAGAAGACGCTGTGGGATTGGGGCACAGGCAACACAGAGACTCGTTCGAAGGAGGTTCGAGAAATGGGTTTTCTAATGCGGGGGGAGAAGACGAGGCTTCGGAGACGCGGCCTCTTTTTGCGTCGTTGCGAGAGAGAGAGGGTCGAGGAAGGGGAAGCAGGCTCCTACGAATGAGAAAAGGGGCAGGGGGAGGGAGGGCGCGCGTCTACAATCTATCTGTCCATTCAATTACCCATCCTAGGGTCTGGTGAAGGCCTTGTTCTCCGAAGGGAATTTTGTCGCATATGGCATTCCATCTCCTTGCGTTGCGCGTGTTGTTGCCGCCTCGTGGCTGCAGGTTTGCTCAGCCAGGCAGATGCTGCAGCAGAGTGTGGGGGTGGCTAAGCACCAGCACGCTGTATCTCATTTGCTGTGTCTCATGCTGCTGTAAGCGAGCCGCTGCCGCCTCTTTCCCCCCCGTTACCCTAAAACCATGCGTGTAGAGTAATGCACATACATATAGATAAATGCACATGTATGAATGTGCAGTCCGTAAGCCTTCCTTGCTCGCATCTTAGAGCGCATGCATATCGATACTTTTCGGCTGCTCCAACGTGTGCACACAGTGATTTCTGCCGGCGACACTCTCCCAAGACCCGTCGCTTCTTGCAGCATCTGAGCAAGCGCACAACAGAGGATGCGGTGAGGACTAACTTTAGCTTTGCCATGGCGGTCCTACAAAGCGCAATGCACTTGCTCTTGGCTGCTCTGTGTCACTCTTTCTCTCTTAGCCTTTAGCTCTTTCCCTGTCTCTTTCAGCTCTCTCTGTCTCTCTTTGTCTCTCTCTGTCTCTCTCTCTATCTGTCTCCTTCGCTCGATCTCGCTCTCTAGGCTACCCACTTCATATGCGCAAAGGTTTTTAGCTCTGCTGCGACTGACTGTGTGGTCGGTGCTGTTGCAGGACGTAGCGGCGCTCAAAGAGCATCCGCAGTAACGCGCTTCTAAAGCTCGGTGTTTAATGCGGCCCTTGTTTGTGTTGGGCTGCGTTTGCCTCGCACTTTTTTCCGTTCGGGCTGACTACTCCCTAAGTTACAAGAACACGTGTATGTTCGCTTGAGGCTGTAGTTGGCAGAGCCACAAAAAGCAGTATGCCGCCTTTAAGATTGCAGAACTAAAACTAGCTTTTTTGTTTTAAACCCTCGTCAGAGGCTCGAACTTGCGAGCAGGCGTGAGAGGGTCGCGTATGTGGCCGCTAAAGGGGGCCCCTCCGCGTAGTATACACCGTGACTGTAGATGGTGTCGAGGGCGTAACCCCCTCAAAGAGCGAGATTGGCTAACAGCACATCCTGAGCCTTTGATATCTCTCACCCTTCAAAGGCCCTTTGCTGCTAGATTGGTGAATTGCAAGGCACGCATTGTGCTTGTGCAGCGCTGCCTTGCTTCGGGTTGCCCCCCCTTCGCGAGCCACCTCAGCAGCACTTACCTCCCGCAGCAGCAGCTGCTGCTGCGGGAGGTAAGTCTAGTTCTGCCATACTTCCTGCACGGTCCTAGGAAATCGCGTTATCACTTTAAAAGGCCCGGCATACTGCTCTGTCTCCTAGGAGGCTGCAGCGCTCCAGCACTCTTCAAAAAGTACACAAAAATGTGACGGCCATGCGAGGGCTGCCAGAAAGCTGTACGCACACTCCGCACACAGAGAAAGAGAGAGAGAATAGCAACTTGATTCTTCCTTGCTGGTACTGTCCTGTCGCGTGTGGCCGTCTCGGCTGCAGCCGAGACGGCAACAGCAACAAGGGCACGAAGCATGACATAGCGAAAATGACAGACGAGCTGAACCTCCGCACTTTTTCGAATGCAAGCAGGGCGCGTTCACCAAACCGCATAAAAGCATCTCGCTCTCAAAAGAAGCACGACGATTCCCCGTTCGCCACCCTTTACCCTGTCCTACGATACTTTTATCACGTTGCCCATGGAGTAATTCGTGTGCTCGCAAGCACGGCTCGCTTTAAAAGGAACAGGGCTGAGGGGATGATAGGGAAAAACGACTTACGGATATACCGGTGAAGGGTTTCCTCCTTCGTCACTTCGTCTCCCTCCCTCTTTCCCTCCTCTGTCCGCCTCGGGGGCAGTCTCCCCTGAAGGCTTTTTGCCTAGGGCCCCCTGCTAGAGAGGGCCCCCCTTCGAAGGAGCCCCCCGGCCCCACTTGACGTCCCCTTTGAAGGGGGCCCCTTCACCGGCTGCTACTCGCCTACGGTCCACCTCCTTTCACGTCGTGTCAAATGCCCTTCAGAGTATGCAGTGAGGCCCCCCTTTCCCCCACCCCCGCCCCCGCTTGGCGTTAGACTGGCTTGGGAGGTTCCTGTCTTTGTCGAAGTGTTCCGCGTATCCCGGAGACACCCCCCCGCCCGGAGAGCGCTTCCCATAGGAGAAAGAGGGGGCCCCCTCGTGATCTCTGCTGACTTCAGCAGGGGAAAGAGGCACGTAGGCCCCCTGAATCGGCTTCCTCACAATCCAGCCCTCAAGGCAATATCGAGAGGGCCGTGCCGTGTCGATACAGAAGCTGATGCCGCCGCATCTACTGCTGGTGACGCACGTGGGTGGTTCAACGCCTCTCCTCCGCGAGGATAAGGGCCCCCTTATCCGCTGGGGGCCCCTGCACACAACTGCCATCCTTGGAAGGACCCTCCTCCTTTCCGGGCCTGCCACACGGAAGATCCCTCGCTCGCGTACCTGCGTCTTTTTCAACATTTAGCTGCCTAGCTCTGGAGCACGCAATGCGCTAACTCCTGCTGCTGCTTACCTCGTCTGACGGGCAATGGAAAACTCCGATGTCTGTTTCGCTGCCTGGAAAAGTTCAGACTTCACGGCAGGAGCCAGCCTCCTTACAGGCCTGAGGAGGACGATATCGTGAACTATCGAATTGCGGATGCAAAGTCACATCCGGGCAGGAGCCTGAAGCTCTGTCCTCCTGCGCCACGTTTTTCTGCTGCCGCTCGTAGTGCTGCTCCGACTTCTGCTGCTGTGCAGCGGATAAGGCATCGCTGCATGCGGACAGTCGCCGCCCCTGCGGAAAACCCTTGTTGAATTCCAGTCTTGATTGAGCTTCTCGCCTGGGAGACCTCACCGTGCTCAACAGGCCAAGAAGAGCCTCCCAGTGAGGGTTTTTTTCCCTTTTGTGGAACGCGCAGGAGTCGCGAGCGCCTCACTCCACAAGTGCACTCAATCGTGTGCGGCTCTCGCATCGACAGATCCCGCGGAGGGCCCCTGCTGCTCATTGACTCGAAAAAAACGCCCCCGCAGCCGTCGAAGTGGAGGGGGAGAAGAGGGAATGGCAGAAAGCCCCTGCACCCCGTCTCCGGCAGTATTATTTCCCGCATGACACGGCCCCTTTTGCTCCTCCTGCCGTGCATCCTTCTCCCCAGCTGGGCGTCTCTCAGCTGGCGGCAGAAAAGAAGACGATCTTTCGGCATCCTGTTCCGCCTCTGCAGCAGCAACAGTAGGTGGTGCTGCCTCTCTCGACGCAGCCTTGCTAATGTGTGTTCGACGCTTTGACGTTTGTTGCCATGAGGGATGCAGGAGAGCCTGCGCCCGGCAGGGTAAAGTGGAATGTATCGGCTAGCGCTGTTGCGGTCGTTGCATGGGTGCTGCATTCGCTGCCTCTGTGTAGCTCTTTGCGTCTCTCCCTTGCCCACAGCCACTGCAACTGCGCCTCATCCTGCTGCTGCTGCTGCCTTGTGCAGCGGGCCGCGAAGCACGCTCTTCAAAGCCTCTTCGCAAAGCCTCTTCGCAAAGCCTCTTCGCAGAACCTCTTCGCAAAGCCTCTTTGCAAAGCCTCTTCGCAAAGCCTCTTCGCAAAGCATCTTCGCCTCGTCACGAGACAGAGAAAGCTGCTGCCTCCAGCAGCAGCTCAACGAGGAGGCCCCTCAAGGAGTGCTGCCTTTCTTCGAGTCCCACAGCCTTCCTTCGTGGCTCAGGCCTTGCAACTTCCCCTCTTCTTCTTCATGCCTTTCCCTGTAAGATGCATCATGCTGATTCTGCTTCTCCTGAGGTTACTGCTGCTGCCCCCGTTGCTGCTCGTGCTTCCGGTCCTCTTGCTCTTGCTCCTAACGCTGATGCTGCTTCTAATGCAGATGCTGCTCCTAGCGCTGATGCTGCTCCTAATGCTGATGCTGCTCCTAATGCTGATACTGCTCCTAATGCTGCTGATAATGATAATGATGATCATGACACCCCTCCTCCTCGCGTTGCAGCAGCTCGTGGTGCAGCTTAGCAAGATCCTGGCGCCGTTGCCGCTGCCGGAGGCATCGACATGCATGCGAGGTGCTGGGGGAAGGAGCCTTTTGCAGGTTGAGGCAGCGGCCTTTGCGATTTGCCTCTTGAAGACTTCCTCGTTCTCAGCAGCATCCGCAAGGCCGTGTCTGCTTTCATCGCTGCACTCCACTGCCAATCCAGCAGTCCCCACCATCACTTGCCCTGAGGCTCGCGCAGACGCATGCAGGCAGCACTGCAAGGGCCGTAAGGACGCCGAAGATACAGCGTCTTCCGAGGCAGAGGATATTCGACAGGCTCGACAGCCAGCTGCAGGTAAGTTCACCCCGCCGCTGCTGCTCCTCCTCATACTCCCCCCTCTCCTGTGGCAGATTTCTGCATCGCGAGGGGCCTCCGCGTCGAGCGCTTGATGCCAGGAACGGCGTCCTAAGACTCAATTTCCCGATGTGACTGCTGTCTCTCCTGCCCGCATCACGCCCATTAACTCAGGTGTCCAAATTCGCATGCACCTTTCCAGAACGTGAATACGCCTTACATGCGTGCCGTCCCAAGACTTCCATCGGAAGCAGGCAGCTGCGACACGAAGTTTCAAGGCCTGCTGCTTCGCAGCCTCGACAGCCTGCAGCGCAGCGCACCACACCCCCGCAGACATCCACAAGCGCTGGGGCAGAAAGAAGGCTCGCTACGAGAAACAAATGGCCACGCGTCCTTCCAGAGCTGGTGGCAGCCTGAGCAACGCTTCTCGAAGAGAGCATCTGAGCAACCGAAGCAGATCCTATTGGCGGGAGAAGCTCTGACGTGATCGGAGACGGCGCTGCAGCGAGTATCCCTCCAAGCAGCAGGGGCCCCCTGGGGGATCCGGAGAGTGCAGGGCCGCATCTTTGCATGTCTCTGCCCACCTCTGTTGTTGCCGCTGCCGTGAGAAAAAGGGGGGAAGAAGAAAAAAAGGCACCCGCCGTCTTCTTGGATCCACGCGATTTCCTAGAACAGCCTCGCCTTCTCAATTACCGCGCCGCTGCTGCAATATTTCCGCCGCTGCAACGGCTTGGTGAGAGCGAGAGCAGCTGCTGCTGCTGCTCTCACCAAGCCTCGGATCCCCAAAAGAACAAACAAGAAGAATTTCCTCCCTACAGGCGAACCAACACACACGCCTCATAGTCATCCTCTGTCCAGAGGGAGGTAGGAGTGCATGTGCGTTTCTGCTGGAATGCCGCATTGTCCTCTGCCGTCAACTCCTTCACTTAAAAACATCGCAGCACGTTCTGAGGGTAATGCTGCTGCTGCTGCTATTACTGCTGCTGCTGCTGCTGCTGCTGCTGCTTCCGCTGTTGGCCCCAAAGCCGCCGATGCGGCACCTTTTGCACGCGTAAAGCGGCAGCTGCACCCTCATCAGAACACACTTTGTGTATGTCGCATGCTGCAACAGCATACCCACACCTGAAGGACCTGATGCGGCCGCATCCTCCACTTCTGAAGGCTTCCCTGCAGCTGTCAACGTGGAAAGTGCTGTTGCTACTTCGGAAGCGCGAGGTGATATGGCAGCCGCAGGGACTGCAGCCTCAGGAGCTGCAGTATCAGCCTTCAGAGATGTGAGCATCGCGAGGAAAAAGACAGACCAAAGGGTCGCAAACAAGAAGCCTTGCCCTGTACGTGGCAGAGCAACGGCATGCGTCTGTTACAGTAGCGCTCGATAATGGAGGTAATGCCATTTGTGACTCTTCATCACAAACGGCCCCAGCTTCAGCCGTGAACAAACATCAGTGCCTGCAGCACTCTGCGGTCTGGGGGGAGACGCTTTAGACTGTGGGCCTTAAGAAGAAGAGCGTGCGATGTTGAATGCTGTAACCGTGTTTCCTGCCACAGCGGCGCATGCACAAGAGATAGAAGAAGTATTTTCACCAGACGCCACTACGGGGGGAGCAGAGGAAGGGGGGCGGGTGAGGGGGGAAATTGTTCGGTTATGGTGAAATCGCCATGACCGATAGCTGCAGCACTGCTGAGGACGTCTCGGAACGCCTTGCTGCTCTCGAAGCCTCAGTTGTGCATGACTCTTCTGAAGGGGCCCCGCCGCCTTCGGGGCCCCCTGCAGGCTTTTGACGCTGTTGTTGGAGGTGCTTCAGTTGACAGCCTTCCACATTCTGCGAAGATACAGGCATCTGGATCGGTATCTGCTGCTGTATCTGTATCTGCTGTATCTGCTGCATCTGTATCTGCTGTATCTGCTGTATCTGTATCTGCATCTTGCCATTCGAGGCTCCGGGCAAAACGGCGTGTGGTCTTTTGCTGCTGCTGCTGATGCTCCAAGACTCGTTGGAACTGCCCTTCTATTGTGGAATGCTCTCTTGTTTGCGGGAGGGGGGGACGCCTTCGGTTGCTGGAGTTGTTTCTGCTGTTTTTGGTGGAGAAGGTAGGCGGCTTCCGGCTTGTTGAGCGTCTTTAAGGACAAGCCGAGGAAGGGAACTTGCTGGGGGCCCCTTTAGAGGAAACCGACTTCTGGATTCCTCCGCCTAGGGGGCCCCCAGGTGTGGGTGTGACGGCGCATGGAGGGACTCTCTTTAAGGACCCTTGGGGGGGCCCCCCGGGGGGCCCCGGTCTGCCGGGGGGCTCTTCCACCGCAGCTGCGAAAACGCCAGTTCATCGCCGGTTGGTCGAGCGGCGTCCAAGGGGCCCTCTTTTGCAGAGGGCAAGGGGGGGCCCCCTGCTGCCTCGCCAACGGGCCGTCCCCCATCACTCCCCCCGGCAACACCCCCCTTGAGGGGGCATCGTGGACGGCTGACTGAACGCTTTGGGGCCCTCCAGGGGGTTGTCTTCGAGAGTATGCGTTTCGAGGTTGGTTTACAAATCCTCCCCCGATGGTGGCCATGAAGTGGGAGGGAGGAAACTCCCGCACGTTGCCTCTCCTCGACGACACGAAGGCTGCCCCCAACAGCCGTAGGGGCCGGAAGGGAAGCCTTTGAAGGTCTTATTATGACCATCACAGCCTAACACGCCCTAAAACGCAAACGCTAATCCCGGGATACGAGGCCCCCCTGTGAGAGGCAGAAGAAGGGTGCTGAGCCACACGCGCGGGGGGTACCTGCGGTCAATCGATTCTGAATGTATGGCTACTGGTGCGCCGCTGGCATGCCTTCTGCCACTGCTTCTGCAGGGACTGCAAGTCTAGCATGAGTAGCTGCGGTGGGATCGGACGGCGCTGCCCGTCGGTCTAGCGTTGAGAGGGCCCCGGGAATACTTGAACTATTCAGTCGCGATTCTCAGGGGGAAAAGCCACAGGAAGCACCCCCTCCCCATCCCCCATACACCTCCCGTCCGAAAAAAAGAGCTTCGAGGGGCTGTTCACGGTGCAAAGTTAATTGGAGGACCACCTTTGCCCTCGAGCTGCCTCACCTGCCGTCGGCTGCGCACAGCTAAAAAACAAGAAGGCACGGTACTTGCCGCCCTAGGACCCCTAAAAGGACTCCTGAAATGACAGCGATTTCTTTGCTTGCTTACGCGCTGCTTGCGGTGGAAACTCAGAAGTAAGAGAAGACTTGGGCAGAATGGGCGTGGGGGGACTCCCGGATGCACGGGGGGTCGAGCAGCGACAGCCAGCAGCAGCACCATCTGCTCTACCGAAGCCTTTAGCTCTTCAAAGAGGCATTAATTTTGTCTCGTGCTGCATTTTACGCCCGAAAGACCCCCGAACATCGCCTGTTTCCGGGATATATGCGTTCATCAGCTCATCACGTCGAGCTTTGGACTTCCTAGCGCGTATGGGAATGCGCGAGGAAATGAGCATACTCATACTTAGGCTGCTCCCATTTGTCGTGACTGCTAGCCTTTGCTTTGCCTGGGAAAGCCGTGTCGGCGGCTGCTCACCAATTAGCGCAGAGGCGCTTCCTGACGCTCTAGGGAGTCGCAGATCTGCATGACCCTCTAGTGGGCTGTGTGAAAGCCCCCACCGAGGGCCTACATACGGAGAGCCTCTAGCAGCTCCAATCCGCCAAGCGTAGTTGAAAGCAAATAAAGGAAACGCGGTATCGTCTTAAAGAGCTCTCCCCCTCGCTGTGCCATCCGCATCCTTTATAGCTCCGATGTAACGGGCTATGCTACTTTTTGGTACCTTCCACCATACTACTTGATAGGAATTTGAAGGCTCTAACAAATGGGGCTGCCTGTCATTGCGAAGTCCTCGTATTTCTGCACAAAAAGACGCGATGCGCTGTGGATGCGCGCTCCATGCTGTTTGTGCTAGTACCTGGGTATACTTAAAGTGCTTCAGGGGTGCAGCAGCTATGTGCACATTAGCTTTCCCTCTCCCCTCATGTCACGAACTCTAAGGGACGCGGACAGAAGTAAGCGGCACTACCTTCAGGATGCAACATTCTATATTTTATGGTGCCTGGCACCAAGTGTCTCTGTACGAAGACCTAAAATAGAGGGTTACCGTTGTTTGCACTGCAAGGTTTGTTGCTGCGATTCTCCGCTCCCCCATCGGCTCTAAGCCCAAAGCGCTGTGCAATTTACATATGACAAGTGTCTAATTCCAATAATGTTACTTGTTAATTCAAGAATTGAAGCTATTTTTGGCAGCAGTCTACAAAACGCACCCTCTGGAGTGGGTTTAGTGGCACATCGCCTCTGCAGGAGGGCGGCAGAAGCCAGCGTGCAACCTTATGTGAATGCAGTAGCTTCACGACTGGTAGAAACGCGTGATATGCGATAGCGTTAAGGGTGGCCGGCCAGCGCTCGAAGAAGTCATCAGCCATTTAGAAGGGTACCTCGGTATGTAGCCCGAGATAAAGAAAAACCGGTGCTCCCTATGGCGTGTTTAGTGGAAAGAGAGCATTTCAGTATTGGCTGTATTCAGCCTTCAGGGATTACTACAGTTCCTGGCCTACATGCAAGCCTGACCCTTCGGTCTATGCCGAGATCAGCTCAGTGGTACGCGCTAAGAGGATTGAGAAGCATTCTGCACAGGATACTGTTAACAGGTCGGTTTATCGCAAAATAGGACGCTGAAGCGATAGCGCAGGCAAGGGGATGCTTTATCAGTGGGTTATCTGAGATCTATCCGTCGCGCTACTTGGACGCAGGATAAGTGGCAACCCAGCGGTTTATAGTCGGCCAACATGTTGGGCTTTTACAATTGGACTACTTTTATTTTTAAAGATAAAGAGCGCAACTCCTGCGTCTGGGTATGAATAGTGAGGTCAGGATTTGGAAACTACGTATGTTGGGTGCATGTCATCCGGTCGTAGCCTCTAGTCGAAAGTGAACGAAAGAAAAACAGGACAGATTTGCACATCGTCGCAGCCCCAGACAACCCCCCAAAATCGGTTACTTGCCTCAATTGTGAGAAATTAAGTCATTTTATCCCGAAGTGCAAGCGAACACAGAAGCGGAAGTTCCTAATGCCTCATATTAAGGAATCACTTGCACTAGGTGGATCAGCACTCTACTCGACATTAGAATTCACAGACAGTTTCTTCCGATCCCCGAATTCGCTCTGATTGCAACCGCAAAACAACGCTCGGCATTCCCACTCGCAAGCTTGGGTGCGGTTATGTGCCGTTTAAGCTTGTTAATATTCTAGCTGAGAGGCAACGGCAAGCGTATGGGGACTTTTATGATCCCATCCAGGTGGGCTGGATGCCTAACTACATGGACGACGTCATATTCTTCAACAGCAACTTTGAAGAGCAGTACGACACCTATGACATGCGCTTCAGCTGGTACGGGATAAGCAGTGGTCTGCGAAGATATGCAAGTGTTCGGTTTACAAAAGAACAACTGCGTTTCCGGAAGCCCATCTTTCGGCTACAGACATGCAGCCAAACTCAGCAAAAACTGAAGCAGTCAAGTAGTGGTCTTAACCTGTTCGCGCTCCGAGGGCGGCTGCAAAGTTCAAAGGGCTTGCACTCTATACCGATAATTCATTCCTGGATTGGCTCCTCCGTTCGTCAATTCTTTGACTGACGGCCTTCAAAAAGCCTAGTGTGTGAACTAGACAGAGGATGCTGGTGCAGAAGCAATACGCTTAGCGCGCGCCTTAAAAATTACCCGTTACTTGTGCTGTCCACCTATGCATGTCATATCCTCCTTATAAGCGATGCTAATGGCGTGGCGGTGGGTATTCGTGTCAGTAAACACGCTGCGCACCTCCCCAAGCACCAAATTATTCCTAGTTATCCTCGTCTCTTCGCCGTCAACGAGTAGCGGTATCCAGTTAGGGAGGAAGGTTTATGATTGTACAGCGTGAAATTCGCCGTCAGTAATGCTTCGTGCTCCATTTTACTGCCAGCACCGTGTTTCAGTCTTAAAAATACCTAGCAAAGAGCTTTCAGGCCTGTGGAAATCCAAGAGATATTCTGGCTTGGGCCCCCCATACAGGATTACTTGGCAGTGGAGCTTGATAAAAGTAGTAAGACTAGCGGGATCGCGTGCGCGCTCTCGAGCCGCCCCACCAGGTCACTAATGTACAGTGTGGTCGCTCTTGGTCGTGGTGAGGAGCGACTATTTCTATCGACGTTGGACGAGCGTTGTTGAGACTCATGTATTTGGTATCATGAAAGAATCCAGAATGGCAAGTAAGTGAAACTCCATGACGTTCAGGATATTTCGCTGTCATTCTAATTAAAGCGGGCGCTCCGTCGCTTGTTCATCTTGCCTACCTTCCGCAGTTCCATGTTGCGCAGTGTACAAGATCATCCACTCTTCGGCCATGCTGCAATTTGCGCTACAGTAGAGAGGCTTTTGCGATCTTTGCTGTGGCATGAAATATACCCGACGGCAAAGTTTATTCACGGTCATGCGCAGATTGACAAAGGTGTAGAATTCTCCTAAAGTTGGCTCTTTGCAAAGGCTTCCAGTCCCTAAAAGGCTTGGACATTTCTGAGTATGGACATCACTGTGGTACTACAGGAGGCTGGGAGTCGAAAGTAGCAGCTACGTTGCTATCAACAGACTCAAAAAATGTGCCCCCCTCATGCCTTGTTGCGGCCCTCTTGCGGCTCGGGATGTCGCTCAATTATTTGCTCATGCTTGGAAGCTCCACGAGCGCCTGATGTATTACCTCATAGAAAGGCATCCCCGATCCATTAGTGCGTTGTGGCATGCCATATTCAAGTGCCTTACACTTGAAGCAAATACGACCACTGTGAATTACTCGTCGGTAGGTAAATAATTCCACCCGCCGTAGTCTTCTTCAACATATGCGATGTTATGCTCGGGAACATCCAATTGCTTGGATCGAGATACTTCCAGATGATGAGTCTTCATGGAACGAATGCACAAGGCTCTACGCCTTGCTCCCCCGCATCCCTGTGGAGCCCCTCTTTGATCCGGGCCCGCACCTGGTAATCCGGGATCAAAGGCCAGACTTTGCGATGAAAGACTCTGGAGCAAGGCTGGATAGTGCAGGCGATGATTTGCGTAATTCTCACGGAAGACAAGCAGGTGGCTAGGGCCATTTGCAATTTTCCCACAAAATAATGTATTTCGTAGTGCATTTACTTCCCTTCAGTTTATGACGCCACAGAATTATCGCTGTGGGTATCCCAGGGAAGCTTTCGAAGGACCAATTATTTGTAGGCTTCGCCGCGCAGTCCAATTAACTGTAAGAATGCGGAGGATCCACAGGGAGCCGTAGAAGTGCTTAATTTGAGGACTGTTGCGCATTGAGGACACACCAGACGGGAGTTTCCAATAAAAGGAAGTGACCACTGCCATCCTCACTGACTGACCGACGAGTAGGGGCGGGCTTCTTTGTTCTTGCAGAAGAAGTTGAGACTCTGCTCAACGACGCTAGCCGTCAAGGACGGGGTTTCTTAGAACTTGTCCTTCTACGCTGCTTGTTCTACAAAAAGTGCTCCCTTTACATGTGTGTATTGCCTGGAAAGTTCTTGCTAATTACTTTGAAGACGATATCTACACTCAGATTTTATGGGTAGGCACTCTCAGGTATGCAGTCCCTACATTCTTCCTTCTGCGTCTTTTGGGGCTGGAAAGTTAGCTAGACTGCTTGCATCGTCTGTATTTGCATGCATGTAATGCTTATTGAGGAGTGGATGCACTGCTGAAGTCATTTTTTCTACTGTTCGATGCACACACATGCTTTTCCTCATCTGCGCGGCGTTCACGCTTCTACCTGCCTGGAAAGTGGCGACAGGGCGCGAACTCCTCGGTCGCCGTGCATGCTGTTGGTATGAATGCACAGGTGCGGGATACGAGGGCGTCTTTGAAGTGAGGGGGAAGGCGTGGAGGGCTATGCTACACTGGAACGCTTCATACTGCACTAGTTTATATTTATCCACAAATTCGTGAAGGATTGCATGATAAATTTGCGTGTTTAAGATTCCTTTTTCAGGCCGAGTATTAGGGCCTCGTTACAAAGTCAAGTAATGCAGTGCGCATGTGCGCTAGATGCTATCTGCATCTAACGTTGAACTCTCGGAGTCCTTCGAAGGTGCAGCGCAGCTACGCGCAACTGGGCTCTCCCTCTCTCCTCCTGTTGAGAACTCATAAATGGCGCGAACGGAAGAAGGCAGTATTTTTTAGGATAAACGCTATCACTCTCCATTACGTTGGTATTAAATTTGTAGTTAGGTGTCTCCTAACGGAGACACCTTGGATAAAACTTTGCATTGGAAATGAAAGGAGAGAGAGAGAGAGAGACAGAGAGCGGCACATGCCAAGGGTGCGCAGGCGCTACAGCACTGGCCACAGGTGTTTCGCTCCAACCAGCGATGCACCGCTGGTTGCAGCGAAGAGCTAGCTCTAGAGCAAGGCACACATTTTTCATTATTATCGACCAGAGCTACTTGACTCTACCATGCAAACAAAAAATTATTCTGCAAGCGCTCACTGTCAAACTCAACTGGTCAGGTAGAAAGTGCCCAAGCGTAGCTTTAGACTGCTTCATTGTACCTCCTTAAAATGCTCAAACCGCGAGACCCAGTACTCTAATTGTATGCAAATGGACCCCTGTGTATAGAGCGTCAGAGCAGATACTTGCGGGCTCTTAAGGGCGTAACCCTGACAGGAGTTCTTTATAGCCAATGCGCCAGAGAAAAAACAGTTAGCCATCCGAACAACGTGCCCAGTATTCTGCTGTGTTTAGCATACACTTTCACGTCTTGAATCATTTAGACACGTGCACTCCAATACACACACACACACTTCTCACGATAAAGCATCCATTGTCTCGCATGTAAGAGCCTCTATTTCTGAGCTGCCGTTCATGCTAGATCGATAGCCCTGTTGGCTGTACGCACCACTCTTTGCCTCGAAAAGGAAATCCTTACCTTCAAAGTCCTATAATCAAACTGGAAGCATGGTCGTCCTCCCTTTCCCCATGGCACCGGCCAGAGGAGACCGGGGTGCGTGGGTTGGAGTGCGAAGAGTGGCTGCCTCCCCAGGTTCCTTCAGAGTATTTTTACACCCATGTACACAGTAATGGAGAGCACCGATATGCAGCAAGTGTTTTCACCGCCTGTTCGCCTCCTCTGCTTCCGAATAAATGCAGTGTACGACAGGCCGAATTACGCAAACAGGATTACGCACGCAACGCTTGTAACAAAGGAGTAGGGTGATGAAAAAGATGCTCACGTGTTTCACAGCCGGACGCGAAGAAGGTCGCTGTCATTCATCGAAATTCCGATCGTCGAAAGGGATACGTTAAACGGCTCACGCTGCACAAGGATTCCATTGAAGCCCCTTGGAACCTCACGACCTCCACACGGGGGGTGAGAGCAGCTGAGGGAAGTGAATTCTAGAGGGTTAACTTGCCTCCGCCAAACACTCTTCTCCGCCCATCAAGTCCTCAATTCTGCAAAACCAACAGGTTTTTCTGTGAACTGGCAGGGGTGGTGCGAAAGCCCTCTCCTAGCTCTAAGGATGGTTTTCTGCTTTCTCCCCACTGCGGAACGAGCGGCTACGAGTGACGAGGCAGGTCTGTTTTCAACGCTGTATGAGGGGGGTGTGCCGTGTGAGCCTCCAACACACTTTCCCAGAGCGCCGAGCCAAAGCTGCCCCAGACCCCATTCAAGCAGCGCTCATGCCTCCTATCCAGCACACTGCCACATCCCGCAGAGAGGTAGGATAATCCCCCTTGCTGGCACCTCCACTCCGCCGTATTTTGCCGTTAGCAGCATGCTAGAAGCCGCGGCTCAGCAGAGAGGTGCGTTCACGCCAACGGATTCCGTATTGTCACGCTGTGCCCCCGCGAGCCCTCCAGACGCTTCTCTTTTCGAGGTGCCACTCCTTCCAAGCGCGATTCTCTAGCCGTTTCGACGCTTTTCTGGATGGTGCTGCTTAGACGTGCCAACCTCAACGGACAGAAGGCGCATGCTGGGGTCGTGGAAAAGCCCAGTCAGGCAAAGAGCACGGTGAGACTTAGCGGAAAATTGCGCCATGCAAAGGGCTCGATTGAAGCAGACGGACCCTGCACCGCCAGTCGCCCTCCAAGATCTCGACTCTTAAAGGGTTCTACATGCGCGGGGTGGCCAACTGCCCGTAGCCTGCTTCCCCAAACCAGGTGCACCATCCCCAAACTCCCTCCCTGGTCGCAAAGCTGCAGCTGCGTTGCGTTGCGTTGGCTGTTTTGTGGAGAGCCCTAGATGCGAAATAGTGAAGCAAATGTGGCAACCGTAGTGCCACCATGCTAGAGGCTTTCTGATTGAGGGGCCCAGGGATGCTGGGAGGTGTGGGTGCACTCTAGAGTTCCAAACAGTTAACAATTTCCAGCTGCCTGCTGCCAGTGTTCACCCCCAAACGGCGCCGGCTACCCCTTGCCCCCATATATGTTTTCAGCTCTACCGCAGCTAGAGGCTGGACACGTGGCTTGAGCACAGGGCGCTATCCCCCTGATTTTGCTTCGCTTGGTGCCCATTTGAATATGGGTGGAGTGAAGGCCACACGCAGCCCATATATATGAGGGCTCATGACGCCATCGCGGAACTCATTTTTCATTTGCGTTCCCCTTGTCACCGCGAGAATCCTTCGTCAGACCCGTCCCCACTAGCGCACGCACGGCTGTAAATAGAAATGCGAGGGCTCTAAGAACCTGCATACCATGGCAGATCTGAAGGCTGTATTCTTGCTGTGCCTCCGACACGTTTTCCCGACCAGTGCCAAAAGGAAAGGGGCGCACTGGCAGCACACATCTCACAAAGGAAGGAAGACGCCGCGCTGCCCTGGAGACTAAGTGTTGCTGAAGATGCTATGAAAGATTAGGTTGCATTTGTTTTAGCAAACATATTGCCGCTCCTGCACACCTATATGTCTGTAAATACCAAATATAGCTAGCCGGCTAGCCAGCTAGCCAGCGAGCTAGCTGCCTCAGTGTACGCTGCTGCGTCTGCTGCCTCCACAGGAAAAAAAGCAAGCCACAAGCTCTTTCTCTAGAGATGCAGCAGCACCTACCTTGCCACAAGATGGCTAAGAGGGGGGGACGCTGTGGGGGCGGGGGGGAGGGGGCTTTTTGGGCGAAGAGGGCTTGAGGCATGCCAGTTTTACGAGAGGAGAGTAAAGACAGAAAGCATGCGAATTCGGAGTGCCGGTGCAAGCTCACGAAAGTCGCAGCACCTTGCGCGTAGAACCACCCTCCCACCACTGTGTGGTGGAGCAGCTGCAGACTCGCCTGTCCACGGTGCCTCAGGACGTCTCACTCGGCGAGAAACGGATGCATCAAAGCCTCCTCACAGCTCATCCTGCGCTGCTTAGGAGCGAGCAGGCCTAACACGAATTCACGTGCCTCCGTGCCTCCCGCCAGAGACCCCCTGATGGCCTCTGCGTCATCACTCGAGGGCTGAGATTCCTCGGAGTCGAAGGAAATCTCGATTCTAGTGATGCGTCTGCGAAGCAAGTGCCGCACCAGCCGAGCTGGGAGCTTGGTCGCTTTTTCTCTACTAAGAGTCGGGTGGGCCCCACTACGCGGAGCGTCCAGTATTGCACGCGCCTTCTCCCGTGCTTACTGTTTGATTTCTTGAGGTGTTTTTCCCGTGAAGGGAAGACGGCCGCTCGTGAGGAGTTCGAAGGCAAGAACTCCGAGGCTCCAGAGATCGGCGGAGTAGTCATAGGAATCTCCCAAGACGACCTATGAAAAAATGCGCGCACGTAGCGCGAAGCGTCAGCAAGGCAATGGAGGTGGAAGGGGAGGGGGGGAGCGGGGTTTAGGACCTGGGTTTAGGATTTGCTCGCCGCAGGCTGCGTCTCTGAAGCGCCGCTGAGGGGCTGCTGACAGCCTCTGTCTTTCTGCCAACGATCGTCTCCCTCGTTGTTCAACGGGAGCCAGAGGAACAGCGCAGGAGTAGGGGGTGGCGAGCAGAGAGGAGCTCGGAAGGGAGACAGCCAAGCGCGCCGCAGAGTGGGAGGAAATGGAGGAAGAGAGGACGTTCAAGCATAGAGAAGCGTCACGAGAATTCGCAGTGTCGAGAATGCAGCAGCAAACGCAAAACGGCCACAGAAAAAGCTGCACACCTCGGGAGCTGCGTATGCCAACGTTCCCGTGACTTCAGTTGTACCGCAGTTAGGGCCTGCGAAGTAAAATGCGCAGGAAAAAGGCTTTGCTAACAAGGGGGGCAGGCAGGCAGCAGACGAGGGGGCAAATGCTTGCGAAAGGAGCAAAGCAACAGAAGCACACGCGGCAGAGGTAGGCCCCAGTATGCATGCGTCGCTGGCTAAGTAGGAGTGGAAGATCTCTCTTGGAGGCAGGAGTCTAAGAAACAGGCGGCACAGGATTCGGCGTGGCAGGCTCGATCAAAGCAGGCGGTAAAGAAGCAAGCCTTAGGAGAAGGCCGGCAATCGCTTTTCCTGGCTCGAGAGATAGAGAGAGGGCACGAGAGAAGAAAGTTCAAGCACGGGCGGAAAGTGAGCAAATGCGATCCGCTGGCGGGAGCCTCAAGGCTCGCTCAAAGCAGAAGGCGGAAAGGCAGGCAACAGGCAGGCAACAGGCAGGCAACAGGCAGGCAGGCAGTCTCAAACGAGATGCAATGGAGAGAGCGCCTTAGCGATTTCTCGCTCGCTCGCTTGCTCGCTCATAAGGTGTGCGCAAGCAGAGGGCAGACACTAAGGGGCAGGTGCCCGAACACGTGGAAGGCGAGAAAAGGAGCGAATGTGGCGACTGGTTCTGCGCGGTGGGAGAAAAAATAACCGATGCGCCTAACACGACTAAAAAGCAGACAGTTGTCAGCGCAGCAAGCAAAGCTCTACCTAAGAACCTGGCTAGGCCGAAATCCGCGATCTTTACGCCTTGAAGGCTTTTGCATGCGCATGTGAAGACGTGCTGCATATCCAGAGCTTCTGCAGCGGCTGCACCTGTCCCTGTGCCTGCTGGAGCTGGAGCTGAAGCGGCTGCACTGGCGGCAGCCTCGGCAGCCGTGCCGAGCGCTGTTGCTGTTGCTCGTGAAGATGTTGCCTCGGTGGCTGTCGCATCATTCTGTGCAACCGGAGCCTCGGGCAGAGCATTCCAGGAGTCTCCGCGTGAAGGCGGGAGCGGGTCCGACCAGGGAAGCCGCGAACTACCAGTGCGTGCATCTTCTTCTTGCTGGGCGCCTTCTTCCCGCTGCTGCTGCTGAGGAGGAACCTCCTGCCGCTGCTGGTGACAAGGACGAATGCACGCAACAACCTTCTGGGAAGGAGAGAATACTTGGATTTGAGGGGCTGCACGCAGCGGCGGCAACACAGGCAGAAGAAGGCCTTTTCAGCTCTGCGCAGATCCTGCTTGGTGCCCTTCCGTGGCTGCTACATGCATATGCATGAATATGTGCATGTGTACGTATGCATACATGCACATACGTGCAGGGGAAGCAGTACAGAGAGAGGAAGAAACCACACTAAGCCGCTGCAGCAAAATGCAAAAACGGTTGTGGCTTGGGCTAGAAGCGGATTTGACTTACTGATGAGGACAGACGCTTGAGCCTGGGGAAGCTTGGCATTTCGTTTTCGGCTACCCCTGCTATTCTTGCTGCTCTCACTATGGCAGCTGCACCCGTCGCTGCTGCTTCTGCCGCTGCTGCTCTTGCTGCTGCTGCTCTTGCTGCTGTTGCTCTTGCTGCTGTTGCCATGCTGAGTGTCGATGCAGACGCTGCCATGGACCCCTCCACTCGGTCGACGCCTCACCCTGCCAGCACTGCCGTTGGCATTCGCAGTCGCATTGGCATGAGCAGCAGAGCCTTGTCTCCCCGTCGCTCCTGCCGAAGAGAAGAGCGCTTGAGAAGCGTTCTGAGGCTTTGGCCTTCTGCCTCCCTTCGCTTTCAGCAGTGGGGGAGTCTGAGGCTGCAGCAGCTGCGGTTGCTGCTGCTGCTGCTCAAAACACAACAAGAGGTTGCTCGGCTTTATGTCTCTATGGACCACACCTTTTGCATGGATGTGCTGCAGCCCGAGCAGAACGGAGCGCAGTATGCGCTTGGTGGTGTCTACAGGAATCAACGCTTGCTGCTCCTGCTGCTGCTGCTCCTGCTGCTGCTGCTCCTGCTGCTGCTGCTCTTGCTGCTGCTCTCGCTGCTGCTGCTCCTGCTGCTGCTGCTCTTGCTGCTGCTGCTCTTCCTTGCGCTTACCAAAGGGAGAAGGGGGGCTTCTTGTAGAAGCCAAGGCTGCCACAAAGGCAGCCGCGGCACTCCAAAGCTTCCTGCCCTCCCCATGCTGCTGCGAGTAGAGGGGCTCATGCTGCCGCTGCTGCTGCTCTTGTTGCGACTTTTCGCCCTGGAGACGCTGCTGCTGCACCATAATTGAGAGGTCGATGAGGCCCCTAAGATCTCCGCGCTCCTTGAACTCTGTTACCAAATAAAAGTACTCGGGTGTTTCGTGGGAACCAAAGAATGACACTACAAAGGGGCTATCCAAGAGAGAGAGGATCTGCAACTCCGTGCGTAGAGCATCCCTAAAACAAGGCCCGCATGCCACATCGTCGCAAACGCAGCCAGCTTTGAAAAGAAGGCAAGCGACCCTTTTGAGCAGGCTGCCGACACCTCCCTTGAGCATCCAGCAAGCCTCCTGTGCTCCCCCTCCCCCCGTGAGAGGTGTTTTTGCTTCTGGGCGCGGCCCTTTTAGGGAGGCTTCTGGCGAGCGTGTGCAGCGACGCTCGCAAGAGCACGAGGAACGCCGCAAACTGCTCTGACTGCAAAAACCGAGACGTACCGCTTGGTTCGATTATTCAAAGCCTGCTTGCTTACGATCTTCACAGCCACTTTCTGCTGCGTCTTTCTTTCAATCGCAAGCCGCACCGAGCCAAAGCGGCCAACCCCCAGCGGGGGGCCCCCTACCAGCGAGAATGCGTCATGAAAGCTGGGTGCACTATTTTGCTGCTTCAGAGCCTCCAGCCATCTGCGCGGCACAACACATGGGTGACACTGGAGGACGCCAGTAGAGAGGCTCTGCAACAAGGCCGCTGCAGGTGCCCTCTGTGCGTCTGCAAGGCGCAGAAAAATGCCTCATCCGCCTTCCTGAAGCTCCAAACGCATGCAAGACGCCTAACGCCACGGTAGCAGCAGCAAGAGCAGCAGCAAGAGCAGACGCAACTCCTGAGATGCCCCCTGTGTGTCTAACCTCTGGCGGTCTTCAGCAGTTTCTGCGTAAAGCGTCTTTATCAGCTTGTTGTCGTTCGCCTTGATCGAGAATCCAAACAAAACGGCGCCTGGCTTGTTGCTTGCCCTAAGTCCACGGAGAGTCGGAGTTTCTGTGCACCAGCAGAAACACAGGCATTCCCCTAAGATACACATCTACAGATATATATATATATGTATATATATATATATGTATATAAACACCTGAAAGGAGACAGACGCATGCATCTCTCGGAGAGGCAGCGCATTCCGTGCAAGTGGAGGGACGTCTGCGAACAAGGCAGGCAATCCCCTTGAAAAGCCTCAAGAACCTGCCGCATGCGGCTCCTCACGCCAACCCCTCGAAGTCAAGAAGTGGCTTCGCCTGTGGGGCGGGTGTAAGTCCTCACTGTGGGCCGACACAAAGCAGTCGCGCAGCAGAATCGTGCTTGTCGAGCTCTCGTGGGAAAGCGATCGGAACGCTGAAGGCGCACGAGACACACCCAACCCACGCATGCTCGAGCAGCAGCAGAGGGCGACCAAGCTGAACATTTGGCGCCTCCAAAAAAAATCCCAGAAACACCTTTGGACGGCTGCCCAGCACTCGGAGAGCCGTGACTCAAGAAAGCCCTTACAGTAAAGAACGCGTTCTTTCAGTACGAAGTATCTTTTTGTCCAGAGGCTGAAGTGGCGTCCCTCTGGCAGCAAGGCGCATGCATGCGGATGCATGGAAAGCGTAAAGCAGGGGGGAGAGGGCATGCACGGAGGCTGGGAGCGAGAAGGGGGCTCGCCAAGTGCAGGGGTGTGATTTCGCTCGTGACACGATTGAAGAGCTAGCATTCGGGGTGCAGGCGGGTGTGGCGAGCGCACGCTTCCAAAGCCATCCGGCGCAGCAGGCGTGATTCGAGAGAATCGACGCAACAGCCGCGCAGACAGAGTTCGCAGACGAAGGGGGTGCCGTGGTAGCAACGCTGCTCCCGGGGAGGCGGGGGGAGACGCTGCTGCTGGGGTCAAGTGCTGTGGGGTTGCTGGAAAGAGCTGTCGGACAGATCCTTCCCCCGCTGCCGCGCTTGCTGCTGCTGCTGGGGGAGTGACACCCCTCAGGCTGGGAAGTTTGCAGCACGAGGGCAGTCGGTGTGCAGATTTCCTCCGCTTGAGCTTCTGCCGAGGCTGCCGAGGCTGCTGCTCCTGGGAGCTTTCGCTGGGCAGAAGAGGGATGCAGCAGCTGGGGACTGCGCACGGCAGCAGGAGAGGGCTGATGAGTGGCATCGAAAGCGCCTTGTTGATTCCTCACGCAGCTGACATTGCTGCTGCTGGTGCGGCTGCCTGCACGCTTAGCCGCTCCACTGGTGCTGCCTGCAGCTGTGGGGAAGCCGCTCGACGCAGCGAGCGGCGAAGAGGCGGGAGAGACAGCGTTGGAAGACCCCTGGCGGGCAGCAGCAACAGCGGCACAAACGCGCACGCAGACTTTTAAGCGCCGCATGCACGTAGAAGACGTGTGGGGCCCTATATGTCTCCACACAGGAAAAAAGCTACAAAATAATCCCGCCGTTGCTGCTGCTGCTGGAAAACGCAACACCCCAGTGCGAGGGAGGGGGGAGGGGGGGGAAAAATCCCTCTCGTCTGCAGCCAGCGGCTCTCAGACTCGTCGTTTCAGGCACAATAAACGCCTTTTCAAAGTGCTAAAACCGGGCTAAAATGTGTAGCATCATGTGCGTGCTTGCGTTAAGACCAACCGGGAGCGTCTGCTTGTGCGCGCTACTTGTGTTGGTGCAGCTGTTGGTACAGCACAGCGAACTCTCCGGAGCTGTAAAAAGGGCACAGCACAAACAGCAGCAGCAGATGCAGGCGCAGAAGCAGACGCAGAAGCAGCATCAGAAGCTGCTGCTGCTGCCGCACTCGCACGCGATTTAAAAGAGAACACGCCTTCCGGGAACGCCTGACAGCCCACTGCACTGCATGCAGGGGTCAGCAGCACTACTGTCAGTGCTTGCTGCTGCGAGAGTGAGAGACTCCTGAGTCAACGCCCAGGGAGACACACGCACATGGAGTCGCACGCGAAGGGCTGATGCTATCCTCCAGGCCCGTGTAATGCGCTAACAAGGGACGCAGCGCATGATTATCGAAGAGCTGCAGCAGCTGCAGAAGCAGAAACAGCAAAGTGCGCAGAAAGGAGACACGGCGAATGCATGCAGCTGGAGGAAGATGAAGAGCTCTCGGGAGCCTCGCCAATCATCGTGTGATGCCCCCGTATGCTGCAGCCGGCCGCAAATTAGGAGGCGCAGCAGAAAGCAGCAGCAACAACAGCAGCAACAACAGTAACAACAGCAACAACAAGAGCAACAACAACAGCAACAACAACCTTTAACAACAGCAACAGCAGCAGCAACAGCAACAGTAACCTTCAACAGCAACAACAGCAGCAACAACAACCTTTAACAACAGCAACAACAACAGCAACAACAGCAACAACAACCTTCAACAGCAACAACAGCAACAACAACCTTCAACAGCAACAACAGCAACAAGAACAGCAACAACAACAGCAACAACAACAGCAACAACAACCTTTGACAACCTTTAACAACAGCAACAACAACAGCAACAAGAACAGCAACAACAGCAGCAACTACAGCAGCAACAACAACAACAGCAACCTTCGACACCAACAACAGGCAGAACCCCATATATATATATATATATATATATATATATATATATATATATATATATATATATCCCCTGGGCAGGCAGGCAGGCAGCCAAGGGGGCCTATTTAACAACGCAGCTCGGTAGAGAGGGGTCCACAGTGGCGCACCGCTGTCAGCTCCGGCACAGTGGCAGCTACTCCAAGAAAATCCTCGAAAGTGAGTCCTCCTGCTGCCGAAGCTGCTGCCGCTGCTGCGGCTCTCGCCGTCGCAGAAGACGCTGGAGCCGTCCTTCTCTCTTGGGAGCTCCGAGGACTCAAAAAGCTGCCATAGAAAGCGTCGCTTTTCCTCCGCCTCGAGACACATGGCCATGGGTGATCTTCTTCACACGCTGAGGGATGTCGCTCCGGCTGCTGCGTCTGCCCCTGCTGCTCGCAAGCGTCTTCCTTGGCTGCAAACGCGAGGCTCACGATATCGTGCACTCTGCGTATCTTTTCTGCATCCGTCATTCTCCACGAGCTCCCCGAGAGAAGCGCCGAGGTGTCTTCAGACGGAGCCCAGGCAGCAGGAGGCTCCCTGGGAGCCGCCCTACCGTCAGGAGGACGCAGCCACAAGTGTGCAGGGATATTGTACAGCATGGCGAAGAGCTCTGGCCTTTCAATGACGCCGTTGCCGTCTAGATCGTATCTACAGAAGCGAAAACACACAGTGACAGCCGGCCGGCAAACGCGCTGCAGAAATTCCGGAGGCTAAGACAGCCACCAACACCCAAGGCAGCAGCCCCTCCTGCTGCACGGCGCCGCTAGGGCGTTCTAGTGCTAACTGCACGGCAGAAAGGGGAGGACGCTTTCGGGGAAAGTCTGTAGCCCTATATGGCTAGCCGCTCGACCACTCAGCCTGGCACTATTTACAGATTGAAGAGAAACTTCATGCGCATTTCCGTGTCTGGAGAATAGACGGCCTGAAGGCCGCCAACAAATTCGTCAAATGATATTTTATCGTCGCCGTTAGAGTCGAACAGCTGGAAAAGGCGCTCCCCCAAAAGACCAGGAACGTTTGACACGAATTCCTGCAGAGCCGTCCTGTCCAGACACCCCAACGACCAGGGGCGGAGAGAGCCCTCACTATCACGAGCCAGCTCCCTGAGGCGCACGACACGCAAGATAGGGGAGATCGGATGGACTGCCGCGACGCAGTGACGCTGCCGCTGCACCCAGAGCCTTCGCAGCTCACTTGAAAATAGCCTTCATCTGGGCTCTCATATCCTTGAGCCGTCGCTTGTCTAAATTCGTTGTTCTGCGCTGCATGCCTCTCTCTCCCTCTTGCGCCTGTTGCAGTTGCTGCTGCTGGTGGCGTCCTGAGCTCCCCCTGTCCGTCCCCGCGGCTCCGTTTTCTGAGAGTGAGACGCTCACCTGCTCATGCTGGCTGCTTCCTTCGGTGGCTGGTGCGTCTGCAGGGGGATGCATCTCACTGGAGCCGCTCTTGCTGCCGGTAGGGTCCTCCATCGCAGGCGCCTTTTTGTTTCTGCGGGGGTGGCACTGCCCTCCAGAAGACGGCGTCGCGTCCTCATGAAAGGGGCGATAGTTGTCTAAAAGGAAGGCAAAGGGGCTTCGTTCGCCATGCTGTCCATGTCTCGTAAGGAGGCGCACTGTGTTCACCGAGCTCCTGTCGGGTGTGGTGCTCCCGGAGCATCCTAAATTGGTGCGCGGAGCCCCTCCAGGCGAGCACGAATCATCAGCTCTCGGCGGTTCTGCTTCCGAGAGGTGCCTTGGCGTGCGGTGCAAGGGGCCGGAAAGCTCCATTTTCGAAAGTGCCAATGCCTAGAGATTCAGTGTGAGCCCTCTTGGCGCCTCGCTTTGTGTGCGCCTCAGCAGCGAAATGCGTATTGAACCTTTTTGGCTCTCTTGAGGAAGTTCATGCCACCATGAGCAGGACTGTCTGGCTTGGCTGACGCGCGCCAACCTGTCCGGCATTCGGAGGTGCAGTGCCCGGGTTAGAGGGTGTCTCTTGCCTCCATTGCGGCTCCGTTGACACACTCAGTAGTCAAAGGAGGAAATGCGATGAGGAAGGCACTATTTTTTTTACTGTAGGGTAACTTGCTCGACCGCGGCGTCAAGACCGGACGACAAGGGCGCCCGCGGAGCGGCGACAACCCTGGAAACTACTTGCGTGTGTCGGCAAACAGGGGAGATAAAATGCCTGAGTTTGAAAAGAACATTATTTTGGAAGGAAACGCACCCAAGAATGCTAACTGCAAGCACCTTCACATCCCCCGCTTAGCTCACAGAATTTGTCTGAGGCGGTCGAGGGCATCACAGCTGAACCGAGGTTTCATCATGGAATAAATACTCCATCGGAAAGCTCTGTTCCAGATACCAAGAGAGAATAATTCCTTAATCTTAGTGCATCTGCTAAAGAGGAGGGTATTCTGTTCGAAATTCACCCCCTTGTTGTGTGATCCAGCCCTGCAAGGGTCCTGACTAGTTCCGCTGGAATGCGCCTAGTCCAATGTGCCAGAATTCAGTTTTTTGTATGTATAGCACCCTGTAATACTAGTTATTGACTTTTGCTAAGCATATTTTGGGCAATAGGGATAATCTCCCCTTCATCACTTGCTCTGATCGCTGACCCTGCGCAGCTTTTGTTGCACCACTGGACACTTACCAATGCCATGTCATGTTTAGAGTCCAGTATCCTCTCATAGCAAGACGATATTACTTTTTACCACTAAGTTACGCATGTTAATCAAACCCTTTGTAACTCTCCGAACTAAAGCGTGGCTTTCTCTTCCTCAATACGCGTGTGAGGGTCCCTTGCGTCATGACAGGGATTGAAAGTAGTGTATCCATTGGTAATGCATGCAATGTGTTATATTATTCTTCATGCGAGCTAGCGCATATCGTAACCAGATGCATAGGATATGATTGAAGAGGAGTGCACTCGACGTTCACCAAGCTACTGCCCGAGATAGCGTAGCACGAAGCACATGCGTACTGATAGCAGTACCGACAAGATGCACCTCTTGCTTTACACGCCTTCACTTTGTCTGATCATATAAAATCTGTGGGCGCTAATAAGATATCGAAATGCATCTTGTTCAATCATTAGGGATAATGCACAGCACCAACCGCTGAGGAAATCGAAGGGCGCACTGCAGACATATGTCACACCCTGTAAGTCTTTTGCCCTTGCTCACGCAAACTCGAAACTTTTAAGGTCCTACTCTCCTGTACGGAGCTCTGGTGCGTAATTTTACAGTGAAACTGGGTGTCTATCTGTCTCAGTCTTGGATCGAATTTCAGATTTTGAAGTGCAACGTCTGTGCGTTCTTGGTCACCCTCAAACTTCCTTCTTGACAACTCCTTTCTGTCTTGTATTGTACCGCCTGCCTCCGTCTTGTGAGTCCTGAGCCAGCTTAGGCCCCCTTGCTTTCCTTTTCGGCCACTGTTGTACATGTGTAGACACAGAATCTGCAGTTTTGTTAGAGTGCAGCCGCTCCGGGCTGTGCCCAGCAGGTTGAACTGCAAGGGAGGCAAAACTGGCACTGGGGGAGAGCGGTGGCTTGCACTGTACTGCATCTCGATGAGCTTGGCGCGCTCTGCTGGGCTTCAAAGAAGGAACATCCCCTTCGTTTTTTGTGGCCTCTTGTCTACTAGTAAACTCTGATCCAGGGATCTCAATTTCGGGCTCATATCCACGTCCAGTGCGAAACTCCGGCAAATCTTGTTTTTGAGAAGAGCTTGAGGCTGCTTCATCGTCGAGTGTCTGTTTGTGCTTTTTCCCTTCTTCGCCCACACTCTCTGCAGCTTCACTGGAAGCACGTGGCAGTGGCTCGGGTTTCACGTGGGCCGCTAGCGGCTGGGTGCATTGCAACGTTTTGACATCACGCCTTCGCGTCTGGGGTTCTTGAGTGCTGGACAGCAAGGATGTCATCATCGGGGGATCTTGAGCTCGCCTTGGCGCTTGACTTTTGTTGACCTTTCTTGAGGGGCAGCTTGAATTCTCGCATTTGCAGCTGCTTTCGATGATCCCAGCCGTCCCGTTCTGGCCCAAAGGGCTACTCGGGCTAGAAATGCATGCAACTCGAGCTTCTGCTAAGAGCTCCGCACGAGTACACCAAGGCTTCTGCTGGGTGCGAGATTCCCCTTGACTTCTCTGGGTGCCAGAGTTTACACGCAGTTCCTTCTAAAGATCCAGTGTTAATTTAGGCAAACAGAAGAACTCGCATAGCGAAGGAAATGGTGAGCCCTACCAAAAGGGGTTGCCAAGACGAACCGTATTCTACGGCTACGGAACCTTCGCTCCGTTGTTCTCTCCTGGTTTCATCTTCCGACTTCTTCGTCAGTCGTATTCTACTCGACCTGCCAGGCCCTGAATACTCCAGTAAATGCGAATTTCTGTAAGAAATTTACGCCTCTACCTCCTTATCACTGCATTGGTCAGCTGGGCCAGAACTCGTTCAAATTCCTGAAACACACATCTGGAAACTCCTTAGGTCCCACTACACCCGACTATTCGCGGCCCACCAAATCTGAAAGCTCCGGATTAGACTTTCTAGAAGAAAAACCTGCAATCAGAGATGCATGTGCTCGTGGCATCTGGGCAAGACGGCATGATGAAACCTACAGACAGCAACTTTGAGGAGCAGCTGTCCATCTAGCTTCAGACTCTACAGCATATCGAGACGTCTCCGGGATACTTCTCCGGCATTCGTGTCATCAGATTACCGATATCGCTTTCGCGAGACGAATCTCGCCAGGTTCGTCATCAGCTTTAATATGAATTTTGCACTTCTCGATGACTTCGAAACAGCACAGCAAAGCCTGCTACTGACCGGCAGCAAAAAGTGTAAGAAGCCAGGCGGGAATGGGGAAGAGGGTCTGAAAAGCCATCCGTGGCTCATACGATCGGAGAGCGTAAAATGATTAGGCGCACTAAGTCTGATTCGCCGAGTAGAGCTCCTATCAGACACACTTCGAAGAAGTTGGAAACGCTGGAAACAAAAAGAAGCATGAAGATAGGCCCACTAAGACTCATATTGCATTGTTACTTTGGACAGAAGATGGTTCTAATTTGCCGGACTGCTTCTTTTGATGACTCGAAATCTGTGCATAAGGCGCCTTTCCGGGCAGCTATGTGAAATACATGCGGTGCCGAGTTTTCACTTGGAGCCGCTTAATTTGCCTACCGAAGTAATTAGCCGTCGCCGATGCGCAGTGGTCTGGTGACAGGCTTCCTGCGTGTCTCCTGCACCACTGGCGGAGGCGCTCTCTGCCTGCGGTGTACTCCTTGTTCTGATGGCTGTGGCACGCTCTAATGATTTTCATGTCTCAAAAACTACGTGGTCTACCTGCACACAAGCAGCAATATGTTCGTCATGATGCTAATCCTCGGTTTCTTCATGACTTCACAGGGCAACGAGAGCCTTGATCCACTCCCACGGGAACCCACTCGCACACGAGAATTTGTCTCAAGTGAACTCAGATTGCGTTTAGCTGTGCGGCGAGGGCTGCTGCTGGGGCTTTTAGCTGATGAATTTTCTATTGTTGAGCATGATCGCTGCACGGATACTTCTTCAGGTGTGCCACATTCTGCAACTGTTGCTGTGCTGGAGCACACGCCTGATTTGGGGTGCAGCGAAATTCAGCCTTGAAAAGTGAAATCATGCCGCTTACCGCTTTCAGCTACAGCACAACCTTCAACAATTGGCTGCGCATTCTCTGGTAAATTAGAGACACTCTCTGGTGCCACTTGGTTTCCCGATGTGTTGAGCAATGGTTCACTAGCATTAGCCACACGCGGTAACTCTAAAATATCTTGGCTGTAAAATCCACGAGACCCCAAAGCGCTGAAGGCAGGCATTGTTGAGCTAGTTTGAACGCGTGCGCAGGCAGACAGATCTACCGAATGCCGGTTGGGCTGGGAAAAGCAAGCTGCGTCAGCAAAGCAGGATAGCCGTGAGATGTGCGATTGAGTCGGGTCTGAAGCGCGAGAGGTTTTTCTCAGCAGAGGTGTATACCGTGCTGTGGCATGCCCCCCGTTGACACCTGAGTGCTGTTTTGTATCAGCCAACAGGCGTTGAGAGCCTTGACGGCACAGTGCACTTGGGTGGGAGCTCGTGTGCCATTCCGTTGCGCATGCAGCATCATAGTCATTCCGGAGGCCGTTCCCTTTTAAGGTGGCTGGTTCTGCCGAACAAGATGCTGCACGGCAAACTGAATGGAAAAGGTGTGCCTGAGAGTTCACATTGCCTGTCTTCCTCAGAGGCCCAGAGAAATGCGGAAATACAGGCAGTGTTTGATACTGCGAAGCTGAACTGAGTAAAGGCGGTGAGTGCCTTGTTAGCGCCGAAGATTCCATGGCGCTGTAGCGGTGTGATTTCAGATTTTCATGATGAGTAACTTGAACACTGGGCGGGAAGGAAAATTTACAAATCCGAGATTCGGGATACTGCTTGCTATGCATATAGTTCGCGCTAGGCACAGTTTGCTCGCTGTGTAGCTTTTGCGTATTATATTGGTCGATGGCATGTCTTCCATCGGTCCATTCACTCAGCAAGCCAGTTTTCCCCGCGTGATGTGTGTGGGGCGAAAGCCAATATCTTGGGTGCTGGATAAGGTGGTTCGAACAGAAGAAAGCAAACTACACAGAATAACTGCTTTACGTTTTTGTTATTAGGCCGTGTATCATTCTTCCGCGACTCGATTGAGGCATTTGCCCACACATTGGGCAGAAGCTTATGGTCAGAATTTTCTCTAATCTGTAGTAAGTGCGCAGCTGAAGTGAAGCATGCGTCCCTTCTTACGACTTACTGAGTCTCGCCTGGCTGCCTTTTTGTCACTGCAGCCACCTGTGCCAGTACTTTGCTTCTGGTCCTCTACCCCTCCCTGAGCCCAGAACGCGAGTGATGAGTATGTATTCTAGAATAAGTCACAAAGAAACCAAGCTGACCGCTTCTTTTTCACAGACTTCACCTTGATGACAGTACACCGTTTTGGACGACCTTTTCTCCACAGGCTGTGCTGGGCCCCTGTGAGATTGGATTCTGTGTTGCCGCCATTCAGAATCATGGAATTGGGGTTGATGCGGCTCTGATGAAGGCTGGAAGAAGAAGTGTGATGCAACACAAAAGCATGCGCCCATAACAGTCAACAAAGCACACCCCATCTGAAACATAAACATGAAGGCAATCCCCAACTCGGAAGCCATGGCTGCTTCCAGCTGCACCGCACATTATTGCTTAGTGAAAGAGCTTTTGTAAATGAAAGGCGTGCCCAACATTTCTACCACGATCAGCAAGCAGTGCAGTGTGCCAGCAGCATTGATATTCAGACTACGTCATGTGCAGGGTGTACACACAGCTAGACACAGGATTCGTTTTCAGCTTTGCTGTAGCGTCATGAAAGCAAACGACTTAGGTAAGCGCGTAGCGCTTTTGCCAATGAACTGATGGCCAGCATTTTGCAGATGCTCGTGTCACTGCCTGCAGCTTTCAGAATTTGTCTTTCGCTGCCATCCTCGCCTGTGCCTCCCCGCCCCTCCCCAATCCCGGCGAGAACCAGCCGTACCGAAACGCCTTCAATTTAGTACGGTTTATGGTTTTATGCGACCCCTGTAAAATTATGACAACACGGCAGCGTCCTGGTCTTAACACAAAAAACTGTATTTTTCCGCGTAATGGAAACGTTGTTCAATATTTGCCTAGTGACGATTGTAAAGCATTAACGTAGCGTCAAATCGAATTAACCACGAGCCTACAAGGCCGCAGTTGGCCAGATGCCAACACCACACACGCTTACAAAATCACGAGGCGCTGTGCTGCACGACTACACGGCGTGACTTTTCATGTTGAATTGTTTCGTGAGACTGCAATCGAGGCTGTCACCGCTGACTGCCGACGCTTGACGCGTTTCGGCACTGCATTTCCCGGCAGATCCACCTCTGAGTCATGCGGCACAGCGCTCTTCCGCATTCTCTTCCCAGATGACACTTTGTCTGCGTCATCCACAACGCAGCTCGGCACGACAGCTGCTGGACTGCATCGCTCACTCGGTGCGAGTTCTGCACCCTTTGAGTCTCCGGGTGCAGACCTGCGCCTGGAAGCCGTCGTGCGAGATACTGTAGCGCCACACAGCATAGGAGCAACTGTGGGTGTTTTCTGGTGAGATGTCTTGTTTTCCGTGCTGTATGAGGCAGATCCACCTTCCTGGCCACTTAGAGTCGCCGCTTCTGTAGCCTCGCTACGCTCAGCTGCCCCCCTTGCCAGCTTCGCAGCGAGGAGGGCTGCTGCCGCGACATGGGCAGCAAGTGCAGCATCTTTCGGATTGGTTTCGCCAGCGGCAGCAGCAGCTGCTGCGGCGGCAGATGTTGCAGCGATACCAGCAGCAGCTGCTGCTTCCGAGGCAGTGTCTACCCCGCTTGGCCATAAAATAGAACTAGGAGAAACAGAGAGAGACCTCCTCTGCTGAACGTTCGAGTTGAGGCGAAGCTCTGCACCTTCACTCACCGTCGCTGCATCTGCTGCTGGTGCCGCATGCGTGTGTTGCTGCTGAGACTCTCCCACCGATTCAGACCATTTTGCGAAGAAGGCATGTAATTTGCCGTTGGCGCTTGGCGGTGACGGGTTACCCACTGCCTCACCCCTATCCTTTGTCTGCCCTGCTGCTGGCGTTGCTGCCGGGGTGGCTGCATCTGGCACTGATGCTGCGGCAATGCAATTCTGTTCTTTCTTCTCGTTGGTTTCAACGAGCGCATTATTAGCCGCCAGCTGAGCTTTCAGCTGCTCCGTCAACTCCTGCTGCTTTGCCTCGGCCAGGCGCTCCTCTGTGCGTATAGCCTGCAGAATGCTCTCCAGTTGTTCAACCAAACTGAACGCCCGTGCGGCACCCTCTTTTGCATACCAACGCTGAGACACAGACAATCCATGAAACAGACCCTGCATTTCCAAGTAACCGTGTCTGCCCCCGTGACGCAAAGGGTGCCAGCAGCAATTCCGCTGCTGACTCTCCCTGTGCTATCCACCAACATGCATCCCACTTCTGAAAAGCAGGCAGCAGAGAAGAAGAATAATAAGGCTCACTCTTTGTTTATCTTCAGGCCGCCGCTCGTAGACCATGCACTGCTTCAGCTGCCGCTCAACCTCAGCTTTCGTCACATGACGGTTCCTGGAGACAAAACGCACTACTTTCTGCGGACCCTCAAATATTGCAGCAGCAGCACCAACACCACCACGGCGAGAGCTAGCGAACGCAGCATGGAGGGAGGGAGAGAAGAAGACGTACGCTCTCTGAAACTCCGGGATGTTCTTGAGCTTTCCGACGGTTTTGCCATGGAAAAACTGAATCAAAAACCAAAGCGCCTCGCGCTTTCGATCGCCCCCCAGCTGGCACCTGGAGGTCAGGCCATGCTGCATGTATGCGTGGTACTATACTCTACACGTATGTGCGAAGAAGTGCAAGCCGCCGTAGCACAGAAGGTGTCAACTCCCGCACGCTCCAAAGCTGTGAACCTCCTGCCACCGGAGCATTACAGTGCAGCTGCACAGTGGAGGCCCTTTTACTCACCTTGAGTAGATTAATGCTGTCTTCATCTGACCACTTGCGACGCGCATGCGTTGGAAGGGCATCGAGTCGGGAGAAGGGGTTGCCTCCTTGAAGTCAGCACGCAAAAAACAAAGGCACCGTCCGTTCTTCAAAGCTCCCCAATCCCGTGCAATCGTGTGCCTCTGGCATGAATTGTGAGCCTTGATGAGAGGTGCCTTGAGGCTACAATGTATGCCTCCTCCTGACTCCGCTACCCCTATGCTGCTGCCACACGGACTGCCCAAGCGCCCTTTTGAAGATGCACACGCATGGGTAGGCACGCCCTAGCAGAGCGGATGCTCCTCACCCCAATCGTCGCCGATACAGCCATAGGCAGAACACCAATTGCGGTCCTTCAACGTTGGAATGGGTAGGAGCGGTAGCGAAACTGAGAGGTACAACACGCAAGCGGAGACGCGGGCAGATACTTGCTGCATTTCCCCCGCCGCTGAAAGAGAGGCTCTACGCACGCAATCAACGCCATTTTCTGAACGGGAAGCAAGGGTACTCAGTAGGCAGCCGTGCAAAGCGCTCTTAGAGGCTGCATAAGATGCAAGCGCAGTAGACACCCTGTCTTCCGGCCTGCTTACGGTCTGACTCATTCGCCTTCGGCTCCCCGTCGAACGTGAAGCTCCACTGTAGGAAGGACTCAAATTTCATAGCGGGCGTAACAAGGAGTTTTTCTTTGGCCTCCTCGTCTTCTTCCAGCCAGTCTCTGTCATCTTCCCCCTCTACTTCCTCCTCCTCCTCCTCCTCCTTAGCGTCCTCGAGATCATCCGCGTCGAAACATTCGAACCATTCATCGTCGCTGTCTCGTTCATAATCGATGCAACTCTCCTCTGCCCACTGCTCGCACGAACTTGCTGTCTGCTCAGCGCAAAAGCACACGCCAGATAAATATATATATTCATATATATACACATTTATACGTATAGCCAGCCTTTCTTGCACACGCGCCCTGTTGAACACTTCACGACGCAGCACGCAACAACAGCGACATCGGAACAGGGCGATTCCTTGAAAACCTTGCGGCAAAGGAAAAATCGCTTCGCTACACACGCCAGCACCCCTTGTCACAGAGACAGAAGCACGTCCGACCCCTGCCCCCCTTTTCTTCTTTGCGTCATTAGAAGGGGAAGAGCTCAGATGTCTCTACAAGTGCCTCTCTGAATCCTCGTCTGTGGCGCTTCCTGCCGTTTATGGCAGTAATGCACACTGCGCAGCTTTCAGCCTCCGCCACCTGTGAAGTTGATCTCTCGAAATTAGACTCAGGCTAGGCAGTCGAAGCACCTTGCCAGAGCACGCGCACATGCAGACGCGACAGCAGCCGTCCTCTGCTCTCGCTCTTCCGTGGCATCTGCCGAGCAGTCAAGGGACGGCCTACCTTTGCCTGTTTCGCCATCAAAAGCCTCCGCACAGGCCTCTTCCACTCATCAAGGGCAATCCATGTCGGTCGAAGAAATGGCGCGTCAGGCAAAGACTCCGCGCAGTAATCCGTCAGCGTGAGGCCTCTCCTCACGTCTGCTGCCGTCTGTCTGTACCCCCCACCGCTGCCGCTGCTGCTGCTGCTGCCGTCTGCTTCAGTGGACAGCCCCGCAGAGCCGCTAGAGGTCTGTTGCAGAGAAATTTTATGCACGAAACGGCGATGCTCCGCTGAGGGCATAGAAATACAACGACGCACCCAGCGCGCGCAGAGACTCGACAAAACCGTTCACCGGAAAAGCCAGCCGAGAAAGACACGTCTCCTCTCGCCACCTTTTCCCTTTTCGTTTCTCCCCTTCCCCGAGATGGCAACAGGCAGGACGAGACACGAGCAAACAGTGAAGATTGGGCTGGGAAGGCAGGAAGGGACGCACCGCAAAAGGAGAGAAACTCGCGAAGACGTTCACGCGCAGGCATCGCATGCTTATGCAAAAACTGCCGCAGCAGACAGGAGGGCTCACCCTCCTGCTCTAGCGACGCTGTACCTGCAGAGGCATTACCGCAAGCAGCTCCCTTCGCCCTTGGCCACAGAACGAAGCGGGAGGATCCGCGGAAACAGCCGCCAGATCTACGAAAACATGCGTGAAAAGAAGGCGCGTGCGGTCCTTTCGCTGACTGTATGTCACACACAGACAAACTGCAAATAGGTTCTCTACCTCCACTCCCCACCAACGCGAAAAAATTTACCCTCTGGCAGCTGCGGAAGATCGCTTGCGTTCACGTGGCGGTGCCGCTGCATTGCGCCTGCGGGGTCGCACCCACACACACACATACACACTTCTTTGGCAGCTTTTTGTTGGCAAGTTTCTGCAATGATGCCTTCAAGGCACTCCAACGCATGCGCGAGGAAATCGCGCATGGAAGGCTCCGTTTTACACGGCTCGACGTCGTGACACAGGGGCCTCCTCTCTGCGTTTCGTCCACGGCAGCAGGCGAGGCAGTGCATTCTTGTGGAGCTAGAAGGGGAAGGGGGAGAGAACTTTGGGATACTTACATCTAGCCAGGCCCTCAACAGCTGCAATAAATCCATCGCGTTCGTCACTGCTGGCTCGCCAGGAGGCAGCCTCCGATTCGGCCGCTTTACGCAGCGCCGCCTTCTCTCGCATTGCCGCTTGCTCCTGCTCGTCAAGCACGACAACAACTGCTGCCCCTCCTTCCCCGTTTATCCCCGCCTGCCCACGCGCGGCAAGCGAGCAGCCTCGCTTGTTCTTATCGCCAGCCTGAACTTCCACCCCAGCAGCGAGTCTCTGAAGGCTCCCCGCGAGCGACGGCGCAGGACGCCGAAGCCACGAAGCCATCAAGCTCTGCTGCCTGTTGACGCTGGGGTCTGCTTTCTTCTCTTTTTGCTTTTCTGCTTGCTGTTGCAGCTTTTGCTGAGCAACACACGAAGTGCGCACGGAGGATCTGCACGCCTGCTCCGAGGGGCCCTTACTCGCGGCAGCAGCAGGGCGTCATCATCCCTCCGCAAGGCACCAAAAATACGCTCACAGCCGAGAGCCGCGCCTAGGCGTGAGCTCGCCTTCTCCCGCTCACACTCCCCCCCGCGCTGCCAGGAGGGAGGCTCCTCCCAAAGCATTCAAGCTCTAGAAGCCTTACCAACCGCTGCTCCTCCTTTTCCTTCTCCTTCTCGAGTCGCTCGCGTTCCCGCTTCTCGCGCTCAGCCTCCTTCAGCCTCTTCTGCTCCTCCCTCTGCTCCTCTCGCTGCCTCCTGCCACGCTCCCTCTCCTGTCTGGCATACTCGATTTGCCGTCGCTTGTGCTCCTGCTGCTGCTTCCTCTCCGCCGCAGCGGCCTCCCTCTCCAGCTGCTGCTGCACGCGCTCTCTGGCTGCCGCAAGCTCGGTTTCGACGCCTCCGCACAGCGCGTCTCTGAGTTTCTCAAAAGCTCGCAACCGACGATTCAAGTTCTGAAGACCACACACACACCCCACAGGAGTCTGGAAGGAGACTTTGAGGCCGGTCGAGAGCAATGGCGGGGGCAGCCTTCTCGCGAGCGACGAGCGCAACATGCAGACAGCGCTTCCCAGGAGACTGCCTTGTGAGGAATCAACTCCAGGCGGATGCACGGCGGCAGCAGGGAGGCCTCTAGCGAAAGGAGGCCGTCGGCGCTCAGACACACCTGTCTGCCCTCTCTCTCCTTACGGGCTGCCTCTTTGAAGGCTGCAGGCAGTCCGTCCAAAACCACGCACTCCCAAACCCAAAATTTGTGAGGCGCTGTATCCTCCAGAGGCCCCTGCGGGGGCCCCCGGGAGGCCCCTTGGGGAGCGCCTTCGGCGTTCAGGGGGCGCACCAGCCCGAAGCTGAGGGCAAAGAAACCACGCCGCATATGCAGACCCCAACATACCCTTCCCAGATCAACACGCGAGTCGAAGCGCTGCTCTCGCGGGTACTTGGAGGCCGTTATCGACGGCTTCCCCGCGACTAGGAGGTCGCTTTCTTCAACCGCATCCCTGCGGTGGCGCGCAGCTTCTCATCTCGCTGCCGTCCGTACCGTCGGCGGTTCAACAGGATGGGCAATTCAACTTTGAGGCTCTGAGGATCCACATTGAACACGGGAGCATCTTCATTCGGCCCAGGGTCTGCAAGGGCTTTGGTAGCGGCCTCTGCAAGGGCAGATAGGGGGAGGGGAGAACCCTCGCACAGTATCCGTAAGAGCCGCTGCAGAGACAGCACGAGTCCGCTTCCTGACCATCCATCCATGACACACACACGCACACATACACATATATATATACACACACACACAAAGGCGCTGTGGAATGTTTGAAGGGGCCTTGAGAACTCGTGCAGAGAGGAGGGAGCGAAGCAGGAAGCAAGGAAGCAAGCCGCGCTATGCTGTAGAGACACGCCGAGGCACGGCCATTTAGGATGGGCTTAGAAGTCTTCCTTTCATGCAAGCTACAGACAGCAGCGGGGGTCGGTAGAAATCGTGCAGAGGCGAACCTGGGGGCTGTTCTTCTTCCCCTTCCTTTTCTTCCTCCCCTTCGGGGAATCCGATCTCCCTTTTTATCTTTAAATACGCTTCACGATGAGAGAGTAGGCCGGTATCCTGCATCACCACACAGTTCAAGAATTTCGACTTGGTAACCATGCGCACGAGCCACTCGTCATAGGCGTTGAAGAGGCTTCCATGTGCTAGTGAGAGGTGCTACTCGGAGAAATCTCAGTTCTTGCAGGGCAAGATGCAGACAGTTGGCACCTGGAGGAATGCCTGAGCAAAAGATGTCTGCAGCAGCAGCGTCAACAAGCAGGAAGCGAGAGCTGTCAGCCCTTCTTCTTACAGGAAGTCCTTTATCGAGTATTTCTGTGATGCTTTCGTCGACTTTTTGGAGCTCCTCTCGATACCTTGCTGGCACAGGGGGCGGTGTTGAAGCAGCCGCTGCCGCCGCTTCTGCTGCTGTTGCCCGTTTGCTTCTGAAGGATGCTGCTCTGCGGGGGCGGGCTGAAAGGCGCTTTTCTCCCTCGCCTGGGGTGGAAGAACTCTCTGCCCCCTCGCCATCTTGCGACATCAGAGAGACTACGGAAGAGGTGGAGGCCCTTGGTCTGCGTTCTTCATGCGCGCTCCTTTCTTCTTGTGGCGCTCCTTGGGCTTCTTTCTCTGGGGTGGAGGTACTGTCTGCTCCCGCGAAGAAGGGTGCTCCCCCGAAAGACACCGCCCCTTCTACGGTCGCCATGTTTGCCAAAGCCCCATTGTTTTCACACGGAGTGAGCCCGTCGTGCTCCATGTCGTGGGCCTGTAGCTTCGCATGTGCAGGCGGCTGGTGAGGGGCATCCTCGGGGGTGGCGGGAGTCGCCCTCATGGCTGTTGTTGACAGCGAGGGGAACGGTGAACAGGGGGCTGTATATGAAATGCTGAACTACTGCGGTGCCCACACAGCTCAGAAGGGGCGAGTTCAAGGCATCGACAGGAAGAAAGAGAAACGGTCGGGACGGGCTGGAGAGCGCTCAACAAAAAGGGACGACACCGAAGGCACAGGGCGCTCAGGGAACCGGGACGGTGCTTTGACTATAGAAGGCCCACAGGGATAACGCGGAGGCTTGGACGACGGTATTAAACAAAAAAGAACGTGTGCGATCCTCAGGTCGGGGTGTTTATGGGGCTCTTCTGTACCAAAGTACGACCCCCCACCACCACCATAACCACCGCGTATGCTCTCACCCCACTTTGCATAGCAAAGCCCCTAATGGTAAGGCAATTTCCTGGATGCCTCGTTTTGCTCTGCCAAACAGAATTTGCTGTGCTTCAGCTCAAGGGTTGCTGAGAAACTGCCGGTGGCAGCGCCCACCATGGTCGTATCCAAGACAGGCGCGCCACCTGGGAAAAGCATACAAAATAAAAATAGAAGGCGGAATTAAGCTTCTAAACAGTTATCATACGATTGAATTGCATCTGCGTACTATTTCGACAGGGAAGTTGAAAGGAGTCCCCACGTATCCCACCACACGCAATGCCATGACAGGCAGGAACTACATTGCCCTACGCGGGAAAACAGAGTTTTCGCGTCCATCTCCCTCTTTGTGTGAAGAAGGCATTGATTGGAAAGCTTTTGTTTCTGCGGCGAAAACGCGGTTTCCGCAGTTGGACGCCTGCACTGACTACTGCCGCGACACGGGTTGAGATGTTTTGACAGATTGGCTACGCGGAATGAAATGCTCAGCCTTCTAGATATTGCTTTGACTGACTGTTCAGTGCAAATGCAAGAGCGTCAAGCCATTAGGTGTGTTACGCCAAATCCGCCGGTGATCCCCCCAGGTCGTGTGCTCTATGTTCTCGAGCCGAGTACTAATGAAGATAGATACGCCGAGGCAAACAACTAAGCGCCCATTAGAATAGGGCAAGCAGCCGCAGAGAATTCTGCTGCCATTGATAGCTTTGAGATGTGTACATCTGTAAGCTGGCCTAATCACACGTATTTTCGTCGTTTGCGTAAATTCCAAAAAGTTTATATTTGGGTTTCTCCTGGCCGTGACTGCGGGCTTCAAATCAGATGCCCCTACAGGTGCTTAAATGTTATGATAGTTACTCTGAATAATCCATATGGACGTAACCTGTACATACAAGAAAATTCGCTCTCCTCGCTAAAATATAAACTGCGCTTGACGAACTCGGATGTACGAAGGAATGAATTTTTGAGTGAAAGAGTTAAACGGGTTTTAAAGACCGAAATGTTTGCAGCATGCATTGCTTTGCAGGCTGGCCTACTAGAGCTGATGGAAGAAAACCCTAAGCCCCGCAAGTATTGGCGAGTTCTCCCTCAAACAATTAAAAAGACAATGTTGGCATTCGTGTACGCGCGAGCTGTAGCTCCAGCTCTTCCTTCTCGATGTCTTCGGAAGGAAATGTCTGAAAAGGAGAGCAAAAGGACTGAGAAGCGTTTCGACATTGTGTGCCTGATTAGTTGCTGCTGCGGCTAACACACTTACATATACGTCAAGAAAACGGGGAACCAGGATGCCTGCAATCTTTCGCATAAACGATTGTACTGACTTACAGGCCGGACAAGTGTGTTTGCAACAGCGAAAAGAACAAAGCCAACAACAGAAATCCAAAGAATCATCTCAAATCCAAATCTGCGCATTAGAAACCACAGGGGAAATGGTAGAATGAGCTATTGTGCCAAGTGTTTCCGCAGTTCCCTCCTGAAATAGTGCTATCAACTCTTAAAGGGCATACCGCAGCGCAAGTTCTTTGCCTCCAGCTGGGTGGCACCAGTCAATGAAATCCATCACCACACCAGAGACAAGTGGGGCACTAAACCAGCCGAACATGTTGTACCTGTAACAAAAACGCAGAAAAATGAACACTGTGTCTGCGATACGTTCTGCAAGCAGTACAAGTAGAGCTGTCAAAGCATAGTCGGAACTGCACTACTTATCCTAGGAGGGATACGCAAAAACAGTGTGCCGTAGTGGCGCATGATATCTATCGAAAATGATGGCAGAAAGATGCGCTTACGCGAATTGGCTAAGGGCAGAAGAAATGCTACGCTGGTGGAGCGGAACGCTGGCGAGTTGAATGCCCACAGCAACGGGAACCAAAGCAGCTCCGAAAAACAGACAGCCCCAAAGAAGAAGAGCGAAGAGGATAAAAGATTCCACATAGATGCAAGTCACTGCCAATGATGCTCCGATACCTACAACAAAAACGAGAGCAAACTCATCAGAGCAATCCATGGCCGCGATTGTGCAGCAGCGCCTACTTCCGTTGGCTATTTACCCACTTGGCAGAGTATGTGTGCATGCCATTATAAGACATGATCTCAGTAATGCGGAAAATACCAATCTGATCAACTGACCCGCAAAAAGGGTTGTGACTCTAACTGCCACTCGCTGCTGCCCGCCACCTCGGTATCCTCCGCAGAGATCGCAGACGTATCCACCAAACCAGACTCTGAAAGCGACGCCAAAACGTATGACAACCAATAGCATCATGAAGACATGCAAGGTGCTTCAAATCTGTAAACCTCTAAAATTGTCTTTAAGAAAGGCAACGTATTGTAGTGCAGTAGCAAATGGCCACTGAGCAGAACAAGCCCGTATATGACCTACCCAGATGTCGGGGCGGTTAGGAAGCAGAATGTGCTTAAAGCAACCACTGAGAGCTTTTGAAAGTGAAGCACTGAAACCAGGAACTCTGTAACCCAGAACTGAATGCCTGAAAAAACGCGGAAGAGAACCCTTCCCGTAAAGCTTTTTGATCCACAACTTGGTATTCACGCAGTTTCATTTTCTGGTTTGTACTGGGAATTTCGTGGTTGTCCAAGGAACAATCTCTCGAAAGTTCCAATGTGTGTGACCCACCAGTTACTACGAAGTAAAGCGCACTCATTCCCATGGTAACCACCAAGTAGAGAGGATTTTTGAGCAGAGACTTGACCTCAGTCCAGGCAGTAGAGAAGTTGTGCATGCAGGACTGGCCAGATGAATCAGTCTCGCCAATCGTACTCAAACCGGTCCTGATGACAGAAACGTGCAGCTGTGTGGCATACAAACGTGGCGTGTTCTTCGTAACTGAAAAACATCTTTAGATGCTTTGGCAGGACAGATTGATGTCATTCTTCTAGCGTTCTCAAAAGCTGGTGCACTTCTGTGCAAGTACGTCAGGCGTTGGTCATGTGCTTGCCTAATTAGTAGGAGCGTTAACGTTTGGTGCATGAAACCAATAAGAAACTGGAACTAACATATGGATCCCCACCTCTGTCTTTCTGGACGAGTTTGGCTTCTATCAGGAAGATTCACGAGGCTTGCAGGCAAGGCAGCAAGAAGCAGAACAACCGGAATAAGAGCCACGGACTGCAAAGCACAAAGTAAAAGCCTCAACACAAGAACGCCTTGAAATCTAGGTCATGTATCCGATCAGACAATGTCGAATTTCTTGTGGGCATCTTTTTCATTATGTTTTTGTCTTCAACGGGAGAAGCCTTACTTGAACGAAGAAAGGAGTTCGCCATCCACTTTCGCCGCTGGGTACAGTGAAACGCGAAACAACACCGCCAATGAAATAACCGCTGACAGTTCCTGATAAGTAGTCACAGAGGGTGTAAGAAGAGAGGTATACGCAAAATATTCGAGAAATACACCTCGGAAGCGACACTCAATTACGAATTGTTATGGTTCGCTAAGTCCCGGTGAACGCGCTGGTGTATGCTTATCATTATCTTTATGGCCCAGGTTGAAACGGCTGAGCAAGAGCAGGTGCACCATTCCAAAACAAATGCACAGTTGCTTCAGAAAAAAGAGGTCTTGTGCAGAAGTGGTGCTTATGCGGTTTACCTCCGATGCCTGCCAATTGGGTGTAAGACATCCACCGAGTCACTTGACCCTCGGGTGCGTAGTCGTCAACCCAAACGGGTAAATAAACCACAGGCACTGCCTGTGCAATATAAACAGCGAATAAATCATTATTATACATTTCGTGAGATCCTGGTCTATATTGATGCAAAGCCACTTCAGCACTGTGCAAGGGAGACGCTGCGATGCTTGAACGCGCGAGGTTACCTGACACAAGCCCGTGATGAACCGCGTGAAGTACATGAGCAGAAGGCTGTTCGAACTAGAAAAGAAAAATAGGGAAGACGAAAGGCAAAGCAAGCTTCCCACTAGAAGCCATTTGGCTCCATAGCTTTGCAGAGCAATGCCTGAGCACGCACATACACAAGCCCACAGCAAGCCAGTGATAGGTCTTGTGAAGTAGATGGGAAGCAGGCTGTTTGACCTGCAGAAGTAGTAGAATACAACTGAAGTCCATATGTGCACATTCACATATGTATTCACAGTGGTCCGATCGAACAACACTGAGCAAGAGCAAGATGCATATCTGCACACGCACATGCTTTTTGGATGTCACTCATGTACGATGGCAGTACGGAGCAGGGCAATGTAGAGTGTAGAGCGCATCAAACTAGGCTTGTTCACCTGCAAAGAGACTGCCGATGATAAGCCCGAAGTAGACGAGAGATCCGAAGAGGCTTTGTTCCACGAATTTTATCTGGTTGTTGAAGTTCTTTTGTATTTCGCTGAGGATTGCGGGGATCACGCCGTGGTCAAAGTTGCACAGAAAGGAGACCAGTATAACGGAAACTAAAACCATCTTTAGAGTGGCCTTTCTTCTGTTTCTTCTGTACACCGCAGCAGACGGTACGTCTGGTTCTCCCCCAAATGCAACAGACGCCCCGCTAGATTGGGGGCCTGACATGTGAACACTGGAAGAGGCGTAGTGTGCTGAAGCACCCTCCATTCGGTCATATCCACGAGTTCCCATGTCGGTAGCTGCAGCAAAAAATAAAAGCCGACGGTCAGGCTATCATTAGCAACCGCGACACGTACAATTTGGAGCCCGCCTGGTGTCTTTGTGAGCCGCCACTAGAGAGTCAGAACCTGAATCCCTCAAGGCGGAGCAGTCAATAAAAGGACAGCCTACCCGTTTGTTGAGGGATCCTTTGGTAGCCAGAGCCCAAATGGCCAACCCTGATGGGTCTCTGCGCATTGGCATAGGGCTGCTGCTGCTGCTGCTGCAGCAGCAGTTGCTGCTGGAGAGCAGCCTGAGTGTTCGGCAGCTGCGTCATTTCCCCAGTCATCCGTGGTACCACAGCCAAACCTCAAAGGCCCCTGTGTGCTATGGTTGCAATGCACTGCTTCCGAATCCCCAGAATGTCATGGAGTTTTCCACGCGGAAACGGCCGCTCAATTGGTCACAGAGCTCTGCTGCTGTGGAGCTGCTGGTCGCAGCTGCAGCGGAGGGCAAACCTCGAAAATCGTGAGTCTTACCAGGCCAAAAAGGTCTATCAGCGCTTTCACCAAGGAGGAGCCCTTTAGGCTCACTGTGAAAAGCTCGCACAGACCGCTGCCGACGCCCGCACAGGCGAGACTGAGGCGGATGGCGGACCGTCTCTGCCGTGGCGTCTTCCACTTAGCTGCGAATCGGCTGCTGGTGTATCTTGTGAGGCACAGGTAGAAGTTGGGGCGCTTCCCCTCTCTTGCAGCTGCAGCCGAAGCTGCCACCGCGACCCCCTTCAGGTGATATGGCTAAGAAGATCCTGGAGAACGGTAGACTCCACTGCAAGTGTCTATTAGCTGCCTTGGCCTAGTAGAAGGAAATAAAGGGTGTAAATCCCTTTCTACGCTTTGTACGGGGCGGCGAACATACGAAATGAGTGGTGGCGTTGGTCAGTGAGCTGCTGCTGCAGCACATGAGCTGCTGCAGCATATGAGCTGCAGCAGCAGCAAACCGATGCCAAAGCCGTAGACCAAAGGGGAAGCAGTCAAGCCTTTGAAATTTCAAGCAGAAGGCATCAAAACGGGGCAAAGCAGAAAGGGGCATACGGAAGAGGCCTGAAGCCCCCTCGGCGGTCGGCTGCAGCGCCGCTCTACGTAACAGTGAGAGGGCCGGCCCAGTTCGGCACACCTGCAGAGCTCATGCTCCCTCACAAAGTTCTGACTAAAGTCTGCTGCTTCTTTTCAACGGCCATAATAGCCTCTGTACGGAGTATTGCGTTGTTCGGATACGCAGGACACCTACGCCAACAAGGTGCAACGGCTTGCAATGCGACCGCGACCTGCCCGTAATCCTAGGGCAGCCGACCCCTGCTTGCAGACAGACATACAGCTAAATACACTAAACAAATTGCTTGCTTGTGATGGCTGTGCGGAAGCCACCAACTGAATTACTACTGGGCAACAGAACGATCCATAGTCTGCCTCAAAAGCGCGATCCCCCTCGAGCCGGCCGCCGCCTGTGCGGGAACTGTGTCTCCCCCTACACATTGTGCACCGAGCGAGCGAATCGCCGTAAAGTACCTGCACTTCGTGTACAAAAAGGTCGTGAAACGAGCCTGGCGGCAAAGTGCCTCGCTACCATTGCAAAAAATGCTCAGTCCAACACTTACGTTGCAGTTTCCAACGTAAATCATCGAGCCACCACAATACGACACAAAAGGTGGAAATCCTAGAAGCTATCTAAGCTAAAGGTTTTTTCACTCTTCGAAAACGACTGCACCACAGTATTGCCGCAAGATCACAGGTTTCTAGACTAAAGGGCTATCCTGCCCTCTTAACGACCAATGCTTTAAAACTTGAAGATACATTACCATTCCCTTGCAGAATAGCTTTACCTAGCTGCACCAGAAGACTCTATCGAGCACCTGTGTATGCGAAATCAGATTTACCTCACTCGCCTGTTCCTTAGCTCCATATAGCGTTGGCCTCGATATGCCATGCGACAGATTCAACACCTGAGCTACATGCACATCGCCAATTTTGCCTCAACATGAACCTACTTCATCAGTGCCACCGACGTACAAGTGGTTTTTCACGCAGCGTATTTCGTCTTGTAGCGAGGCAAATAGTAACTAAGGTAGCTTGTGCTTTTTTGATCTACGATGGCTAGGTGTGTGGCGTGAGTGTTCAGTAAGTAGATACTTGGCGGAGCATGCTTAGCTATCTCCTATGACGTATATGCTTTCTGTGGTTCCAACAAAAAAACTCATGCGCGTATACGTGTGAAAATTCTCTGATAGTACACCTACCTGCACTTTTTGCAGTGTCCCTGCTAGCGCAGGCCTGGTGAGCTTGGGGCAGATGAAGACGACGTGATCATTTTTTCAAATAATGATTAACACCACCATCATGTAATAATGTGGTTAATTACTCTATTGCGGGGATCCATACCTAAGCCAGTGAAACTTGTTAACCTATCTTTCGCAAAGGCATGCCCTCAAATACTGTATTGGCCGTGAAGCGGTGCACATCACTCGCTAACCAGTCGCCCAAAGGGCTTCCGCATAGACTAGTCGCTTTTCCATTACCGGTAGAAGCAAGCCCAGAGAGCCGAGGGATGAAGTATCATTTTCGCCTAAAAAGGATAACAGAAAAATGTTCCCTCATTTATGTATAAAGAATTCATTACAACGGAACACTACGAATTCTCACCAAGTAGTGGAGCTCCCTGTCCCAACACGCCGTAAAAACCCTCAAATATATCCAGCTTCAGTAGACGCTTATTTGCGGTGAACTATTCACTACGATTGTGGCTTTAAGTGCGGTCTCTTCAATAAGACATGCGTCAGCTTCCCTTTGCGTTATTTGACAACTGCAGAAGAGCAAACCGGCCTGCTTTGAGGATGGTAGGCTGCATCATCATGAAAGATTGTAGGACTTTAAGAGGCTGATATAACAAACAGAACTTCAGATCATGCTTTGTTTAGTCTAGGTTGGGGATCTAACTATTGGAATGTTGGTTGTATTGTACTAGCATTATAATTGTGCCTCCAGCTGCTGGCTTCGCCATTGAAGGCGCGGATCAAGCACACATAGAGGATCAAGTCTCTTGCACATCCATGGTATATCGGGATCCTCAATTTGTTAACGCTAGTGCAAATGCATGGCAGTTTATATTGCAAACTTCACAGGCATTGCATGACCTAGCTGCTGATGGGGAAAGATGCTATTTCAAAGTGTTATGATTGCTTTTAATGTCACCATAGCTAAGCTAGCAAGGAAAATGATATAGGATTCTGGCGGGGCTCGAGAGTAAGCAGATAACAAAGTTATTTATTAGCTAGCTGCTTACTCGTGAAATGGCACTGATGCCAGCTGGGTCAGTGTGGAGGCTATCACCCCGGAACCCCAACTTGGCTTCCGCTCAGCAGAACATGCAGATATGTCCTCGATGGTACTGGTGCTACTTCCAGTTGGTTGTTTGCTTGAAGTGCTGAATCGTTTGGTAGTAGCGAAACTCTCGATACCGGTGATGGGGCCTGACTTCAAGGAGTACAGCATCCTACTTTTACCCAGCCAGTCTACACAGTGGCCCTCTACACTACACCAGGTATGTCTAAGAATCTGCTTAAAGGTGGACTATTTTGTCTGGCTCTTTGAATACTGTATGTATTGTAGAAAATGGTTGGCTTGATTTAATGACCTTCCATGCTGGGTGCCTGTGCACTGGAAGTTGAGTGCGAGTAGTGGAGAATGAAGTTCGGGATTAGAGGGTTAAGCTACGCGAACCCCATCTGCTCCTCTATCTCCATGCTGGAATCGTGAGAAGCGGGGCAAGAGGAAGGAAGGAGTTCTTCTAGGAAGCGCTTAATAAGTTTCTATTAAGTTCGCACAGATATTGGCATTAGCATCCCACGGATACCTCAGATGGAACGTTATGTCGGGTCTTCGGTAGTAGACATTTGAGAGCAAACCCTAGGCAAGCTAAAGAAAAGTAGCGAGCTTTTCAGAAAAGCCTCTCCACCCCCGCAAGCGCCCCTTAGAGGTTCGACATTGGGGGAGCGAGGCAGCAAGGATGCGCGAGTTGTTGCACCCTTCAAACACTCAGATCATTAACAGCTAACTGCACGAAGCGTCTAGTGCACACGCACACAACATTGAGTCCTGCCATATCGAGCCTATAGTACTCCAAAATAAAGACGATATATCAAACCGTCAAACAAAATAGAAAATGCTCTTCTTCTTCTTAACTAAAGATAAGCTACTTCAGAAGATGATTTTGACTCGTGGCTAATGCTCCTAAAATCTGCCTTCGTTTTCGAACCACATAGCCTCGCGTTATGTAGCTGGACTTCATAATCAACACCATGCAGGTCAGCGAAAAAGCACCTGATCTTTCACCTTTCCTAAGGCAGGCAGATGCGCGAAAACAATGCAAGCAAATGTGTGTGTCAACCGCTAAAGTGAAATCAACAAGCAGAAAGGCATACAATAGCCAACATCAAACGAGGGGCACACAGTACAACAGCAGAAGAGTGTTGGCTTGCAGGGATCGGAGCGTTGAAATATCCGAGCACCCTGCTATGAGAACATGAAGACAATAAAATATGTGAAGGAGAACCCACAATGTTGTTTATGTGTTTGGCATTCTGAATTTTGGCAAATGTAGGTGACGCATGGGTGTCAAAACCATGAGACTCAAGCAACGTTGAGAAAACCGTAATTGGTCGCCGGCAAGAGCGGTCACGCTATGGAGAAGTGAAGCACTGAAGCACCACGAGAGGGCGTTGGTGGCAATGCTGGTGATACCTTCAAAATACTACTTTGTCAAGTCGTAGTGCACGAGGCGCCTCAGACGGAGAGCGACTCAAATACTGTATGCTGTCCAAGCTCTGAAAACTTCAACCAAGCTTCATTAAAAGTCGACGGTCGGTCTGAGCAGTCAATTGAGGCTCGTATAAGCAGTCCCCGGGATTTTCCGCGTCCTTACTTAGGAATCAGGGCTCTTTTTCACGCTGGATACTGCTACTCGGTTTCGGTGAAACGATGGAAAAAAAACATTAGGTTGGTGCTCTGAAGAGCTCGTATTTTGTTGAGAGCGACTTGCACCCATCGCTACATCACGTTCATCGGTTGTTAGGAAGGAGTTTCGCGTATACTCGGGCAGTCCAAGTACCGAAGGAGTTGTAGGCAGCCGGTAAGCATGCGTTTGGCGGCATCAGCTTCCGATCGGAGTCATAGGCTGCTCTTTCTTGAATGGATTCTGCTAATGGATAAGAGTCCCGATCAAACCCATTTATGGATTCTCGGAAGTAAATGTACACTCATGGAGCTTCGCAACGTTCTTGTGGGTGCGCAAAGGTAAAGGTCACTCCGCGACGTTCAATTTTGCCCCAGCTGGCTCAATCCCTGCAGCGAAATCACTGAATTACACTAAAAATTGTTCTCGGAAGCCACGAACACCTGCGTGCCTTTCCTTGCCACTGCTTTATCCGTAATAGCTGAAAGGCATGTTGGGTGTGCTGTAGGCACTACTGAAAGTCTGTTGAAGACAGGCGTTTTCCATGTCGACAACCATCCACCCATCCTTCATAGACTCATGGGAACTTTGATTAAATTTTCATTTCACGTCAGCTGGGTCACTTACAACTCCGACAAGTATACAGGTGTATTCAAGCGTATGAATGCAAGTATGGAACGTTATCTTGTACCTGTTATCAAGGTGAAGGGGGACTTGTCAGAAAGCGCCTGTAAAGTATAATGTTTAGCACACTGGCGCCCCGTGCAATCTGTCAAGTACCTCTCCAAGATGAGGCAACATGAACGACTTTATCCTAGCAACCTTGTTCAGGAGCTGAAGTTGAAGCACATATGCCATCTTCCGTCGTTTGTCGGGACCAAAAATAGGTTGGGGTTGTGCCCGAAAGTGCTGGTCGGGTTCTGCACCTTGCATTTTCCAGCCAACTTATCCGCCTACCACTCAATCTTCTTTGTGTTATGAGATCTTCTGATATATATAAAAGCAGCTTGCAGCTGATCTGTAGATCAGCTGAGTACGGTGCGCCAGTAGACCAGCAGGTGGCCAGCCTGCTTGCGGGTCGTCATTATTTAGTACATGCGCGAGCACCTTACTATGTGCCCCTTCCTGCTGTTGCTTGGCTTAAATCTCGCTCGAATTTCCTGATACAAAGCCAGAAACAGAGCCGCTAAGAAGGTATGCATGCTCAGAACCGTCTTCCCTTGCAGCGTTACTGAGCTGCCCGCGTGAAGCTATGCCTCACTTGTTTGAGGATCGGAATATCCACCGCTCAGAACAGATTAAATGATCGTTGTTGAGGAGCTAACAAGCTTCCTATGCTTAGCGCTCCCTGGCGCAATTACCCACATAGCACGCAGCTGTAGCTGCAAGCGCATCCCATGAGGTTACTCATGGCTTACCTAGGACTACGTTATGGTGCACGGGACCGATCAGCATAACAGACTATGCTGATAAGACCGGATTCTGATGATTTCCAATAGCATTAACCTTCCGTACTTTTGCCAATTCTTGCGTTCCGCCGCCTTTCAGCTAACCTGAGTATCGGGGACTGTGCGGGCGAGTGAAGAGAACAGGCATATTGCATTTGTGCGCCGTCTCCTCGCATACCAGATACATCCACCTCACATCCAGTGTCAAGCGCTAGCGATTCTCGACCATTAACGTAAGCTTGTTACAGCGCGCAATTGACCCGTTGTACACCACGACTGCGGCTCTTTCTCTCAAGCCCCCTTCACCGCACCGCAGCTTGCTTGATGTCTCTTTTTGTTTTCTCGATGTGCCTCCTGTGCTCGCCAAGCAGCCAATAATACTGCTGGTCCAGTACCGGTGTTCAAGTTCTTTGGCCTTTTGTACGCTCTTGCAATTTGGGGTTATGTGGCCTGATTTTTCATAATAGAAGCAGGGGATGTGTTGGAGGCCTGTCTGGAGTTGATTTTCAGCAAGAGGGGTTCGCTCTGACTTTCGTTTCTCGTTCTCCCTAGACGTCACGCTAGGGCCCGCTGACACAACCCCAACATCCTTAGTTTCTAAATCATGATTCGACTCTTTGCTTTTGGCCAGAGTGACGAATGTTATGCTTGTTTGTTCCTAAAATAAGAGGGCACCCTCTGTGGGAGCGTGATCGGTCGGTTTCAAGGGCTGAGTCGCCGCTCACCCCGGGGCCATCAGATATGACTCTTTAGAAAGACCTAAGCTGAGCCACTGATAAAGCAGCTGTTCGCCTACGTTGTGGCTCTTGCAGACAAAATTTTCATATTTTATGGCATACAGATCTGTTGATTGATTTCACTGCTTAAGCTTTCTCAATTTTTCGGAAAGTTGCCATTGAGCAGATGTTGGTATCAACCGATAGGTCTGGGCTTGTATGAAGGCCAAAGCTGTAGTAGTTCCTGAAGGAAGGTGACTTCCTCTGCATTAAAAGAGCCCCCATTGATGCGCTTCTGCACCCAATAAACATGTACCAAAGACTACTCGTTGCCTCCGGTAGCGTGCGTCTCTCTCCAATAGAGATACCATCATGAGCTCTCGTTTCTCTTCGTTTGCGGGGTACAAAGCAAAGTACATCTTTAACTGGACGGTAAAATATTCAAAAATTTGACCAACGTGACAGTCCTCAGACTTTTCTGGTCAGCATGATCCCATTGCCCCATCCACTGGGATTGTATTGGCTGAAAATTCGTGCTTTTCTACCAGCTGGAGAGCTGCTTAGCTTGCCCCCAGCCTCTGCTGCCCCAACAGGCGTTGTATTACCGTCAAGCTCTACCTTCATAAAATGTATTACTCAGACTATTGCCAAAAAAATGGTATTGTATTACCAAAAAAATTGTTGGATTCCTGACAGCTGTGTTAGGGAACTTGAGTTTTCAGTGCATCCAAAGCCAGCGAAAGAACAGGGAGATAGCTGCACCGAATTATATGGCACACCCGAATGGAAAGCTTGATTCAAGGACTTTGACAGGAGACACTTAACTTCGGAGTCAGTAGGAGCTAAATGGAAGGCTGTTGAGTGCTTCTCAAAATTACTTTTTCCAACTCTGCAAGCACCCCAAAGAGAAACGGCACTCTTAGCTGTACCTACAAGCACTCCAAAGCATTCACAGGTAGATCCACGAAGCGTCTAGCGCACGCGCGCACAACACTGCATCTTCTTGCATGAAGCTAACCGCACACTACACTAAGCAGTGCATACAAACAACCAAACCAATTAATTATTCCTTTGCTAATACTTAATTAGTTGTCGGTAGTGCGGTGGAAAATGCGTCGTTGTTGCTTATCGCGCTCCCTTAGAAGGAGCGGTCCACCTTTGCCACGACCCTGAAGGTGGGGGAAGGCAAGGGGGGACGCTATTTTGAAGGTGCCGTTAGTAAGTTTCACTCAGGTTCCGTGTTCTGAATGGGCCCAAGTATCTGCCTCCAGAAACTCTCTATGTAACGTTCCCAGAAAGACTATCGGGAAGTTTTATGCTTTCTCCCCATGAGTTCCTTCCTCTCTTTGCCTCTTCTTCACATGCACCGGCCAGAGGCGAGGAGAGAGTGTGGGCTGGAGTGCGAAGTGTGGCTGCACTCCCAGGTTCCTCCAGAGCATTTGCACACCGATGTACAGAGTAACGGAGAGCACCGAATTGCAGCAAGTGCTCTCACAGTTTGTTTGCTGCCCCTGCTTCTGAATAAATGCAGTGTACGAAAGGCCAGATCACACAAGCAGGATTACGCGCTATGGAGTAATCCAGTAAATCAGCACGAAGTAATTGCATATTTGCAGGTTGGTTCACTATGAAACTTGCCAGCGAGGAATGCCGAATATTGTGTTCGCGTCCTTCCTCACTTCTAGACATTTGCTTTCTGTTTCGTCTAAAGAATTACCCGAGCAAGATTCGTTCAAAATAGAACCTCTCCCTGTCCTGCTCTTCAATGACTCGGAAGTCTCGATAGAGATGAGCCAACTGTGGGACTGCAGCAACAGCAGCTGCGCGCGCGCAGCCTCAGCGCGCCTTCAGGACAGCTTTCTTGCCCTGTGATGTTAGGATCTAGGCACAAATATGGTAGATTCCGCTGCATAAATCTTAGTTTTGCTTAAAGGAGAGGCCAATCGCGCCTTCGCAAGGGCAGGTTCCCCCTGCAGCCTTGGACCCCCCACACGGGGCACACGAAATTGCTGCATCTTCTTGTGATTTGGAACATCTCTTGGCCATTTTTTCTCCCGTTCCAATTTGTCTCCCAGTGTACATTGTGGCTCTCAATCCTTCATCAGGTCCTCTTTCGTGCATCGCTGCGCAGCGGCTTCTTCGGATTTCGCTGCAGCGCCTCAGCGTCCCACGTACTTGCCAGTAGGCTTTTCTCGTTGCGGTGTATGAGTTGAAGCGGCAGGATGTCAGGAGAGACGTTCCTCCTGTTTGAGTCTGCCCCAGGGCTGCTGCTGTTACGTGTGAAGCAGTGGGATGCAGTCGCTCAGGACACAGAGGCGGTGCAGGAGGCTTGCACAGACGCTCAGCGTTTCAAGCAGCTCATCTCTTCAGAGGCCTTTTATCCCTTTGCCGACGCAGCAGAAGCGCTGGAGACCCTCATGGGAGTGGCCAGTGGCATAGTTCCCCCGTCCATGCAGAAGTTTTTGGAGTTACACATGCCCGAGGCAGCCCGCAGCGGCGGAGCCTCGAGGAAGAAAAAGCATGTTTCGGGAGAGCATGCCGATTGCGCCTTAGGAGTCTGCGACGCTGCTTTGGGGAAGGCTTTGAGCGAGTTGGGCTACAAAGTCATTTACAGCCCCTCCATGCTTGAGCTGCACCGTGGCGTCCGCATGCATCTGCGTGCCTTGGCAAAGCCACTAAGGACTCTTCCTTTGGCAAAGTTTCAGGTGGGGTTGGGGCATAGCTACAGCAGGGAGCTCATGCAGGTGGATCCTAGGAAGCAAGACAAGCCCATCATGCAGTCGGTTGCGCTGATTGACTCATTGGACAAAACCATAAACAGCTTTTCGATGAAGCTTAAGGAGTGGTATGGGTGGCACTTCCCGGAACTTATTAAAATCGTCACCGACACGGAGGCTTATTGCAAGGCCGTCCTCATTATCAAGCAGAAAGAAGAGTTCGATGAGCAGGTATCACGACAGCTCCAGGCGGCTGGCAGAACGCGAGCTGTTGCTGCTGCTGCTTTCTGCACCGATGAACGCTGTTGGGAGTGGAGTGGTGCTGCGGCAGAGAGGCCTTTAGTCTTTTACCATCGTGGGCCTAACAGCACTGGGGCACGTTTTACGTCTAGCGTCAGGCAAGTGCAGCGCTGGTTTTTTGTAGCGCAACAACTGTGTGTGAGTGCGTTTTTGCTCGTTCGCACGCACTTCGCCTTCCGAGCACATCTGGCAAGCCTGCGCTGCGTTGCTGCGCGTGTGCAGGAAAATGGGCAGAAATTGCTGGAGGCTGTAGGCAACAGTGAAGAGGTTGCAGCCGAGGTGCTTACTTCCATCAAGCATTCTATGGGCCAGGAGATTTCGGAAGAGGACTTCGCCAACATTGAGCGATTCGCACAGCAGGTACGCCGATTCCGTCGGCTCAGCTGCTCGCGGCTTTTGTTGTACTTCTCGTGCATGCGTTTCAAGAGACACGCGCAAAGCCGGTAGAGGTTGGGGGCAGTGTCGGGTGCGGTGTTGAGACAGCAGCCTCTCAAGAAAGCAGAGGGCAGGTTTGCTTTGTGTGCCTGCACGAATCGGATTGAGTTCTGTGCTTGCGGCTGCTTTTTTTTCTCAGCTGCTGCGGCTGTGCGAGCAGCGCAAGGCGCTCCAGGAGTACCTGAGCGGAAAGATGGACGTCGTTTCCCCCAACCTGAAGGCTGTGGTGGGAGAGGTTCTCGGAGCCAGACTCATTTCGCATGCAGGCGCGCTCGTCTCGCTTGCAAAGTATCCTGCATCCACAATCCAAATTTTGGGGGCTGAGAAGGTGCGCGATCTCAGCGGCCGCTCTTGCGTGCGACGCTGCGACGCCGCTGTCGCTTCCCTTTAGGGTGTTTTGTTCTGCAGTAGCAGTACGGCCGTTGGCGCGTGGGCAATGCCTCTAGGCGTCTTCTCCTTCGACGGATCCTCCTGCGGATAGCAGAGTGTCGCTAGGCAGACAGCATGCATGTTGCTTCTCCGAGAAGCAGGAAAAGGCAGCAGCCAGCAGCAACCAACGCTGGTGCCTTTCCCTGCTTCTCAGAGCGATGCCTTTTCGTACTTCTCAGAGCGCTAGTTGAGTGTCGGACTTCGTGGCACGTTGTTCGTGTGCGGTGTGCAGGCACTCTTCCGCGCATTGAAGGCTCGCAGTGGGCGGACTCCTAAATACGGCTTGCTTTTCCACTCCTCCTTTATCGGAAGGGTGCAGCAGCAGAAGCACCGAGGTAGAATGAGCAGGTGCGACTCCTTGAAATGAGGCTGTGTACAGGCAGCTTTTTTCGCCTTGTCTGGCGGTGCAGTGCGAGTGGAATTTCTTTTCTTGGTGCAAAGGCGCTTTTTTAGTACTACGCTTTTAGATGCAGGCATGCCTCCTCGCTCTGCCTTGCAGCTAGGAGAGAAGGATTCACTTCCCTTCCCCCCTTAAAATTTGTGTCGGTGCTTGGAGGGGTGGGGTTTTGCGCGGCATGTGACCGTTTCGAAGATGGAAAACTCGCATTCCGTTGTTTCGTTTTATCGCGTCGTTCCCAACATTCTATGTCATTCTCTGTCTCTCTTTCTCTCTGTGTGCATTGTTACTCGCTGCTTCCGTTCTCTCTGCTTCTCCTAGCGCGCATTTCCTCCCTCGATGCTTCCATACTCGCGACGGTCCCCTTTCCACTCAAGTTTTCGCGCATGCCTGCCCTCACTTGCAGGTACTTGGCCTCGAAGTGCGCGCTGGCTGCACGCATTGACGCGTTCAGCGAGGAGGCTGAACGGCCCAGTGGAAACGTGCAGCGGAGCCACATTTTCGGAGATAAGCTGAGGGATCAGCTAGAGGAGAGGCTCAGGTAAGGCAAGAGTTGCTGGATGTCGCGCGGCGGGGTCCCCTTGGGGGTGTGTGTCCTTGCAGCTCCTCTTGTTTGAGGGAAGGTTTCTTATGGCCTCTGCGCTGCCCCTTATTCACGCATTCGTCTGCTACCGCTGTTGCGACTCAGGTACTTGGCCGACGGTATTGTGCCCCGCAAGAATCTGGACGTGATGCGGGAAGCCGCTGCGGAGGTGGAACTACAACGCGCTGCGGAGGCGAAGGCATTGAGGAAGGCTAAGAAGAAGGCCAAGAAGGCGGCAGCAGCAGAACCAGAAGCAGAAGCAGAAGAGATCGAGGCGGAGGAGCTCCGGAACAAGAAGAAGAAGCGAGCGAACGCAGAAGCGGAAGAGCAGACCGAGCAGGCACCAGTTCAGGTCAGGAAAAAGAAGCAGAAGAAACGATTAGAGGTGGAAGCTGCAGCATAGGAGAGCTCGCAAGAAGACTTAAGCAGCAGCAGTGCGGGCTACGACTTCAGAGAGGCAAGAACAGAGTGAGAAATGTGACAGCAGTCTCGACCAGTCCGTTAAACGTTTAGGGACTTTGGGGGTATTGTTTAACGCCACTCGCGAAGCCGAGAGGGAGAAAGAAGGGCTGCCTGCCTTCATTGCAGTGCATTAAGCACCTATTACGTGGCCCCCATTGTTTTTGTTCGGGGCGGCCTCTTTTCATAAGACAGATGATATGCGCAACGGCGCAGTTTCTCAGTTTTCGTCCACAGGAAGCATGCGTCTGGCAGAAACAGTCATAAAATTTTGCGATTAGGGCGATGCAGAATGAACACACTCAGCGCGGAAGCTCGGGTAGAGCAGGTTCGGGCAGGGGCCATGTCTTGCGCTACAACACATAATGTGCATCGTATTCTGTTCTGTCTAGGTTCACAGGCCTCAGCTGTAGCAGCTGAGGATACCAGAGGGGTGGTGGGGGGAGGGGGCACTCCTATCCTTAACGGCACCGGGCAGCTGACAAACAGTAGATAGAGCCTGCTGGCTTGTGTCTCGAATATTTCACAACCCACGTGCCTTTACAGGTATATCACTATTTAGCTGAGCACGGGGAGCCACGAACCGGCCCTATGGACGCACGCGCGTAGGCGCTTGCCTGTGCTATCCCACGTACAAAAATGTGCAAACGGCGATACCAACTGCGTCGCTATATTGCACCCAGCCGCTAAAGGCCACTAAAACTTGACTTGCAGCAGACTCCGCTAACCAACAACCCTGTTTGCCACTCCCCTCCCCCGCTGTTGCCCCCACGTGCCCCGGTGCCTGCACGCTTCCTCCCTGCACATATGCAAATCACCGCACGTTTACTTTGCCTTAACCATCAACTACCACCCACCCACCCTGGCTCTGACTAAAGATGCCCTGTAAAGCCCCTTAAGGACCCCGCGGAAAGGCCAGCGTAGTATACTCTCCTCTTGCATTTTTGGTGGGAGGCGGCTCGGCATACAAACGCGCACTCGCGCGACACTGCCGCACTCCAACCTCCCAAGGAGGCCCTGGAGCCGTCGCCAGAGAGGCTGACCCCGAGATGGGTTGGCCTGGAGGCTGTGCTGCCGTTTGTTGTTAGCTGCGTGCTTACAGGCAGGCTTGCGCATGTGCACTCAAAACTGCCCGCATGCAGTGAGGCTGCTTTGCGTTTGTGTCGCCCGACCACTCCAACACAGCTGCTTCCTTGCTGGTGTAACAGCAACCAGGACAGATACCCCGGTGCCAACTAGCGAGGCATGCGCGTGCTACCTACACACTTCAAGCAGGGACTGCAGCTGCCAAGACAGGCCCACACTGCCCCGTGGCATGCAGCTGCAGCATGCGCCGCCTCAGTGCGTCGCCACCGACTTCCCCGAGGCACCCGCACGTCAGCACCAAACCAGCAGCCTGCCGCAATTACTGGAAGCGGCCCTTACACCCTCCATGCCATCGGCAAGCCACATGCAACCAACAGGTTTGCAGCAGCAGCGGCCAACAACAAGGGGTCGGTCTCTATGCAAGGAGCAGAAGCGACGGACTGAGGTAGATTCGGCCGAAGGCGAACAAGGTTGCGTTCGCTTGTTGCGGCCTCCGTCTTGCGTCCCTCTTGAGCATGCAGCTACGCAGCTGTGCAGCAAAGAACAACTGCTTAAACGACTGCCTTGCCCTTCTGGCTAGCGAGCAAACCATGCAGCCTCTACTACCTTGCCAACTCAACATTCAGATGGCTGGCTAGCTGGCCACGTTTGCAGCAAAGGGAGGAATACGTCGTAATCACCATGTTGCACTCCGTATGCACACTTCCCCAAAGCCAAGGGAGAGGGAGCGGCGGTCGTCTCTCCCCCATCGTCCTCGCGTCCCTCCCGCTGGAAAATATCACTTCAAGCTTGTTACTCGCCTTTATTTGTTGATTCCCTTCTTCTTTTCCACGGGCTTTAAGATCTGCGACAGCGGAGGCCAGAAACGAGCGCAACGGCAGCGCACTCAACATACCCATACGAACACCCGCCACCCCGCGCATGGACGCACTCTAATAGCAGTTCCAAGTAACATTCCACGGGAGATTGTCCCCTTATTACCAAAGCATATTGAACGATTAACACGCACCCACCCAAGCACGCACGACTGCATGGTGAAAACACCTGCATTCCTACAAGCACGCCAGTGATGGGAAGAAGAAAAACTTCGGCTCACCTGAAATGAACACATGAGGGTCTCGTCCACGGACATCATGGCACCGGCGTTATCGAATTCGCCACAATAGTTGGGGGCGCTGAAGAGAGTCACCAGCTGCCTCTTGGCAAAGAACTCATAGCCGTCCTCCACCACCTACAAACACGCGCAAAACACCGACACCCCAATAAGCCTATTGGACTTCGCACCGGAGTTCCACGATGCGGCAAATTAAAGAGAGTCTAATAAAGACTGCAGGACTGAAGAGACACCTATCGAAAGAAGACTGCGAAAGCTCAGTAAAGGCGCTCGGTGAATACTACACTTTAATTCGACAGGTACGCACACACATATATATATAGACATACATATATGTCCACATACGTGTACACGCACATATGTACACACACACATGTTTACACATATATATATATATATATATATTATGCATGCGCTCATGCCAGGGTTGCACAACCAACCTGGTGGGCGCGGCAAATGAGATCTAAGTCGTGTTTGCGGAGGAAGTTGTGGACGACATCTTGTCCAAAGGTGAAGGAAACGCCTCGGTCGTTTTCCCCCCACCCCGCTATTTCCTTTTCAGGATCAGACCACAACAAGTCGCACAGAAGGCCTGTGCACCCGCACACCGAGAAAGACACGTGCAAAGCAGAGAACGAGATCGACAAGCAACATCGGAAAAAGCCGCATTAACGCATGAACCAAGCACACAGAAAGACAAACATCATCTTTAACGCTTTTTGCACGCAAGGCCGGACTACCGCACACAACAAGGCTCTAAAAGAAGAAGCCGCAAAGACAACCGGCTGGCGCAAAACTCCCGCCTCCCTCCTGTCCATGAGTAGTCCCTTTGCTTGCGTTTAGCTCTACGGCCCTCATGAAGAAAGCCAATGCCAAAGGACACTACCCCACACGGAAGGTACTGCGACTGCCAGGGAGAAAACGGAGGGGGAATAGCATTTAAAAACTGAAATGGGAGAAGAAAGGGTCCTTCAACGCCAATCAAAAGGGCGAAAACGCCTTTCTGTTCATGCGGTGCACAGCTACGAGCTATTGTATGCTGGAAATTGACCATGGAGGTGACCCCTCGAGATATCTTGAAAAGAACCAAGGAGAAGTGTGGGGATAAGGGCAGGAATACACTCAAAGAAACCAACTCAAAATACAACAGAGAAAGCTCAAAGCAGAGAAGTTGATAATTCGCTCACCGGTATCAGGGACGTCAGTGGGGCGAACGATTCGCCTGACCTGATCCATAGAGTTCAGTTCAGGAGACAGCCCCCCATGCATGCAGAGGATCTTCTCATCAATAATGGCAGCCACCGGGAGGCAGTTGAAACAATCTGTAAAGGTCTTCCACAGCTTGATGTTGTACCGGCGCTTGCCTGCGCGCCACGCACAAACAGCGGAGAAATTGCAGATCCACACAGCGAAAAGTTCAAATGCAGGATACAAACAACGGAGAATCTGCACACCAATAGACCGAGGAGGTCAACAAAACTCCAAAAGCCATGCGCATGTATGTGCAACACAAGATGAGGCAGCTTTTACTGTGGCCACTTCGCTGCGTCTACAGGTGAAAAGCGCATCCCCAGATGGCTCCACAGGCACATAAAGGATCCTCCCCCACACTGTAAGCAGCCCATCTGCTTTTAACCATACCCTTTGTGCTCTTTTGCCCCCCCATTCCCTCTTTCTCTCATTTTTTCCCTCTCTCTGTCGCTCTCCCTCTCCATTCGCCGCCCCCTCTCCAAATACCCACACACCAACACCAGCTCCGTACAAATCAGTCAACAGAACCCTCAACACGCCTCCCCAGCTACCACATCCCCCCTCCCCCCTAGCCGGTCCTATAGCAGCGCACGCACATGCAAGCCACCCCCCTTCCTCCCGCCAGCTCTACACGCCACAATAGCCGTCTGGGGGACAGCTGGTAACCAAAGCATGCATATGCCAAAAGAGCAGAAAGAATAAGACGATTTTTTTCTTGGGAAGTAGTTTCTCCCTTCTCGCACTCTAAAGTACGCGTGCATATTCGCCCGCCTGCCTGCCTTACATTCATCGTAAAATCCGTAAATGCGGTTAATGGACGCGCATTCATGATTGCCTCGAAGCAGAAAGAAGTTTTCTGGATACTTGATTTTGTAAGCGAGAAGCAGACAAATCGTTTCCAGGCTCTGCTTGCCACGGTCCACATAATCCCCTAGGAAGAGGTAATTGGCCTCCGGTGGAAATCCGCCATACTCGAAGAGGCGCAGGAGGTCATAGTACTGCCCATGGATATCCCCACAAATCTTTATGGGGGCTTCCAGTTCCAGCAGAATCGGCTGGGCTATAAATATTTCTCGACTCTTCTGACACAGCCCCCTAATCTCAGCTTCAGTGAGTTGCACCGGCTTGCCTGGTCGGCTTCCCCGCACCTCTAGCAGCTTGCTGATGACTGCATCCACGTCCACATCCGTTGTTGCCGCCATTGCCGCGAACGGAGGAGAGGCAAAGACACAGAGATGAATAGAACACACAGGAGCCGCAGAGCATGCGCCCCCGACAGGGAAACAAAACAGCGGCCGCGCAGGAGTCAGAATCACGCACAAGCTCACCCCTACGAACTGACCCCAAAGCCGCTGAGGGAGAGAAAGCACAACTGCGGGGAAACGACTTCAGCCAAACAAGCCGATATAGTCCCCGCAGTATCGAAAAGAAGATACAGAAGCACTAGGGCCCTATCCTGCTGACCATACCCCCATGCACGCACGCAGATATGGTAATGCCGACCTCTAGAATGCGCAGCAGCGTCACTGACTGTATACCCCTACACCCTGTCCACAAGCCCTTGACCGTTCTATCGCGGCCTTTCCTGTGTATAGAGACGACGAGCACACAGCCGCTGTATTGTGCATATATATATATATATATATATATATATATATATATATATATATATATATATATATATATATAGGGATGTGGCGCAGCAAGGACTGCTATAGGGTGACTTCAGCCCGCACTTCTGAGCAACTCTGAGCAAGCCACACCAGCTTCTGAACTTGCTCAGAGCAGATCGACGTGCTACACGGCTGCATGCGTCTTCTGCAGCAGCGCCTTCCTGCAGTAATTGTCTGCTCGCTGCGAAGGCCAGGACGTGCGAACACAGTCTAGCCGACACCTCTTGCGGCCACTCGATCTTTTCTTCAGTTCACTTGGATACTGCTGCTGGAAATATGATTAACCACTCAATTACTGCCGCTGTTGCAATAAGAGAATGAACGGTGTGAGTCGTGTGCTGTTGATTCGCAGGAGCACGCCGGCCTCGATACGCGGTAGCATGGTGAAGCTAAAAGGCCGATATAGCGGAAATTACGGCTCTATGCCACATACGGAGCTACTGCTGGTGTTGCTGCTGCTTAGAGGACCCGCAAGAAGCCGCTACTGCCAGTGCGGCGGCAAGGGCAAGGAGGCTGCTGCTATGCTGGACAGTATACCCGCGCTGCTGGGGAGGTACAAGCAGACAAAGCCGTTCCAAGGTAAAGCCGCAGGCAGTCAATGCTGCGCTGCACGCAACCGGAGACTCCCGTGCTGCTGCTGCTGCTGCGCGTGCCGATTGCCACCCAGGTGTGGCTGCTGCTGCGGCTACTGCTGCCAAGCCTGCCCGCAGCGCCTTGCCCTGTCTGCTGCTCACTACACAGCAGGATGTGAAAGGAAAAGTACGTAGAGGAGACAAAGGACCCCCCGAACCAGCAGCAGACTGCAGCTCTACGCCCCGCCTTGGGCCCCTAGCCTGCGGCTGCTGCTGCAAGCAGCAGCAAGCACCCTCGCCTGGCTGCTGCTACGACTACTGCGCGCACATTCGCCACACACCTCATACTACTGCATTCATCATGTGTATACATCCCCCTTTCTTCTAAATTTCCAGTGTAGGAAACCCTCATAAAACGGCATTTCCTGGTGCTGCCGTAGCTGTGCAGCCCAACTGTAGCGCAGCTACAGTTCTGAGGCAGCGAGGGGCAACCAGCGATGGCTTGTTAATTGCCGCAGCTCTAGCATTCCCTAGCTTTAAAATACACCCCAAGCACATTGTAAGACCTGCATACAACTACTTTTTGCATGAGTTGACATATGAGCAATTAAACCGCTTGCAGGAGTCCTGTAGTGGTGCCTCAATGCCATCCCAGCCCTGCGAATGGCGTCCACACCGCAGGCATGCCGATCACAGCGCTTTATTCTAAAAGACTCTCATTGTACTGAGTGGCAGCTCACTTCTTCCGTGCCAGGCTGAGGCAGTAGCTTCTGAGTTTGTTCTTGAGTCGAGAAATTGCCTTCATAGTCCGAAGCAGTGTGTGTAGCTGGCCGAGCAACACCTGGAAGGCGTAATTGCGCTACTTATTCTGGATTTTAATTTCGCAAGGCAGCTACTGTAGGTCTTTGCCATAAAAATATTCGAATTGGTGCAAAGCAGGGGTATTGTCATATTTTGTAAACGTTGTATGTGTGCGCGGCGAGTTTTGCTGTTGCGGGCTAGCCTTCTGCAAGGGTAACTCTCTGTCGAAGGCCTTCGTTGGGGGAGACTCAGCTCGAGACTCAATACAAATCTGATCGATAGTAATTCTTTACCAAAAAGGACTCGATCTTTTTTTGTCCGCAACGCTTAAAGCCCCCTACATGGGGGAAGAGGGACAGTACAACGCGAGCTGCGGCACCCTACAAGGATTGCGAACACTTGCAAGTCGCTGCACATGATATCTAGCGTACTTGAAGATAAAGATGGGTCTTTTTGTATCAAGCTAGCAGTACTTCGAAAGAACATACACGAACAGTCAAACTACTCAGCCAATCCCCTGCTAGTTCTAGGTACTGACAGGCGGCGCAGTAGAATAGGTTTAACTGTAGATTGACCCACTCCATCTTTCCTCGAATGCAGAGCTAAGCTCCACATGCTCCTCCCTTGTTTTTCGAGACCAGAGCCATGCAGGCCAGCGGGAACATTCCCCATCTATCATCATTCCCAAGTCAGGCAAAAGCGCCAAAACAGTGCAAAGCAGGAATCACAATGTGCGTGTAAACCGCTAAAGTGAAATAAACAAGGGGGAAGATACACAATAGCCAACAAGGAACGAAGGGCCAAGCTAGTGCGACAGCGGGAAAGCGCTGGCTTGCAGTCATTGGAGCGCTGAAATGGCCGAGAGCATCCTGCTACGAGAACACGAAAATACCTCAAGTGTGTGAAGGGGATCAAATTACACACTACTTCAGCAGTGCCTCCGCGTCTCGCAGAGCAATGGCTAAATACAATTACAGCCGAGGCATGCAGCAGACTCGATTTTAAAGGCCTCAAGAGGAACAAGGAAGAATGCAGGGATTACATAGCTGAGGGTGCCAGAGCGTGAATGAAAGTACAGGACATCTTGACAGTAGTGTCTAAGAACTTCTCAAGCAATACCGTATGTAAAGATAAATATTTCAGGCGGGGCATGCGCCGGAGAAGGACACTTACCATGCAACGTGAGGAAAGGCGTCAATGGCGACTAGCGCTGTTAACAAATAGAGCCGCAGAGTCTCCCGCACCCAAAAAGTCAGCAACTGCTCCTTGGTTAGCCACGGAGGTTGGCGTCCCCCACTTCATTTCACTACGAATTCCAGTCTGGCATGTCCTCAACGCTCATTCACCCTAGAACTCACCACCGCTAAGGCTTCCTGTGGATCCTACTTCCCCACACGGGTCGCGTGTCTGCGCTGCAGGATCCACAAAAAACTCAGGTAACTTTGAAGTTTAGAGAGCCAATATTGATAGTTCTGCGGCGCCGGCACCTGTTATGTCAATCGATAGACTGAGGAAGCGCATGAATTCGCGAGAGAAAAGCAAACGGCCCCGCCGTGTAGACCAGCAATGAAGGAGAGTAATGGGCATAAGACTCTACTGGCGTCAAATAAACCCATTCAGCACATGGCAGAGAAGTAAGAAACTCAGGCCAAGAAATTACGCGTTTGCTTGCATAGAGCCGCGCATACTCTACAGGAGTGCAGCTGGTGTGGTCGGTCTGTCCATTTGCCTTAAGCCTGTTGGTAGTGGCCATAGTACGACTACTAAGTAGGTGGGTCATTGAGGCGCGCCGGAACGCACTAACAGACTTCCAATTCGCAAACTTGTACTTCTGGGGCGTGTGTAATACCTCCAGGCATGAGCTGAGAGTAGTCGAGCACTTTTATAAGCCGGGAGAGAGCTGCACCGAGGACTGAAAGCAGCATATTTGCAAGGTATGTCGAGAACGGTAGTCATGTATTGGCCCTTGATGTCAGGCAGTTGAACAATCAAGTCCATAATTAGATGAGTTAAATTGTTTGGAGAGCCCAGAGATTTTGCGAAAACACCATCTTCGGAGAATTTCGTGGCTTCAGCTGCTGACAAACTGTGCATGATCCTGCACTCTCCTATGCCGCGGGACGCTAGACCACAAGCAGGAAAATGAGAGCTCTTTGATTGCATTATGAATCCCATCATGGCCCAAAAAACGTTATCATGGACTTTGTACAACAGCTTTGCGGAATGAAGTCGGTATGTACAGGCAACGGAGAATCTGCTTTGTTATGAACCACGGCAGGTCGTGCTCGAAATAGTAATGGTTCACTTGTTGTTTGACATTCTGGATTTTGGCAAAAGTTGCTGATGCATGGGTGTCGTGAACCATGAGATCCATGCAGTGTTGAGAGAAACGGTAATTGGTCACAGGCAAGAGCGTTCACGCTACAGAGGAGTGAAGCGCTGAAGCACCGCTAGAGGGCGTTGGCGACCATGCTGGTGATGCCTGTAGGAACACTTCACTGTCAAGTCGTACTGCCTGAGGCGCGTGAGACGGAGAACAATTCAAATGTCGTTAAAGCTCTGAAAATTTCTTCTTTAGCTGCACTAAAAAAATGATGTTTGGTCTGAGCAGCAAATTGACGCTCATATAAACAGTGCGGGCATTTCCTGCGCCCCACCACAGGAATTAGAGTTCTTTTTTCGCGCGGGATACCGCTGCTCGGTTTCGGTGAAACCATAGAAAAGAAAAACACTAGGTTGGTGCACTGAAGAAATCGTATTTCGTTGGGAGCGGCTTGCACCCATCGTTACATCACGTGCGTCGGTTGTTTGGAAGGAATGCCACTTCTTATCGGGCAGTGCAAGTACCGCAGGAGTTGTATGCAGCCGATAAGAGTGCGTTTGGCGGCATCAGCTTCCTCGATCGAAGTCGTAGGCTGCTCTTTCTTGAAAAGAGACTGTTAATGGATAAGAGTTCCGATCAGACCCAGCAGCGGATTTTTGGAAGGAAGATGAAAGTTCATAGAAGTGTGCAACGTTCTTGCGGGTGCGCAAAGGTAAAGGTCACTGCGTGACATTCAATTTTGCCCGAGCTGGCTCAATCCCTGCAGTGAAATCACTGAATCAAGCAGGGAATTTTTCGCAGGAAACACGAACATTTGTGTGCCCTGTTGTAGGACTGCTTGACCCGTAACAGCGGAAGGACAGGCCTACGTGATGTGGGTACCTTTGAATGCTTCGGTAGTTTAGTGAGACATGCTTTCCTGATATTCATATCTTCAATAACTCTTCCATAAACATTTAAAGGGCTGACTGATCATGCGCCTCTGCCAGCTGTTGAGCCACCAGATTTTTTTTGGCTTGCCAGCTGGATTTTGCTGCCCCAACAGGCGTTGCTCCACAATTTACTTTCATCACCAAAAGGTGTTTTGCACACTATTGTCAACAAGAGTCAAGCTTTTGGATCTTCGAACAATTTGGTTGCAACTGAACGGCTACTATAGACTAGCCTACATGGATTCCACTGCATAAAAATGCGTGAGGGAACTACTACCATAACTTAAATTGTCCCGTGAGACAGGTGATACGCTCAGCTGCAGCTGTGTAAAAGTCATAATACAACTAGCACTATACCCCGTCGTTAAAGAGCAGCTAGCCTTTTAAAGCGATTTTAATCGACTGGACCCCTGATTGAGTCTTCTGTCCAATTCCACTAGTGCAGCCAACCCGCATGGCCCCATTAGGATGGTAACTACATGTCGGACTTACATGCAAGGCTTTTGGATAATCTTAAGGCTCTCTTCTGTTCGTCTTGGGCACATTTACGTAGTCATTTTTCTGATATAAACCTGCGTGGGCAGGGTTATGCTTTAAAACGCAGTGCACAACCGCTGAGCGCGCTTTGCCCCACCCTCTCGGCGATCTGAGCGTCCACCTCTAGTTACGGACACCATATAGCGCACATTAAATGTTGAGTCGCTTTTTGTATCGAGCGAGTGCCAGTCTAAAACACCCAAGCTAAAGCAGCAGCTAAGCCAAATAGTCAATTCGTTGTTAATTCTTGACTATTATAGCTAGTGTATTGGTAAGTGCCTTGTGGTGTACAGCGTGAGACGAGAAGGAAAGAGATCTAGAGTGCGGTGTGATGCATGCTCTTAGCTCTCCAAGCATTTACACCCATCTAGTTGGACATACCGACTTGGGGAGAGGCATCCAATACTATAAGTATCAACGTTGACCTGACGGGAATCTGTTGAAAAATCATATACGAGCAGCCACATCACACTGTAAGTTCTTCACAATGAATACGCCAAATACAAATTCTTCTGCAGAAATGCTTCAGTGTTGCTCGAGCCGCCACTATTCTAGAGTTTAGCTCCTTTTACGCGTACTCTCGTTCAGGCTCCTCGGTCCGAGCGATGTACGGTAAACAGAACGGAAAGTGAATATGCCACGCTCCTGATAGCTACTTTCTCTCATTGCCCCTACATGGTGTTGGAGATTTAGAAGTATACTATGGTGGCGCTGGAAAGAGCGACATGCATGATAACATTATGCGTCTCGATGCAGGCACTCCTTCACTCACCATGAGACAATTCACGTGAGTCACACAGTTTATGCGAGCGTTTTTTCATATAAAGGCATTGGCAGCTCCTAACGGTTGAACTGTATTGCTAATTTTCAAAGCTTGAAGACCTGAGCCTGTCGAAATTGACGCACATGCACGATCCAGTGAGCTAGCAGAGTAAGATCGGCACGCAGTGGCGAATTCCGTGGCCTTAAACATGCAGAAGATCACGGTTTTTTCGTCAGTAGAAAGTTTAAGTAATAATACATGAGGCTATTTACACTGCGGAAGTGTGACGGCCTTAACGGAAGAGTCGAAAATTATATTGTTTTTGGAGTTGTACCTACAAGTTTCCTGATTAACAGTATAGCTATTTTTATCATTTTCTAGGAAAGGTTGGGGATGTTCCGATTGATAAAGAATATTATCGGAGCTTTATTTGTTCAATAGCCACGGTTAGACAAGCTTGTGGGATTTACTAATCACATAGTGGCCTTTCGAACCCCAACTATACCCACAACAGGCGCCACAGCTCGTCAAGGTACCTACTCTGTCATTCTAGTACTTCATTCCACACGATTTCCGGACCCAACGGCAATCTTTCACCGAAAGTGCGCTTAACGATGAGTTTTAGGGCTGTTTTAAACCTCCTCACCCCGATGAAGTAGCATGGGTCCCGAATACACTACAAGTGGGCTTATAATGATCCAACGCCCCCAAAATACCTACTCAGCAAAAGCTTCCTAGAAACCTTTTGTTTTTTAGTAATCAATGCAAGTACTTTCCAATGGCACTACAGGAATAAAATATCTTTTCCACACTTTCACGTTCACTGGGACGGATGCAGCACGCGTGCACGTCAGATCTCATCACCCAAAGCAAGGATTTTAGTTACTAGAAACGAGAGTAATCTTCAGACGAAAAGCTAAATCAATATGAAATCAGAATTAAAGAACGATTCGGCCATAGAAGGTAACCTCTGCATGCACTGTTGTGTGCAGGCCAACTTGTGGTTTAGGTATGATAGCTTTGCCCTGTGGATGCCAGTGTCGCTTCAGGCACACATAGATAGCTGGGAAACAAGTATCTAGTTTTTAATCACTCTTCAAACCTGCAATTCAGTACGGCTGACTATCTGCGTAAAGATTAACTATGGGGAATTTCATGCAGCATATCAAAGTCAGGAATAATTCCCTTCACAATCAGTGTAGTCATGCAAAATCCATTTTAGCTAAAACAAAGGCGATCATGCGTCTGAAGCAAAATGCATGGGCTGAGAGCCCTGGTAGACTATGGCTGTGCAGGCCCCTAGTTTGTGTGGTCTTCGTGTTCAGAGAGCGCATTCAACTGTGAAAAACGCAGTTGCAGGCGCGATAGTAGAGTTAGCCCACTACAGCAGGGGCGGCTGTTCACGATGCTGGTAAGCCTGGGCGGAAAATCAAAAAGCCTTTACGATTCTTCTCGTCTCTTGTTTTCATTAATTGCCAAATGCCAACAGAATTTTTGTAACGCTCCATCTAAGTTATGCTTAAGGGGGCACGGAAAGTCCAGACCCAGTGTCAACTTGAAGCAAAAGTTCTTGAGCTTTCCTCCAAACTGGCCTCCTTTTCCCTGATTAGGCTATATAGAGCTCCGGTACGAGGGCAGGGGGACATCTACGGTGTGCGTGCGTGCGCGAAGCGTTCACAACTAGTTGCCTAGAGTATCTAGCGTTTCCACGCACACATCTGCGGCTTATTGTATTGAGAAAATGCTACCCTACAACAAATGACACATCGAAACAGCCCAACTGAACAGTCAGTTTTTTGCTAGTTCTTAATTAATATCACTGACGCAGTGCGTAATGCGTTGAGTCTGGCTTGGAGCGTCACGTTCGGGATCGGCACGCGGCAGTAGCATGTCCACGCTCCAAGTAAAAAGCCTAATCTAGATTTGCCAGGTCAGAAACCAGTCACTCAGTGGGAGCGCAAGGCAGCTATTGCGCAATCAACTCTGTTCTTCACTTGACCTCTTTTTGGCGACCCCTCACATTGTCACCCATGAAAGAAAGCAGACCACAGTCGAGAGCATGGCCACACAGCTACCTCCTTTTCTACTAAGCCCTTCCCATCTTTAATTTTTCTTCGACTTGGGGGCTCTGCTACTCGCCTTTTGTTCGGAGGCAGCGCCCCTAGTGGAGATGGCTGGGAGACAGCTGTCCTCCGCCATTGCATCAACGCAAAATTGGCGGGGCATCTGCGAAGACGCGAAATTGCGCCCAGCAGCCTATATACCCGACTTGACAGGTTCAGGATCAGGGTTGTAGTGCCTGGATGATATTTTCTGTACTAAAACAGGTAGCTTGGAGGACCTTCACGCAGTGTACAACTTTCTGTGATCTATTGTCTGGTCGTACTTTGCTGAGTTTTCTGCCTATGTGTGCTTCACTCCGTAAACTGATGTAACAGTGCAACGGCTGCACTCTAAATTCCCTTTTCTCTCAGCCTCAGTAGTGTGGCGCAGGGGTCGAATATGGAATTCAGGGAGCTGGAGCCACGAAAGCGACACGTTTTCCTGCCGAGGTCTGCAGATTGTGGTTATAAACAGGGGGGAACACCCATTTCATGGGCACCTTGGATACATTGTAGCCCTTCTCTTACCTTTTAAACCATTCATGTCATGTATTTCTTTGTCGAGGTGCTGCAAGCAGCGAGACGGACTCTGCCCTCCGGCGTGTGGTGCAGCACGAGGGGGCCATGATCTGCTTCTTCAGACACGGAATTGTATTTCATGTGCAGAGAAGACAGCCAATAGTAAAAGTAACGCAATTTAATGGCTGTTCACCCAGTAATTTGAGAGCTTCATTGACTAATGATGAGGCATCAGCTACCTGTGCTGCTCACGCCACCTCCCGTGCAGGATCTACGGAGATATCACCATGCACCACAAAAAATGGGATTTAGGCTCTCCATACACCAAATCCTTTTAGTTTTCACGTGAAAAATAAATTCATCCAAAGTAGAGTGGCGACCAAGACTGTGTCTATGACCGCATTTCCCAGGCGTATCTGCACCTTCGTGCTGCCCTCCACACAGTGTGTCTCTCCCGCAGTGCAGTTGGCGTCGTCGCTACACCAATTGAGAAAGGGATCAATGTGACCCATGCTGCACTCTCTTGTTTAGTGCTGCTCTAGTGTACCAGAAGTAAAGATTCCGCAGTCTAGAGCACTGCAGCAACTGCAGGCGCAGCGGCAACAGGGTCCCTGCACTCAGCAGCAGCCGCTCCTGCATGTACATCGTCATATGCCCGTCTCGGCGTGCACTTGTCTCTCTAGCTGATCAGTTGCACTGAGCGGGAGCACTTCCCTTCTCTGGTTTTCTTTTTTATGCTTGGCTTTGTGTGCCAAACGGCGGGACTCCTCCGTGCTTCTTTCCTTTCTTCCTCCATTAGGGTGCAAATCTTCCCAGGCGACTGTCTCCTCCGTCCGCTGCGCGGGAGGGTGTGCAGGTGCCTTTTTCTGCCAATGCGGTGCCGACGCTGCTACTGCGTAAACGGCATCAAAGTGGAACCAGACTCTTGTATTGTCGAGTGCTAAGTTTCAACTGCAGAAATAGGGGGGCTTTCGAGGAGCAGCACCACTTGCCCGCCTACAACGTGCCCCTTCGTCGCCCAGTGGGTCGTGCGCAAGCATCACCCGCAGTGTATGTATGCTTACTTGCGGTGTATCCAGAGACTCTGGTCGCCATTTACACAGTGCAGTCCCGTTCTTTGGCTGCTAAATTGTCGTAGCTCTAAGCTGTCACTATTTTTATGCTTTTCGTGGATATCGATCGCCGGAGCCATTCGTCGAGTCCTCCCCGGAGGGGATTTATGCTGAACAGCAGACGGCATGCAGCAAGCGAGGCAAGCGACACAAGGCTCCCTCCCCATCAGCATAAAAGGGCTTGCCTCCGCATAAATGCGCAGCTGGCCAAAGGCTTTCGCGCGCTGGACGTTTCTCTGTCCCCGAGGGGACACTACTGGGAAGTAGAGGGCTCCGAAAAGGCTCGAAGGGATGTGCAAAGGTAGCTCGTACATCTGGGTAGCAGACCTTGCAGGAACGATCCGAGGCGAAGACGAGGGTAGATCCTTCGCTTTGTTCTCCCGCCTCTTCAAGCAGGAGGGAAGTAGCTCTCCGCAGAGGGAACCGACGCACTGGCCCCAAACGGTCAATTTCTGTGGGATTTCGCGCCTTTGACAGGAGAAGGCCAGCCAGATACACCGCAGCGGCGTCAGCAGCCTCGGCTTTTTTCAGGATTCTGCTTGCTGTGCATGCACAGGCGTCACACCCCTCTTGCTGTGCTTCACCGTTTGTCCACACAGACACTGCTCCAAGAGCATGGAGCAGGGGATCTAGAGACGCCGCGGCGGGCAGAGCCGCCTTCTCTACTCGGAAAGTGTGCCTCACAACGCACGAGCAACAGCTTCAGCAGCACCGGAAGAGTGCTCGATCGCAGCTCAAGCCTGCGGCTGGGAGGAGGCGCAGCGCATCCTCTCGGCTCGCTCCTCGCGTGGAGCAACAGCCCATCCGAAGGACCCCCAACGATCCAGAATAGACGACTTTCTCGCCATGAAGGGCGACAGCAGGGAACGCCTGGCTCCTCCTTCAGCTGGGGAGCAATTATTGCCTGTGCAGGTGGTGGCAGGAAGGACTGCTGCACAGCAGCTCCCGCAAGCGACGTTGGAGCCCGCTAGGTGCGCCGATATGAGAAACTGCTCCAGGAGTCCAGACAGCAAAGATCCTTCGTACCCGCCTTCTGTAGCGCAACAGCTAAAGGCGTTGCTGCTGCCACCCCTATTTGGAGGACCCCGTTGCTGCAGCAGCTCTTCGTCTTCTGACTCGCCAGCAGTCTCGCCAGCGCTTGACGGAGGCTTTGTTCCTGCAGATCCGCAAGGCAGCCCGACGCTTCTGACGTCTAGCGTATCCTCTTTGCGGATTTCGCAGCAGCAGCAGCAGCCGTTCCTGCCGCCTCCAGCTGCGGGGGCAGAAGAAAAGCAGCAGCACGCGCAGGAAGGCCGTTCTGCAGCAGCAGCTGCTGCTGCTGCTGCAGTTGTTGCTGCCCAGTCCCTTGCCGGGAGGTTTCCCTCCGGGGGAACCGACACGCTTCCCGGTGCTCCACTCGAGAACTCTTTCCACGGATGCCAGCGCGCAGACAACGCTTCAGTCTTAGCAGCAACACGCAGAGCGGAGGGCGAGGACCCCCTTCCTGAGGCTGCAGTGCCTCTGAGTGGCTTGTCTCTTGAGCGGCTCATTCTCCCGATCCCATCGAATTTCGGCTCGCTTCTCGTCAGTCCTTCGCATGCTCACAAACCTCCAGGGGACCCCTCGACGAGAAGCAGTCCGGCTTTCGAGGAGGAGCAACACCCCCTGATGCAGCAGCAGCGGATCGGGGGACTGGAAGAAGAGGCTTCCGAAGCTCCTTGGCAGTTCGCCTCGCTGACGGCTTCCATAGACTCTGCAGCAGCCACTACTGCCAACGCGGCAGGCGCAGTTGATTCCTCAGAAGAGGCCCTCGAATACGAAGAGGAGCTGCAAGAAGCGCCTCACTGCGGGCAGCAAATGCAAGAGAAATTGTTGCAACATGGGGTTGTCTGCGGCAGCGTCAACAACAAGGGCCTCGTCAAGAAGGCGACTGCAGCTGCAGCACCGCGGAGTCTTCCGCGTGGACGAGGCAAAGCTGCAGGCGTTCCTAAGCACCCAGGGGGCCCCTCCAGGCATAGAGGAGGCCCCTTCTGCAGCCTGTGCTGCTCAGGGGACAAATTTATCTTCCTGTACGCTGCCGCAGCAGCAGACCGTGCCGTGTCGACGGGCGTCACTATTGTGACAGAGGACGCCGAAGCGCAAGACGCAGCAGCAGCGGAAGCCGCTGCTAAAGTGGCTGCAGGCGGCTTGCTCCCCAAGGATGCTCCTAGTCCCTTCATGTTGCTCGTTGCCGATCTCTTCCAGGAGGCGCAAACGCCAGACGCGTGTGCCTCCGAGCGCACTGCAGTCACAGAAGCAGAAGCTCGTCAGGAGGAGGAGCGCAACAACGAGGGCAACACGCTGCCTCAGACACCACAAGAACTTAGAGGCTCCCCTCAAAAGCCGCAGCAAGCGCTGCTGGAGAGCCAAGCGAGAGAGATACCGAAGGAGCAGGAGCAGCAAGACGAAAAAATGCAGCAGGAAGAGCAGCAGGAAGAGCAGCAGGAAGAGCAGCAGGAAGAGCAGGAGCAGCAACTTGATGAGAAAAAGCAGGAGCAGCAGCTGGAGCAGGAAGAGCAGCAGGAGGAGGAGCAGCAGAAGCGGCCTCAGCCTGACGAGGAGGAGGAGCAGCAGCAGCTACCAAGTGCAATCAAACAATGGACTTGTGAGAGTAGGGTAGGGGTTCCTGAAGGAGGTGTTGCGCCGTCTGATTCTTTGCAGCTGCTTGCTTGCGGCTTTCGCGCGCTGTCGCATTCTGGCACGAAAATGCCGGCAGCTGTTTGTCTCGCTGCACTGAGGCACCTTTGTACGCAAGTGTTTTTGGGCGCCACAACAATGGAAGGAGTCGCAGGCCTAAGGGACCTCATTGGAAGTCTCGCCTCCGATGACTCCCCCGTCAGGCAGAAGAAGGAGCAGCAGCTGGGGAGGAGCCAGACTGACAGGAGCTCTGCCCCTGCCCCTGCCTCTTCCTCTGCGCGGAAGGAAGCGTCGCTCGCGGGAGCACCTCAAGCAGCAGATGAAGAGGCGGAGTTTTTGCTGCGCGAGACTCCCTTGGAGTCCAATTCTTTGTATTTGCTGGCGGAGAAGGCCCCCAAGGTGTGCGGCGTCTCTCTAGACACGCAGAGGCTTTCGTTTCTGTCCTACTTTCAATGCCAACGGGCTGAGAGGAGAGTTCGCAGAGGCCTCTCCCCCTCAGGAAGAGGAAGGGGGCGCTGCAGCAAGCGCTTCTCGTTTTCGTCTCCCGCTGGATTCTGCAGAGCCTTTTGGCGCGCCGTTCTCTGGCGACGCGCACACGAGCTGCAGCGCTGTCTCGACATTCGAGTTGCAACTACGCACGCCGCGGCGAATGCAGCTGCCGCCTCTGCTTCGGCGGAAGGCGTCGTCGGAGCTTTCGCAGTGCCGCACGGACTGCGAAAGCTCCAGCAAACCGTTCGCGAGGCGTCGAGCAAGCCGGTCCCCCACGGCAGGGAACAGGAGGCCCCTACGGTGAGACGGGATTATGAGGAGAGGGAAGCCACTGCAAGCGCCTTCTTGCTCCAGCAGCAACGCCAGTCGGAGCAACTGCGCCAGCAGCAGCAAGAGGCCACACCAGCCGAGTCTGACATGCGAGGCTGCGCCAACACCGCTGCCAGCACGAGAAGTTTTGCGACGAATGCCGCCCCCCCCAAAGGAGCGCCTCCTAAGAAGTACGCGACCGCAGAGACGGCAGGAATGCTCTCAACGCTTGCCGTGGCTATCGCCAGCAGCTGGGGAGGCAAGTCAGGGCAGCAAAAGCCAAGGGAGCCCGAAGGAAGTGGAAAGACACACACAACAGGTGCAGTTCCGCGAGGCGGAGATCCTAGTCTCCACTCCGTCCTGCACGAAAAGTACTCCCCACGGCGTCTATCCTCCAGTCCCAGGCGGAGCTGCCCCGCAATGCCTGCAAGCGCCGAAGTGGCAGCAGCAAATGCACGCTCTGCCACGGCCGTTTCCAGCATCGAAAGCTTGCTGCTTCACACTCCTGCCGCTCTCTTGCCGTCGTCCATGTCTGCCTCAACACGGCCCTCCTCTGCCTCCAAGTTTCCTCGCTCTCCCGATCTGCATGGCAACGGCTCGCGGAGTATTGAGAGCTGCGCATTTTTCAGAGGAGAATGCGTGCAGCCTCCTGCTGCAGGCGGTGCGGCGGATGTCGCCCACCGTGTCTTGCCTCCCTTGCCCGTTGTTGCGGCTGCCGGAGATGCAAAGTGTGGAGGGCCTACACAGAGCGCTGGCTCTGCGCTCCCCAGCTCCACGGAGAGCATCTTGGAAGCCGTCCTGCGTCTCCCCAAGGTGCACGGCGTTTGCTTCGACAAGCAAAACTGCTCGTTCATGGCTCAGCTTCAGCACAAGGGCCGCAGACAGTGCAGACATTTCAAGGTGAAGAAGCACGGCAGCGTTCAGAAGGCATACAGCGAGGCCATCGCAAGCAGAAGGCAAATGGAAAGGGATGTGCATTCTGCCTGCAAAGGGGCGCCCGTCGACGTCCACGCTGGAGCCGTCGGGCGACATTTGCAGCTCAACGAAGCAACTGGCAAGGAGGCCTCCCCGCTCGACGCGCACGACGCACTGCAGGGAAAGAGGAGAGGCGGGCAGAAACAGCGGACGAGGAGCGAACCTTATGCACTGGAGCACAATGGGGAGCTTGGGGGGATGCACAGAGGAGGACGAGGCACTCAGCGGGATATATCGGGACCTCAGAGCCACACAGCGACTGTTGCAGCGGCGACTGCAGCGGCTGTCGTTGCTGCGGCTGCAGCCGAAAGAGGGCGCGCTGCGGCTGCGCTTGCAGCAGCTGCAGCGACGAATGGAAAGAGCGCCTTCGGAAGCTCTCACTCCGCAGCGAAGAGGCTGCACAGCGACGGGAGGGTGCCTCCTCCTCTTCCTCCTCCTGCTGCGGCTGCTGCTCTTACTGCTACTGCTGCCGCTGAGGCGCTTGCAGGAGTCGGAGACGGCGAGCAGCTGCCGCATCTTCAGCGGATGCAACAGCTAGGAGCTTTGCTGCTGCGAGGGCCTCTTGGCAGAGCTCTGGGGGGGGTGTCAGAGTTGTCTCAACGCCTCTCGATGGCTCCTGCAAACCCTCTCTCCAGCAGCAGCAACAGCTGTGCTCCAGTCTCAGCGAGCGAGAGCGAGGCCAAGGAGGACTCCCATGCGCGGCTTCAAAGAAGGGCGGAAGCGGCGCTGCTGTCGCTTCATTCTTCTTCTGCAGAAGCAGGCGAGGGCCGCTACGAGGATTTGATCGCGGCAGCTGCTGCTGCTGGTGCTGCTTGTGGAGGGTCTTCATCGCGCTCGCCGCTTTCAGAGGCAGCAAGAGGAAATCGATTTCTGACGGGCGCTAAGGCTGCGTCTTGCGTCTCACTGGAGAGCCGCGAGCACATGGATGCCCTCCTGCACGCCGTGTCTGCTGCTGACACAGCTGCCAACGCGAAGGGGAGTGCACTAGGCTCCTCAGGAAAGGGAGTGACGGCTCCTGCAGCGCTCCCGTTGAGGGCTGCAAGCCATGCGGCAGAAGGCCTCCATCCGCCGTCTCGCGTGCAGCTCGACCAGGGGAGGCGGGCTGAAATCAAAGAAGGGATCCTGGAAGCAAAGAGGCGTCGCGTGGCTGCTGCTGACTCTGCTCAACAGGACTGCAGCAGCTCCCTTGGGGAGTCGCAGCTGGATGGCTTAGCTCCAGAGCAGCATCCTGCACTGCAGCGGCAGTGTGTGCCTCCCGCTGCTGCTGCAGCTGGCCCAGCCTCGCTGCGATGCGCGTTAGACGCGCAACAGCATGGACGCATGCAGCAGCCGTTGCAGCAACAGCAGCAGACGGGCGTGCCATCCCTCCTGGAGCTCGCCTCTCTACTAGCCAGCGGATCTGAGCAGCAGAAACAGCTGCTTCTCCTATTGGCAGAGACCGTCGCAGCAGCGACCAGGAGCCTAAGGCCCAGCGGCAGCGCCAACGGCGGCTCCGCGCAGAAAGAGTCTCGTGCACTATCTGACGGAGCGTCTTTCGCAAGGCTAGAGAAGCCGACTGCTGGTGAGCTGAGCAGCCGACCTGAGCAGCCACTTGCTGCTCCGATAGGCGTGCCTTCAATGCCCACTCCAAAGGGGGCAGTGGCAGCGGCAGAAGACGCGGTGGCTAGCCAGCTAGCCGCGGCCAGGGGTCCCTCGCTCGTACGATCCACGGCAGCTGCCTCCCCCCAGCCGAAGGCGCAAGCAGATCCTCCCCTATGGGGCCCCTTGCTGCAGCTTCTGCAGCAACAAGTGTCGAGCGAAGACACCCAGCATCTGCACCAGAGAAACAACCCCTTACCAGCGGCGAATCCCCACTCCTGGCGAGCCGCTTCAGTCAGCATGGACTACCGAGGGAACTTACCAGCAGCAGCACTCGCAACCGACACAGGGCGTGCTGCTTTGAGTGCTGCTGCTGCCGATTCAGTGGGATTACCTGTGTCTAAGAGTGGCAAAACAGAACAGTCTCCAGAAGAAGAATGAAAGAGGGAGGGGATAGTCGTGACCCGCAAGAGAAAAGCACGCCTGTGGGAAGAAGATCTTCAGCGCCTCATTTTTTGACGAGGCGCGTGCTACGCGCTCATTCCGCTGAGGTCTCTCTTTAATGTCAAATTTACATTTTTCGCCCTTTTGCTGCGGTACAGCTCGAGGATTCCAGAGGCCCCTTAATGGGCCCCCTCGTGCAGCATGTTGTTTTCATTGGGGGCTTGTCGGCTCCTATTAGTGTTTATATATCTATACAGGGAAGTTTGCAGCCGCCACTGACGGCGCAAAATTATATAGCACCATCACCACCACGCTTGGCTCTACCAAGACGCTTTCGAAAGTAGGAATTAGAGCTTCTCCAAGACGCCTGAATGGGAAAGTGCGAACCCCCAAAAGGGCGCGGAGGACCGTGTGGAGGCACCCGAGGGATGCCTTTAGAATTGACTGTTCTACTTGTATTTTTTCATCGTGGGAATGCCTGAGGGTGGAACCAACCTCATCTTTGGAGTTTTCTGACTGCCGCTGCTCCCGCGATAGAGGAGCTGCGTAGCAGCATTTGCAGTAAACTAATGATCCGCAAGGGGCCGCTGGACCTACAGGACCAGGGTGCTGCTCTTGTGGTGGCACCAAGGTGTGCACGCCGTGCCACAACCCCCATATTCATGAAGCTAGCTACCTGCCGCGGCAGCCTTGTCAGCAAGACACGCTGACTCACTGTACCGGCAGCAGCAGTAGAGAAGGCGCGCTGGACGGCTCACTAGAAGGGGCCCGATCCGAGTGCAGCCATACCGGCAGTTTCAAGGCATTGACGCAACTCGTCGCTGTGGCATTCAGCAGCGAACCGTGCGGCAGCAGCGCAACGTTGAGCTGCGTGATGGTGCTGTGAGGCACCCGCAGCAGGAGATGCAAAGTCTGCACTCCGAGCGCATGCAGCTCCTAAATTGCAGCAGCACTAGCCGCCGAGTCTTCTTTATTTTTATTTTATGGACGGCCTAGAACCCTCTACGGGGTACCATGTTTTGCCGGCCGCAACACATATTCGAGTCTTTGAGAGATTATTGCGGGAGTGTGTGTAGGATGTATTTCGCAGGCAGCCAGACACGCGCAGAGATCGGCGCTTGCCTGCTAAAGTCTGCCTATAAAGTGTTTTAATTTGTCCGAGGGGGGATTTGAAAGAAACTCGAGCTCGTGCAATTCCACATGCGGTGCAGGGTCATAGCAAGCGCCGTGCACCGAGCATCAAAAGGCTTTTCTATAAACAGGAAAAAACGTCGATTTGCATAGGTTAGACAAACTTATGGTCAGGTCGTTGACGGTGGCACAATTGATGCGCACATCAAATACCTGCGGAGCCTTATACAGATGAGCGCACCACCAGCCTGCTGTCCTAAGGGTTAAATAGCATACACATTTGGCAATTTCCTTTCTCAAGGCGTTCCTGCAGACACAGTAGTAGTCGAAGGCTTGCTTGCTGGGGGCTGTGAGACATGGCATGGCATGTGAGTGTCCGACGATGAGTGCGCCAGCCAATCACGTCTCTTAAATGCACAGAGCTTCTTCTATGGGTGGTTCGAACATCTCAGAGTGTACCGCGCAGCAGTTTGCGGCAGTAGCAGGCCTGTCGAAAATCCACCTCTGCGTGCCGCCTCTCCTGCAACATATGCTCCTGGGGTATTTTGTACTAGGTGGGAAAGCTGGATTGTAAGGGAGAATCTGCACGTCCCAATACTAGGAAGGAGCTGGCTAGCCGTCTGATACAGCCAGCGGAGTATGGCTTCCACACTAGCACCCTCTAACGCGTGGCTCGCCAAGGCCAGTGGCGTGTAAAAAACGTAAAGCAGGAGGTGGCAGCTGCCAGGACCGCATGGGAAGTCGATCCGCTGTCGCTGGCGTTGCTGCTTTTCCTCGTGCACCAACACCCTCTACGGAAGATGGGAGCAGGACTGTGCACATAAGGAAGCCTCAAGGGTCAACAAAAATTTGAGAAGCGCGCGGTTCTGCTGCTGCGGCAACTGCCAGCACTGGTGCCCCCCTGCGCTTCGATTACGCTGGGAAGAGCATCAACTCGGCAGCCGCAGCAGCAACTGCAGCTGCCACTGCAACTGAGGAATGCCCTTTATGTCCTCCAGGCTTGCGCTTCCTTTTTTGAGAAGCCTCAGTGCAGATGTCTCCCTCAGAATCCGAAAGGCTGCTGCTGCTGCTGCTGCTCAGAGCCTCTTCCTCCTCCTGCAACAGCAGCCAGTGAGAACTGCCGCGTGCTTCTGGAGGCGTTGAAGCGCCTTTCGCCTCTGTGCGAGCTGGGGGAGAATCCGCACCAAAGAAGCTCTTCAGACGAAGCCACCACAGCGACGACGTCTGACTCCCTGCTGTTGCTGTGAATGTTCGCGTAGGGGCCGTCCAGGCCGTCTGCACGCTTGGCAAGTCTGCAGCTACAGCAGCAGCTGCTGCAGCTTGGAGGAGCCGCTGCTGCTGCAGCAGGTAGAGCTGACGCGCTCGGCCTTTCTCTATGGGAAACAGCGGCTGCAGCACCGACATCGAGGCTTGCAGCGAGCAGCCACTACTGTCACAGTTCGTAGGCCTTGTATCGCTACGCTTTCTAGCCTTAACCCCCCCCGCAGCAGCAGCAAACGCGACAGATCGCACTTCCTCGTGAACCTGCGGTCCTAGGAAGAAGCAAACGGCCCCTGCCTCCATACTCAATGTGTCTCTCACGACAAGTCTACTGCCAGAAGCGCTGCTACTGCTGCTGCTGCTGCTGCGCTTTGCCTCCAGCGTAGCCTGGGTCCTCCTAATAAACTGAAGGAACGCGCTGCGGTCGGCTGCTGCAGCAAAGAAGAGCCTCAAGGGGGCCCTCACGCCGTCGCGAAAGAACTGCACAAGACGCAAACAAGCGCATGCAACGGCACTCGCTCTATATTCAGGTGTTTTCTGCACACCTCGAAACGGCGAGCAGCGGCTGTGCATCAGCAACAGCAGTCGTAAGCATGCAGCAGCTGCGCAGGAAAGCTGCACAACCAAGAAGGAGCCACGTAGCAGGAGGGCCAGCAGCAAGAATACAGCCAAGGCAAGGCATACAAAAGTGAGTTGCTGCATCCTAGACACCCCGGGGAAGAGCCGCCGCAGCTCCTCCTCGTTCTCCAGTGTATCATCCTGGCAGCAGCCGCGATGCCCCTCTTGCTGGCAGTGCCATCTGCTCCCACGGCTGCCTCCGTTGCGCTTGTGGGGGGGGGGTGCAACGGCTCGTCTGGGTGCTCGAATGCAGCAAAACTCGGTGAGGGGGAGGCGTGTCTCTGCGACGGCGCTGCCGCTGCTGTCTTGCACTCGCAGATAGAGACTGCTCCCCCGAATTTCGCAGATTTCGCGCTTCAAGAGGCAGTAAGGTCCCTGCTGAGACAGCAGCTCGCAACCAGAGGGCCTCTTCGGAGACAGCTGTTGCTGCTCTAAATCCACCAGTGACCATGGGTGTTCGAAAAACGTCGTCTTGGGTGATGCTGCAAGCACAGGAGTTTCTGCTGCCGCTGCCTCTGGCACACACATGCCGCCGCTCTGTGCCTGTTGCTGCTGCATCTGTTGCTGCTGCTGCATCTGCTGCTGCTGCATCTGTTGCTGCATCTGCTGCTGCTGCTGCTGCATCTGTTGCTGCTGCTGCATCTGCTGCTGCACCTGTTGCTGCTGCTGCTGCTGTGCTGCTAGAAGCACCGTGCCACAGCCTGGAGGGAGTACCCCACACCGCCACACAAGACTCTTGAAGCTCGCGTTGTCGTCCTGCTGCTGCGGCTCGGGGTGGAGATGCTGGCGTCTTGGTCGAGTCTGCAGTTGCCGTAAGGCCGTTTGCTGCAGCCTCTGACAAACAGCAGCAAGCAGCAGCAGCTGCTGCTGCGGCGAGATATCCACGCGGAGCGCTGCGAAGCCAGCAGCAAGTCTGCAAGCCGTCGAGACAACCCTTCCCACTGCAGCAGCGGCGGCGTCGCTTGGTGCAGCAGCAGCAGCAGAGGCAGAAGCAGCACCAATGTTGGCGAGACAGTCGACGAGCTGCAGCAGTCGGTCCTGGCGGGAAGCAGCGGGGGCTATGAGAAACTGCTGCAGCAGATGCAGCAGCAGCAGGTGATGCCCAAGGGTCCTTGCTGCGGCTGCTGCTGCGCTTTGCTGCTGTCGCTCAGGTGCTGCTTCATGGGATTCAACAAAGGGAGCAAACGCCTTAAAGAAAAGCCCACTGTCTCGCTGCAGCTGCGACAAGAGGCTGCACACGAACGTCTCGCGGCGATGCCTGGGGTTGCACACACAGCAGCAGCAACAGAAGCAGCAACACCCCCATCACGAAGCGCTGATATCCCCTGCACGAGAATGCGAGCAGCAGCAGCAACAGAAGCAGTGGCAGCAACAGAAGCGGCAGCAACAGCAGCACGAGCAGCACCACAAGCAGCATCACAAGCAGCAGCGACATCTGAGACGCTGCACGCGCATGATGAACAGCATCAGCGAGAATATCGCCACCCCCCAGTACCTCCGATTTGGCTTTGTCTTCCAAATGCAACGCATGTAGCAGTGAAACGCCTTTCGCATGATTCCAGCGAGTGCAGCTGCTGCTGCTGCAGGCAGCAGGCGCAGATGCACCTGCAGCAGCAGACCGCCTTCTGGAGCGACCAACAGTCTCAAGGCTTCTTTCAGATCGACATCCAGAATACTTGATCTGCGACAGAAAAGCCACAGCAGCAAGCCCTTCGGCGTGACAAAAGACGTAATATACCGCCATTAGAAGCGACGCTGCATGCTGGAAATCGGCAGCAGCAGCAGCTCCTACGCACTGCTTATTGAGAGTCTCCTCGAAAGGTCTTGCAGCTGCAGCACTTATTTTTCTTTGCAACCGTCTCAGGAAGCTAGCGCAGACAACAGCCTCCCCCGCACAGCCAACGCTAAGCCCCTCGCGAAGTGCTGCTGCCTGTTGCTGCAGAAAGCGCTGCTCCTTTCGCACGAGGTGTCTTTCTGCTGCTGCTGCTGCCGCGCCTGGGGAGGCTGCGTTTGCAGCAGCGGCTGCGTGCAAGCCTCCGGAGCGAGCAGACAGACCGCTGTGCTCCGCGAAATGCTTTTCCCCCCACACCAGAGAAGAGCAGTCAGCAGACAGAGGCGCCACGTCTGCCGGAGACACTGCAGATGCTGCTCCTACTTTAGAGCAAGGTGAGCTGCCGCTGTGATTGCTGTTGTTGCTGGTGCTGCTGGTGTTGCTGCTGCTGGTGCTGCTGCTGCACCCCAGCTGCCCATCCGTCGTCGGTGTTGCCTTCGGAGTGTACAGACGCCCCGGCACGCGAACGCTCAGCTGCTGCAGACTCGAAAGGCGTCCACGCACTGAGGATAGCAATTCATGCCACCGAGTACTTTGCTGCTGCTGCTGCTGCTGCTGTTGTTGTTGCGGCTGCTGTTTCTCGGCAGCAGCTGGAGCCTGCTCTCGCTGCAGCTGCCCTGCGCCAGCTTCTCTGGGTTGGAGCTGCCCAAGCTTTGGACTGCATGCGTTTCGGATCGGGAGTTCTTGGTCGCATGCAGCAAGGGCACGCAGTGCATGATGGCTGCTGCTGCTGCAGCGGCTGCTGCAGCTGCTGCTCTTGGGCAGCAGCTGCGGTAGCACCGACTGCGTTGCTCCAGCCCGCTTCAAGGCGTTTTCGATTTGCATGCACAGCAGCAGTAACAACGTAGCGTCGTTGGCTCCAGCGCAGAGCACGTCCAAAGCAGAAGCCTCCAAGAAAACTCGCGAATCAATGCTCTGATCCTGCACCCACTGCGGGAAGTGCAGGAGTTCGTCGAGCTGTCTGCGCCAGGGGAATGAGCCCTTTGGCAGAGGCTTCAATTTGTAGAGAGCGCCAAGGAAGCAGAATGTGCTGCGTGTCGCTGCTGCAGTCACAGCAGCCGCAGCAGCTGCTGCTGCAGTTTGCATTGGACTGCCGCGGGAGGGGGCCCCCCTGGGGGGCTCCCCCAGCAGCGCGTCTTGCTGCCTCTCTGCAGCCGCAGCGGAGGCAGCTGCGGCTGCCACGGCTGTTGCTGCATGAAGCGCCATGATGCTGTCGAGTGCCTCGCTGCTGCTGCTGCTGCCTCCGCTTCTGTTGCTGCTGCTGCTGAAGTGGGCATCCAGCTGCAAGGCCCTAACAAACCGCGCATGCAACGCAGCGGCACCTGCAGCCTCCGCAACGGACAGAGCCACGACAGGCGAAGCTGCTGCTGCTGCAGCTGCTGCAGACGCATCGCGGTCGGATGCCACGGCAGTGGCAGACGAGCTTTGCCTGTGAAGAGCCTTCACTGTGGAACGCAGTGCAGCCTTGAACACCTGGAGCAGCTGCAGCGGGAGTGCCTCGACTTGGAATTCGACGGCATGCTGCAACAGCGGAGAAAGGAGGCGCTGCAAAGCCTCTGCTACGCCTGAAGAGAGACACGAGGCAGGAGCAGCCTCAGCGGCAGCAGCAGATCGTTGCTGCTTCTGGCGGTGGCGTCCCTCGAACCTTTCGTGCGCTTCCTTGAATCGCAGCAGCAACGGCAGCTGCTGTCGTTGCAGCCGCTGCAGCAGCTGCTGTAGCTCCGCCCTGCACGCACGGAACCGAGGCATAGGCTGCGGTTGCAGGCTGGACGGTGCTGACCAAAAGAGGGAAAGCGACGAAAGAAGGCGGTGCAAAAGAACAACGAAGGAAAGTAGCAAGCAGGAGTGCGTGGTGCCCCCTTTTTAGGCATTAAAGGGCATGCACAAAGCAAGCGCTCTATGTATATATATATATCTCTCTATACCTATGTGTCAATATGTATGTATGTACACATAAAGACGCCAATCGACAGCAGAGTGCGATGAAGTACAGCAGAGTTACACAGCCGTAGAGGCTATACGGAAAGTGTCGGAAGACGCACATGAGGCGCTGCTGCGCTGATGAGGCGAAGAGGCAGCTAAGGCTTTGTAGAGCGGTGTTTAGAGTCGGATACTCCGCAGAATTCAGTTTCAGCAGCAGACGTTGCTTCCCCAAGGCAGAAAGCAGGCCCTACACACACGCACACCCAGGAAGAGGCAAACACAGGAGGCATGACGACCACTAGCTCACGCTCACGTGACGCTGTATATATATTTATATATGGAAAAAAGCCCTCTGCATCAGCGAGAGGAGAAGCAACCACAGTGCAGCGGACTGGCAAGTGTCTGCTGCCTGTGCAGTATAATACTCGTCTAGCTAGCACACAAGGCAGTACAGCGGTTCTGAAGCGGAGGCGGAGGCAGCAAAAGCACGGCTGCAGACAAAAGAGGAGGTTCCACTGCGTAGTCAAGGCTGAGCCACAGATGCTGTCAGTGCGGGGGAGGTGTTGCCAGGGTTGGTTGGGAGAGATCCTCACAAGAAGCGCTTCTGAGCTTGGCGGAGTGGCAGCAGTTGCAAAAATCCCAGACACGAGAGAGAGCACCTGCAGGCCGTATGCAGCAACGAAACAACGGCAAAAAAAACCGCAGGAATGCGTGTTTGCAAAAGTATCAGCACGCCCAGCGTCTCCTCCTCTATTCAGTCCACACAAAATAGTGCGGCAGCAACAGCTCGAGCAGCAGCAAGCGATTGTGATCGTGGAGCTGCCTACAGAACCCCCAAACAAGGCAGCGAGGAGGCTCCACGCACAGCATGAAGAGCGGCAGCTCGAAGGAACGAGCAGCAGAAATGGCAGAATCGCGCTTTCTCCCCCTTTTCTTTTCTGCCCTTTCCCTGTATCCTCCTACCGGCCAGAGAATGTGACTGCACTGCATGGCTGCATGCTCTTTGCGCGAACGAGCTTCCTGCCGCTTCAGCAGCAGGAGTCTGCTTTCCGCCGCCTTTAGCCGCTGCAGCTGCTGCTCGCGCGCATTCTGCTGCTGCCGCAGCAGAGACAGCAAGTCTTCGAAATAGTCTGCTGGCATGTGTTCTGCAGCTTCACCGCTTGTCGCCTCTCCACGCCTTCTGGCCCCCTTTCTGCGGGTGCAAGCCATGCTTTCCAAAGCCGCAGAATCGGCTGCTGTCTCTTGCAGAAGCAGCAGCTCCTGCTGCTTGACGCAACAAACGCGATCCGTTTCCGCTATCGCCTGCCGCAGCTCAAGCAGCTGCATGCGCAGCTCCTGTCGCACTCGGTGTCGCTGCACGAGCTGCGCATGAACAGAGGCAGCCGCGGAGTTCAAGAAACGAGCAGCTGCCGCTGCTGCCGTATCCGCATTCGTCTCGCCAAGCGCATCGAACGCCTTCCCACCCCACACTAAAGGCACTCCATTGAGCACGAAAAAAGGCGTCCTCGAGATAGCGCTAGCGGCGTCTTCATAGCTCTGGATAATCTTCCAGTCACCTTGAGATACCCCCTCTTTTCCCGTAAAGCCTTGCGGCTGCCTCCTCCTGCAGCTACAGGGGGAGCCACCTCCGCATACACTACATGCATTCTCACGCAGCAGCTCCCTTACGGACACAGAACGCGCAGAAGCTCCAGACGCAGCTGCAACAGATGCCTCCCCCCCAGCAGCAACAGAACCAGGAGCAGCATTCACCAGTAGAGCTGCTCTCGCCAATTCGTGAACATTCATATAATCTCGCGGAAACTCCGGAAAGCTCAAAGAAAGCTGCTGCTGCCTTTGCTGCTGTGGCTGTGACTGCTGCTGCCTTTGCTGCTGTGGCTGTGACTGCTGCTGCCTTTGCTGCTGTGGCTGTGACTGCTGCTGCCTTTGCTGCTGTGGCTGTGACTGCTGCTGCCTTTGCTGCTGTGGCTGCCTCTGTGTTGGGGAGGATAAGAGCTGTGGCTGCAGTTCTGTCAGGCACTGCTGTTGCCTAGAGGGCGCATCATCAGATCGAAAGGAACGCGTGGGATGCTTTAACCGGCCGTTGTACTGCTGCTGCTGCTGTGGCTGCTGCTGCTGCTGCTGTGAGCTTCCTAGGGGTGTTTCTACAGCAGCAGCAGCAGCAGCAGCAACTGGCGTGGTAGCTGCCGTTGCGACGGCTCCGATGCTAAGCTCGAGTATCATGTGGCGTTCGGTGATCGTGCTTTTCTGCGATGGCAGATTTACGCTACAAGTGCCAGCCGAAAGAGAATGAGGCACAGCAATAGCGCCTTCTTTAGCTGCTGTCAATGAAGCTTCTAACGAGCCTGCTGCTGACCGTGCAATACCAGCAGCAGATGCTGTTGCACCCTCTGCTCCACTAGAGGCACCATCGCTCTGCCTTCTTGCACTCTTGCAGCGGCGTCTGTCAGCAGCAGACAGCGCAATATGCGTCGTAGAACCCGGTACTGATCTGCTGCGGCTACATGATGGCGTGTACGTCATGCTGCTGCAGTTGCAGTTGCTAATGCAGTTGCTGTTGCAGTCGATGCTGCAGCTGCAGTTGCTGCTGCAGTTGTTGCTGTTGTTGTTGCAGTTTTTGCTGCAGTTGCAGTTGCAATTGCAATTGCAGCTGCAGCTAAGGGGGGTAACGGACTGCCGCCTCTGTTGCGGCGGAGGGTGCTCTTGCTCTCGTGAATTCTCCAGTTTGGAGGATGGTGGCTCCAGACGTACGTGGCATTGTTCAACTGTTTTCTGTTTTTGCTCTCCTAAGTGCCGCTGCTGCAGGGTGCAGCGCGCACGACGGCGCATGCGCGGCGGCATCGACACCCTGCGCAGGTGTATGTACAGCTCGGCAGACTGTTTCTGACGCAAGGCGCTGTCTGCTGCAGCTTCTTCTTGGGGTCTTTGTCGGGGGAGGGCTGAGGAATCCTCGAGAATGCACGGGAAAAGCGGCAAGACGCACTCGGAAGGCTTCCGCTTCCAGCACTTCCAGAGCTTCTGCTGATTCAGCAGCGGCCAGTCCTGTTGCTCTCTTCGACTGCCTGCATCTCCGAGGTAGCCGCTGCTGCTACACCGCTTGTAGGCACCGCAGCAGCTGGAGATCCATGCAGCAGAAGGCAAGCAATGCAAGGCGACTTCTCAGAGGCCTCTCATGTCGGAACCCCCTCTTATTCGTGGAATTCTTTGTAAAAATAGGCAGAACCGACAGAATAGTACGCCCTCTATCTGCCCACGCCAATGGGGCCCCCTTCTCCACGAGCAGGGAAGGGGGGCCCCAGGGGGCCCCTCCAGGGAACACCTATTGCTTGGGGAGATAGCGGAGAGCGAGGCTGCCTGGCTTTCCGCTATCTCCCGAATCCCTCACTCTTCTCGCTGCACCTCTTTATGGCGCAGCTCCTCGATTTGTCAGTGCAGCGCTGTGCGTTCAAGAGCCAACTACCCCCCCGTCCACGAGATACACTGGGACGCATGCGTCTGAAATGACTTCTAAACCCCCCTCTGTGCCTTCCTGAAGAGCACTTGACCACGGCTCTCTGCACCCGAGAGGCCGGAGGGCCTCCCCGCACAAGCCTACGCAGTGAATCGGGGAAGCCTATACAGTGCAGATCACGGATCGTCGTGGGAGTACTGGAAGTAACAGGAGTACCCCAAACGGTCTTCTAACGGAGCATGCTAAGGGGCAGGAACGAGCTGTGGTATCTGACCCTGCAAGGCTGCACAGATTATCCTGTAGGCGTCGGTCGAAATCCCGAGCAGATAGAAGAAGTAGCTTCCCTTTTATTGTGCGCGGATTTAAACGCCCTATACCGTAACAAGCTCCCTCTACAAACACCCCAACGTTCATTTAAACCTGAGCTGTGTAGGGTTGCTGCCACTACATGCTTGCACTGCTGCTGCTGAGGCGGCAACCCGTTGCGGCAACGGCAGCAGGCGCATTTTTTTGACACGGGGGAAAGGCAGCAGCATCTGTGCGCCTCCCCAGAAGGTCATCGGGTGTGCAGCTGCAGCAGCAACACCTGCTGCCACTGAAGCTGCTCAGTCTAGTGCGTAGTCGTCACGCGGTGTACCTGCACTGTGCGGCTGCCATTAGCGTTATGGGGGTTATTAGTCGTAACCTTACCACCAGCTGTGCTGCTGCTGCTGCCTGTTGCCAAGCGACTCCCCCCCTCCGGGATGCTGCTGTTGCTGCTGGAGAGGCTCTGACATCCACCGGTGCTTTGAATGCTGCTGCTGCTGCAGCCGCTGCCGCTGGCGTTCTTGCAGCTGCCAACGCCGCTGCACTTGCCACTAAGAGGGCGCACGCCGCTCGTGCCTTTGTGCGACTTCATTAGGGCCCCCTGGGGGGCCCTCTTGCTGCTCTGGCTCTCTCTTTCGCCTGCAAGTTTAGTGATGCGACGATGCTCAAGGCCTCTAAGGCCCCATCCTCGCCCCCTGTGGGGGGGGAGCTGTTGCTGCTGCGGGAGGTCCTCGATCCTGCGTTGCAGCAGCCGTCCTGTTGGCTCGGCGCCTACAGCTGCAGGTACGCCGAACAGCTCTGCAGCAGCAGCAGCGCGCTGCTGCTGCTGTCGCTGCTTAAACGGCTGCAGCCCCCATGATGCGCTGGTCGTTGGCAACGCTGTAAGACGGCGGGAGGCTGTGGCGACAAGGCCTTGTGCTGCCTCTGCAGCAGCCTGCGACTTCGGTGCTACCGATGACGGCGCTGCTGATTCTATAACTGGTTTAACTACTGCCCTAGCGTTTGCCGTGGTCGGTTTCACTATTGTTTCCCCTAACAATGCAGCCGAAACAGCAGCAGCAGCAGCAGCAGTAGTAGCAGTAGCACTGGTAGCAGCAGGGCCTCCTCCTCCTGCTGATCTCGCCGCTTGTTCGGCTGCTTCTTCCTTGGCTGTGCCTGCACTAGTCCCCGCTACGGACGCGTGTGAGGAAGCCGCTGAATCCTCAGCGGCTTCTGGGGGGGCTGTTGGATCTCTCGCAGATCTCACCGCTGCAGATGGATCGGCGAATGAGTCTGCTGCTGCCGCGTCGGGAGCTGTCCTTTCTGAGGCTCTTTCTGTGGCTTTCAGAGCTGCCACGGGGGTCTCCTGTGGCGTCCAGAAGGCAGGCGACACCTTTTCGCTGCGCAGGAACCCTCCGGGTGTATGCATAGGTTCGTTCGTCTTCACGACTTGCGCCAGATCGCCGCTGATGCTGTTCGGCCGCTTGCAGAAGCTGCTGCTGCCGCTGCTTATGCTGCTCGCATAGGCTGTTGCCTCGTCGCACGAGAGGTCCTGCAGCATGCCTGTGCTGACATTCCTTTTGTGACTACTCTCTCGCCCTTCCGCAGCGTCCGCTGCGTCTGCGGTTCGTGAAGCTGCAACTGCAAGCTCCTCTTCAGTCCCACTCGTGCTGTTGCTGAGGCTGTTGCTGTTGCTGCCCACCTGCTGCCCCCGCTGCTGCTCGTCGTTGCGGATGCGGCGCCTTCTCTTATTCGATTTGCTGCTGCAGCACTCCAGCCAGAGGGGTGGCGCTTGAGAGGAAGCGGTGGCAACAGGCAGGTCGAAACCCCCGACTCCCGCGTCATCAGCAGTATCCATACTCGACGAGCTTTCTTCCTGCACCGCCATCGCTTCCTGGTCCTCTTCCTGTTGTTGTTTCTGTTTCTGCTGCTGTTGCCGTTGTTGTGCTGCTGCTGCTGCTGCAACAACAGCAGCAGGACGGGATGGCGGTGTATCGACAGCAGGCAGGGGCGGAGATACAGCGCCATCCCGGCTGCGTGCTGAAGCGTCGCCACACGAGCCTCTTTTCCTGCAGCCAAACGTCTGACTGCGGCTGCTGCTGCGGCTATTGTTGCTGGTGCTGCGGCTGGTGCTGCAATATCCAGCGCTTACACTGAAGGTGCTGCTGCTGCTGCTGCATGCAGGCAGCACTCCCGTCTCTTGCCCTGTGGGGTCGCTTTCCGCGAAGCCCTCAACAGCAGCAGAAGCAGCAGCCACCTCCGCCACGGCGGCTGCTGCTTCTGCCGCTGCCGCTGCTGTAGGCTCTCCGTCGTGGCATTGCTCGCAAAGGCAGATCTTAGGGGTTCCCCCACTAGCCAACCGCCGAGATCGCCGCAGAGAGGTCGTCCCCGCTGAAGAGGGTAAGGCGTAGCACTCCGGAGCTGCTGCTGCAGCCGACGCTGCTGCAGCCGACGCTGCTGCAGCCGACGCTGCTGCAGCCTCAGGCTGCGAGAAGTCTTCTGCAACTGCGTCGGGGAGAGTGGAAAGATCCCGATGCCCCTCCGCAGATTTCTTGCTGCGTTGCGGTGTGTGGGCTGCGCGATGTTTAGCTGCTGCTGCAACAACAGCTGCCGCGGCAGCCGCAGCTGCAGCTACTGAGGGATCTGCTGCTTGTGCAGGGGATGGGGAAGGCTGGAAATGCGTCTCTTCGGAAGGCTCGAGGCTTTTCGCGCGTGACTTTGCCCCCTTCGAGTGAGAGCACGAAACCCCCGCGAGCAAATCCTCTAAGTCTGCTTTCTGCTGCCACAGGAGCTGCAGCTGTTGCTGCTGCGTCTTGACGAGCTGCTTGTGATGCTTCAGTTGCTCCTCCTGAGCGGACAGTTGCTGCTGCTGCGCGTGGAGCAGTAGCTGCTGCTGCTGGAGCTGCTGCTGCTGCTGCTGGAGCAGCAGCAACAAACGCGCTCGGTCGATCTCCGGATTCTGCTGCGCTGCTGCCGCTCTCAGCAAGCAAAGTGGCACCTTGAGATTCTTCGCGCGATTCGCATATTTGAGAGTGTTGCTGCTCTCTGCAGGAGGAAATGCAGCCGAGACGAAGCAACAGCCAGAAGCGAATTGGGCAGAAGGCAACGGCGTCTAACCTGCCAAGCAGCCTCTGTCCACACCACACTTATGGCGTACAGCTGCGCAGGAGTATTATACGCACCATCTAAACAGCCGCTGCAGCGTTCGCCGACGCCTCACCTGGAAATGCATGGGCGTTAGGATGAACGTTTGCAATCATCACGACGAGGCACTGGCCCTCGAGAGAGTCCTTTAGCAAGTGCGTCAACTTGGAATTCCTGTAATTAACAAAAATGCCAGCAAGCCGCTGCTGCTGCGGCTGCTGTTGCGCTGCTGCAGCTGCGGTTTGTCTGATGTGTAGGGCGTTGATACAGTTGGCAAGAGCAAGTAGGGATTGATTGATGCGACACCCTTCCTTAAGGCGTTCCCCCCGATTCAGCGTAGCTGAGGCACGCTCAGAGCCTGCTCATATCCGATACGCAAACAAACACACGCACACGCACACATACACAAACACATGCACACACACATACACATACACATACACACAAACACACATACACACACAAACATACACATACACACAAACACACATACACACACAAACATACACATATACACATACACACACACACACAAACATACACACACATGCACATGTAGATATGCGGCAGGTGTGTTTGCTGCGCATGCGTTATTTCTGCCTTGCTGCTGCGGGGTGTGCGTTGGCATCTGGAAAAAGAGAGCCGTGCCCGCACCTGCTAAGTCGATGAGTGACAGCTTGGCTTCTCTCTTCAAAAAGGTTCCCCTTGACGCTTGCACAAGGGAGGCCTTTAACACCAGCTGCAGCGCACAAGCAGTTCTTCTCACCCCCGGCAGGCAACTGTCACCAAGTCTGCTGTCGTTGCTGCTGCTGCCGCTAAGGCCGTATCACAAACCTCCATCGTAGCAGCAGCAGAGAGCGTTCGACATTCCATACCAGCCAGACACTAGCAGCAGCAGCAGCAACAGCAGCATTCAGCCCACACCTGAAATATCGCATGCGATCTGCTGCTGGAGAGGTTTGCCGCCGTTGCCGCTGTGTTGCGGTTCTTGTTGCCGAGATCGAGAAGACGCAAAGCCTCCTCAGCACAGCTGACAGGATGCAAAGAAAGATTTTGAACTCGTATCTGCAGCAGCAGCAGCAGCAGCGAGCAGGCAGTCAGTCGAAGCGTTGCCTTACCACAGGAGTGGTATTCACGCAGGCCCCTCCCTCCCCCCCAAGTTTTTATCTCCGTGGCAGCCTGTCGCAGGAAGAAGAAGAGAACTGCCGCCAGCAACAATACAGTCAAAAAACAAAAAAGGAAAATGCGAAATTTAGGGCACCTTGCTGGCGTCTTCCTGAATCTCAAGGTTCGTTCGGCTAGGCTCGAGTAAATCTCTGCACCAAGACGGCAAAAAACTCCACACAGCGAAGCCATGCGGCAAAACGCATGAACAACTACCTCGCCGTAGCGAGCAGCAGCTCGAAGGCCCTTCCCGCATGCGATTTCTTCGCCCTCTTTCCCTCCCCTCCCCCCTTGAATGAATGCAGAGAGAACGTGCCTGATCTTCTCATTGTACACTTCGAGGTAAGATACGGCGACTTGGTATTCCTGGAGGACGCAGCACTTCCAGCAGCAGCAGTTGAGCTGACACTGCGGCTGCTGCTGCTGCAGCGGGGCCTGCTGCTGCTGTTGCTGCTGCTGCTCCCTCAGGAGCGCAAAAAGATCCGATACAGCTCGAGAAATGATACCCGGCTGCTCAGAAGAACCCTGCATGGTGTATGTCTTGCCAGCACCAGTGGCTCCATAGGCAAAGACCGTGCCTATAGAGCACACACAAGAGCGAGGCCATGAGATTCAAACAGCCGGATCCTGTAGAGATCCTCCGCCTCTCTGCCTCTACGTGTGAGCGTATTTATATATGTATTTATGTATGTTCTTATGCATTTATGTACGTATGTATGTACGTATTTATGTATGTACGTATCTATGTATGTATGCATGTATTTACGCATTTATGTATGTATTTGTGTGTGTATGTATGCATGTATGCATTTATGCATGTATGTATGCATTTATGCATGTATTCATGCATATATGTATTTATGTGTGTAGATATGTATGTATGTGGGATCTCCTTTGCCTTTGCTCGGTTCTGCCAAAGCATGGAACCTCCTTTTACCTGCACACATCTGCCGTGAATTCCATCGCAAAGATCCGCAACTTCATCTATGCATACATCTCCAGTAGATTGCAAGAAACCCACCACAGGTGGCCAGAAGGGCCTTTTGATGGCTGCGGTGTGTATATATGCATCTATGTATCTCTACATCTTCAAGTAAACATGTACACCTGCCCTCTAATTTTCGCTACGAATTCTTCCATCAGTGAGTCCTACCGTTGAGGCCGGCAAGAACATGCGGAATGATTTTCCTAGCAGAGTGGAAATACACCTCGTCCTGAGTCGCCTGAGGGGCATCCGAGAACAAGTTTGCACGCTTTTACACACGTTGTCGAAATATCGGAGCCATGGCTCGTTGCATTGCGTTGCACTGCATTACACTGCAGTGCAGCAAGTGCAGCTCTACCCCTCCACATGAGGCTCGAGATCCCCTAAAATACAGCCTCCTAGTGTGGCCTCAATAGACACTACGACTCTCTCGGAGTGGCAAGCTTACTTCAGGTCCAAACACCCTATCAAACATGAACTCTTGCCGCCAGCCCTTCTGACTCGAGAGGTAGATGATGGGAACTCCTGTCTGGATACTCCCTCTGGAAGCAGAAGAGAATCCAGCAGGGCGTTGCAGCTGCAACAGAAAGCGCAGCAGCGCACGTGCCAGCAGAAAAACACACGTAGCCGCGTCAACGCTTAAAGGGCAGAGGACGAGAAAGAGAGAAATTTATTTCTTTCTCTGCTTCCTCTGGCCCGCAACATGCACACGTTTACAACAAAGGCAGCAAAGCTCCTCCTTCCCCCCCGTGCTCCGCTCCCATAGAGAGGCATACCTGGAGAGTCTGATGATTCAGAATACGCACAGAGAGACAACGTGGATCTACTGGCTCTGGGAGAGGGCGAATACGGACTGCAGCAGATAACACCCCACATCAAGAATTGTTTTCCTCCCACCTCTGCCTCTGCTGTTTCAAATTGAATTTTCCTTCCAGCGATGCTTCTGCTGTTTCAAATTGAATTTTCCTCCCAGCGATGCTTCTGCTATTTCAAATCGTTTTCCTTTCAGCGATGCTTCTGCTGTTTCAAATTGAATTTTCCTTCCAACGATGCTTCTGCTGTTTCAAATTGTTTTCCTTTCAACGATGCCTCTGCTGTTTCAAATTGAATTTTCCTCTCAACGCTGCTTCTGCTGTTTCAAATCGTTTTCCTTTCAGCGATGCTTCTGCTGTTGCAAATTGAATTTTCCTCCCAGCGATGCTTCTGCTGTTTCAAATTGAATTTTCCTTCCAACGATGCTTCTGCTGTTTCAAATTGAATTTTCCTCCCAGCGATGCTTCTGCTATTTCAGATTGTTTTCCTTTCAACGATGCTTCTGCTGCTCCAAATTGGTTTCCCTCCACCGCTGCTTCGGCTGTTTCTGCTATTCTGCTCTAGCTATTCTAATCAAGAACTCTTCGGCGCTGCATGGAGCAAGTGTGGATTTGCGGTCCACGATTTCAAGACGCACCTGTTACCCGCAGACTCGCAGAGGCTTCTGGAGATTGTTCATGAGAAGAATTGGTTGGATTTCCAGCGTCAGACGCTGTCGTTGCTGTGTGCTTTGCTGCAGGCATGGCCATGGAGGCTGCAGCAGAAGAGGCTTGCCAACTCTCAGTGTGCTGCTGCTGCAGCTCTCTTCTTGAAGACGAAAAAGCAGCTGCCTCTGCTGCAGCTGCCCCTGCAGCAGCAGCTGCTACTGCTGTTGCTGCGGCTGTTGTTGCTGTTGCTGCCTCTCTTTCGAGTGCTGCAGGAAATCCTGCCGTGTATCCCATGGCTGGAAAACCACAGGCGGGTCTTGCGCGCTTCGAGGCAACAGTATCTGCAAGAACAGCCGTCTCGCCACGAGCAGAAGCCGCATCTCCCGCAAGCAGAGTGTCGGATGTTGATCCCCCGCACGCGCGTTTTGCGTCAAAGGGAGCGTCAGCAGCATGCAGAGCCTCAGCGAATCCAAGAGGAGCACCTGATCCTGTGAGCGAAGCCATGCTACCGCTGCTGCTGCTGCGGCTGCTGCTGCGACAGCGCCTGCTGCTGCTGGCAGTCCTGCTCGTATGTGGTCGGTGTGCTCGCATTCAGAGGGGTGGCTGGCTTATCTACGAGGGGGGCCCCCCGCCAGCTGCCAGGGTACTGGGGGCCCCGTGTTACGATAAAAGCGTCAATACCTCGCCTTCCAATGGTCAAAATGCAGCGGGGACGGCCGACGGGCTAAGAATTCAAGGGATGTGCCGGCCGTTTGTATCGTTGAGAGGATCTGATGCGGCTCTGCTGGAGGGTGAAGCCCGCAGTGGCAGCGGCAGCCACAGACGGCAGTTTCGCTACAAGTGGTTTCTCGATGCCAGAAATTCGATTTTAAGACAATCTCTTAACACATATAAAATTGGAGGGAGAAGACAAGGAGTCCAGCGGCGTACAGCCACACTCGGGGCTGTGTTCGACGGGGGATTAGGGCTGGTCAGGTAACACTTCCTGCAGGGGGGGTATGGGGAAGCGCTGCGAAGCAATTGACGGGGAACATCCGGAGGCAATTCTAATTTGAGCCAAAAAGACTTTTGCCCTCTGTCAGAGCGGAGAGCAGCGCTGATACTAACGTCTCTCTCTCTCTCGCCTCGGCAAAGAGGCAGCAACCACAGCGATGGCACCTAAAAGGGTCCAGCGAACTGCGGCACATGGGGACCCCCAAACTGCAGCTAAAGCGGGGAATAGGATAAGATCGATGTTTAACGTAGCTAACGATCCGTAAGAAGTCTGGTGTTTCGAAGAGTCCTTCGTGTTTGGCGACCTCGGGGCCCCCCGAAGGGGCAGGGGGGACGTAGCAAACAGCCAAATAGGAGCTGTGGCAGTTAAGCATTTAATTTTGAAGCTTTACCAACAGTTATGCCCAGAGCTATGCAAGTGTTCACACACACACACACACGCACACGACCCAAGAGGGGGCTAGGTGGGGGGCGCTCAGCGACTGGCTAGCGGTGCTGCGCCTCTCTTGAGGGGGCCCCCTTATTCCGTATGCTGAGGCCCCCCACCGCGTAAGGCAGCCACATGCATATTGCGGCGGCTTCTTTAGGAGTTCAGAGATATCACTTGCACCCGTTCTCCAAGACAAGCCCCTGGTAACCCCTCGGACACCAAAGACGTAGAGATAAAGGTTCCGTACATCTTCCACACCCGAAATCTTTCTAAAATCGAACCTTCGGGATGGCACGTTTATGAAGGCTCGATGTCTGCTGCTCGCTAGTGCGTTCACTGTATTTTGCCATGTGCACCTCTGTAGATGCCAATATACTGGGTGCACCCTAGGCTATTGCGTGGCCTGAACTCTGATTATGGAGTTATCTTGCACGCCATAGAGCTCGAGAGTCAGCGCCTCGTCGCACATCTCTTCAGACACCGGAGACCCCTGCAGCCATCCAGGGGAGGAGGCAGCGCACGGGTTCCATTCGACAGGGAAACTTTAGAGCGCTCTGCTGCTGTAGGGTACACCACGGGAGCTTTGCCAGAAGAGGCACCAGCAGGAGGTGTGCTTGCAAGAGCAGAGGCCGTAGGAGCAACGCACGTACCCGATCATTGCAGAGGAGACGCATAGTGTGGACTGGGATTCCAAAGATTCTCATGCAAACAACCTTTAGATCCCTTCGAGGAGCAAGCCATACACGCACAGAGAGGCTCTCCAAAACACATACGCAGATATACCCCTTCTCCAACCCCTTGCTGCCTCCGCCTTGCCAGTTTAACTGCACAACGCCCCTTGCTGCTTCACCCCTACCACCACCTTCTCTCCTCTCCTGCCCTGCCACAAAGGCCACGACGCCGATTTTGTTCCTGCTTTGTGGTAGGCCATGGAAAAACTGCGTTTTAGCTGTTCAAGAGACAGCGCCCTTCATTACCCACCTTATCGTGAGGCCTCTTGGAAGTCGTTTGCTAACCGTTGTTTGCCGAAGACACTGGGGAGCGTCCGGCTGCAGCTGCACCGACACCAGATTCCCACACAGTGAAGCAGCAGCAGCAGCAGCAGCACTCCCTCCTGCAGAGGCTAAGCAACGCAGCAACACAGAACGCAAGGAGAAACAACCCCGTGAGTTGCGGAAGGCTGCTGGAAAACGAGCAGATTATCACCAGTGGCACGCCCGTCTGCCGTACGGCTTCGCTACCTGTGGCGCATGGCGTAGCTAGCGCTCGCCGGCAGACACAAAGGGACCTGCCGCTCACTTGCCAGCACTACTACTAAGACAGCAGGAAGCTAGCGGGTGTCTGCTCAGCTAGCTGGAATGCGAAAAAACGGTCTGGAAAGAGGGAGATTACCCGCAGCCGCAGTGCCGTGACGCTCCCTGAGCACATCGAAGAGACGGGCTTCCTGCAGACACACACCGCAGCAGCTGCCAGTGAAGCTGTAGAAGCTTCTGCTGCATTGCTGTCGGCTAGCTATAAAGGAGAGCTAAGGGAGGCGTGTGTCTGTGCGCAGCCGCGCTGCTCACGGTGTCACGAAGGGCAGAGAAGAGGGTCAAGAGAGGCCCTAGAGCGCCTCGATTGCAGATGGACAGTGCGTATCGCTCGCAAGCGCATCGGTCCTCTTTGCTAACTTCGCTGCCATTTAACCACGCTAAGCGCGGGAAAAGACTCACGACTACCTGCAGCAAAGCAGCAGCAGCAAGCACAAGCAGCAGCAAAGCAGCAGCAGCGGCACCTCCACCAACACCAATCTTCCCTTGCCACAACCGTCGTCAGCGGCACTGCCAGAGCAAGCCATTCAATGAGCATGCTTGCTGAGCTTGTTGATGCAGACGCCACTGCTCTCAGACCTTAAAGCTCCCGCAGGCCAGCACCACATTTCAAATAGCAGGCTATGCACACCTCAAGCATGCACAAATACCTTCAGAAGAAGCGAGGGCTGCACAAACGGCGTGAAGGCAACTTACAGCGCGCTGTGCACTGTCATGGAAGCCTGGAACGTTCCGAAGTTTCCCCTCCCCCCCCTCCCCTTCCTCATGCTGCACGCGTTGCTGGAGTTGCACTTCTGCTTGCTGCTCCTCCCGCTGCTGCGCACGAAAGGACAAGGGAGAAACGAGCCGTACTAGCGATGGAAACAGAATCGCCAAGGCTCCCCACGTCCACCTGCCAGCAAGGCACGCGCAGCAGCTTGCACTCGCACACACTCCATTTTTTCTGCGGTGCGCTAACACACAGAGTGCAGTGCAGTTCAGGATTTACGTCGCTTTCTCAGAGCGAAAAATGCATATTTATTTGCCTTGACTTGGCTAATCGCACAACATTCAGCAAAGGCTACCAGTTCAGCCCCTCTCCCCCCTATTTCCTACTGGTCGTGAAGGGGGTTGCCGTCTAAGCAGAGCTCAACGACGTTCCGAAGAGTGTCTCTCCGAGCACCACACAGTGCCTCGTAAAATTCGAGCAAACTCCAAGATCCCGTCGCTTGCAACTCCTTCTGCTCCTTCTGCTGTAGCTCTCGTACCAGGCTAGGTGGCAGACAGAACGCCGAGATGCCGTTGTCTGCTGCACTCATCCGCTGAAGACGCGGCAAGTGGCCAATTGCAGCCAGCACAGACAAGCAGCAGTTCAGAGCGTTGCTGCTCACATCGAGTGCCTCTAGCTCTGCGAAGGGGTGGGAGCACCGTGTACAAGCGCAAAAAAACACGCCGTCCTGATCCTCTTCCTGCTGTTGCTGTTGAGTCGGCTCGGCAACACATGCTTCCAAAGACCTTTTCGCCGCTGACTGAAGGCGGAAAAGGGGGAAGCGACTTCTCGAGCCAAGGCCGTTAGCCCTCAAGGAGAGCTTCTTCAGGTTCGGCGCGAAGTGATTGAAACACAACAACTGCAGTGCACCCACCAGAAGAAGAGAAATACACACATACACACACATATACACGTACACACACACATACACACATATACACGTACACACACACATACACACAAATACACACACATATACACGTACACACACACACATACACACAAATACACACACAAATACACACATACACACAAATACACACACATATACACACACGCACACATATACCCATACACACAAATCCACAGACCGAAGCGCGTATGTACACTCGCGTTTGTGAAAGTCTAACTGGAAGTTTGCGGGAAAAGATTCTGAAATGCGCGTGTCAAGCGCATGCGAGCATACGTACATCCCCCCAGGAGACAAAAGTGCCGTCCAGACATAGACTCTCCAGAGAGGAGGAGGCGCAGCAGCAATTTCCGTCCGCAACTTCCGGAGCAGCACCGTCGGCAGACGCATCAGGCAGCTCTTTGGAATTCTGCCTCAACAGAACTTGCGCAATCACGCTGGCGATGCGGCAGCTGCCGTTGGAGGCCTCTTCTGCGGAAGCCGAGGCATGCGCATCTGCTGAAGCAGCAGCGCCAGGCGGAGCAGCGCATTTCAGCAACAGCCTCTTAAACCATAGATCCATGCGGGTATGTGCGAGACTGAGTGCCTTTAGGCTCGGGCAGCTCCTCAAAATGAGCAAAAGTTCCCCCCAGTCTCTCAACAAGCTTCCGCTCATCGACAGCGTGCAAAGCCCTAAGCACGCCATCATACCGCAGCATGCACCACTCTCCTGAAAAGAACAGCAACGGCCTGCATGCCCAGCCGTGGTTCTCCATCGCCACTCCCCGACGCATCGACAAGCGCACAGCAACAGACAAGAGACGCGGAAAGACAGGATTTTTGCAGAAAGATTCCCTCCTCCCTGCCCCTCGTTCCCCCGTCGAAGGCGTGGACACAGCCAGAAACCCGGTTAGGGCTGGCTAGCTAGCTAGCTAGCTGGCTAGCTAGCCATAAACTCGACATCAAACCTAGCGAGGCGGCTGCTTTCAGCTCAGAGCGCTGAATCTCCTGCACAGCAGCCCTACAGCCGTGCATCTTGCAGAAAGTTCTTCATGTGTCGGACTTGATGAGGCAAGCGAATTTTCGAAGAGGTGCCTTACGCGGGAGGCAGAGGGCGTCCAATCCGGCAGATGTGATTGGAAGCGTGGAGAGGGTAATGGCTTCGAGTTCTTTAATCTTCTCAAAGTGTTGCTGAGCCTGCAGCAGCACACCATGAAGTTCCCAGAAACGCACAGCCGCTACCAGGGAGCGTCTGAAACGATGCGATCGCGAGAAGCAGACGACCAAGGGCTAGTGGCACTATGGGGACAAGAAGGAGCATTGTTGCCAACAAGGCTGTTGTTGCTGCTGCGTGGAGAGCCTCTGCGTGTCTGCGTGGGATGCGACTCCACGCGGAGCAGACCTCTTGCCAGCCGCAGAATTGTACAGGCTTTTCCCTGAGTGTCTTTGCATCCGCAACGCGCATCGCAGCAACCTCCTCTGAAGAGCAGCAGTAGCCACAGCAGGGGGAGCAGCAGCCGAAGCCGCTGGACGGGAAGAATCATTCATGAGCCAGAGACACGCTGCCTCAGGAGGAGGCGGAAGAAGCTCCTGGATGCACTGCGTGCAACAGTGCTTTTAAACATTCTGAGAGTGTCAAGTGGCCTTCAAAAGCAACAGTTCAAAGAGACAGACGGAACGCGACAATCCACAGCCCTTCACCCCATTGGGAACGCCCCCCCGTCTTGCCTGCAGTGAGTTTTGTGGTGTATCGCAGGAGAAGCGCCTCTCGAAAGGTCAGAGGCTGCTGCAGCTTCTGAGGGCGTACAAACGAGGCTCCCTGCCTTCTGCTGGGGATCACACAAGGACTGTGCTTCCCGGGGGTGTACAGACACGCCGCAGCATCCTGCTGGAGCGGCTCGCGTGCGAGAAGCTGCTGCTGCTCCTGGATAGGGCAGCAGCAGCAGAAGTAGCGTATGCCGTGTGTGCAGCCGTCGTGTTTGCCATGGGCGGGATCGTCCCACTGTACACCGATCCACAAATCCTCCTTCTCGGCATCTCCTTTTTCCCCCGTAGCCAGCTCCGGCGTGGTAAAAGTGCCTTTCTGAGAGACTGCTGAGGGGAGATCTCCTTCAGCCGAGTTTAATCGAAGCAAGCCTACATACCGAACTACTCCTTCAAGGCTCTCCACCGTGCGAACCCTGTCTCCGACTGCAAAATGTGGGTGCAGTCTCCTCAGAAGAAAAGACTCGGCAGACATCACACAGGGGCGTGTTTTGCTGTTGCTGACGCTTTCATCGAGGGGGTAGCCGTTCTTCTTGGGGTCGTCGCCGGCGCTGCTGCTGGTGTCGCCTCCATGGTCGTTCAGGCTCTTCCCCTTGCTAGTGCTGCAGTGTGCAGTAGCAGCAGCAGCTTCGGCATCGCAGGCCGAGTCTGTGTGCATTGCTTGCGTTTTTAAGTAAAAAGGAGAAGAATACGCCGTCGTTCTAGCCGTTAGAGTCTCAGACGCGCAGCGGTCCATCCACCTGGGGTGGCACTGCTGTCGCTGTCGCCACAGGGGACCGCTCACTGCAGCTCTCCCCCCCGAAAACTCTGAGATGTCTGCGCATACAGAGACTCCCCGAAAACAGTTTCGCCACCATAATTCAAAGGAGATGCCTTTCGGATAAAGCTTGTTCACCACCCTGCAGCTGCTGGCTCTGCAGGAGGCCCCTCCTCCCCTCGAGTGTCACCCGTTGTGGGGCTTGCCCTCACAGGCGGGAGACTCCTTCGCACACTACGGGAAAAACAAATCTGTTGCATGTTTTGGAAATGCAACAATCAAGTTGACGACTCCTCTGCCAACCTTTTAAAGCCTTGATCCCTCACTCACCGACCACGTGTCCTTGCGGCTCAGCGGCTTCCTTGAACCGTTTTTCAGAGTAGCCGACATCAGCGCACATCCGTCTGACCGTAGTCTTGAGCAGCGAAGTCAGGAAAAGCAGAAAAATCAGGAAAAGCAGAAAAATCGACACAAGGACCAGGAAGAAGGGCCGAAGCCGCATATGCTAAAGGCCCAGTTCTATGCGGTTGGCAACTTCCTCTCCAACTCCCCTCTTTTTGCTACTGAACACGTCTGCCTTCCGACGTCTGACTTTTCTCGACAGACGTTCACTGCTCCCCTTCCCGCCGCATCCTCGATTTTTCGTGAGAAGCCTTGACCAAAGCCCCTCACCCCCACACCTCGCAGCTTCTCAGTACATGCACGGCTGAAAAATTCTTACGAAGGCGCCACAGCTGCTGGACAGCACGAACAAGCCCTTGAATGGTGCCTGCATGCATGCCTGTCTCTTTGAAATGCCCACCTGTCGCCAGCCGTATTTATGCGACTTGCTGCTGCAGAGCACACCAACCGCAATGGAGCACTGCCGCCACGAAGAGGCCCCCTCCTCTACACCCTTGCTGCTGCAGCAGCAGCAAACCTCTTTAGAGACTTTCTGGCAACATGAAGGTCCCACAATCGGCACTCACGATGGACGGTATGGCGCTACCGTATAGCAGAAATGCGAGTATTTTTGTAGCACTTACGAGGATCGTCGTGTGTGATTCGGCTGCGCTGCGGCCTTTTCCCCTTCCTCCCCCTGGAGTTTCTTTTGGATTTTCTTCTTTCTGCCCGTGAAAGGATGGATATTTCTCTGTGTTTACTTAGTTCTGCATGCAGACGTGCTCAAAATGCTCCTCCGTAAATGAACTCGCACACTAGTCTAGAGACAAGCGTCAAAGCCGTCACGAAAGAGATTTCTGGCCAGCTCTGTGTGTATGTGTGGCTGTATGTATGTAGTATGTGTGGCTGTGTACATGTTTGTATGTGTATTTGCGTGTATGTGTATATCTGTGCTATATATCTGTCTGCCTCTTCCACGCTGCCTTCTTGCTCTCTCTCTCTCTCTTTGTTTGCATGCTTTCACCGTCGGCTCTTGCGCGCTTTCGACGGTTTTTTGCCTTGTGTTGCTGCCTGCGCTTGCGTTCATTTTGTTTGCAGCTTCCACTTGGATGAAATTTTGGCATGTGCTATGCTCTTATCCCTGCCGGAGTTTTCGAATGCCAAGATTCTTAGGACGAGGGATCCGGCGCTGCACGAGAAGTGTGAGATTCTCGTTGATGTCGGAGGCGTTCATGATGCCGAGACGAAGCGTTTTGATCATCACCAGCGGGGCTTTACGACGACGTTTGATTTCGCCAAATATGAGGCTGCGCCTCCGGAGAGTCTTCTCGAACCTTGCCAACTGGAAAATCCTCCGCGCCTGAGAGAGGCGGTTACGAAGCTCAGTAGCGCTGGCCTCGTTTACGTGCACTTTGGAATTCGTCTTCTGCGGGAACGCTTTGGTAAGTTGCGGGAACGCGGGGAGGGAAGGAAAGGCGTGTGTTTAATCCTTTTGTGTAGATGAAGGTTCCCGTCAGTTAGTAAGTAGCGCACGGCTAGCGTGCATGCATGCATGTATGCATGCGTTTTCTCTGTATGCTGCTGGAGGGTGGCGTGGCTTTGAAGCAGACACCTGTTTCTGAAGGCGGGAGAGGGGACCGCTGAAATGTGCTTTTTGCAGGCATAGAAGATGAGGGATCGCTGCGCGCCATGATGCTTGAGGTGTACACGCAGTTCGTCGAGGCAGTAGACGCACACGACAACGGCGTAGGGATCTCCCGCGGAGGTCCCCCGATGTATGTTGACAAGACGTCTCTGCCGCATCGCATTGCGGCTCTCTTTCCATTCGGGGGTGAGGATGCGGCAAAGCAGCGGCAGCAGCAGACGGTGGCGGCGTGGGAAATGCAGCAAGCCCTTGCGGCAGAAGCCTGCGCTGAGACTCATGCGCCTCAATATGCCGCTGCAAAAGAGGCCTTGGGGAGAGGCTGCGTCTCTCCATTCAATTGGCTGCACGTGCCGATTTACGGCGGGGAGCCTCTCGATGTCTGGGCCTTTAGGAAAGGCCTCAAATTAGCAGACGAGGCTTTCGCTGCTGCCGTGAGCTTTCTCAGAGACTCTTGGCTTCCCGGGCGTCCAGTTCTCAAGCAAGCGCTAACGGAGGGAGCCGCTGGAATCCTCAAGACGCATGTCGTTGAGCTCCCCAAGTGGTCTCCGACGGAGGTGTGCAAATCGAACTGCGCAACAGAACCCGTTTGACCAAACAGGCGGGCGATTAGACACAGAGGGAGAGATGTGCCTTGTCAAGACCTCTAAGGATTGGGGGGGCTAACTACAACAAGGCCTACCTGTCTGTGTATGTGCGCGTGTACATCTGTTTGTGTGTGTGTGTGTGTTAATGTGTGGATAGGCATGTGTGCCTGTGTGTGTGAATGTGGATAGGCATGTGTGTCTGTGTGTGTAAATGTGCATAGGTACGTATATAGGTGTGTGTAAATATGTGGATAGATCTGCATTTCTGTGTGTGAATACGTGGATAGGTCTGTATATGTATGTGTGTCTGTGTGTGTAAATATGTACATAGGTGTGTGTAAACATGTGGATAAGTCTGTATGTCTGTGTGTGTTAATATGTGGATAGGTCTGTATATGTGTGTGTGTGTGTAAATATGTGGACAGGTGTGTATGAATATGTGAATAGGTCTGTATCTGTATGTGTGTCTGTGTGTGTAAATATGTGGAATGACGTGTGTTAATATGTGGATAGATCTGCATGTCTGTGTGTGTAAGTATCTGGATAGATCTGTATGTCAGTATGTGTAAATATGTGTATAGATGTGAGTAAATATGTGGATAGGTGTGTGCACACATATATCCACATACATGTGCATCTACATACATGCACGTAGTAGATGCTCGTGCTGTGTGTTGCCGTGGATCTACGTAGAGCGATGCATGAATGGATGTGACGCTCCAAGAAACGGGCAGTCTTGCATGAAAGCGCTTTTGTTTTTGTGAAGATATCGAGATCGAACCTGTGCATCATCATGACGTCGAAATCCGTTGCATGAGAAAAGGGGCTGTACGGCAGACCGCCGGGATTCGGGAAGATTTCGTCTGTAAGGCTTGTATTGTTGCTGCCTTTTGTGGTGTACGTACACAGGGTCATATCTACGCTTTGGAGCGCGAGTTGGGGCTTTCAACCCCCTTGAAATTCCAGGTATATCCGTCAGAACGCAGCGGACCCGACGCCAGTACGTACACCGCATGGACTGTGCGCTGCATCCCTGTGGAAGGCGAACCGTTTGTTAGCCGTCTCCCTCTTCGACAGAGCTGGCGAGGCCTTCGAGATCAGGCGCTGGGGAAAGCTGTTCTTGCGGGAACTCCAGAAACGAGACGCGCCGAGCTCCAACTGACTCCGAAAGATTTTGTTTTCTGCCATGCCACGGGCTTTTTGGGAATCGCGCTGTCACGGGTAAGAGCGACGCACACAGTTGCATCTCTTCCGGTTGGTTCGTGGAGTGCAGCTTCTTGTTTTTGTTCTTCTCCTCTCGCTGACTAACTCCCTCGCACGCATTCTCGCTGCCTGCTTCTGCGAGCAGAAAAGCTGCAAGCGGACGATATGTGTGCTCGCTTGCAGCAGTGCTGTGTAAGCGCTGTGCGCGGAAGGGTTTTTTTGCAAAGATGTAGACGTATATGGGCATTTGGTATATACATATGTATATGCTGCGTTTTGTTGACACCTTCTTCCTCCGCCCTTCGCATTCCCCATGCACGTTCGTGGAAATAATTGCTGCGCCTTTTTCCCTTCCTTCGACACGCATGCCTTCGTGCTCTCCTGGCTCTCGCCCTTCGTACTTCTATACGCATTGTTTTCATTACGTGCTTCTATGCGAATATATCTACGCTTCTTTGCACCTCTCCTGTTTGTTAGCCATCTCCGCGGGGGGTGATCCCGTCATGCGCTGTCGAGACTCTTCCTCTGAGGCGGCCTGTGCAGTTGATCGACGCCTTCCTTCATGCGTGACACAACTCATTCCAAGGCTTGGCGTGTGGCTGCGCTCTGACATTTCTGCAGAACGCTGCGTACGAGATGATGAGGCAGACGCTTGAAGAAGCCGGTGCCGAGAACTTGCAGGGAACAACGGAGGAATCTCAATAGCCACTTGTATTCTACAAAAGTCTAGAGGACGTAGATAATTTTTCTGTAGGGGCCTTGTTAAAGCGGCTGCTTGCTCTGTCTCCCTTGTCAGTGAGTGCCTGCGGTCTTCTCCTCCTTTCTCCTCTTCCTCGCTGCATTCCGCTGATGGCCTCACTACGAGGCACTATCTTCACCGCTTTCCAAAGTCGGCATGCCTTTGCAGCAGTTCGTCAGTCTCTGGAGGGCGTTCTCCTTTGGAGGTGCATCGCTTACGAGCAGAGGAGGAGCCTACAGCATCTCACCAATCAGACTCAGACACAAAACGCGCTTAACTCGGGAGACTCCAGGACTGATGCCTCCTGATGGCTAGGACAAGTGTTTCTTGAGCCAGCGCCTTTTTCGTAGTTGAAAGAGCTGAAGAGCCTCTGCGTATGCAGACTGACCGATAGATAAGACGCAGCGGAGAAGAAGGGGGAAGACAAACGACGGAAGCGCTTAACGGAGGCTTAGGCGGGAACGCGGGCAGCAGCCACCAGCACAGCGAAGGCAGCAGCCCCCAGTTCAGGGAATCTTTTACGACCGCGTGGCTCTCCTAGTGCGCCTGCTTGCGACAAGAACAATTATACGATTTTATCCAGCAGAGCGCTGGCCAGAGACGCTGCCAGCGCACACTCTCGCGCAAGTTGCTAATCATAGCATGCCCAAAAAAACAGCGTTGCTACCCCTCAGGATGCGGTACCTTCTGGTTGAATGTCTCAGTTTTTAAGGCGCATGTTATTTTGAAACCGGCGTACTTTCTCGCCCGCCTTTTCTTAAAGGGACGCCAAGTCCACGACTCCTTCACAGGACTGCACAGTGCAGGACTGTTTGCAAGGCATAGGGCTACCCGATGGAATTTTCGGAGCGCATGCTACGCTGGTCTCTCTCAGTCGGCCTTTAGGTTAAGACACAGCTCTTGTCTTGATGATAAATCCGGGGTTTTAATGCTGGAAGGAGCATCATCCTTCCAAAGGTCACCTGCGGCTTCCTTCGTACACAGAGAGACCCCTGCGCTTGACATCATCGAATGCTTGTACCTTCCTTTTTGTCGCAAAGCATATTTCAAGCGACTCTCCGGTGCAAAGAGCATTCATTGAGAGCGTGCTGATGCATGCACCGAGCAGGTTCAAGAGAGCAACTTTTGGATTTGAGATCGGTTTTCAGATGCAATACAATATCCGAGCAGCTGTATCTACATATAAAAATGTATATATATATACGTATTCGTACACAACAATCGAGATTGTCCGATTGGGCGTAGCTGTAGCGCTTCTTCTAAAGTGTTCCTAGAGAGACCCTGAACTCGAGACACCTCATAAACTTAGTAGCAAGTTATTGAGTGCCTTCCAGAAGAATTCTCGCCGTCCCCTGCACGCGCTCCTGTGTGTTTCTGATGAGGGAAAAGAGCCAGTCGGGTCCAGCAAATCTGCTCCCTTTAAGCACAGGGGGCATGCGCAGCACGTTGCACATCGGATGTGGCATGCACGACGACGCCTACAACATTTCGTCGTGAAATACTTAGCAAACGCTACTCTGTTGTGGTATCTTCGGGCGGTCAAATGAATGGTAAATTCTTGACACATTCGCGTTTCGTTGCCATGAGTGTAGCGAAGAGTGCGAAGAGGTATAGTGTAAGCCGTTCATCTTCGAGGGAGATGACGGAGAACTGACTGCTCCCGTGGCACTTCACTTGTCCCCCCCTTTCCTGGTGCCCCACTCAGCTACGTGAATACGGCTCATGCCACACAAATGCGCCCATTCATGTACAGGTGCGAGAGGGGTGCTGCAAGAGATTCGTACATCTTGATGAAAAGGCGTGTGCACGCTGGAATGCAAGAAACTCGCACGTCGCGTCTCCAACAGCTGCGATGGCAGCGGTGTTAGCAGGAGATCTGTTTGCGCTGCATGGGAAGCGGACCCTGCTCTAGTGAGAGCCTGCAGTGTAAGACTTCTATCTGTGCCTTCATAAGAGGACTAAGCAATGGAGCAACCAAGATCAGCATCCCCTAGTAGCAAATTTCCGAGGGGCCCCCCCGTACAGCACGCTGAAGGGAAGGTCACCCGCTTGCCTATAAGGGTGGGATATACGCAAGGCGCACAAAAAGACCACCCCCACAGCATCTTTCGAAGCCTGAACTGAGGATATACAGGATTGCATTTGCTCACGGAGGCTCACGTCTTCAAGACACATTGCGAGCCAACTTTTAGGGCATCACGCCTAAAGGGGGTTAAAATTGTTGCAGTGTCGGAGCCCGTAGATCGCCGGAAATGGCCGAATAGCACTTTTCGTAGCCAGTTTCTTTTTGTAGGAGTGCAAGGGCCCTGTATATACAGCGCAGCTGCCACTTTGCAGTAGGCCATATGAGCAGTGTGCAACGCCCGCCATGTGCGAGGCGGCGTGCCACAGACGTTGGTTTCCCTCGCCCCTGTTCCCCCCCCTCCTCTCCGTCTCTTCCTCATCAAAGCACACCGCTAAAAGCCGAAATTTCAGTTGGACAGCCGTGTAGGAGCCGGAGGAACGCGCATCTTCTTTGGGGAATTCGACCGGTGCCGGGGGGGCAGTGAGCCGAGGGCCCCGCGTAAAAGGCGAGAGCATGGGAGCACGAAGAGACGCTTGCAGCCACCGTCAAGGGAAGTACACACAAAATACAGTATGGCTCTTGGAACGGCTTTTTCGTTTATGCGAAGGCGCAAGGAGGTTCTGTCTTCTTATTCAAGTTGCAGCTGCACCGCTGGTGGTTTGGGTACGTAGTACGCCCAAGGGGGGCCCCCCCGAGCAGTAGCCGCCGACATTAGGGGGCCCTTCCAGCCTCAGCGGAAGATGCCCAAAACCCTTTTCCTGGGCGTTGTGTAGTTTTGAGGCAGTAAATTGACTTGTCTTGTGCGCAGAAAGTACTGGCAACCTCCTGGGGTGCAGGGGACGGGCGTTCTTGAAGGGACAGTCGAGACGAGGAGTCACGCAATGGGGGTATATAGCGGAGATCAGCCAGGCTTCCACTCGTAAAAGGCTGGGGTACCCTTCCGAAGCCTCACGCGGAGGAGGCTTATTTGGAGTCGCGCGGATATGCGCTTTCGTGTCTCTTTTTGCGGCAGACGCTGAGAGTCACCTTTGCAGCTTTAGCTGCTGCTGTTGCCGCGCCTACAGTGCCCCCTTGAGAACGTCTCAAGACGCGAGCAGTCACTCAACATGGTCAGTGTTGAGGCATGCAGAGAGAACGGAGGCTCAGCAACTGCTGCCTCCGCCTCCGCGAGAGGCCTTCCACTGTCTGCTGCCGCTGCCGCAGCCACTGCAGCAGCGAGCCCTCTGGAGTTCGTGCTGCAGGCGAGCAGGTAAAGTATCGTCACTCTGACTGACTGGAAGCGGCAAATGCTCTGAAGAGGCATTTTAGAGACGGAGGCAGACGAGTGGCAGATGGATAGAGGGGAACAAAGGGCACCCACGAGGATACACACTGAGGGCAGCGTGGCGAAAGCGTAGCGGCTGCCTGTCGAGGCGAACTCTCCATCAGCACGTGGTGCTGCTTCTCACTGCTTTCCTCTCGATTTCACTCTTGCGTTTGCTGCTTTAGGAGTCAAAACCTCGATGCCTTAGGGGCCGATCTGGAGAGGGATGCGCTGCTGGTGCAGGAGCAGCTGCTGTCGCAGCTGTATCTCAGCAGGAACGAGATCGCAGCTCTCCAGGATACGCTCGATGCAGCAGAAAAAGACTTGGGGGGTCTTTGCTTCCAGCAGCAGCAGGCAGCGGCGACAATTGAGGTGCAGCAACAGCACGCCGATCTTCGCCGCACGCGGAAAGTCGCGCTGACTCTGCTGCAACAAAAACGCGAGGCTGCAAGACGGCAGCAGCTCTCACGGCTTGGACTGCAGGCGTACAAAGCACTTCAGGCCGTTGCTCATACTCTCCAGGAGTCGCTCGGCAGCACTAGCACCTTCACCAGCAGCAACAACAGTAGTAGTAGTTACAGCAGCGACAAGAACAGTAGTAGTAGCAGCAACAACAGTGGTAGTAGCAGCAACAACGGTGGTCAGGTGCTGGTACAAACAGATGTCTCGTGTGATGAGCCCTTGACGCAGAAGAGCCTACCGAAGACAGCAACAGCTGCTGCTGCTGCTACTGCTGCCGTGAGAAAGCTCGTTCAAGACGTGAAAGCGCTGTTGCTGCCTCCCTCGTTGCAACAGCGCAGCACAACTAGGAGCGACACGCCGAAAGACAGTGTCTGGATGCCAGTAGCAATAGCAGCGGCAACAGCAGCGGCTAAGCTAGACCCTCCAGCTGCGCATCAGGCACTTTTACAGCTTCTGGAGGCAGTAAAAAAGGCAGCGTTCACGGAAAATGGACAAGAGCAGCCCTCGCAGCAGCATCTGCAACTGCTGCAAGTGTCGCTTTCGCCGGCTGCCACTTCCAGATGTTTGCTGCTGCAGCAGACGTACGATGAACTACAACGCTTGCAGCAAACCGTGGCAGCAGCAGCAGAATTTTACGATCTAGAGAGCCCACAGGATCAGCAGCAAGATCAGCAGCAAGATCAGCAGCAAGATCAGCAGCAAGGCGCCGCAGTGACACTAACTGAGGGAGCAGACTCTGCAGCTCCTGCCGCTGGAGCCACAGAACTAAATACACCGCCATCTGCAGATACGGCAGCTGCTGATGCCTTCTTGCTCGTCTCGACACCCCTTCAGGAGGAAATGGCTCTAAGAGATCTTCTGACCTTTTCTCACAGCGCAAACAGCCGCAGCAACAGCAGGAGCTGCATTACTGAACCGCTTCATCATCGTCAACAAGAAATGGAAGCATCCGCCGAAGCGGTGCGGCAGCTGCTGCTGCTGTTTGTGGTGGCTGCAGCGGATCTCAAGGAGGCGCTCGCTCAGCGTTTGTTGCTGGAACTAAAGACTTTGCTGCTGCAACTAAAGGGCAGTGTGTCAGCAAAAACGTCGACTCCTCTAGCACCCGCAACAGCGACAGACAGCGCCGAGCCACCAGCAGCTCCTGCTGAGCTTCTCATGGCTGCAGAAACTGAATGGCTCGTAGCCTTAGGAAGAGTTGTGCGCCCTCTCCTCGCTTCGCAGACAGGGACGGAGGCGGGTGGGCTCACGATTTCTGCTGCTGTTGGCGGCGATGCCCCCTGTGCTGCGTGTTTTCAACGACTCCTTTGGATCCTTCGTGCAAGGAAAATGCGTTTATAGAAGTGTTTTTGGATTCGTCCGGATGTATCTCTGCACGTATCTATCTGTATGTACGTGTGTGGTTGTGTATCCATGTCTGTATGTGCATGTGGATGGATGCACGTGCATGTGTATGTATATATGTGCATGTGTATGTATGTCTGTATGTGTATGTGGATGTATGTGCATGTGTATGTATGTGGATGTATGTCTGTATGTGCTTGTGTATGTATCTGCATGTATGTCTGTTTGTGCTTGTGGATGTATCTGCATGTGGACGTATGTCTGTATGTGCATGTATGTCTGTATGTGCATGTGGATGTATGTCTGTATGTGCATCTGTATGTATGTGCATGTGTATGTATGCCTGTATGTGCATGTGGATGTATGTGGGTGTATGTCTGTATGTGCATCTGTATGTCTGTATGTGCATCTGTATGTCTGTATGTGCATCTGTATGTCTGTATGTGCATCTGGATGTGTACGTATGTATGGGCACACGTATGCGTATGTCTATCTGTGTGTACTTGCGGGTATATATATATATATATATATATGTGTGCATGGAACTATTGCTGCTGCAGCGGAGGGTGTCTTCGTGGAAACTCTTATTCGCCCGATAGTCTCTGCAGCAGCGGTTGCCGCTGCAGGAGCGGTCTGCGGTGCGAAGCAGCCTTTGACTCCAAGCAATCAGCACCTGCAGCAGCTGCTGTCGCAACTCCCCAAGCAGCTATCCACCAACGACGAGGCAGTAGTCCGTCTTCGTATTCAACTCTTTAGCCCCTGCGCCTGCAACTTGTGGGCATCGTGATATTTCGTTTTCGAGCTTTGCACGAGGCACTTTTGTTGAGCTTCCCGATCGGAAGGCGGCACCTGTAGTCCTCATGAGGCCGATAGTCATGCGGCTGCTGTTTGCTGCAGCTGCTCCGCTGTTTTCTGCATGCCATATCTGCGTCTCTGGGCACTGCCCCGTTGCTGCTGCTGCCTCTTGCCTTGAAGCTCTCGTGGATGCAATCGCCGTGGGAAGGCCCCCTCGATGATCCTGGGAAATCGCCGCCTATTAATTTGCTGCACCTGCTGCTGAAGGAAACGCTGCAGGTAAACTGTCAAGGCCAAATGCACTTGCTGGGGCAGCTGCTGCAGAAGCTGCTCCGGCAGGCGTGTTAGAAGTTTGTTCAACGGCGAGGAGGCAGGAGGGTTATTGCTTCGCACATCCCTCCCCCTGGATAGGGGCGGCTGCAGCAGCCTTGCCGTCAGATGTAAATGCCGGAGCCTGCACAGGATCTGTGCACTGTGATGTGTGCTGTTGCGGCTGCTCTTGCTGCTGCAGTGTCTGTCCCTCTGTTGCCCCTCCGCTGGAGAACCGGCGTATGGCGATGCATTTCTATGGAACGTTCTCGCGTTGCAGCGGTCCGTTTGCAGCCTCATTTCGTCTCGGTTGGGGAAGTTTCCAAGGCTTTGAGTGCTCTTTCCGGCTCGTTTTAAGCCACGTCGTTTGTTGTCTGCACCTGCAGCGTGCATGTTTTGTCCAACGGCAAAAGCAGAAACTGAGGAACGTCTGTGTGCGCGCCTCCCATGCGGCACGCATGCGGGTATCTGCGTTAGCATTTGGAAGGCCGCTCAAGTGTTGGTGGTGTCTGGCGATGAGCTGCTTTCAGGTTCGTCGGCTGCTTGGACGGCTTGCTGCCTGCCGGATCACTGCAGCAGCGCGCACTGCTGCAAAGCGAATGCCTGTCTACAGCCGCTGCTGCATTCGACTTGCGGCTGTGGGGGCAGCTACAGGCCGGAGAGATTGCTGCCTCGTTTTCCCTCCTGCTGACAAGGCAGCCGCTCGCCCCCTCTCCTAAACGACTACCTGGCATCGTAAACGAATGCGTAAGGAACAGACGGCTTTGCTAAACATGGCCCCAGCACCGCATGCGCTACTACACGGACTCCTCCATCGCATACCCCCATACATATGTATATATATGTATACATGCATACATATATTTACATACACATATATATGTATACATACATATATACACATACACACATATGTATATATATATTTGTATACAAACACATATATATACACACATATATGTACACATACATACATACATATACATACATATATGTACATACATGCATTCACACAGAGTACATACACAGATACAGACACACATACAGACAGGCAGGGCGGCATATATGTGAATGCGTTAACCATACGTATTTGGCCACACGTGCGGCGAACTGCGTGTAAGCCCCCATTCCGCACTTCTATTTGATTCGGGAGAATTCCACCAGCTCTGCGTTGTTGGCGATTTGCAGCTCCGGCTCTCTTCGACCGCCGAGTTGTTCAGCACGGCGAATCTCCTCTTTGGCTATGAGGACCCGAGAGATCTCATGACCTCTAAAAGTTCTCCTGCTACTGTTGCTGCCACCCCACCTCAACAAAACGTCAGCGCGGCTATGCTGGCTTCAGCCCCTCTCCCCAAGGACCCTCGCACCCTGCTCTTCTCGCGGCCTCTCCTCCCCAGCAGCTTGAAACTCTTTGCTGAGCTGCTGCGGCAGCTTCTCCGCGTGCTGCGAGAGTCGGCGGCAGAGCATGCATCACGGGCTGCGGCGGCAGCGGCAAGTTACCATCTGCAGGAGGGCGTGCCTGGTGAGAGGCCGTTTTTTTCTTTAGGATGGCGTCTTCTTCTTGTGCATCTGCTGGCGGCTGCAAGTCGTCAGCGTTCTTGTTCGAGTTTTGTTATGCGATTGTAAGGCCCTGGTGCTTCGCGCTGCACCCGGTCTGCCCGCATGCGTGCAGGCGACGCTCGCGGAGGAATTTCCACCAGCAGCAGCTTCCTAGAGACAGCTCTGCTTCTCGCGTCCATCTGCGCAGACGTCGAGGAGCTCGCTGCTCAGCTGGCAGCTCCCAAAGAGTGGACTTGCGACTCCGCATCAGGAACAGCCTCACCTGTGGCGGCAACAACGGGAGCCTCACAAGGCAGCAGCACAGGCCCCAGCCAACTGCCCCCCATCATACGGGTGGGTGGCAGTCTGCTGATTCGTTCTCCAGTGCAGCAGATGCGAAATGCCTTCTCCTGTGGAGTAGCTAGGCTGCAGAATCAATGACACAGCTACTTTATTCTTGCTGCGGCGTCTACGCTGCGAACTACTTGCTGCTCTTCCTTGAGGGGGGGCGGAGGGGGTGGCGGCACTCCAGCACCGACTGCGTGGACTGACTGTGGAAGCCTCGCCTCTGTGTGTGCGCCTGTCTCCTTAGGCCATCTCGCTGCTTCTCGAGGAAGCAGCAGCTGCCCCTGGAGTCTGTCAAGTCCGCATGCAGCGCATTCGAGAAGATGTGTACTGGCGTTTCAACCATTTACGCACAGAAGCCGAGGAAGCAACTCGAGTAGTTGTAAGCAAAAACTGAGGTGTAAGGGCCCCTCTAAAGATGGAGTATCACGGGCTATCCGGAAGGAAAGGGCTAGACATAAAGTTTTGGAGCCTTTCTCTATCTGTTTGGAGGGGGAGCACTGCATGTATAGCGCCTTCATGTGCTTCTACGTCGTCTGCGCACACAGCCGCATACCGACACACACAGGCATACTCTTACACACTCACGCACACGCGCGCGCGCGCGCGCACACACACACACACACACACACACAGCGTCCTATTAGTACATCCTCACACAGATGCATCCACAACCCTGCATAATTTCCTCAAGGACCCCAGGAGCGGGCCTAATTGCCTAACCGCTTTTGTGCATCAATGCATTCGGATATCCATGTGGCAGAGTACAAACGCACGGGTTTAGATGTGGCAGTATGCCTTTTACCCTTATCAGCTGTGCATGCCACCTGTCTTGCCGCGTTTTGCTGGAGGGCAACCTGAAGCCGCTCTTCAAGAAATAAAACACACACATGGGAGTGTGCACGGTTGCTTCCTTGCAGGAAGATTTGCTTGTAGGACTGCTAGCTACTCAGTGCGCTTTGCCTCTCGCCGCCCTCCGTGCCCTTCCCGCCAAGTTCCGGCTTGTCGTTCGGCAGGTAACAAGCCTCGCTAGCTGCACATAGCCAGCTATGTATGGATGCAGACTTTCTACTTTCCCTACCGTTCCGCCCCCCAACCCGCATTTCGCTCTTTGCAGTGATCGTCGTTTGGCGATCTTGAGAGCTCTCTGGCTAGCTGGCTTAAGACCCCAACGTATTGTGCGCGCTTTCAATGTAGCTGCTGCTGTGCAGTGCGCATCCGTATGTACACCCCTCCTGCAGCCGTATGGCTTCCATTTTGAGGAGGGTGCATGTAAGAGTGCCCTTGCCTCTCTCTGAAGGTCTCTAGTGTTGCGCACATCTATCTGCATGCCGTTATTTGTCTCTCTGTAGGTGTCTATTGCTCTATGCTTTATGTCTATATATATATATATATATATATATATATATATATATATTATGTATATATACATTTACCTGTCGGCGCATACCTATGTAGAAAAAGTTAAATTTTATGCATGCCCTCCCTGCACAAGACGCGCAAGTGTTTTGATGAGTAGCACCCTTTGCCAACACTTTGGCCGCGTTGGGGAAGCCTGAGAGATCTGTGTGAGCTGTTTAGCTGCATGCTTTTTGCGAATCTGTGCTTGACGCCTGCGTTCGCGGCAAATCGAGGGTTTAATTTCCTTTTTGCTCGTTGAGCGCCCTCAGGCTCCGCAGACTGCCTCTGCTTACGCGAGCTGCCTGGTGGAACCTCTTGCCGAATTTCGCGAGGTGGCAAAGCAACAAGGCATGCCGCAAGTCCGTCCGATTCTTCTGCAATCCCTGCCTCCTTCTACTATCGTATTTAGCCTCTCTGCCGTGGCTGTGTGGATTCTCTGTTGCTCATGCAGCCCCTCACCGCAGAGCGCATGCTGCCACACCTAGTGCGCTTTCCCGTTGCTGCGCGTCGTCTTTGCTCATGCAAAGAGTCCGCAGCATCACAGTGCCTCCTGCTAAGTGCAGCTTACTGCCTCTCCCGTCCTTTCCTGCCACGTCCTTTGTTCTCTTCCGCTTCATCGCGGGCGGCACTCTCGCTGCGAGCCGTTTCCATTCGATGCGCAGGTCCTTACCAACAGGTGTGTGGTGCTGTCAGTACAACGCCTGGCCACGCGCTGCCTTGGCGAAGCGCAGCAATTGCTGCAAGAGGAGTCTCGCAAAGACAAGGCGCTGCAGCGGCTGCAAAGGCCAGCGGGGCATGCTCCAGAGGAGGTAGGCAGGCAGTCCGTGGACGCATAGGCTCGCATGGCCCCCACAGGCGGCGTCTCTTGATGATCTCGGATCGCTTGCATTCACGTACTGCACAGCGTCTCTCGTTGCTCCCCCAAGACGCACCAATAGACGGGTTGCATTCGGGAGGACCCTTCCTCCCCTCCCATCCTCACCGAAGCATGCGTAGCATTGTGTGGCGTCTTTGGTTCGAAAATACTCTCACACAGTCCGGTGTGCGCTTCACTGCGACGTGCATGTAGGGGCATCGGGGTGCACGGCCTCCGCAGTCAGCTGCCCCTTGAGGCTCAAGCATCCTGCGTTCGGGTGTTTTGTTGTGTCAGGAACTTTCGGTGGCTGCCAAGGTGAAGAGACAACTCACACTAGTAAGGCACAAACACACATGCGTGTGCATCTGTCGATTCCGTCGGCTTATTCTGCTCTCCTCTTTGCTCTTTCTTTTGGTATCGGCAGTGGAAAGCCTTCGCCACCCAGGTCTCGCTGGGCGTGCAGTTTCTATGGACCCCCTCTGCGGTGTCCCTTTGTTGTTCTGTGCTGCTCGCCGTAGCCTCATGCGGCCGCTGTTGAGTTTTGCCCTCCCACAGACACGCGACTGCAGAGCCAGCGCTTGCTCCCTGCTGCCTAGACGCTCGCTAAATGTGTCCTCATCTGCTGCTTGCCCTCAACACCCCGTTCCTGGTGTGCGATAGCGTTGTGTGCAAGTCTACGTGCGCCTATCCCCGCATGTTTGCATCTGCATAGGACATGGACTGCTTGGCAGATCTCTGTGCTTCGCGCTTGGGCTTGTCCCCGTCGGAGGTTCCGCAGCTGCTGCAGCTCAAGGAGGCCTTTTCTGCGTGATCCCCCGAGCCAAGGATAGCCACGCCTGTTGCCTAAGTGACTGCCCAGTACGTGCAGGGACTCCCCCTGCGTGTGTTGCCCCTTTATGTAAGCATTGCCACGCGCATTATCGGAAAGTATATCGCAGAGAGGGCAACACACGAGGCAGCACCGCTGGCGCAGGTGCTTTATGGGCGCTTCGCCGATCTGCCTTTTACATATTTCACGCTCTTCTCTTCCAACGTTTCCCCCTGTCTACAATTTTTTATACTGCCCTATGTAGGCGTAGCGAAGAGAGCCCACTAGCAACTCTTTCCATCGTGTCGATAATCTGAAACTCCGAGCCACAGGGCCACCTGACGCCCGTTTACCCCACATCTGCACACAAGGCACCCGCTTCAACACCACCCCTCTAGAATAGAGCGGCCGCCGTGGGCGGCTCAGTCTAATCCCCGTTGGGGGCCCCCGGAGGGCCCCCCGATGCCCGGATATGGCAAGGGAGTGCGGGGACTATGTAGTTGCCCCACGCGTTTTGCTGCTGCTCTATGAACCCCCCAACCGTCGCTCCTGCTGCTGCGGCCAGCAGCTCTGACACCCTCCTGCAACAACACCCCAACAGCAGCCCATCCGACACATAGCACGACGAGAAGCAGCCACCCATTCGACAAAACACCGCCGCACGTCCTCGAGAAGCTGGCCAAGCAGGCCGCTCTTTGAGAGCTTGCAGACATGCCGGCATGCATGCTCTCCACAGCCTCAGCGTTTCTCAGTATTAACCGCAACCTTTCAACAGCACTGCACGGTCTCCCAGCAGCACTACTACAAGAAGGGGGCATACTTACGCCTGCTGTTGCTGCCTCTCCACTTCATCCGCATTGCCACTGCCTTCAGTCGCAGGTCTCAAATTTAGGGGGCCCCCACTCAAAAGGTCAAGCAAGGCCCTGCTTTCCTGTTGCCGCTGCCGCGAGTTGGCCACCTTCTCGCTGGCTATGTTTTTGCTGCTCGCCGCCTTCGTGGGGAGCTTCTCTGCTCCAGCGGACGGTTGTTTTCGCTTCACATGCGACGGAGCACTCAAGGGAGCTGCCTCGGGCTTCACGCTGCCAGTGGCACTGCTGCCACTGCTGCCTTCCCGCAGCATGAGAGACGGCTCCTGGACCTTGCGCGAGGAGGGCTGCTGCACGGCTCTTCTCTTGAGAGCCGACGTGGAACTGACTGCTAGAGTACGCCGCTTCAGAGGCAGCAGCTTCACCTCTTTTGGGGCCGTTGCATCTGCATGGGAGGATGAAGGCGCCGCTGCTGCTTTGGGGTCGGAAGATGCCGACGGCTGCGGCTGCTCCTCAGCATCCTCGACCTCAAATAGAGGATTCTCACCAAGGCTGCTAGTTGTCCACTCATCCTGTTGTTGCTGCTGTTGCTGCTGTTGCTGTTGACGCAACATAAGGAGGGCCCTGCTATGCCCTCGGAGGGCTGCAACTTTGATGCGGTCTTCTCTGCTGAGAGAAATACTCAGATAGAACTCTTGCTGGCCATTGAGTGCCGTTTTTGAGCCTGCTGCCTTGCTACGTTGCAAGGCGGCTGCGAGTGCAGCAGCGTCCGTGGCTACCGCTGTATTCCCAGCAGCAGCGGCCGCATTGGCAGCGTTTGTGGCTTCTGCTGCAGCAGCGGAAACCACGGCGGCAGCAGAAGGACGGGCCCCGGAGGGGCCCCTGCTCGCTAGGAGCTGTCGATACACCCGGATGAGGGCCTCTGCTTCGCGGACCGTCCGGCCTTGCAGCACCTGCTGGGCGTACGCGGCATCCCCTAGCCGCTGCATCTTGATGAAAACTCTCTTGTCTCCTTGACTGCCGACTCCGCTGCGGCATCCCGCGGGTAGCCTAGAGCAGCCAGCCGTCGAGGATCCTGGAAAGCTAAGCCCCTCGCCAACAAGCGCTCCAAACGCATAGAAGAGACCTCTGATCTCCTCTCGTGAAAAGCGGGGGGGCGCCTCAGCGAGCATCAGATGTGCCCCTCCGAGCAGCAACTCCCGACGTTCTTTCGCAGTCAAGGGAGCGGGGGAAGGGCCCCCTCCAGGGACCGCAAGGGGCCCCTCATCGCTGGTCGGCAACGGAGGCACTGGAGGCTGCACAGTCTGTGCCCGTTTCTGCTGCGTCTTCAAGGGCCTCATAGCGTCATCCTGGGGAGGAAGGACCTGTTTCTCCCTCCTCTGTCTTGTATTTGAGGGTTTGTGGTGGCCCCTTGCTGCTAAGGGGGTACTGAAAAGCCCCTTCCGGGGGCCCTTCTGGGGGCCCCTGAGAAGGCTCGTCCGGGGGCCCCTGCTCCTGGCTCTCTAAGGGGGAACCCTTTGCATCTGCAGCTGCAGAAGCCTTGGGAGCTTCGCGCAGCAGCTGCGGAGAAGGCGCAAAGCCAGAGAGACCTAGCCACTGCGCACAGGCTGTACGTCGGGCAGTCAGAGCGAAGCCTCCGGAGAGGTGAGGCCCTATGAGATCCACGGAGGAGAACTGAAGCGTCGCGCACACCACAAACACACACACACACACACATACACACACACACACACACACACACAGAGTCGCAAAGAGCGCTTCGCCCGAGGAAAAGAACGCGCGGATAACACGTAGAACTGCTCGAGAAAAAGCGCATGGCAATGTCGCCTACGATGCTCCAGCTCCACTCTTCAAAAGATGTCCACGCGATCCCCACCCACCTTGTAGTGATTTTTGGGAGCTCTTCTATTCCAGCACGCTCGGCGGCTTCGTGTCTTGGCGTGTGAAGTCCGCTTCTTTGGAACGGCCCATAAAGAAAGACCACGAGCTCCTCCACAAGGGAGGACGAGCTCCCCTACGGGAGGCGTTGCGGGCAGGGGTACCCAGAGACTGGAAGGCGCCTTGCAGGGAGGGATGCGAAAAGGAGGGAGGGAACGGAGTGGTCCCCCCAGTACAGGCCCGCCACAAACTGTCGGATGTGTTGGTAGGAAGCCTAGAGTTGAGGCTCTGGGCCGACGAAGCTCTCCTGCTTGTGGGTTCCGGAGCGGCACAAACAGCGACTGGCGGAGTGGCTGCTGCTGTTGATACCACCTGAGGTACGAATTATGGGCTGCCGCTGCTGAGCGAAGGGATGAAAGCAGCAACAGCAGCAGCGGCAGCTGGGCGCTCCTGTGCTGCATGTGGGTCGTGCTGTTGCCTCCCCCGATGTGGCCCCAGAAAAAGCAGCAACAGGAGGAGGAGGAGCACCAGCAGCCCGCGCTACCTTGGGTGTGCAAATGCAGCGGCGGCTATTGCGATAATTTCCTGGAATGTAACTCTCCGTGCTGCACGCCTTTTGGTTCAAAAAGTGCTCATGAAGTCTCCACAAACAGCCAACAACACTGCTGATGTTCGCAGGGTGCGTTATGACGCTGGAGAGAGCACCCGGTTGTCCGAGCTGTCTGTACACCTGAGTCGTCGTTGGTCAACACAGGAGTGAGAGCACGTCAACAAAAGACTTTTGAACGCACAGATGTTCCTTAACAGCTGCCAAACATCTCGCTGCCTGCGCATGAAGGTGTCCCTTCGTCAGGCGGCCGCGGGAGTCTGCTCATGGGGCCCCCGAAGAAAAGGGGGTCTCGTGGTGTATTGGTAGCCATAGCCAAAAAAAGTGTTTAAAAGGCTTTGGGGGTCAATGTTTATATGGAGAGAAGTTACGGCCTTAGGGTACTGTCGTCCCAACCCAGAAGGCTGAATTTTCTGCGTATTCGCTGACAGGATTGTGTGAAGCTTCATGGCGCACACGGGGAGCAGGCAGTTTTAGTAACAAGTGAGGCTCCCTAGCGGAGCCATGCCTACTGCAGCTGTCTTAAGGTAGCTCTAGCACAGCTACTTTGCGATCACTGTGGGCCTGTTGGCCGTGTAAACAAGGGAAGGCGCTGGCACGCGCTGCAAGCTGAGGGCTTAGACAATTCTGCAAACAGGCCCCGAGAGGCGCCATGTAGCATTTACGAACTTTACGCCCTCCACTTAACATTCGTCGCGGTTTAGCCTGTTCTCCAGGGTGCGTGGTATTGCCTCCAACGAAGCGTATCCCTACAGGCACCGCCTGACCGCATCCTTCATTTGCTCCCCTCCACTAACCAGGCCCACTCCTAAAGAAAACTCAGTGCGCTCTCGTAGTCCCTAGAGACATCTACGCACTCATTAGACCGCTTTACATGCAGACGCAGCCCCTAAAACCCAGCCCCCTTCGTTCAACCTTGAGTCTGAGAAACCGCAGGTCGCTCCCATGCCACAGCCACGCACGCATTTGCAGCGCGCTATGCGTCAGGTGCATCCACACTCCAAGCTCGCGCTGTATTTGCACTTTCAGCGCTTCTAAGCAGTGCCAGCCATGTGCAGCATCGCAGCACCTGTACTGATGCAGCTGTGGCCCTCAAATGGCATGTAGAAGCAACTGCACCTGGGCCTGCGGGGCCCCCTACAGTGACAAAGAGATACAACCAGGAGCCTGCCGTTCCGCAGCTCCTTTCCTTAAGAGCACCTACACGCGGCGAGGCGCTTCTGCGTTGAGGCAGCCTATCCCCAGCGATGCGCTTGCCTCTAGCAGCGGCGCATAGGCGGCAGCCACTAGCATCATCAGGGAACTGATGCTTCCAATCAAACCCGACTGCTCCTCTAGCGGCCAATGGTAGAGACAGGCGGCGACACAATGCCCCTGTGACTGACCTACTCGATCGCATTTTCTGCGTGGTTCGGCTGCTGCGCATGCGGGTCAATTTTTCTAAAAGAGAACGCCTTATATAGAGCAAACGTTTCCGCCTGCTGCCTGTCAAGAAGGGCCCCCCGTCTGCTCCTGAGGCCTCTTACCCAGGCTCTCGCGTCAGCCCCCAACTTCGGATGATTTGCTGCTGCATCTAGTAGCCGCGGAAAGGACACCGAGAGGCAACATTCGAGACCTAGCTCCTTCGCAGTGTTCCTAACGGCCTTGAAGGGAAACACGAACTCCTCAGCGTCTATTGCAGTCCGCAGCCAAAAATGATATTTTATCCCGAAGCGAGTCGAAAAGACCTCCAGCAAATGCAACGCCAACTCGGAAACCGCCGCACCAGACACGCAGTCCCGAATACGCAAGCCTCGAGTTGCTTCTAGAGCCATAAGACACACGCATATATACATATGTTTATATGTGTATACGCCTATATGTATATACGTGTAGATACATACACACATATGCTAAAAATCTAATAAAGGCACCATCTGCAAGGACCCAAGGGGCCGAATGGAGTGGCGATGCACTGAGAGCGACGTGCCGTTGGCAGACAGACTACGAGGCAGGCAGAAAACAGTAAGCAGAAGAGCCACAAAGGAATCCCAGTTGTATGCTGATTTCAGGTATAGCTTACCGCCACAGCCTCCCCTGCACTGGTGGCTGACCCAGTATAACTATTACTAGTATTACTGTTAGTAGTAGCACTACTACTACTACTATCGCTGTTACTACTGCCTTTACCACTGCACCGCATGGAGAACCAATAAAGCAAGTAGGATAACACCAAAGGAGAGCATCACCGACACAGCGCCGAAGAGGGAGCGGTAGTAATAGTAGTACTAATACCAGTAATAAGCCACTTCTGGTGCAGGGTCACCTCGTGTGACAAGCTATCGCTGAGAGAGAAGAGCAAGCAGCTGGGAGTCGTGCACCCGCACGACTAGCTGCAGCAACGGTAATCATGAGCCAGGAGGATGCTGTTGCCAAGAGCGTCACTTTCAATGAAGAGCCTGTCTGCACCACCCCTGGCTAGCAACAGCGTCTACATTCATTAGCAAATGTTCAACGGACAGTGGCGGAGAGACTCCTGTTAGTGCATAGACAGTACCTTCCTCCGTCGGTAGCCTGAAGGGGTGTAGGAGAGGCGCGAGAGTTTGCTCTTCGAAAAAGAGGGCGCAGAGGCTGTTTCCTGCCCAAAATACGCGCTGCCCCTGCGCTACATCAAGCCGGGAGAGGCAAACACTGACGAATTCGTCGGTTTCATCTGCATCTGGTGAGGGCTGCTGTAGGAGCTTCAAGTCTAGAACGTAGCGCACAATCTCCCTACAACACATCGTACTGCCGATGAGCTTTCCCCCCGGCACCAGCCTCCCAGCACACCGCGAGAGCAAGTCTGTTGCTTGCTGCTGCGAAGGCACCATGTAATGAATTGCCAGCTGAATAGACACGATATCGAATGCCTCCTTGGCAGCATACTGCCAGGCTTTCTCCTCCAAGGCGTTCCCCACGTGGTACTCTGGGGGAGTCAGCAGCTGCTGCAGCAAACGATCGCTGCTTCGCTCCCGCACGCGATGTCGGGCCTCTAAGATGGAATCTCGAGAAAAGTCTATGCCTGTGAAGGTACACAGAGAACGGCAAAAGCGACCACAGCAGGGATATGTGCATGTGCATGTGCATGTGCAGTGTGACGTATATATATACACACACTCCTCTGACCGCAGCAGCCAAATGCATTGCTCCATAATGAATGGACAGATGCCAACCTACGCATATAAAGACGCGTCTAGAACGGACACGAAGGTAGCGCACATATACATATGTAGATACATATGTAGATATGTATGTATCAGCATAACAAGCGACACCCGCACAGAACAACAAGCAGCAAATGGAAACGGCGTAGTGCTAAGAGCAACCGTCCTCAGCAGACAACCAGCTGGCCTCCCAAGCTAATCCTTTTCTCTGCCAGCTATAATGTGCCGCTGTCTGTCTCATACGCCAGCACACCGCTAAGGCCTTTTGACAAAAAATGCCGAATTAGATTTTCTCGCCTCGAGTTTTGCCAGCAGCAGTCCCCTACCAAGCAGCCTGGAAACTCGAACTTGCGCGAATTTGAGAAGGTCTTGGGCGTGACCACAAGCGAGATCCAAAACTCTTGCGCCTAAAAAAACCTCCATTTGTATCAGCATGCGCTTCGCCTGAAATACAGAAGCAGGAAAAGCGAATGAAGAGATGCGAGACAGTGCCAAAAATACCATCAAAAGACCGATGTAGAGGAACAAGCACATATATATATTTACATATGTATATATGCCATACATGCATACGTATACATACACATATACACATGCACATATACACATACACATGCGTTTACATCCACGTACATATAAATACGTATATACACATGCATATACATGCATGTACTTGCATACGCGTACATGTATATACCCACACTTATACATGGATATACATACACTGACATATAAATACGTATACAAATACAATTGTGCATACACATACGTTTGTACCTACATACGTTCACATGCATGCACTTCCATACATAAACTTGCATATACACATACACACAGATATACACATACACATATACACACATACATGTACATACATATACGCAAAAGGCCAACAGGGACGGCTCAAGAGAGCGTCCAAGAAACGCAACACTCATGCATTCCTGAGTCTAGGGTCTAATCTTGTTTCCCGTTCCTCCTCCCTTGCTCGTCCCCCCTTCGCTCTGCTGCAACGAATCTGACGCACTTGATTGTTGTGGAGTCGCAGAGCGGTGATAGGCGACTCTGCTGCAACGGTGATTTTTCTATTTTCGTAGAACGACTGTATAGCCTGTTGGTTGTCGCCTAAGGCTCCTGGGTAGTAGAGCGGAAGAGTTCTGGTTCCTGATGCACCGGTGCCTGCAGCGGCTGCTGCTGCTTCTAAAGGCGCTGCGATGGCGGCTCTCAGATTGTGTAAGAAAAGGGAGACAAGAGCGCTGAAGACTGAGGGTTGCTGCAGCAGCAAGTGCTGCTGCTGGTGCTGCTGTTTCTGCTGCTGCACCTGAAGACACCGCGCAGGCGCATACAACCGTACAGACACCCGACGCGACTCGTCATGAAGATCTGCGTCTGCGCCCCTCCCCGTACTGGTGGCTGCAGCGGCATGCTGCAGCTGCTGCAACAGCACTTCTGGGTGGCTATTTATGTCGCCTTCTTCGATCTCCCGTCTCAGCTCGACTATCCACTCCGGGTAGACCATGCCCTGCTGAGGTGAGCCTTGTTCCGCGCGTGCGAAAGGCGAAAACAGCCAAGACTCGGAGCGGATGATCTTGCGCTCAGACACCCGTGCTGCTGCTGCTGCTGCGGCTGCGGCTGCTGCCTCGTGAATGAGTCCGAATCGCTGGAGATCGCTGGCAAGCTGTAGAGGCAGTTCTCCTTCTCCCCCCTCCTCCGGAGGGGCAGCGCTGCTGCCGGCACGTGCCAAGCCGCCTGCGTTGGAGTCGCGTAGAGGCGTGAGGAGATGCGCTGTCTCAGAGAAAACCGACACTTGGAGGTGGCGTAAGGCACGGGGCCTGTATATCAGCTTCTGCCCAAGCAAGACTTGCTGGGTAACACGAACAGCGCGCTCTCTTCGGCGATGCTGACAAAGGGGGGACTGGTGTTGCTGGGGCTGGTCGTCGTCGTCTTGCATGCTGTAGATGAGTTTACGCGAGTTCAGAGACTTGTCTTGCAAGACGCCGTCTCCAGACCCCTCCTCCTCGCTCCTCAATCCCGCGCTCTTGTCTGAAGCGACGCCTTCCCCCGCAGCGGCGGGAGATGCGCGGCTTTCGTGTAGAACGTCGACGATCTGAATACGCGAGGAGAGCTGCCTCGCACCGTATGCCCTGCGTTCAGCGCCGAGGAGCTGCTGCAGCAGATGCTGCAGCTGCTGCTCTTGCTGCTGCTGCGGCAACCCCTCATCGAAGAGCAGCTGGGCGGTGTCTGACGAGAGGAGACACGACGTGGCAAAGGGCAAGGAAACAGGCCGCTTAGAATACCTGCCTACAAGCGTTCCAGTAGCTCCTACTACAACGAGATCTTCCCCGCTGCTGTTGCTGCTGCTGCAGCATTCCTCCAAGAAAGCTGCCACTTCGTCCTCCAGCACACCCTCGTCACACCCGAGAGACAGCACAGGCTGCAGCTTCCCTCCAAGCACCCCTGCAGCCGTCGCGAACTCGGCAGGAAGGCGTCGCGCTGTGGCAAAGGGCCCTGACGCTGGCTCCTCCCCGGCTGCTGTGAAGACGGCAGCTCCCTGGATGTCTTCCCCCACAGCGGAGGCAGCAGGAAAAGATGCAGCTGGCGCTGCGGCAGCTGCTGCCGCTGCTGCAGCCTCCGCCTTCGCACGTGCAAGTGCGATGGCTCGTGCTCGGCCTCGAAGGGGAGTCTTCACAGGGCTTGCCTCCCCCCTTCCTGCTTCTGCTTCTCTTGCTGCTTCTGCTTCTGCTGCTTCTCTTGCTGCTGCTGCTTCTGCTGGAGGAAGACACTTCGGAAGCCTCGGGGTCTTGCCCCCATCGGTGCTCTCCTCCATAGCCTACGGACGCTGTGTGCAGCTCGCTGGTGTCAATGGATGGAGAGATCGACGCTTCCCGGGGGAAAATCTGAGCGCACAGTTGCACAGTGGCGCGTGGCTGCGGTTGCAACACACACGCCAACACCTCTCTCGCACCTCCCAAAGGCGCTCAGAGAGAAGGATCAGTGGAAGGTAAACTGCTGCCGTTCAGCGTAAGGAGAGCCTCGGTAAACGCATGCATCCCAAACTCCGTCAAAAAATATCCCTTCGCGTAGGGCCCCCACCGGAGGGCGTAGAGAGTTGAGATTGCGCATGCGCCGTTCGAATCAGCAGGGATGCAAAAAAATGTCTCAAGAATTCCTCCGGCCGTTCCTTTATTTCTTCCGTTTTCTGGGGATCGACTCGGGGAGGGGGGGAGGGAAGGGGCCCCCAACAGTCGCGGGGCCCCCTGCGCACTGTACAGACACTCTGTGGAACAGGTGCCCCCGCCGAGCATAGGTATCCTTCATTAAAACTGCTGCCGTTTGCATTTGCGTGGCTGCATTTATGTTACTCTTTTTCGAACCAGTCTAAATAGAGACACGATATTCTTTATTTGCAAGGCCGCTGAGGCGTTCCCTGGAAGGGCCCTTGTGAAGGGGCCCCCCAAGGAGCATTTTTGCGCTCGGCTTTCCCGCTCACAAGAGCCCGCACAGAGCAGCAACTGCAGACGTTCTTGGAAGAAAGCTGCGTAGATGCGATTTAAGCCGCAAAAGTTGAAGCCTAAGGGGCCAGTGCTGCAGCTCCCCTGCAGCAGCCCTCACCAACCATAGCGAGCGAGAAATGGCGATCCGCGAGCATCTGTATTTGGCGCTTCACGGCGCAATGGCCATCTTCAGGGGGAGGCAGCGGCTCTTAGACCCCTGGATCTCAGCAGGTGCAGTCTCCACACAAGGGCTCGAGCAGCTGGCCTCATCAGCAAAGCCACAGCAACCCGCGTCAACAGCTCCCGCTGACGCTATAATCGAACAGCGCAAGCAGGCTTTTCTTCGGGGTCCTCTGGTTCCGTATGACTTCAATTGGATTTCAGCAGTGAGGGCGTCGAGGGCCATGCGAGCGGCAGTAGCATGCCGCAGCCTGCAGCAACAAAAGCAGCAACAAAAACAGGAAGACCAGCAGTGGGTGGAGGAGTGGAGTATGCACGCCCGCGAATTGCTGCAAAAGCTGCAGTACTGCGAATTTTTGAAGCCGTCATTCTTGCTGGCACGTTTCGCTCTTCGCCCCCTCGAAGGCCTCTTAGAGCAACTTGCTGCCATGCAGCTCCAGCAGCCGAAGGAAGGGAGTCGTGCAGCTGCGGCGACTGCTGCTCCAGCTGACACCTGCAGGAGGGGGCTTCGAGCCAAGGAGCAGCTCGCCATCAATCTTGCATCTTCCCGCTTTCGCCAAGCAGTCGCGAAGGCCACGATCATCCCGTAAACTCCCAACCCCGAATGCCGAGAGCCTTCAGTTGGCGCGGGGTACACCACAGTCTGCTCTTTTAAAGCGCAGCTTCAAAGAGATGCCTGCGTCTCTCTCTGAACCTGCGTGTGTCTGTGTGCAGGGAACTTGTCATTCCTGCCGATCGCCTCTCGGGGCCTAGTGCTGGCGTGTTCAGGCGGCTCTTCAAGGAAGATCGATCTGGGGGTGTGCGGGTTCCTCAGGAAGGATCGAACTACGAGACTGTACTGGCGCTCCTGCAAAGCCTGAATCCTGGGAGTTCGAAGCGCGCAACGTTTCAACAACATGCGCCGTTTGCCGATGACTTGGCAGCGCAGTGGGTGTGTTTGCGGAGCAACTCCACCAGCAAGCCGCAGCAGACGCTGGTGCTGCAGCAGCTTCTGCAGCTGCTGCAGCAGAAGCAGCAGCTAGCAGCTCGGTGCGGCTACACCTGCTGGGCAGAAATGCGCATCAAGAGACAGACTGCAGAGGGATCCTCCTGGAGAGAAGTGCCGCGCATGCTGCGATCCATCGGGCAGGCAGCAGCCAATAGAGCCCCCCCGCAGCTCCGAGATGAGCTGCGCAAACAGCAGCAACAGCAACAGCAACAGGGGCAGCAACAAGGGCGTCTGAGCGTGGATCAGTGGCTAGCAGCAGCGCTAAGGGTAAGACGCTCCCTCGGAAACTCTCCGCGGCATTCCAAGAGAGCTCTGAAAATGCGAAGCTCGCAGTTTGCGTCTGCAACCGCCTCGCGCCAAATACGAAGCGGCTTCCCCTGTCGGGACAGCTGGGAGCCTTCACGTTTGGGCAGGCGCGAGGCGTATTTATGTGTGTGTATAGGTGTATGCATATGTGTGTGTAGGTGTATACATATGTGTGTATAGGTGTATACATATGTGTGTGTAGGTGTACACATATGTGTGTGTAGGTGTATACATATGTGTGTAGGTGTATACATATGTGTGTGTAGGTGTATACATATGTGTGTATAGGTGTATACATATGTGTGTATAGGTGTATACATATGTGTGTGTAGGTGTGTACATATATGTGTGTATAGGTGTATACATATGTGTGTGTAGGTGTACACATATGTGTGTGTAGGTGTACACATATGTGTGTGTAGGTGTATACATATGTGTGTATAGGTGTATACATATGTGTGTGTAGGTGTGTACATATATGTGTGTATAGGTGTATGTATACATATATGTGTATATATGTGTGTATTTAGGCGTATGGGAGAGGCGTGCGTGATTTGGAGGTTGCTGCCTGGTTTCCCGAGTCAATTGCAGTGCAGCGTGCGCCCCTTCTCTTAGCGGAGGCGTATGGCTTAACACTTCAGCCTTTACTAAAGAAGCCGTGGAAGGGGTTTGGCAGGTGTGTTGTTTATAGGCGAGGCTCTTCCCCTTGCGTGCCCCTTATAGCCTCTCTCTTAATATGCCGCAGGCATCCGAACTCGGGGCAAGGAGGCCTCCCTGTAGGTACGTTAGTGGGGTTGGTGCCTCCTGGCGTGCGTGCATGCATGCAGGTCGCTCAGCGGCTTCTCCTACATGAGCGAAGTCTTTGCAGTGTTCGACTCGGCGTCCGGTGAAAGCCTCGAGGGCGCTGCTCCAGCGAGCAGAGCTCCCACCTCCTCTGGCGAGCGAGACGCTGCCATCGGCTTCGTTCGTCGTGTCGAAAACTTGTTCAGTCCCTACGGCAAGTGGCCGCCTCCATGTGGCTCGGGGGGGAAAAAAGCCGCGCTGCCTTATCGCACGGAGGCCTTTCGGGGGTTCCTCTATTACAGTCCCTTCTTCCCTCTCCGCCTGTCTCACCACTTGAAGCCCCCAAGGGCGCCTGGCTACCCATGCCACGTCAAGTTGGGGCCTTTCCATCACGCAGTGCATGCACACCTAGCGCCTCCGAAGGCCATGCAAGCCAGACTCCTGGACGTACAAGAGGTGCGCGGTGCGTGCGCGTAGAGCCAAGGCGTGTGTGTAAAAGCGTGACGTTGGGGACCTTTCTTGAGACGGGCGTGGCCTGCTGCCAACCTGCGTGTGTCTCCTCGCTACACGCATGGAGTGGTATGGGGCCCGCTTGCGCATGCAGCTCAAGGTTCTTGTCCACGAGCTTGGACACGCTTTCAAGGAGATGCTTCAGGAAGACCCTGTGAGGCTCTCACGCACGCACGGGAGAGTCGCCACCCTCGCAACAAGGCAGAAAAACGTGGGGCAGCGTAGGCAGGCAGGTAGCTGGGGCCTTTCTCGCCTGCGTCGAAAAGGGGGAATGCAAGAGGATTCCTGCAGGCACGGTCCATGTGTACCAGCCTCACAGCGTTCGCACGTGTTATGTTGCCAAGAGAGGACACGCCCCTTCCCCCCTTCCCCCTACGAGACACAACACGAATCTCCCTTAGCCGTCTACGAGCCTTCGTGGAGAGGGTGGGGTGCTGATGCGCTTCAGAAGGCCTTCGTTGCGGAACGGCTGCTCGACTTTGATGAGAGCTTCGCGCTTGTTCACGAGTCCGTACCGCAAAGTCGCGTTATGCTGGCGTGAAGCCGATATCGCCTCGTTTTTTTCGGTGCACCAGCTAGCTGTGGGGGTTTGTCGACCCCCGCGGGCTCTTTGGGTCGCCTTAGTAAGACGCTTTTTGGCGGGGTGTGCGCATTCTGCTCCCAGGCAACTTCTGCGTCGCCCGCAGTTCTTGATGGCCCTCTCTAAACACCGGGAGACAGGGGCCCCCCTTACCTTCTCGCAGGCAGCGTAAGCAGGGAAGGCCTACGCTGCGGCTGGGCAAGAGTCTTATTTCCTAGTTTAGGGGGCATACGCTTTACGAGGAGGGGAGCACCGGCGTCTCCTCAGCAGCCAGAGGCACCGCCTGCAGCAGCAGCAAGAGAAGGACGGGCTACACATGATCTCTGTGCTGTGTGCTTGCTTCTTGAATCGCAGAGGACTGGGACTTGACTTGGTAGATTTGCTGCACCCCAATGGTGCCCTCGTCACTGCTGCGGTTGATTTCGCGATTCATTCTCTGGACGCCTCCAAGGCTACCACGCAAAGTCTAGAAGAATCGATTCGGGCAGCCATTGAGGAGTGCGGCAGGCGCCATTGGCGAAGATGCAACAAGGGATTAGGCCGTGTGGCCGAGAGTCTAAACTTTGCTACTTGGCACCGAAGGGCGGGGACATGTGCAGAAGGCTCAACGGCATTATTCACTTTCTCTGGCGCTTTCTGCGTGCCTGCTCGTTGCTGCAGCGTAGCCCCCTATCGGGTGGATGACTCGTTCCCTATTTTCTCTCTCGACTACCTCCGCAACATTGAGGGGTTAGCTCTGCGTCCTATATCCGCATTTCTTAGCGCCCTCTAGTGCACGCTTGAGTGGCACGCACACATCCTTGGGCGTTTTATTGCACGGAGAGTCCTGTGAGGGTGGAGGCGGCCACCACGGCGTGCTCTTCGGCTGAACCGGCTTTGGTCGCAGAATTGGGCCCTTGAGGCCCTTTGCATGCATTCTGCTTCGTTTTCGCACCCCGCCGCGCAGAGATCTATGATGCTGGCGCCCGTTTGAAGCTGCCTGCGTGTGCCTCCTAGGTCCTATTCCGGTGCCCTTGTGTGCTACATCTTGGCGGAGATGCGGGCGTTACGAATCTTGCAACAACTGGAAAAGGGCCCTCCTAGCCGCGTCGGCCCCGCCCTGCCCGACTTGCGGGCGGTGAAGAGGGACTTGCTGCCGCTGCACCCAAGGGGCCCCCTGCCGCCCCTTATGGGAACCTCCGGGGGGGCCGCTGCAGGGGCCTCCCTCGTGGCGCTCTACTCAGCCCCCAAAGACCTCCAAGGCGTGGAGTGCTTGTAAGGCCTGAATTTAGAAGAGGCATTCTACAAAATGTTGGCCTGCAGGGCTGTAGGCCACCACCCAGCCTCCTCGAGCCCCTCCGGCTCGGCAGTTGCCACTGCGTTTTTTAGGGTGTCTGTACACCGCAGACTGGCAACTGCAAACTTGAACTCTTAATGTCTTTCAATGCGCCGTCTGTTGCACAACGGTTTTTTAGAGGCACGCGAACGGAACAAACCCTTAGAGCTGTTTGTTCACAAAAACGTCATACACTGTACAGTCGACGGCACCTGGGTGCAATTCCCTGTCTTCAAAGGTTGACATGGCAGCGCGTACCTGCTGCGCAGTCTTTCGGCGTTCCTTCTCTCCATCGGGTTATTAAAATCAGCATGGGAAAGATAGGAATGGCGGGACATCTCCTGTCACAGATCCAGGTTAGGAGAGGCGCCTCCGAGTTGTCAAGAGGCTGTGGAATGTTGGTCTCATGATGGTATGGAGGTCTCACACGCCCAGTCAGTGCTCATGAATTTGAAATGCTTCCAGGAAGGAAGAGGTTTGGTGACACAGTACGCAGTTTCTGCGCCGTGTCGTTGTAGAAAGGCCAATCGCGAGCCCTATGGCGTGAGGCTATCGTTGTCCGCAAAGAATGCTGGTGTAGATGCGAAGAGCTGCGATGAATGGGGTGTACGAAATCCCAATGGCCACTTGTGGGGCAGTGTGGGTCCACCTTAGAGGATACGAAGGAGAAGTGTTGGTTGACCAAATTGCGTCCTTCCTTCCGTATTGTGTTTGTACGATCGGCGAAGATGCGGAGGGGATAGTAGCGCATTTCTTTAAGCACTTTCCCATCAGGCTCTTTTGGCACATCTGAACACATCAACCTATTAAGCACACCAGCTTGAGAATACATGCGTATGCGTCTAATGTATTTCCACTTGAGCACTGGCACTTTTTCTGCAGTGTATGCGTCGCTTTGGGAACACGACCGTCATTCTTCATGCGCAAATAGTCAACTGTAGAGATATAGTGCAACGGCGTCTCGTTGCAGGAAATTTCTGGTTCGTAGCAACGCTGCCGCATCTAGCGTTATCCACAATTCCTTGAAATAAGTTGGCTCTCTCTGATGCTCCCCTCTACACCTCCGTCCATTATCTTGAGATTTACGGGCTTCGCCGGCTGTAAGTGCCCCTAATGAGAGGAGGGTGTCCGACGTAAGAAAGAAGAAACAAGGAAACCTTTTACAATGGATTCGGGGTCGTTCTTTCAATTTGCTTCCATCGGCTCTTCTTTGGTGGTGTCAAGACCACCAGAGGCTGTGCTAATCTGCATAGAACGCGACGCCGACGGGCGTACCTTACGGAGCACTAGGTGCCAAGTGGGGCGCAAGTGTCATTTCTTTAATTTGTAGAGATGCTCGCATTTTTGGGTGCCTCCTGCACAACGACGTTCGAGCAAAGCATGCGAAGACCATCAACGTGTTCACGGACGTGATTTTGAGGCGCCCCAGCACTTCAATATCGTTGGGGCCCAACTGCTATTGATTGTGATGATTCACGGTTTCCGTAGAAATTCTGTGAGCATTTTGCATTTTACACCCATGCCTGTGCTACCACTGTCAAAATCCAGAATGGCCGAGGGGTGAAGCTCCACCACTTCGAGAATGGCCTGATGTGATTTAATACACATGATGTACTCTGCGCTTGTTCGGTCCGAGTTTGCTCTGGGTGCCGCTTTACACAGATCCCATGGGTTTGCTGCTTCGGCCATGTTAGAGTCCACACTACCGCGGAAAAGCGCGCGAGATGGTTTTTGTGGCCTGGGATGCGTACCGTGGCAGAATTGTGTGCACCGTTTCGCCCAGATTGCCGGTCGCTGCAAGGCGCCAAGTTCTCCCAAAGCCGCCGCTTTGCAAAGCCTTGTGATTGCATGAAGGATTTGAACTGGGCTGAGAGTGAACTTTACGTTTGGGCTGCGGGATATCAAGGGTCAAATAACATCAGCGTTTTTCTCGGCAGACTCAGGAACTATGCTTATTTCTCTCACGAATCAGAAATTCGCTTATTATTCTTCGCTCGTGGCTGGGAGCTCCATAGCTTTACCAGGGGTACAATTACGGATAGGATTGCAAAGTTAGTCACTGCGTTATACCGTGTCTTTGTGACCTGACTACACATTCACGACAATATGACGACGGTGGTTCACCTTGTGGCAGATGGCCAGACAACGCGCACCGACTACTGTATTTCTGACTCTGAGCTCGCAAAAAATCAATTGCTTGCGTTATATTCTTCCGTGTGCTAAAGGGGCTTGTATTGCAACAGTAGGCGCGTTTATCCGTTTCGCTGCCGCATCTTTGGTCTACACTATGGAGCTCCTCTCCAGACTCGACCTCAACTGGATGATCCCAACAGCCACTCTTAGAGCAGCAGGGATTTTGGAGAGCCTGTAGCTTGTGCACACAAACGCTTGCTCAAGGTTTACACAAGAGAAGAACGAAATAGTGGTAATTGGAGGCTGGCTGTGTGTCAGAGCCTGGAGATTTTGTTTTGGTGGCTAGGCAGGCTTTCCGAGGTGCATCAGATGGTGATCAACCGAAGACTTTTGCACCCAGGTGATTTGTACTATTTGCAATACTTTCATTTATCAATGCAATGCTTACTCGATCGACTTTTCTAACATCAGTGGTGCCACAGAACCCCTGCAACTGGAACCTTGACCAGATTTTGGAACTCCCTCAACAATACACCAGCTTTGCCCCGAGTGAAGGCAAATCCTCCAGGGGACCACAGTAATGCTGAATTCTTTGATTGTTGAGCATCAAAGACACAGAATAAGGGAGTCTCGAAGGAAAAGCGAGTGGTAACCCCAAAATAAGTGGTTTACGCAAAACGAGTTGCTGGCTTCGTTGTCTGCATGTGGATTCGCGGCATTTTATTAACATGGCTAGTTGCTACGCACTGTATTCCCTTCATTATTGGGTAATCGTCATTCAACAGCGTACACTTGCTTTCCTTTATGGGAAGTATCCTGTACACTTACTTATGACTGGCGCTCTCATTTTTTTGTATCTACATTCTTCCTTTAACTTTCGAAGCGTTCAAATCCCCAATGCTACGTTCACTGGCTCTATGTGCATGCACATGATGCCAAGGTGTTCTGTAGCTCAAATTTATGCAGAAACACGCTCAGCTATTGAGTACCTACATGACCTATGCTCTCTGGAGCTTCAAAAACCACCATGCTGCGTGCATCGGCTCTATCTGCACGCAGATGAAGCATTAGGAGACGCGGAGGCAGTCCTGATCTAGCGTGTTTTTCGATTCCCTTAAAATAGTTTACTTCTCCTTTTCCGTAGCACCAAGCTAAAATGACTTAGTGCTCAGACGACAGCGAGCCATCGCGCCGTCGCGATTGTGTTGGTTTGGTCCGTCATTCGTTGTTGGCTAGAATGCGTCTTTAATTTCATAGATTTCCTTGTAACGGTTGATGCATGCAACAAAGTGAAAACATAACTGAGTACGCCTGCACATAAAAAAGAGTGCACAGGGCACGTTGACAATAACCTGGAATATTTGGACATACTGTTTATGGTGCCAGTGGAATAACGCCTAAATCAGTGGTGCCGAAATTGTTTTTCGTGCCCCACAACACCACATGCAGCTTTTTTTCCCGCATCGGACTTTTCTGCTCGTCTTCGGTGATGTGGTAAGAATGACATGCGATAAACAGGTGTAGGGCGAGGGCGTAGCCTGTTGGGGAACAATAGCACCCACCGATTCGTCACTAGCAGTAGTTATGAAGACGAAATGACGCTCATAACCGGACATTCTCAGTACGGGAGGAGTTGTAAGGCGGCTGACAGCGTATGAGCTACGGCATCCTCCTCCTCCGTCCAGATCCTACACTGCGTTTTCTCGAGTAAATAAGCCGGAACGCAGCAGTCCCAGAAAATTCCTGAGCGAAACATCAATGATAAGATGCACGTCCTCAATGCGTTGCAACGATTTTGCGGATGCCTACAGAAAAAAGACACGCCGTGACTGCTTCAAAATTTGACGGTTGTAGATAAATTCCTTCAGCTAAACAGAGAGTCCCAGGAATTCGATTTTATCAGCCAGAAAGCATCGTATGCTCCATGATATCTCACTTCTTTTCCAGCAACGGCTGAAGTTCACGTATGCGCTGTAGATGCACTTGAATCTTTCAGCTGAAGATAGCGGTGTTCCCGCCGATAGCTTTCCACCGCTCTTAAGCGGTCTCGTTCCATTCCGAGTAGCCCTTTGTTGTTGTTCACCTGAGGCTTAATTTAGTCCAAAAGACGCACAGCTATACGTCAGTTTGTGATTGCAAGCATGGACCACCGCTTTAATCCTGTCATACGGGTGAAAGTGGATCTGCAAGTATGCGATTGTTGGGTGAAATGTCGAAAAAATCGTTGATCCATGTAGACTATTATGTAATTCGGCAATCCAAGAAGTCAAAAAGCTTTGAGTCACAGTGGTCTTGCACTCAGACTTGAACGTAGCCCACTTACACTACCTTTCTCCTTTACTAGTATCCACGCCGAGTGATACCCCACAGCGCTGGTTGCTTCCTGACCTCTGCCTTTTTCATCAAGTCATCCTGCTGCCGCTCAGTCTCCTCGTCGTGCTGTGTGGGCTTCTGACAGTGCGATACATGGATTGAAGCTGACTCGGGCATTAGCTAGGAACGGTGCACTGGACGACCCGCATGTGGCAACTCAGCTGGCAGCCCGTCACTATTTAGCTCATCCGCGAATTTATACTTGATATTCGCCCATTCCTGCTGTTTCTCTAGAGCCAGTAAAAGTGTATGCATCCTTTGAACCGCCAACTGCTACTGTGACTTTGAGCCGCCCCTATGAAGACTCTTCCTCACCTTGTCCAAACAAAGACTCTACTTCGCTCACCACAGATCAAATGACCGATGTTCGGGAAACCCTGATTTATTTCTAGTGTTTTCTAGCCCACGAACGTCCAGAGAGCGTGACTATGGCCCCATGAGCCTCTTCCTCTGGGATCCCTAGGCATATCTAGATTTACGTTATAGTGTACGGGTCCAGCAAAGAAGTCAGGGGCCTGCTGATACGACCCGGTTCCGATTTCAATTAGCAACCGACTGCTGCGTGTTTTCAGATTCCAGCCTTCTGAATTCCTTCGGCAAGTGTGCGTTTTAGGAACTGCGCAGGCATGTGAATAGGCAGAGTGCACTTCTGTGCCGTCTCCTCGAATAAAGATCTACTGCGCATCCGTTGTTAACTCACGCCAGCAGTTTCCGACCAACACAGTGTACGTGCGTCAGCGCAGACTAGACCTGCGGTGGGTCCGCAGTTTTCTCTCTGGCCTCTGTGGCCTTCTGCACTATGCGGCAGCCTGCGTGAAGGCTTTCTGCCTTCCTCATGCGTGCTCTCTGCCCGCCAGGCAGCGTGCTCTTATTTGATTCATTCCTGTTGTTCGGGGGCTGCTATAGGATCACCAATTCTCTCTAGCTTTCGTCCCTTGACCGCGTTAAATTGTAGCCTATGATCGGTTGCCAGAACGCTAACGTTCTTAAATTCTAAGCCACACTTACACCTCATCCTTTGCACCCACAAACGTAAGACTTGCCCTCATTTGCTCGGGAAACCTTGAGCAGTCCATCTCTAAAGGTTTCACAGGTCTGTCGCTCAATCACTAAGCTGCTACTCATGCAACAACCACCTTTTTTAACGTTTCGGCTAGACGTGTACCTTATGACTTTTGCGAGTAAAAGGCTCACATTTCTCGGTAACTTGATCGAGGTGAAATTCTTCTGCTGTATGTATCCCAAGTTTCCCAAGGCTTACTGCAGACTTGATCTTGACGTCAACCGATGAGTCTGGACATGTGCGAAGGATTGAACTGCAGTAATCCCTATAGGCCTACAATTTTTTTATGGATAGGATTCCCATTGAAGTGCTGCTACATCGGGTAGGCATGCCGCAGGGAGCACTCCGTTCTCTTCAGTGGGAACGTACAAACCAGGCGCATCTCAAATCCATCGATTCAAATTTCGAGTACATGCCCATCTTTGCAGCTGCCAGAATCTCGTTGACGCATCTACAAACATATAATCGGCTGAAAAGTCATGTCGTTCCACCATATGTGGAGCTGCTGCTAAAACATCAGCTTGCAGGCCGGCCTCTGCAGCCCCACCAAGCGTCGTGTCATCGTCGAATTCCATTCTAACAGGGCTTTCCCCCCATGCTGTTGTCGAAGAAAATATTAGTGAACGACCCAATATTGTGATCAAGACAGGAAAACTCTTGTAGGAACACCTCATATTCCACTGCATCCACAGCCAGTGGATGAATGGAGAACAGCTGTGTCGAAACTAAGCGGTATTACTGATTGTACCGCTCCATATAAGGATTCGTTTGGGAGAAACTTATCTCCAAGATCAATGTAAAGCTACTGGAGAGATACTGGAATTTTTTTCAAAAGTGCTCCGTCCTTCCCCTTCCCCCACCCTCAGAGGTTCTGACGCGATGATAAAGGGCCAGCTAGGGTGCAAAATACGACGACCTCTAGCACTCCAAGCAGTCATAGTTAGCTGCACAAAGCATCTCAGGTGCAGGAGTACAACACTGCGTCTCGTATCGTGTTGACAGTATCCTGCAATAAATAAGTTATAGAACACATATAAACGAAGTAGTCGATTCTTTTTTGATCCAAAGTCGAATGCATATATAGTAGAAATGTTTGACTGTAGCTTGGCTTGCTACACTATACTGAACGACATAGGTGGCGAGAACGGTAGAGCGATGCAACACCCCACACAATGTGCAGGCAGGTATCACCAGCCCGTGTTAACCGGGACCGGCTTTTTGGCACTTTTAGAGGATCCTCTTCTGAAAGCTCACTTGAGGGCTCTCCTTTTAAAACACACGGATCTGCATTCGTAGGGTAGAAGTATGGGCTACCAGGCCTCGTGACTCCCTGGTTCTAAAGCGTCATCCTCCTTTTTTTGAATGTACCCCGACGTAGTCGTGCCTCAAATACGTCCATGAGGATGGAAGAAGTGTCTTTTAAGTCGTTTGGCCGTACTAGAGAGAGGACGGGCAAGTGCGCATTCACCGTCGGCACACATCAGGTTTCTGGGGTGTGTACTGCCGCTCAGGCGAGGTGACCTTTGATAAGAAAATCAATAAACACAACTATTTAACACAGAATCTTGTTTGATGTTGTAGTTATGCTGTTTTAGGGGCTTTGAGATCAGCCAGTGTCGGCACTCCAGGCAAATGTCTCTCCTGAGGGGCAGTGAAGGGCTCCGCCCCTCCCGATAGTAAACGCGCTCTCTCGCGGCTTCCCCTCGTTGTTTGCCGCGTTGTGTTCCTGTCGCTATTTTCCAGAAACTAGTGCCTTAATGCTTTGTCTCGCGTGAGATCTGCCGTAGAACCGAACTACAGGCAGGCAGCAGCAGCCCTCAGCCACACACCTCTTCCCCTCTAGGTTGAATCTTTGCGCCCGGCACACGTTGTCGCATATTTCTTTTTGCATTTACGCGTAAGCCGGTTTCCGCGCCATCCTTTGCGTTAAGAATTTGGGATTAGGGATAAGCAACACGGGTACTTCTGCTTGTGTACATCGGTGAGGCCTACGGCCGGCGGACGCTTTCCCTTCTGCTCACTAGAAGGTTACTCATTTCTTCCCCATTTTCGTCTTATACTCCCACATAGCACCTAAAATACTCTTCGTCACCGTGTGCTTTAGTGTGAACTCCTAAACAAGTTGCCCCTTTTGGTCTCGGTACCTTCGCCCACCGCTCCCCCTTACAGGAGACGCTCGTTACTTCTTCGTTGTAGTGTGTGCCTGGAAGACGCGCTGTCGCGTCGGACTTGAGCTTCATGGACTTTTGCGGAGAATTCGTGTGCGTGTGGCCTGCTAACACAGTTGTTAAAATGACGGGAGTTGCGCAGTCCTCCCTTCCACTTCCCAAGGGGCCCCCCGAGCCTACGGCTACAGCTTCTTCCAAGCAAGTAGGCCATGGGGATCTATATGCGGTTTTGAAGGGATATCGGCGATTGCTCGAATCTAGATGGTTTATCATCGGCGCATAGAGGTTTGTGAGAGGGGCCGCTTGCGCGTGTATATTTTTCGGCCGGTGTATAGGCACTTTCCAGTGGCGCGTCCCTAGTGGTGCTTACGCTGGACAGTTTCTTTTGCACCCTTTTGGACTCAGGCGCATGTGCGTGTCGCTGGAAGGTGGCATTTGCTTGAGAGAGGCTCGGGAGAGCGGTCATGCTTTCTGTGCTTCCCTTGGTTTTGTGCTTGTGGGTTAAATGTGTGCGCCGCAGCTGGCACGGCGTGCCTTTGTGCCTCCTCTTCCTGCAGTGTTTTCTGCTTCTGCTCTTAGCGCTGTGCGTGTCGAGGGCGAGTCGCTTTTGAACGAGCAAGACAAACAGATGAATGCGCCTTTCTCTGTCTCGGCCGAAGACGCTCAGATCCTGCGCGACCTCTTCCCAAACACCATCGACACACCATTTTTGAAACTCGTTTCGGGATCTGCGACTGCGGACTCCAACAAGCCTCTCAAGGTTGGAGTTGTGCTCAGTGGAGGGCAGGCGGCAGGTGGTCACAATGTCATATGTGGGGTATTCGACTACATCAAGCGCGTGAATGCCAGCTCCGTCCTCTACGGCTTCTTGGGGGGCCCTCATGGGGTATACAGTGGCGAATACAGAGTTCTTGATGGAGAGACGATTGACCAGTACAGAAACATGGGCGGCTTCGACATGATCAAGAGTGGCCGCCACAAGATCGAGACGGACGCGCAGAAGCAGGCTTCTCTTGAAGTGAGTGCGGGTGACATTGTGCATGAATATATCATGTGCCTGTACACCTGGGTATATGTATCTACCTCTGCACATGCGCTGCGCCTAGCGGCGAAAGCAGGCGGGAGGGTTTCGACAGCTTCCTGGTCGCTCCCCGAAAAAACGGCATACGAGAAACGCGTCGTTCGTCGGGTTCTGAAGAGGGGCGTTCTTTTCATGGTGAAACATATTCAGAAGATTCTTCGCTGTGAGTGGTTCTGTTGCCTTTTGCGTGTGCCGTGCGTCCTTAGGTCTGCAAGAAGCTCCAGCTTGATGGCCTTGTTGTGATTGGAGGCGACGACTCGAACACGAATGCAGCTATCTTGGCGGAGTATTTCAAAGCGCACGGGAGCGCCACTCAAGTGGTGGGCTGCCCTAAGACCATAGACGGAGATCTAAAGAATTACTTTGTGGAGATTTCCTTCGGGTTCGACACTGCCTGCCGCACGTACTCGTGCTCGATCGGCAACCTCATGATGCAAACGATGACGCAGCGTGAGTTGCTTTGCCGCAAGAGCCCCCTGCGCATGCTATGGCCGGTGCCTCTCTTCCTATTTTTCTTCCCAATCGGCGCTTGCAGACGGATTGGATGCGCTTGCATGTGCTTGCTTGAGACATGTGCTGCCTTCGGAGGTTGGGGCAGTTCTGCATCTTTGGCAGTTTTCCGTGAGCTGCGCCGCCTAATGTACAGGCAACGTCTACCAGTTCGTACGGCTCATGGGCAGGAGTGCATCTCTACTAACCCTGGAGTGCGCCCTCCGGTGTCACCCCAACATGACCTTTATTGGAGAGGAAGTGCTCGCAAAAAAGCAGAGCCTCAAGCAGCTGGTTGCGATGACTGCCGACCTCGTCGAGGCCAGGGCAAAGATAGGAAAGCTGTATGGGGTTATCCTCCTGCCAGAAGGACTCATTGAATTCATTCCAGAGGTGCGGAGGAAATAGAGTGCTGCAGACAACCTGTGCCGCATGTCACAGGGCTAGCGAGACGAAATGGGGAAAATCGCCCAATAAAAGTCTTGCGACAAAAAAATAACACTACACAGGATGTGCTGTGAAGAGACCACGGCTTCGTGTCTTGTGGGAGCTGCGAAGCAAAGCCTCACAGTCCGGCTAAGACTCTCAGAAGAGCCTTGGGAAACGATACAGGGAGCAGGTTTACGTGCGGGTCGATTATTGAGGCGGGAATGCTGACATGTCTTGTGAGTCGTGGGTGTGTACTTGGACAGGTGGGAGTGCTAATTGGAGAAATCAACACCATCGTTGCGGTCGGAGAATTCGATAAGGCGAAGCTTACGCCGGAGAGCCGTGCAGTTCTGGAAATGCTGCCGGCCCACACCCAGCAGCAGCTGCTGCTCGACCGTGATCCCCACGGCAACGTGCAGGTAAAGGCTTAGCTCAACGATTGTTTTTCGATTTAAGGAGGCCATTCTTCCAGAGTCGATGCTGTTGTTCAGTAGCCTTGACGTACGTTTTGAGGGCCTTGCCTTGAAGCCTTGATAACGCTGGCTGAAATTTCGTCCATGCCGCCAGAAGAATAGCAGGCATGCGGGGGAGGGGGAGGGAAAACACGGAGTCATGGTTTCCACTGGCTCGCGACATCCAGCCTCTACAGTCACCTTGGATCTCGAGTTGCCTGTGCGCTTCTCGCTTGGTTGCGCGGGAAGAGCGAGGGCTCTGTGGCGAGCACTGCCAGTGCCTGCTCTGGGAATCTTGGCTAAGCGTACTGCCGAAGGCCTGTTGCAGCATTCAACGCGTGTGGCATTGGCTGGTCGGGGATGGCTGCACCGCCATGCGAGGTGCAACCGACGCTTTGCACGCCTGCGCGTGTTGTGTGCTCTCTGTGGGGGCCCTCAGGTCGCGCTAATTCACACGGAACAACTGCTGCTCGAACTAACCATGAAGGAACTGCAAAACAGGAGCTTTCAGCACACCTTTCAAGGCCGCTGCACGTATCTGGGGTGCGTCATACATCGAGCCCGAGGGTGTATAGCAGGCGTGCACAGTGTGCTTCTGCGCCTCTCTAGACCAGCAACTTGCTACTCTAGGTTTTCGAGTGTCTTCGTGCTCAGTCCGCTTTTAGCCGGCTCGTCTGGGGTGCGCAAACATCGGGGAGGAGGCAGCAGGACTAGAGAGGCCACGTGGCAACGGTGTAGGCGGCTAGGGGCGTGCGGCTGACGCGAGCACCGCGTGTATTTTTGTGGCGCAGATATGAAGGCCGCAGTGGCTTCCCCAGCGATTTCGACGCCTCGTACTGCTATGGTCTCGGCAACGTGGCTGCAGCCCTAATCCAAAACAAAGTGCGTCTTTTGAGACTGCGCTGCGGCATTGCGCGACACCTTCGTCGGGCGAAAACGCGCTCCTCTGAGGGGCTTTTCTTCTTCTCGCGTGCGGGCTGACGAGTGCTTCGCGTGGCATTTTCATTCTCCATCGGGAGACATTTATCCTGAAGCAGCACCAGCACTTCGGTGCAGCGAGGGTTGCTGTGCTGCTGGGAGGTGCGGCATGCGGTGCTGCCCCCTTTGAAGTCACCTGCGAAGCCTTCAGGCCTCCGCGTGTGTGCGTTCTGTTGGTTTGCGCCGCGCAGGCCACCAGCTGCATGGCTGTGCTGAAGGGCATGAGCTGCAGCAGCGACATCAAGAGCTGGCAGCCAGCTGGAATCCCCCTGACTCGAATGATGAACCTGGAAAATCGCAAGGGGAAGGCCAATGTGCCGGTCATCAAGAAGTTTCTCGTCGACATCGAAAAGCCGCTATTCAAGGCGTTCGAACAGGTAGATCGCTCTTTTGAGAGTGACTGTCTGCACTACTGGCTACAGGGGCCGCAGTGGGGGGCCTGAAGACACACCTGCTGCCCATTTTGATCTGCATGCGCGTCCCTTCGCCGTCGAAGGGAGCGGCTTTTAGGTTCTGTGCCGACCTAGCTAGCAGGCATGTGGAGACATGGGTTTGGAGGCGGAAGGAGTGTGGTGGAGGTCGAAACGTGCCAGAGGTTGCCCACCGCAGGGTCTTCTGCGCTGCACTTGTATATGTATGTATTTGTGTGTGCACGTTTGCGTGTTTGTGTACTTATGTGTATCCGTTAATGTGGGGAATCAGGTTCGCGGGGCCTGGAAGATCCTGGATCTTTACCGGGTGCCTGGCCCTATGCAGCTTGACGAAGAGCAGCCACAGCTGCCGTATACGCTCACAGGACCTCCGCCACTGGAGAAACTGTTGCCTGCAGCGGCTCTGGCAGCCTTTAGAGACCCTGCCAAAGTACAGAAGGGATACCGGCTGTACTTCGACCTGCTGGAGCACCTCCGCTCTCCTCTCCAACAGGCGCGCGAGGCCGCACCCATCGAGGCACCCGAGCAGCTGCGGAAGGGCGACGTCACGCTGACCCCTGCTAGCGTCGTTGAGCTGTTGCAGCCTCAGCAGCAGCAGCAAATGCGGCAGATATTTCCGCGGACTGCAGCATCCCAAGGCGGCCTTTTCGCCGTTTCTCCAGGAGTCACAGAGAGTCCGAAGGTGGGGTTGGTGCTCGTTGGCGAAGCTACTCCCGGCTTGTCCAACGTCGCTCTCGGCATCATGGAAAAGTGAGCGGCACTTACAAAACACGCGCTTGCACGTTCGCGCCTGGTGAAAAACCGTGTTGCCTGAGAACGTTTTGTGGTAGGCGCGTTGTGGATGCTTCACGCCACGCATTGTGGAAATTGCGTTGGCTTTTGCGGACGAAAATTTGGTTTTCAGGGTCGTCGCGGCAGGCGGTGATTTGGTTGGCGTTGCGGGGAAAGAGGGTGGCTTCAACACCAGTTTGCTGCAATTCAAGAAAGATTTCGAGATGCAGAGAAACCTGAACGGTCTTCCCTTGTTGGGCCGCACTGTGTTGGAGGAACAGCAGCTCCTCGCCGATGTAAGAATGGGGGCCATCGCCGGCGCGTGTTTGTGCGTGGGTATTCAAAGGGAGATCCAACAAAATATGGCTTTGGGAGGCAAACCGTGGGCAAAACACTATTCCCACCGAATGTCTTCAGCAACTTGTACATAATTTCTCTCTTGGAGATGTTTTGTGTTCCGGCAGGGTGGAGCCTTGTGCAAGTCTGCCGGGCTTGACGTGCTGATAGTCTTGGGTGGCACTTTCACGGGTTGCGCCACTCTGGCTGAGCAGCTCGAGCAGCGCGGTGACAAATGCAAGGTGCTGAGTGTCTGCGGAGGCAGCGACTTCTGCATGTTCGACCCCACGACTTCCCTAGAAAAGCTGCAACGCATTTCTGCTACTGTTCCAGGCTTCAACTGTGGAAATGAGAGGCGCATCGCATGCCAAAAGACGCAAGATATCATCTGCGATGCATCCGGCGCTCTGGGTCTAGGATTCGACACGCAAACCAAGGCTGCAGCTGAGCTTGTTGGTACGCCTTGTCCCTTGCCATGCGCAACACCCCGACCTCAGAAAAACCTTGGCATCTCCAGGAAGCCTAGCTTGATCGCACCTATAGCCTAGTCCATAAAGCACATGTTCTTTTTTTTTTAATTGGGCCGTGTCCTTCCACTTATCTCGAACAATATCGGACAACGGGCGTCACGTGGGAACAGGAGCCAAGTTCGTGGTGTTGTGCGCTCAACGTGCCTGGCTGTGCATGCTTCAGGGAACCTGATGACGGACAGCAATAGTGCGGCAAAATACTTCTATTTCTGCAAAGTTGGCGGCGGACGCGGCGCAGAGGCTGAAGTGGCACTTCAGACCCATCCCAACATCTGCCTTCTGTCTACGGTTTGCGCCAACCTCACTCCCGTGCAGGTCGCCGAGGTCAGTTGCTCAAGCGTTTTTATTCCAGTTTGATAATGCATGCTCTTTGCTGTGATCTTGTTTGGAGCCTGCTGGCACAGGAGAGGCGCAGTGTCCACACGAACAGTGGCTTGCCCACGTACTGTGTATTCCAGGGGCATAGGTGTTTTGTGCTCATTCATCTAGCCGTTGCGGTGACTCAAGTCGTATGCTTCGTCTACGTGCCTCTTTGTTCGTTGCAGAAAATCGCAACTTGCGTCGAAGCCCGCTGTGCCCAAAAAAAGAACTTCGGCGTTCTGATTCTCAACGAAGACATGTTCATAACCAACAAAGCGGTACTCCACTTCACGTTTCCAAGTGTCCTATTTTCCCAACGATTTTAATTGCATTGATCAGTGCATTTCGAGAGACCAGACAAAGTTAGCGTTCTGAACGTGCGCATGCAGCTGAGGTCCGTGGCCATTGCGTTGGCAGTCAACGGAGGAAACGCCGCAGCTCTATCAGGAAATGAGGCTGCAGTCTTCCAGACAATTCCTCAAACTTTCCAAGAGAAGCTTACAAAAACATTCAGAACACCATGCAACTTCCCAGTCAAGGCCGCAAGCTTCCCTATCCTCGATTGCCTTGCTGCCATGGTATGATGCTTTATCATGAACGGTTAACATTTAAAAATTTTGATTACCCAGTTGAATGATTTGTTGTGTGGTTGAGAGCGGTGGCCTTTGCCATGAGTAGACGCATTTCCAGTCGTGGTTCAGTTACACGTGGATTCGCTGCTGGTCCCCCTTGTGGCATATTCGGCGCTGATTTGAGTTCGGGAAATTTGCCCTTTTTTAGGTGTCTAAAGTCCTAAAGGACCGCAAGGCTGCTGGATCGTTTAGCGGCAGTTTCTCTCCTATTTGCTTCGATCTCTCTGACCAAGTAATGCTTTATCCCACAAGACGCATGTTTCAGTGGTTCCCCAACGAGGCGCACTCATTTGTTTTGTTACGCCGAATAGTCGTTGTGTAGTTCGCTCTTGACCCTTGGTGGCTGTGCCGAACAGCGTAAAGGTTGCTCATGATATGCGTGAATGCTCGTGCAACCGTTGCAGCTAGACGCTCTCGACGTCCCTGTCTTTCCTGTTGCTCAACAGGTTAGGGGTTCGTTCCCCTCTGCCTACGACTGCGCCCTGGGGTACACGCTGGGTCTCATGTGCGGTACCTTGGCTGTTTCTCCTAGCCTGAAGCAGCTTTCCAGCTCTGCCGTTTTCGTCAGCAACCCCACAGCTCAAGTTGCCTCTTTCGCCCCCCTCGTGGTGCCTCTGGCCGCCGCGGCGATGACTTGCGGCCTGACCGCTTCCACCAGGACTTCAGAAAACGGCATTGCGGCTTGCGCTGCAGCTGGGGCCTTCGACCTACAGCTCAACACTCCGACTCAGGCTGTGGCAGTTTCTGCAGTTCACTGCGACATGCAGCAGAAGGAATTCCTGCTTAAAGACAGCTACCTCAACAGCGGGCCTCTTCAGTTCCGCGTGGCAACCGGGGCTGCTGATGCGGACAGGGAGTGCAACTATATCCTCAGCTCACGGCATTAATTATTACATTACAAACGAACTTGAGTCCGCGGTGAACAACAGCAGTTTTTCCCGTAGAGTGTCTTCGATGCAACTTTTAAATTTGCGCATTTCATGTGCGTCTAGCGGCGTATGGTGTTCTTGACCATAAGATGTGCTCATTACGTGAGATTTGGGTACTGCCGACCAGTCTACGTTGCGGCTTCTTCGTATGTACCCCATGAGAACACGTTACGTGCCAACATCGCTCCTGGGCCTATGCACGCTAGGCTTTGCAGAGCAAGTCGGAATCACGGGCAATACCAAGACAGACCTACTTTCTTGGCCTACCTTTTCCGTTTAATGCGCTTAATTCTGCGACAATTATGGCTGGGGGTAGTGAATTGCCTTCACGTACATTCTGCTCAGTTGAAAGGTGATGTCCGATGGCGGCCACCTGTGCTGATCGAGCTGTAGGGTGTCTCCCGCTTTGCATGCGTGAAGCGCACTTGGTCCGAAATGAAAGCTGTGCCGGTTTTCGACGGTGCTCCTCCGGTCAGTAATTCTAGAATATTACTAGGGGGCGCATGTGAGAGCGTGCAACCCCCAGTTATTCTGTGCTGTCCTTGCCGTATGGAACCCTTTTACTTCATGGCCTGTACTTGTTCAGGAGACTCCTCCCCCGATTCCTTTTGCATGCATCTTCCCCTTAGGATCGCAAATGGTGTGGACAAACCCTAGCAACTCCAACACTCTCCTCATCTGCCGCTTCGAGGTCATCATCCCATTGTGCAGCCAGCAGAGCTCACTCAAGATAACCAGAGCTCTTTCCCTCAGCCCTCGATAAGCTGTTTCTCCGCGTACATGCGGATTTGGCTGGATGACCGGAAAAAAGATGGCATGGATATGTCGGTGTGAGTAGGGTGCAAGTTCAATAAAAAAGGCAGCCAATTATTAATGCAAAGGAGCGAGATTCGTACCCTGCAGTTTGCACATGCTCATGGCAGAGGCGCAGTGCAAGCGAGAGACTATGTGCTAGAGCGAGTACTTGAAAAAATGGCAGTTCACAAAAGAGTGGGCCTATCTAAAGGGGCAGCCGAGGCTGCAACTAGCTGGCAGATCTATTACTCGCGTACTGCTCAGGTGTGATGACTATACTGCGAGCTACGAGTGTGTTTGGTCTAACGGACTGAAATTGGTGAAATGATTGGAACGACTCATGGCTAATATAATATTTAGAGGAATGAAGGCGTTTCAGAGCCTTCCAGGTGCAATAAGCTGCGGCATAGCTTGCTGGGGTGGGAGAGGGGTCACTAATTGAACTGTAATACGACTCCTGCGGCTGCACTGCATGGAACATTCGCTTGAACGTGTTTAGCAATGACAACGCTGGAAGACTCAGCCTCAGCAGCGGAGACGCTCCTGCAAGCACGAACAACGAAGCTGTATTCTAGTGTTTCGGGGAAGGGAGACGACGATGGGATTGCAGGAACAAAAGATACCCCGAAAGGGGGAAGTGTTCCATGCACCTTCATAATAGAGAGGAAGCTTAATAGATTTCTCTCTTGATGGCTACAGATGAGGAAAAACATCAAACCCTCCTCCGCCACACTTGTACTGGCAGACTTTCAGGATACGGCTTTCTAACCCCATATTAGCATTTAATGCTGGATGTGAGCCATGGCAACAAGCTTTGTCATGCCGCTTTCCAGTGACTCCAGAAATTTACTCGAACGACGTCTTCGCTCGCTACCAGCTTATTACGTGCTCTGGAATTGTACAGAGCTTCGCGGACATCCAGCACCAAGTAGATGTAGACGATAGACCATTTGATAGAATTGTGTCATGAAGCCTAGATACTCATATTGCTAAAAGGCTCATTCTAAAAGGTTAAGCGTGTGCACACGTGGTTCTGTGCCGAAACTGCTATCCATTACTGCGTGCACGCCTCACCCCTGGATTGGGTGGCATAGAGGGCCGACTTTGGGGGTGAAATCCGCCCTTCTACGTAGATAGACACATAAATTAAGCTTGGATCCAAATAAAATGGCGATTAACATGCAAGAGCAAGAAGTTAGCGGAGTGTTACTTGGGGAACTATATTGCGCTACAGACTGCCTGTTCTTCTATTTATTCGTCCAATGGCTCGTGTGGAAAGAAATGCATCTATCCCTTTTCCTCTAAATATTCCCTCCTCTGTCCGTTGGATCAGCTAAAGGCACGAATGGCGGGTTTCTAATGAATAAGCTGCTCTTTCTTTTTTGCAAGAGACCAAGAGCCTCCCCGCTTCGGCTAGCTGCTGAGCGGTGGGTGCTCGGCCAGTGCATGGGGTCCTCTCGTGTCAATTGATTACAAGGCAAAGTCTCACAGCTGGATAATAGTTTAAGCCTGTATTAGGGGCTCAGCAATGCATGGAGCGTCCTTCCAACTGGTGCCTTCCCTCAGGCTGGATCGATCCTCCCGGGTTTTGTCTCGTTCTCAAGTGGGGGCACTCAATTCTTATCGACGCTCAAGCTTTGCCTGCGTCTTGCTTCTTGGAAAAGTGACTTTGTTAGGCTCTCATTCTTTCCATTTCTACGGCCGGTAGAAGAAGGGAGTGCCTGCCGCCCTTCTGTTTCCAGAGTGGTCTCCTTTCGCCTGCCTGCTGACTGTCTTTCTCAGTGTTGATGTCCATTTGTGCTACCAGACATCCACGGTCTTTTGAGCGTAAACCCATTTTGTGAGCTCTTTTCGCTCGTCTGATTGTTTGTATCACTCTAGTTTTTATTCGCTTGAATGCATGCTGCAAAGCTATTCGACGGTCCTTGTGTTGCTCCTCTGCCTCCGGGAGCGCCTCCCCTCATCGCGCAGCAATATAGGACAAAGAACCTTTTTTTTCTTCTAAGCCGTTTGTGTAGGGCATAGTGGGGGTGCTCTACCGCTCACAGTCCCTGGAAGCTTGTCTTTCAAGTCTTTGAGCTGCATCTTTGCTGTGCATCCACCGGCCCGTTTGATAGATCGGCGACGCGGTCTACGGCTGAACCTCCCTTTGCGCCCTCCCACAAGCACCCAGCTGAATCCCTTTTCCTGCTCTTGCATATTCTTGGGACCCACGACCCTGTCGCTATACTTGTTGATCTGTAATCTCGGAATTCCGCGCAGAAGGCGCTCTACCGCTGGACCGCATTAGAGGCCGACCGGCTGTCTAGCAGCGTGAACTTCACGCTCGCTCGTTCTCCCTGGTTGCCACGTTGGTCGCGTTCGTTAGACTGTTGCGTCATGCGCATCCTGTCAAACGACTCGGGGCCTACCTTCACTCCTGGCAAGCAGCCTAAGTACCGCCACGACTGCATTTCTGGGTTGTAGAGCGTGCTTCGGTTCGTCGGCCGGTTTCAAAGACAGGAATCGGAATGCGCAGTTTCCAGCCTATTTCCGGGGCCTTTTTCGTTCCTGACGAAGGGAGTTCTCATACAAAGTCTGAAGGGCAGTTCATGACGCTGCGTTCCACCAGCTGCGCGAGGGCACCCAACGGTACCCCAGCGGTGACTTGGGGGCCCCCCCTCTCCGGCACGTGGTCATCCTGCCCAAAAGTGTCCTCTAGAGTGTCTTTGGATGGCGCGAATGGCCATGTTGACGAGAACACTGGCGGCTGGGTTTCGCGATCCACCCCCTTCACTGGATCCGCATCCGCCGAAGATGCGAGGCTCCTTGGAGGGGACGGCGGAGCAGCTATGACACAACCCCGCAAAGACGGACAAAGCCAGCGGCTGCCGCAGATGCAGTCTTCGCAGCAAGTCTACACACACCCCAGCATCAACTATCCCAGCTTCACTGGCCCCACTGCTCTTCCGGAGTGGGGGCACCGCTCTCCTCCAGAAGGACGCACGGGGGGCCCCCTTTTGACCATTGGCAACGCTTCATGTTCGAACTCTCCACAGCAAACTGCAAGCGCCTTCGGGCAGCAGTCCATCACAAAGGAACACCAGCAGCATCTACAGGGGGAGGAACACGTACAGCAGCTGCAGCTCTGCCCCCCACAGCTGCCATTGGACACCAGTACTGCTATGGAGGCCCCTGTTCGGGCTTTACTGCAGTATGATGATCATCAGGTTTGGCAACAAGAGAAGCGTGCAGAAAAAGCGGTGCCAGGTGCTCCTATCCCGCTTACAGGGACCATTGTCGCCGATCGCCGTGTTATCTTTTACAAAACGCAGATGTGCCCTCATGTGCCTAAAGGACAGTGCCGCTTGGGGTCTAGGTGCCGCTTTGCTCACAAAGAGGAGGAGCTGCGTCCTCCCCCGAGGCTCGACAAAACCCGAATGTGCGCATTCGTAAAGGCCGGGGTGCCTTGCACGCGTGGTAAGAATCCCTTCTGCGCAGTTGATTAGCCACCTTTTTTACCGACAGTTGCGGCTAGCTACCTACCAGTACTCATCGCTGTGAGCAACCTCCGACATCGGAGTCGCTCTAGTGGCAGGTGCAAGCCGTTGCCAGCGTCATTTATGCGTGGGTGTAGTGGAGGACCGTCAGCAGCCATGGCGGGCCCGTGTCTGCTCCAGTAAGAAAGGTCATGGGTTGGTATGTCCCGGTACACCATGTTTTTTGTGTCAGGCCATAGATGCTCTTTTGCGCATAGTCGCGAAGAATTGCGTCACACGTCCGCTTTTTTTAAGACGAATATCTGCCGGAACTGGCTGGTGGGGCGCTGCCTGCATCCCGAGACTTGCAACCACGCGCACGGCATCCGGGAATTACTCTTCTTCAGAACTTTAGCTACGCAAAGCGGAGTGCGGGACTTTCTCAAAGAGACAACAACAAGCAGGTCCCCTAAGATTGGTGCAAAGCAGGAACTTGACGGTTTCGAGGAGCAACAACAGCTGCTGGTGCTCCTGCAGCAACTGCAACAGGCTGAGTCGCGTGCTACACATTTAGCGGGGCATCAGCGGCCTCCAGCGCCTCCTTTCTCCGCACTGTTGGAGGCAAGCGGAATTAAAGAGGGCCACGCCTTCACGACGGAGCAAGACGAACAGTTGCTCCAACCGCGTTGCTCTTCGGATGGCTTGTCAGAGCGACTCTTGCAAACACTGCTGCAGCGCTTGCAACGGCACCAGACCACGGGAAACCTTCCCTTCAGACCAGCAAGAGTGTGCTCTGAAAAACAGCCCGAGAACTATGGGTTGTCTGACGAAGCAGAAGCTGCGGCTGCACGCGTGCTTGCTGCAGCAGGAGCTTCTGCTGCTCACGGTCCGGGGGTTCGGCACCACTCCAGGCGCAGCAGAGGTAGGACACGGGTGCTGCACCCGCATGAAGAGCAGCATACTGGAGCGTTTATCGGACAACAAACGGATTTTGAGTGCTGCCGGATTTACTGGCAGCAGCAGCAGCGTCCTCAGCAGGGGTTGCACCCGTTACCTGGGAACATGGAGGCCGTGGCAGCTGCACTCCTGCATGTTTTGCAAGCTGCAGATGAGTCACTAGCAACCCAGTGCGGCGTGTTTCAGCAAATCCCCATTCAGCAGTCACCTTCAGAAATCCGCCTGCATCGAGAAACGGCAGCCAACCCAGAGCTAATGAAGGGGCATTCAACGGGTCTCCTCAAGGGACCCTTGCTGAGCCCCCTGCACCAGCAACACTCCAAGGTGAGACACTGGGAACTAGAAAGCACTGGCAGCACCGAAACTGTTAGCAGTGCACAGATGGTTGAGGAGCCCATTGGACTGAGCAGCACAGAGTGGGTGCCAGCAACTAACAAGGGCGATTACAACGAGAAGCAGCAGCAGCAGCAGCTAATGATGGGTGGTAATTTGCCAGATTCGGTTGCCCAGTTTGGCATCAGCCGTATGCTAAAGTGGCGAGAGCAGCACCCGACCTACTAAAACCTAGCAGCGGCCGCAGCCGCAGCTGAAGCGGACGATTATGCCCTAAAGGTTACGCTCTCTGCACCCGACGTACGAGTGTCAAATGAGTGAAAACGCAGTAGTTGGACGCATGGCGAAGTCTAGTAAGAGCGAAGTCTTGAAAAGACTGCTCCGCAGTGTTAGTACGGACACTGCATGTGACAACGGGATAGGCATCATGTCATCGATGTCTTGGATCGCTGTTCCCGGCCTGTCCATTCTGTATTTTATCTTCAGGAGCCGGCCGAGATTCTTATTTGTGTTGTGCTGTTTGTGAAACCTTTGCTGTCTTGTTCGGCCGTGAGGCAGAGGGAAAGAGCACGGACAGTGGACAGTCTTGTAGCGTTTGCAAGACGGGCACTTTTGTTGATGAATCGTCATTTCTTACTGCGGGCAGGTGGATACACAGGCGTGTCAGAGGGTATCTAAGGAGGTGGCAGCCTGCACAAGATGGCTGCTATTGAGAAATCTTTACCCAATTACGATAGAATGAACAGGCAGAGCCAGGCGACGAGGGCTGTCTCTTCGTTCGTCTTCCAGGGTCTGAGGTAGATTCACACGGTGCTTGCATTCGAGTTGGGTTGCACACTGCCGTTTCATTCATGCAAATTGAAGTCTTCCACATTATTTATTCATACAGCGGTGAGTTATTGTGGCGTGTTCCATTTAGTCTTGGAATGCATGCTTGTACCTGCTTCTGTCTTCCATTTTAATTCTACTGTATTTCATATTCTTCAAAAGATCCCAGATACGAATTCACCTTGTATGGAATTGTCGCTTATTGGGGCCGTCTGCTTTTATTTTTCTCGGGCTCTATGTGTGAGCAGATACCTTTTTCTGCTCCTAGAGTAGAGAATTGATGCGTTTTTCCAAAGCTGCAACCTTCGAGCATCCATAGTATGCAGCCTAATACCAAGTATATGCACGCTCAATGTAGTGCTACGAAGGGATTCCGCCACTTAGGAGAGTATCATTACTTGGACGTTTTGGAGCAGGTTTGCACCGTGAGAAGTACAATCGAGACCAGGCGAAAGCTTGAGACCGTAGAGTTTACGTACACCAGTTGGAATTGGGCAGAAAAATGGAATGGCAAGCATAGCGGGAGGTGGTTGAAGGACCGGAGACACAGTGTAGGCACAAAACCGTGGGGAAGGACAAAGAGAGACAGGGACACGCAAACAAACAAGGGGCTCTACAAGAGGTGGTACTAAAGGGACGTGGTCATTGCTACTGAAATAGTGGGACAAGATAAAGGAATAAATATGGACGCAGTTTTACTCCCCCTCGGCGTGCAGCCAATCGGTCGAAGATTAATTTGATATATTCACATTACCCCATTGCAGCTACTAATTGGGGTGTATCGAGGCGCACTTGTTGGTTGCATAGACACCGGAGACAACTGCATCAGCAGAGGAACAAAGTGAAGAAGTTATTAAAACAGCTTGTTGTGGAAGCAACTCTCTCCTTTATCGTCTGCCCTCCAGCGACCTGGCCTCTTATCAGCCACGCGTATGATTTGGACAGGTGGAAGAACGAGGGGAAGGTTTTGATTTTCTTGGCCTGTGGGGCACTTTGCTGGATATTAAAAAGCAGTCTGTACTGCCATAGCAGCACGGCTTACACGCACAGTTGCGAATAATCATCAGATGGCCACTGCCGATTTTTTCGTGGTTAGGGTTTGCAGCGAGTCCTGTATAATGTATGTGCTTTTCGCGACGTTTCACCGTGGCCTTCAGCAATTGTTCTCTCTTCCCAGTTTCAACTAAAAATTCGTGTTTATATGGGTTTGGGCAGTGATCAGTGAATGCGAAGGCTGTTGCCTGTAACGTTCGGCTTTCTAAGGCTTCTTTACACAACATACTCAGTAGATAGCGCAACACAAGCTTTTCTGTAAAGCAGGACAAAGTAAATAAAATGACAGTGGAATGGCAAATAAGATCATTTCAGGGCTTCGAATTGATTCCTTCGATCAGAATATGCAGTTCGAGTGTGTGAGAGAGCGGATCTGCACTTTTTGGCTTGCCGTTCCCCATCTACCCTGGGATCGCATGCGCAAAGCTTCTCCCAGAATTTCTTTATGGACACTCTGAGATTCCAATGCATGTAGAATCATGAATAATCTCACAATACCTTCCTCAAAAGAGTAACGCTTTCTCCTTTTCCTTACTCCACGGCGTTCCGGCCTGGGCGAAATAGGAAAGCTCGAGTGCACATCGAAGAACCCTCTGAGAATTCCGTATACTCCCACACAGTTATATGTAGCACGTTAGTGTTCAGACACAGCATTCTGTGTATCACTTAGCCCTGGCTTGCAACGCGTACACTGGACAAGCAGACAACTCGGTACGTATTCAACTGCGCCTTACCACATGAACAACCTGACCAACATCCTTTTGTATAGCGAAAATGCCAGTTGTTTACTTTGGGGTAATCAATTAGCGGCTGCGGAGAGCTTCGTGAAGGGCGAATAGGGAGCGATACAATGTCGGATTGTCCACTGTTGGGCGTGCAGTACATCTGCCAGGACAACTCTAATGGTGTAGCTAACTCTACTTTAGATGACCCTTTTGCATTCACTCCTAGAAAGCGTTATAATTACTCAAGCTCACCTAGGCAGCTTCTATTGCAGTAGTGCAACACCCCATCTTGTGACCACGGAAGAAAACACTTCAATCCAGACTGAACAGGTACTTTACAGTCATTACAGTTTTTCCAAAAAATTCCTTTCTCCCCTACCCGCGCCCCTCATATTACCCTTCGTGAGTGGAGCCAGGGTGTGCGTAGCTTCACCCTCTGCGCGCTACGAGCAGCCTCAGCTAGTTGTACGTGGCATTGCGCACGCACATTGTATTGCGTGTTGTGGAGGGCTAGTGCTACTCTGCAAGATTTACAATATGTGAAGAGACAAACCAACCAGTCGATTCTATACCATTTACCAAGTATATGTGATAATTGTAGTAAAAATTGCGAAGTGCAGCTTACCCCGCTACAGTTCACCTGAGAATTTCAAGTGCCACCAGCACGCAGTACTCGTGGTTTCATGTAAGACACTGTTGTACACATAGTATCATTTATCGTATAATTGCGTTTAGAATACTGTTACCTTTCGCGAAATAGAGAGAAAGGACGCTGTTCGTCTTGGATCTTGCAACTGAAATACGTATATTCAGTAGGTACTTTCTAAATAAAACCACTTCCTCATTTCTCCCAATACTACGTGGTCCTGGATTAGGGAAAGCAGGGTAGTCGAGGCACAGCTAGCTTAATCTTCGGGGCACAGTATATAACTGCACATATTTAGCTCAGGACACATGAATTAGTCAAAGATCGGTACTGCCATAAGTTAGGTGTGCGCCGAAGTGTACATCGCATACGAGCATCCACACCACGCATTGTGGTGCGCTGAACCGTAGCTGAATCCCAACTTGTCTGAGGGTGACAGTGTAGTAGGGAAAGTACAGCACCCTACCAGTAAGCCTGCTTGCAACACAACGCGATGGCGATCTTATACTAAATAGGTACTTACATCAAAGGGTAGAATATAAGAGCCTGCAAAGTAAATGGCTTAGTAAATGCATCCGGATCAAGAAAAGATAGGTTTGCTTTATCGGAGTTCAGCCACTTTGAGACGGTTACTACAAGATATGGTCATTTTCTGGACTACTCCACTTCTGGCGTCTGTTTGCCAGACACTATGGCAAGGCAAACATGACGATTATTTCGATAAATATGCCTCATACCGGATGCTTAGCAACTAGGACAATAATTTTACCATGGTGCTTATTAACTTGCCTCCTTTCCCCATCACTACCACAGCTGTAGTCCATTTCTGATTCAGCAAGTGCGGGGTATTTGAGTGCTCGCGGTTACCGTTTTTCATTAGTGGCCGTTCACTATTTACATAAACATATTGCTTCTTATCCCTTGTTTCTCCTTCTCTAGTGTATCGTGGCAGGATAGCAGCCCGCTTCCCACCACCAGGCCCTAGACTTACCTGGGGGCCCTCCCGCCTGTTCCAAGCACCAAAGGCATCACAATATTTTCCCGCAATTCCCCTAAAATTCCCCTACAACTCCTTTTCCCTTCTTAATTGAAGGGGTGCTTTGTTTCAGCCTTTCTCGTGGCTCAAAGACAAGCACAGGAAGAATCATTGCGCATGGAAACTCACGGGGGCCTCTGGAGGGTCCTAACGCTTTCCTGCTCCGCAGTCATTGCCCTCTCCCTCTCGGGTCAAACTTGTCACTGTTTCAAATCAGTTACTCTGACAGATCATAGTAGAGAGAGATAACGGAGCATATCTACTCCCAGAAAACAACCGGGTCGTTGCTGTGTTTCCCTCGTCCACCAACCTTAAGTGTCGTCAGTTGGAGCAGCCGAGGCCGACCCGTAGGGCCCCCTAGGGGGCCCTCAGTGCTCTCAGATCTCCACAGTAACCTGCAAAATGGGAGAAGATGGTGCAGATCCGCTCGGCGTGGGGCCTCTCACCTCTAACCAGAACCCCGAGGTGGAGAGTCTGAGTGCCCAAGTATTATTAAGACAGGCAAGTTGTTTATGCAAACGGTGACCTCTCCTTGTCCATGAAGTGAGCCCTTGAATCCGCATGAAGGCTTCGGAAGTGGTCTGTGTGGAATTTTGGGGGAGCCTGGTCTGAAGGCTCTTGGACGGCGTTAGTGCTTATAAAGCACACTCTTCGGGAAGCCCTCCACGCGTGTTACCATGTTCCTTTGCGTCAGCGCCTTTGAGTGGAGAAATCATGACTTGGTGACGCGTTTCAAAGTGCTGTGTAAGTCGTATCGGCTCCGCGTGTTTCACGCCGGCGGCATCTTGGAGTGCCTCTTTGTTCAACGAGTTTGTACCTGTCATCTTCAGGCGAAGTACTGTGTAGAGCTATCTTGGCGGACCAATCCTCAGATCCTTCAGAGCTTGATGACAGTGGCGGTTTCTCCTGTGGGGCCCCCCTGGAACGGAGGAGCTCTCTCTGCGCGCTGGGAAGGCGAGTACACCGAGTCGTTTCTTCAGCAGTTGACCCTCCGCACGGGCTCTCCTCTGGCCCCTCGTGGCCTCTGGGAGTTACTGTCAGTGGCTGTTCGAGCTGCGGAGAAGGATGCAAATACCCAAGAGAAAGCTCCCCCCTTCACCGAACATGCGAAGGCTGTTGGGGCGTTTCTGAATTTATGGAGGTGAGCCACAAAGGAGGAACTCTTCCTTTCGCCTTTAGACGATCCAGCCCGTATTTTTGATGTTGCCGCTTTCCGGCAGTCCACATTGCCGTCTACTTCGGGAAGCACTTAGTTGCGGGCCCCCTGCTTCCTAGCAGTCGAGAGCTGACAACCTCCAGCGTTGCACCCTGTTCTTCCTTGCTGCAGCGCTGCAGATCTGGAGACTCTGAAACGGCGAGCGGGGGGTTTGGCACCCTCCGAGGAGGCCTCCGAGGGGGTTCCCTCGGATCTAAAATTGTTTTTGATCGTTACGAAGGTTGTGGACGGAAAGAAGGTTCACTATCCACTCGCCCTAACGAACAAGGCAGGGGCAGCAGCAGTTTCCGCTGCTGCCCCTACATCGTCTCTCGCTACAGAAACCCCCAGGAGCAATTGCAGAGAGGCGACCTCAGTAGCGCCAACACAACAACAACAGCAACCGACACCACGTGCATTGTTGCACGTCGTGAGCCCTCGGCCTAGCCACGCCAGCACCCTCGTGCAATGGAAAGCGCGGCAGCAGCCACAGCAGCAGCAGCAAAATGTGTTTCCCGCTGCATGCGCCGCAACAAGTGACGATGCAGCAGATACCGACGACCTCCATCGGCATTTCCAGAGGCTCTGGGGCCCCCCAAAGGGGAGTTGCTGCACGCCTCTGGGGAGTGCTGAATCTCTGCATCCTCGGGGATCTCTAGAGCATCCCCTGGAAGAGGATGCCCTTGCTAAGCCAGCAGAATTGCCAGCCGCAGCAGAGCTGTGCCGGCTAAGGGCTCTTGTCGCCGAGCAGCAGGCGGCTCTGCGTGAAGCTCAGAGGCAGAGCGTAAGGCTCGTTTGTGCTCAACGCGTGCGGGAAAAAGGGGGGGTAGTTGGAGATGAGGACGATGTGCCTGCGGGGGAAGGCAAAGGGGGGAAATCTTCCGTGGGTTTCGTCTGATCCTCCTTCGTCCGTCCAATGCTGCTGAATGCATCCTATGTTAAGCCAAAGTGCTGTTGCTGCTGCAACTGCAGGCGGCATGCCGTCGGGAGCTGCAAGGCACGCTCTTCAGGCGAGACTGTGACGATCCCCAGGGTCTCATGACGCAGCTGCATACAGTGGAGGTACGCCCTTTTGTATCGCTTGTTCTGTGTTTTTTTTTGTATGAATAAAGGGGATTCGACCACGTCTGCATCCGCATCTGAGACAGGGGCACCACTGGCACTGCCTCGAGGAGGCGTAGCGGCACGGAACCCCTAGCAAAGGAATCGTTGGTTACGAGGGCTTCCTTCAGCGCCGAGTTTTGAGATCACTGTTGCTGCGGGCTTCTTTCAGGCTGAGCTTTTTATGGCAAGGCAGCGGCTGCAGACGGAGAGGCAGCTGCGGGCTAGGGAGACACAGCGGTTTCGCACGGAGATCGACAAATTGAGGAGAGTTGAGGCCTCCCTCAGGACCCGAGTCAGCAGCACCCATCCTCCACAAGCGGCCTGAATAGCTTTTACGGGGTGTCTCTGCAGCCCCTGCGCGCCCTCGCCTTTCGCGCAGTGCACGACGTGCTGCAGAGTCCAATGTGGGGGATTTGTGCGTTTGGGTAGCCTGCTGCAGGTCCGAGAGTTAGAGGCGCGGTTACGCGCTCACAGCTGTCGTCTGAGGAGGTGAGAGACTCTGGCAAAGTTCGTTTAACTGAGCTCTTCCGGATACCAGAGCACTGTTCGGGGGGCTTGCCCCTCAGGAGTGGCGCTTCAGGCGCAGCGGACTGGGATGTTTCTTTTTTGTTACGCTCTGAATAGGTCTCTCGCCTCCTCTGAAACACTTCACCCGACCGCTCCGTCCGCCTCATCCCGCTGTTCATCGCTCGATTCCAATGCGGCTAGCCGGTGCAAGGAAGCCAGAGTAGGCCTTCTTTCTGGCTACCACCCCGTGGACGGAGTCTCCAGAGGAGGGCCTCCCGCCTCTGTGGCGCGTGCCAGAGTCCGTGGATCCTTTGTGTATGCAGAGGCTCCGGATGGCAGGGGAAGGGGGGCCCCCCCCATGAGGGCCCCCCCCATATCTCCTCGGCCGGCGAGGCTGCTGCCTTGTCCACTAGCTCCAACAGGGAGGAGGGGCAGGTCGCTCTCCCCCTATCCCACCCGTCCGTTCCAGCAGTATGTCGGACCCCACATGGCTGCTCTGGAGTGCAGAGGGCTCCTCCAGCGTTTCCAGGGGTGCTGCGTTTTTCGAGGGCCTCCTAGGACAGGCACCGCTCTCTCGCACTTCCAAACTTGTCTCAATCCACATCCCTGCTACGCACTACGCACTCAGTCTCCAGCCTACAAGAGGCATGAAGGAAAGACAGCTTTCACCCTTGCGTTTGCGCCTGCTGGGGTGGTCCTTGTATGCTCAGGTCTCGTGTTTCTGGACCGCCACACCCTAGAGGCTTGGGGGAAAGCCTACAAGGGTCTGGCACACCAGGGGCTAGACCAGGGGGCCCCTCCAGGGTGTCGGCTTCCTTGATGGCATCAACTGCTTCTTCTCGAGCGCGGCAGCGGTCAGACTCGATCGGCTCTGTGTGCAGTAGCAGCCGCGGCAGTAACCACTGTGGCAGCCACAGCCCTTACTTGGCGTCTTCTTGTGGCTGCCCATCAGGGCGCCTTGGGGCCCCTTGCAAAAGCTTGGGGCCCCCTAGGCGCCCCACTACGCACCATCAGGCGCTCCGTAGCCCTCACGCTGGCTGGAGACCGCCCCCTGGGGGGGGCCCCTCCAGTCCTTGTGTTGCCGCGAAGCGGAGCGGCGCTGCCCACGCTCCTGGCGCGTAAGTCTCGTGTCTGTCCATCTGTCGGCCAGTGCTGGATGTGTGTGTCACTCCTGAAGCGAGATGAGCGCTTCAGTCCATGAGACAGGATGGCTGCTGTATCTTGCTGCCTGCATTTCCGGTGCGCAGATGTCGCCACCGAGCTGTGGCAAGGATTCCTCCGTGTTCGTCCCACCAGGCCCTCGCATCTGCCATGCCACAGAATGCGGCGGAAAGCCCTAGCTCTTGCAACAGCCATAGAGCCCCTTCTTCTACAGTACCGGAGAAGGTTGCCGTGAGGAACGCCGGGTGTGCGAGGTCGCCTGGGAACTGCAGCTTGAGAGAAAAAAGTCCATTCGCTGCTGAGGCTCGCTGTGAAGGAGAAGCGCTGCCTCCGGCCTGTGGAATTTTAGGCCCTGAAAATCAGCACCCCAACCAGCAGCTGCAAGCGAAGCGCTGCCTGCTGCAACAGCCTCAGCATTCATCGTTTGTCGTGTTATCCGCGGAGGAATATGAAAGGCTGAGGCAGCGAGGCAGCACCGAGGCGCCTCAGCAGCCGCAGCAGGCGCAACAGCAGCTGTCCAGGCATGTGCAGAGTGGAAAGGAGCTTCGAAAGAGTCCTTGTCGCTCCCCAGCTGCAAGTGTTGCCGTCGGGGAGGGCCTAATGCTGCCTGAGCCCCTCACGCTGTGCCCTCTGCAAGAACAGGCACACGGCAGTGCGCCCGTCTGGAGAGCAAGTGGCAACAAAATGGACGATCGGAAGGGGTCCTTAGCAACAGGGGTACCTCAGGAAATGAACTCGGCCCTTACTACCGCCAGTTCGCATGACACTCTCTCTGCAGAAGTTTCCCAGGGGCCAGAGGAGCCTGCACTTCCCCCTCTTGTGCACGGCTCCCGCACCAAATCCTTCACGGCCCCTCCTTTGCTGCAAGGAAATCCAGAGTGCGACGGACTCAAGCCCACTGATTGCGGAAATTCCCAGCACGACCGTGACTTTCAAGGAGAAGTTTCCGAGCAAGGAATCTCCAACGCGACTGTGGAGGTCGGAGGACGCGCACTTAAGGGAGTGGCTGGTGGCCGTGCGGTGTTTTCTGAGATCGACGAGCGTCTGACTGCCCTCCAGCGCTTCCTGCGGTCCACCCGCGAGAGTTTCCGGCTTATGGAAAATGGATTGGACAGCGGGACGCTGGGTACGTAGATGCGGGCTTGCCCGAGGAACCCTAATATCGGTTACTTCATGTGCGCACGGTTGTTGCACACACAACTAGCGCCTATGGGGGGATTCTCGCGTAATGGGCTCGGAGAGCGGCCATCAGGCTGTGAAAGGCTTTCTATGATTTTAGAGTATTTCCTCGAACCCGGCTGACGAGGGAGGGTTGTCCCTAGGTTCTTGCAGAATCCCTTGTTGCTGATCCAAAAGTCTTATAGATACTATCTAGGGAAAGACGACAGGCTCAGGTGTGGTCTGTACACCAATAAGAAGTGCTTTGTTGCCTTATGGGGGTCTGGGGCACCGTACATTGGCTTACTGGACAGCCCCACGGTCAAGTTCGGTTGCAGAACGGTGTTCTGTGAATAGCGACTTGTCGATCGCGGGCATGCAAAAAGGCAGTCTAGGGGCTCTCTGGGAAATACAACGTGCGCCTTATTTCAGATTATCACTTTTATGGACATGAGGGTGTGCGTGGGCTTTAAAGGATCCATGGGAAAGCGGGGTCGGGCGGGCAGCCTGCCTCAAAGCACTTGAGGAGACTTAAGCACCAACAATTGACAGCTGATGAGCTGTCATTTCTACAAGCTTGACACGTGCATAAAATAACGTTTTAAAGAAAAGCTGAATCCTGAAAGTGAGCGCTCTCTACTGTTTCGGGTGTTGCCTGCGGGGATGTTACTATTCGTGCTTGAGTGCTTCTTTTCCTTTCCTTCAATGCCACTGTCCAGGTAGCCGCCTCATCGCTTTTCTTGTCTCGTGCATGTTGTATTAGGCAGCGTATTCTTGCCCCCCTCTGCATGGGCGGGAAGCACAGGTCCACTGCACGTATCGGGCGCGTAGCGCACTGACCGCGTGGTCTGGCGGCCGCCGATTTTGACTGGGCTGCCAACAGATGCATTCAGGTGTATCTCGGCTTTGCGAGAAGCCGTGTGGGAGGAAGGACTTAGTAGATAGCTCCCCGAAGCGTTCATTGGATGCGTCTGTGCCATCTGGGATGAATCAATTATCTGCGGGCACTCCAAATAACTCTCGTTTGACCACGGTGCCAAGCTCGTCAGGGGATAAGTGGGAGCAGGCATCCCATTCAAGGGATCGCTTAGCTGGTGACGCCAGGAAGTGTCTTGACTGAGATCATGCATAGAAAAACCGAAGCAGGGGGAGTGTGCAGAAAGAAGGGTAGAGTCGAAAGGGAAGTGCCGAGGATGGGATGCACAGGCTTGAGCGTACGATCGATTCGTGGATGCATGCAACAGGCTTCAGGATTATCTCGGCATGTAGCTAAACACACAGAACATATTGTGTATCAGATGCCCGTGCAATGGGGAAAGTTACAGGGCTTCAGCATGCAGGTTGTAGAAGGGGATGACGGCAGTGAAATATAATGTAAGGCAAATAGGATCGTCCTTGGCAGAAACAACACACAGAAAGGAAAGGTTTTCAGTGTATCTTTAACAGGTTTTAGTGAGCTGAGGACCAAGCCAGCGCACCATTGCTGAAGGGCATAAACTGGATTGTCGGAGTGTAGGAATTCCACTCGAAAAAGCTGTGGATGAGAAACAAACGAAGTATATAAGGTTATCTCAACCAACCACCCATTATTGGGACGCCGGCAACACTTTTCGTGAGCTCCAAGGGGAATGGAAGGAACTGGGATGCCAAATGATGGCCCTAACAGCGTGGCACTAGAGAGTGCAGTGGGGGAGACATAGAGAGCCAACAAATAGAGAAGTTAGCAAAGAAAAAAGCGCTCCTGATAAGACAGGGGATGACTGGCCAAAGAGATCGAGAACAACAAAAGGTTTACAGTGCCTCACAGAGCTCCCACGGTTATCCGGAGTGATCTTGTTGCATTCGGGTGGTTCTGTGGACGCAGCTGCGAGTCCAAACGCACACTACAGAGGAATAAACAACAAAAAAAACTGGACAAACAGCTGCAGTCCAACCAGTCAATCCAAACGGCACAGGCGGGCCCCACGCCCTTGAACCGTTAGTAGACAGGGCCAAAGATTGATTGCAAAATATGTGCCAAGGGGCGAAGCAGGGGAGAGAGTTCAACTGGAAGAAAAGAAAAAAGGACAGGGACTGTCACACCGCGGTTTTTGCTAGCTTCATATGCATTTTTTTCTTCTTGATTTTTCAATCTTTGCTTTGCCTTCAGTGTCTGAGAAAAAGCGGAAAACATCACGGTTTATTTAAAGATAAGGCATATCATTACAGCGTACAAGGAAGCTGAGACAGGAGTACAAGCACACTACAGGGTGTGTGCACATCTGAAAGGATTGGCAGTCAAGCTTACAGCGAGGTATTCTCTCATATGCTGCCTGTTGGATTCGTCCCTCTCCATAAGAGTCTCCGATTGTTTCGCTATTTTAAGAACTTGGTTCTCGAGAACTTGCAGCTCATCAGACACGGCTTCTGCCTGCTTCTCTCTCTTCGATATCGTTTTGTTCAGCAGCCGCATCTTTTCCTGAAGCACTTCATTTTGCTCCTGCAGAGCATCTGCCAGCTTTTTCCTGATGGAAACCTCGCGCGTTAGCCGTTCACAAGCGTTTGCAGCACCTTTTTCCTTTTTCTGCGCTTCAAGAACCAGACGCCGCTTATCTGCTCTCTCCTCCACCAGCTCCTTGCTTACTCCTTCCAACCGTACATCCTTTTCTTTCAAGCACTGCTCTAAATTTTCATTTTTTTCTTCGCGACTATGTAGTTCTTTCATCAATTCCTGTATGGCTGCTTCTTCCGCCTGCTGTCGGATTCTCTCTGCTTCTGCCACCTCGCGCTGTTTTGCTTCTGCCTCTCCTGCATCTGCCAGCACTCCTGCAACGCCGTTATGGAGCCTTGCAACATTTGTGGTGATGCTTTGGAGCTGATCTATGGGGGGCAGAGTCAAAGTGTAGAAGTGCGGGTGCGTCATCATGTACTGCCGGCCTATGGTGTAGAAGACCTCAAGGGGCACAGGAAGAGGGGTGGCACCGTCCGTCAAAAAAGACACCATCTGCTTCAAAGATGATATCTCAGAGTGACAGCATCTAGGACAAGCGCAAGCACCAGCAAAGGAGTTTGCAGAATGCATTTGGAGTCCACCGATTTCTACAGGCGTCCTCCCCGGGCGGAGTGCAGCAACAGTACAACTTCTACTATTTTCCCTCGGCACTACACAAACACAAAAACTACACTGCATGCGCGCCTCTGAGTGTTGCAAAAACAGGAATTAAACGCACTTGATTTCATCCAGAAGGCGCTGCTGTGCATCTGAAGGCAGACGCAGACACAATCACAACGGGCACACAGGAGCTAACAGGGTTAAGTTCCATAAATGGATTGTGCAACACCAGCTAACCGCCAGAAAGCTTTGGGATAGCGATGTACACTTTGGGAAAAAGTGCGGAGTGCCACAGGCAAACGGAGACGATTGGACACTAAACGCTACACTGCACCCGAATCATTCCCCGGTTGGCACATTTAATCTGATTGAACATTGCAAACTCAACGCATGCTAAGCGTCACTCATCAATGAGTGTACCAAGATTGCCTGCAGCGGGCAAGGCCTGAGTTGAAGGTCTTGGAGGGGTTTTGGGAGGAGAGCCTGACACAGGGACCAACTCAACGGACAGGAGAACAGCCCTAAAACTCTCGCCCTAACACATTAGCAAAGTAGAGCAAAGAAGAGCTGTAATCACGTATTGTGGCGATAAGGTAACCAAACAGCCACAGAGGGAGGAATGGAAGCCGTGCAGCATGTTATTTTTTTCTTCTAGCACCCCAACACAGCCTTATTCCTTCCTCTACGCGAATGCGAGCGTGTATCGAAAGAGTAGCGAAGAGATCCGGCGCAGAAAAACTGCACACGAAAAGAAAAGCGGAGTGAAGGAGGCTACAGCAGCATTAAGCTGCTTCGTTTTCCCTACGCTGAGTGCTTCGGATGTCCACGGGTCTGAACTTCGGTGAGAAACTCTGCTTTTCCTTTTGCCGAAGTCCATCTTTACCTTTGGGCTGATCTCTCTGACGGTGCTGGCCTAAAGAGGAAGCCACAGAATGTGGGCCAAAAGGCGACTGATTTTCAACACGTCCCTCCCCAACAGGCGTGGTGATGCAAAACAAGAAATTCCATGCTCTGTATGTTTTGGCTTGAGCTGTAAGCATCTAGTGGTAAGAATCGAAATGCACATAGAATCTAGATCTCCTTAATGCGAAATAATCACGAAAACTCAACATTGTTTTTTGAAATTGCAGGCACGCAGTAGGTTGCTGGTTCTTGTGCACACTTCTTTTGACACACATTTTTGCATACTGATGCTCCTCAAACATAATCTGCCACAACGAACTAGGAGAAAATCAAAAGTCATTGAAGAGCTCACGGATTGGTGATGTCTCCATTTCCGTCTTGTCTCTTCCGTCTTTCTTCCGTTTACTTGAATCGAAAGGAAATATAGCGATAAAAAGCACTACCTGTGGTCTTATCCAGCCAGATTTAAATTTTTTTGCTCCATTAGTTTCAAGACTGAGTTCGACAGAAACGAAATCACAAGGCAAACGAAGAGAGGAATCACATCGATTGACCCCAGCGGCGTTCCTCGATACCATTAAAAGACTCGAAATAGGGACGCGTCTCCTATGCTGTGACATTCCTTACTTTAGTATCTAGCAGTTGAAGTTACTTGCAAGTCTACGAAAGCATCTACGCGTTTTTCAACGGTGTCCCCATTCATGCACTCCACAAAATTCTGCTGCCTTCCGCGACTCGCTACATCTCAGCTGGGTTCTGTCAGGCTTACCTCCATCGTCCCTATTTATAATCCTGAGAAACTTTCTGAATTTGGCTAGGTTCAAAACCCATCAGTGCGTGCAGGCAGCGGAAACTAGCCCTGAAGCATCAGCCCGGATGACCAATGGACATTGTGAGAAGCACCGGCATAGAAGGCTTCTGATGCAAAACGCGGTTGTTAGATATTAAAACTAAGACCTCTTGGCTCCCTGGAATCTTCTTTCTCGTAATCGGTTGTACACCAGGAAAGAGCGCGTGTGCGCATCGGACTGGCATTCTTCCTGTTATGCTGTAGACAGCGCACCGACTCTTCGCCAATAATTTCAGTAAGGAAAGAAGGTCTTGAAATATCCCTTTATATACCAGTGTGTTACTAGAAGATCGATCAAAATTGTTTTCATTACAGCTTTTCCTAAAGTTTTTTTTGTCGTCTTCTCGCATTCAAGGTACAAGGTACAGGTCGCTAGTTGTGTGGGGACAGTAGACCGCGCATACAAGCCCAAACAATTCTGCATAAATGACTAAACTGCGCGTAGAATGGGTGTTATACCCTTTTAAAATAAACGAACTGTGGGTAAATACTCAAACACCGGGCGGCCCGTACCACTGTTGGGGGAAGTGCTATGGGCTAACCTATACAGACACTCTCTCCTACACTAATGTATGTATATACCCACATATATATAATGAGAATTAACGAACAATTGGTTATGTGGTTTTTTCGTGACCCCATTTGCTTTGTGTAAAGTAGTGTTCGCTCAGTGAAACAAGGCGCAATGTTGTGTGCATCTGCGCAACCTACAAAAAGGGGCAGCTGTCTGTGAATGCACGGCAAGCATAGGAAGGGCAGCTGAGCGTTCCCAATTTGTGCCCCTTCGTTCATGTCTAAAGATCTGGAGCGTGTGGGCAGGGAAAGGAGGTAGCGGTTTTGGAAGTACCCCCTACAACTTTCTATTAAGCTTGGATTGAGTCCGGATTCACGCGTCTCCCTACGGAGACCTTCAAGAAGCGTTACGTTGCGCGCGTTCGCTTTCCGATAGGTTTGGCTTGGTGTCAGCTCGCGAGAAGTAAATGTGTGACTTCTATCGACATGATGCATACCGTATCCGCGAGCATCGCTTCTCCCTAAAATGGATATCCATATCCTTTTGCGTGGGAAACGATTTAATCTGCACCTCGGCACATTGTACTATGCTCATGCTCCACTTCAGGTCACTATACGGACATACTGAACGTAGAACTCATACAGACCTTATGAAAGGTTATTGAGTGTTTCACAAAAGCGTTTGTACCGTCACCTTCCAGCGCACCTCAGAGCTCTCGACGTAAGGAGAGAGGGATAATGGTTAGAGCGCGCGTAGCTGCGCCCTCTACGCCCTCTGAGGGTATACATGTCGCTGCACATAGCCTCTAGTGCTCACAGACCAAGCAGCACATCTTGTTCTCTAGAGCATCAATCCTTCGCACTAGATTAGATGTACGCACAGAAAAGCCCTTTGGGCTACTCTTTACTAATACTTATTAAACATAATTGCTGTGGTGTAAATAAATTAAAAGGTGAAGTTTAGCCAGCTACATCTCCATTTAAAAGCCTATACCCTCGTATTGCATAGCTGCCCGCCAACTCCAAATGTATGCAGGACAGCCGAAAAGGTCCCCCATTCTCGCCCCAGGAATGCAACAACGCGGGAAACAATGCGAATAAAACCGCATGGTGTGCCTTCTACGAATAGATGAAAGAGAAGAGAAGAAAGGTGATCACATTATACAACAACGAATGCGGCGTCAAGCCAACAAAACAGAGCAGCACGATGGCCCGCTATCGTCTCAGCGCTGAACTGTGCGAGCCTCTTGCTATAGATTAACAGAGCACAAGTAAAGTGTGTACAGGATATTAAATTACAAACTTATTCAGTGGCTCCTCCGCACCTCGCACAGCAACTTATGTAATACGATATTTGCATGCAGCATATCCATTTGAGAGCAGCGAAAGATAGGAGAGCAAGAACGTAGGGACAACATAGCTAACAGTACGTGCGCATGCATCTAATTGTAGAAAACACAAAGAGGAATAAATGGGAACGTTTCTAGCAACACCTCTTTGTGAAGCTAACTAATTCAGGCAGCACATGCGTTGGGGAGGGAAAACAACCAAGGAACGAGCGGATCCTCGTCCACGGCCACTAGCGCTGTACGCCAAACTAAGCGGCAAATTCGTTTGCAAACAGGCAAGCCCGCAACGTGTCCTCTGTCAACCACTGCGCCTGATGATTCCCACTCCAATCCACTTGAAACCACCATGCAGGTCTGTCCTGAGCATTTCTTATTCTTAAAACCGAGGGTCTCTAAAGCTCCCTGCGGAGCTTCCAACTCCACACGTGCTATTTGCTAGCGAAGCAAGTTTCATGAATAATTTAGGAAGCTTTGAAACCTTTTAGGGAGTCAGGATTGATTTTTTGGCACCTTCTACTTTTGTGGAAATCGATAAAGAAAGAGCATAGATTCATACGACTCGCAGATAAGCCTAGCCAGCTGGCTGCAAACTACTCCGTCTGGTCACTTTCTGGCACACCTCGTACCACCTAGCCATCCACCAGACAGAACCTCCACGCCCGATATACTCAACTTGCCGAAGCGTAATATAGCGACATAATCGTCTCTCAAGAGGTTTGTGCGAGCACTCGCGTACACTAGCCTGCTGTTCTCGGAATTACTCGACTGCTGAAGTTGGTGTGTGACCCCAGACCAGGTCCAGGCCCAAATAGCAGAGGACTCCTCAGTGCATACCAGGAGTGTGGGGGAGCGTTTAGACGAATAATCCGTTATATTCTTAATTCACTGAGCGCACGGAAGAAAATCAAGCCAATTAATCTCGTGAGCAATGAGTAACTAATGTCGCAGAAGACTTCGGCTGGTGCACTCTGTCTGTAGTCTCTCCCTCAGGGTGGTGCGCAGGAGTCAAATTATGGTCAATGCGTAGTCAGGTTATAAAGCCACTCCAAAACGTAATAAAGTATCCGGATCCCTATACGTAATGATGCTCTTGGGGAGTCCATGAAGCTTCCAGTCACGATTTATGAATGATTAAATGACTTCTTGAGCCGTGCCAGACCTGAAGCAGGGGACAAAAGATATATTAAATTAGTCTATTCAAAGCAACGTATTCGCTGTGCTGACCCTCGATATTCGGCAGCCTAATGATGATGTAAATTGTCAGCTTAGTCCAAATTTTCAAGGAACTGCAACGTTTTGTAAGTGGCCAGGTGTAGGCGAATTCCGCGAGTTTTCCTGCTGACAACATGAGCACGACAGTGAACACTCTTCTGCCCGCGGTATGCATCCCAAGTTAGCAAGAAACGAGCACGGCATTCTCACTGCGGCGTGGATCCCACAGTGGCTCGAAATAACATGATCTTGTGCATTGCGCAAAACGGCACGCGGAACTAAGTCGGAGTGCATGACAGAGTCCCCGCTTTGTTTTGATTACCATCAAGTTATCCTCTACTTAAACAAGCCATGGAGCACCTCTAGAGCCATCGAAGCTCCGAAAATTCTCCATGCAATTCAATAACAGCTGCTTGTCCGTCCGGATAGTAAATGGGTGTCCAGATAGATAGCGCCGGCAATTTTCACACGCCACCACCCCGCATAGAGCTTTTATCCACTGCTAGCCACTGCTCGAATTCGAAGGAACAAAAGAACAAAAATTAGTTATTCGACACTTGATGAGCCCGTCGCCTGTTAGGAGATAATAAACCCCCTTCCTCCCCCGCCGACGAGTGATGCCCAAAAGGGCTTGTTGATCTTAGAACTGTGTCTTTTGAACAAATCCTCCGCCTGCCGCTCAATATGCTTTTCATGCTGAAGGGACTTCCAATATTTTGAAACAAAGATTGAGGCTGACCTGGGTGTTAGCTCACAAAAACGCGGTGGACGACCAGCAGATGGCCAACCTGCCGAAAGCTCGTCTTTGTCATTCTACAGCACATCGGCGAGCTGCTCCTGAGTATTTTCCCAACCCTACTGTTCCTTAGCTAAATCATAGTATAAATATTTTTTAAAAACTGGTTTGAAAGCCAGGAAAACGGATCGTATGCTCGGAACCATGTACTCCTACAGTTGAGCCGCGAGTTGCTTCTTTGGAGCGCTTCCTAGTACACTATTCTCCAAAACGCGTAGCTCTGGCTTCATGGGCGCCTTTCATTGGCTTACCCATAGTATAAATAGAATAACGTTATGTTGCACGGGACAACGGTAAAAGTAGCTGACCACACTGATGGGATGCAGTTTTACTACAACGTAGCAACTAACAAGCGTAACCTTGCCAATCCATGTGTTCTGCCGCCCTGTAAAGAGCTTGAATCTAACGAGCTACGCCAATGGATGGACAGAATAATGCATTGCTGAGTCGTCTCCTCAATTAAAGTTCCATTTGACAATTAATGCCGACTTACGAAAACAATCGTATATCAAGAATTCGCAGTTGTCCCAGCTAACCCTTGACGGGCCCCCAGCTGCATCGTTTTTCTCTGTAGCCCCCTTCGCTGATCCACAGCCCGCGTATGGAGCTTGCCTTTTTCCTAATGCCTTTTTCTTTTTGCCAAATGGCCTGCATCCGTTAGTCCCTGTGGTGTTGCTGAAGTTCCTTGGCTTTTGGCATGAATTTTCAGTTCTTGATCACATGGCCCTTCTACTGCTTTAGAGCCAGGTGATCCGTTGAGTGCATGCCTTGGGCAGCTTAGGAGAGCAGGCTGCTTTGGCTTTCTTCTGTCGCCCCGCGCTAGACTGTAAGCCAGGGCCAGCTCCCACACCCTGAATATCCACAGGCTATACATCCTGACATTAAACTTCCCTTTCAACAAAAGCCTAGGAGGTGCACTCATTTTTCCCGCAGACCTCAAGTTGATCATCTTTTGTAAAGCATTACTGGTCGGCAACCCGCTGAGCCGCTGCTCATCTTGCAACCACCTGACGTGACCCTTCGCGTAGACCTGAGGTCTATCACTGACAAGGCAGCTACTCGCTTACATTGTGACTTTTGCAATCCAGAGTTTCATATCCTTCAATATACTGACATTCATTGTTGGCTCTGCTTCAGCCCTCTTACTTCTCCAAATGCTTGCCGTTGAGCTGATCTCGGCGTGGATCAGTGAGTCAGAGCCCGCATAAAGCACCAAATTGTAAACATACCTTTATCAAGACGAGTAGCTCGACACTAATAAAGCCACGAATGAAGTGCATCTCCCTATAGTAATAATGCCGCTTAAAGCACTGGTCTATTTTATCTTAGTATAAAAAGCTGGGCACAATTTCAAATGGCTGATGACTCTTCGAGTACTTACCTATCCTGACGGCCGTCATACCTTTGTTAATGGCACAACCTTATCTTGGTATCCATAGAGATTTTGTTGTCTTTTATTACATTTCTACCAGCGGCAGAGCTGCGGCATTCTCATCAGTGTGCATGCCGGCCCCATTTGTCCCAGCAGGCGTTGTGCCACCGTCAACTTCTACCTTCAAAAGCTTCTTCTAGCCCATTTTCACGGAATATAATATAATGTGGCTATTAAATACCTTGAGCGAGACCGGACAGCTATTGTTGTTAAAACAAGCTGACATCCTACTGCATCCACAGCAACTGGATGAGCAGGTAAGGGCGGCTTCGAACCATGCGATGCTATCAACTGTAACGTTCCGCCTAATGTCGGTATGAGGAGACATTTTTGGCTTAATGAAACCTGTATAAAAATATATTTAGCGCTTGAGAAAAGCACAGCTACACTCCTTTGCTGCGCTCTCTAAGCATTCCAAATATTCACATAAAGCTGCACATTCCTTCGGGCGAACACCACATCAAACCCAGCATCTCCTGGCGTCAAGCTACCGCACCCCTGGAAAAACTAAGAAATACGGGTAGACAAACCAAATCCAAATCTTTACTAATAATCAATTAAATAATACATAACGCCTTGGAAAATGTCTAAGCGTAGGTTAGCCCGCTATAGCGTTCCCCACAGCTCGGCGCCTAGCCCCTAGGGGAAAGCCTGCTTTGGTAATTGACACCCTTCGGAACAAGTAATATCAGATAGCGTGCTTTATGTGTGAAGTAGTAATTTGCGTAGATTTTAAGCAGCGCCAGGGGCCCGTAGCCCGAGAACAATGAGTGGTGGGGCGAGAGGACACGGGTACACCAGGAAGGCCTGCTCCTGTGGGGAGGAACAGGACGCACTGTTAACTAATCTAGCCAAGAAACCCTAAATTAGTTTTATCCTGGCTCTGAAAGAAAGTAGGGGAACCGGGGAAAGCGCACTGGCGGAAAGGACTGTTCCCCGAGAGTGATGACGCCTCCTGAGGCTTGGCAAAAGGCACGTTATATTACTACGAGCTTAAGCCTGTCGGTAAAAAGGCTGAATTTGAACAATGTACGAGGTCCTATGGTTTGCTTTTAAAAGGGGTTCGTTCTACTGTACTGCCTCTACAGAGAAAAAGACCCGACAACAGACAACATCTCCCCACACAGATCTGCACTCTTCGCACTCCAAGCCCTCCAATTGTTCTGCACCAGGCCCCTCCTATCCCACTTCATTTTCTTCGCCTATTGTTTATTTGATAACCAGGTATGACGTTTTGACAATTTCTTTTTGCCCAATTAGTGCTCGTGCGTTTCTTTGTCAGGATGAGGCTTAGCTTTGGTGCTGTGGCCGTTCTGGGTGCATTCCAGTGCATCTCCATCGGGCTCGCCGCAGATTTGCCTTTTCCCGCCGATATAGCTCTTAAGAAGGCGGTAGGGACGGCGGTTGCAACTCCTTTGCAAGAGGCTTTGAAAGATCTTTACGCATACCTCGTTCACGACAAGGGCAGCAGGGCCGTGCGCCGTTTCCGCTACTCGGTAAGAACAAGAGGTGCATCCGTGTTCTTTCCTGCCCGTTTGAGTTCTCCCCCCTTAAACAGTCTTCATTTTGCTTTGCGTCGCTTCTGATATGTTTGATTCTCAGCTTGCCGGTGTTAAACATGGCGACGTTTTAAAGCTCTCGCAATTTATCATGGGTAAGATCAGGACGGAGATTTTCGATGGTCGCGTCAACGAGAAGACATGGGATATGCTGACCATGGAGCTCTACTTTGCTCTACTAGATTGGTGGATGAAAACTCCGGAGCACCCCAAGGATGCAGCCGACATTGGTGTGTGGCACGCACTCGTTGGCCTCTACAAGGATGTAGTCGCTCCAGCCCTCCGCGGCAGCAGCCGCATTGCTTCCTTCAACGAACTCCTCTTGGATCCCGAGCTAGCTGACGTGAAAAAATGGGTCGGTCAGTGGAAGGGCACACCGCCTCCCCAAATTCCACATGAAAAGCCAATGATAGAAGAAGCCAACGACGGCTCGCGCTAAATTCACAAAGGGGTTTCAAGATAATGACAGTTTCCGGGACCATCCCTAGCGCTTAGCTGATTGCGAAGCAGCTCTGTTTTGGGGGCTGATGATGCTCGAAATATTCTGCAACTCCGGTATTAGATATGGGCGCATCTCTTCCTTATACCGGAGATTTTTCTACATGGAATGCGCCCCCCAGCAACAGAAGCCATATAATTCGTCCCGATGCCGAGTTACACAATTTCGTGAATTGTACCTGGGGCCCTGAGTGTCTTTCGCCAGGGTGGAATAAGGTGGACACCAGACGCAGCTGTTCAGTGCTCCGAAAGGTTGGTGCCTAGCATAAAAGCGGCAACAAAGTGATTTGGTGCTCTTATGTGGCATACGAAGCAGCTGAGCTGCGACAGCCTTAAAAACAGATGCAATGTTGATACAGGGGCTTAGGAGGGGTGCGCCTAGTAAGGTTTATGGTAGTACTAATCTGGGGTAGGCGAATTCGGTAGAAGCTGATCTGCAGTGGGGCCTCTATGGTGAGTGATTTTAGGGCCAGGACGAGTGCTTTGACTAGTGTGAGATGTCATTTGTTACGGCGGGGCCAGATGTCTAGTAGAAGTACGAAGGCGGGAAGCATTCGACTTTCAGTATGCAGTTATTGCGGATCACTTCCGATTTTCTGAACCTAGCATAGCTGAGTAATATGCTGTTGTCCTCAGGGAGAGCGCAGTAGTTTTCGTTCGTGTAGCTGGGGCTAAATTCGCTTCTCGCGAGGCAGCAGGCCCAATCCATACGTTGAACGTGCTGAACATTGTAAATGCTCCTGTATTCGTAGTTACTGAACATATAAAGTAACGAGTAAATGTTGCTTGTCCCTCGGTTGGTGTAGCGGACCACTGTGCTCCCGCCCCAGTGGGCAGCAGCAGTCTGTCACCGCCACACTTGCAAAGTTGGCTCCTCTCCATGTCAGAGTGGTATCATTGTATTTTTCGAGTAGCTTATATTCTATCAGGCTCAAATTCAGGCAGTAGCACTGCTAACCATCTGGTTCTCAGCTACCCGCGGCCTGCTGGTGTGCTCATCTGCCCACGACGGCGCTATTGGCCACTGTGTTGTGTGAATTTTACCACTACTCGTATCAGTGGGGAAACCCTAGCGATTCTTCGATTAATAGGCTGATCTTGTACCTACTGACACCCTTATGTGAGTCAAACGGAATTCGCAATGCATCGGCTCCAGGCGGTAACTCGCCAAGTTTCTCAAGCGCCGAAGTAAGCAGTCAGAAACTGCTTCCTCCATAGAATACATACTAATGGTATGCCCAATTATACTAGTGTAGCCCGGAGATAGAAGTGCTCGTTATTCCATCGCTGCGCGCTATTTTCACTGTCGCCCTGTCTGTCTGATTGATTTCTCCTGCAGCGCTGCACCCGATGATGTGGTCATTTGCTGCGCTATCCGCACACCCCTCACGAAGGCAAAACGCGGAGGTGTTTTCACATTTCCCTAGTGTCTTTACCGACTATCGGTACTTTTGCAATACTTCATTTCGCAAAAACTGTTGGGAGGCCTGAGGCAGCACCTGTTGCGCTTCGTCTCCAACGGAAGCACGAACTGTTCAGCTTCTAAATGCTCACAGTCTTGCATTTCTGGCGTGCTTGCTCACAGGGTTGAAGGATGAATTCCCGGAATCGCTCCTCGGCACCCTATTCGCGGCAATGATCCGCAAAACGAACATCGATCCGCAGGTGATTGAAGACGTGTGCATTGGTGAGCTAATTTTGCGATTTTTGACCTGCTTTATGTTGATTCCACCTACATTTGGCTCCAATAACAAAGCCTGCCGAGAAGGATTCTTGGGAGTTTCTGATTTGTTCTGCTTCTGCTACCGTCTCTTTGTGGTCGTTATAGGAAATGTCCTTCAGCCCGGCGCAGGGGCGCTTGGGGCTCGCATTGCTACTTTTCTGGGCGGACTATCTCGCACCACGTCTGTGCACACAGTCAATCGACAATGTAGCAGCGGGCTTCAAGCAGTGGCTGCAATTGCAGGTACTTCGAGATGTCTGGCTTATGACGAGGGTCACTATTATTGATTTCATATCTAGAGGTACACGGTTGCCGTCGATCGGAAGAGCTCAAAAAGCGGGGTACATGAGACTATCGAGTTTGGGACTGTCTTTGTTTGTTAGGGTCAATAACAGCAGGAAATATTGATATTGGCATCGCGGGGGGTGTCGAGTCCATGACACACTTCGACATGACCTCTGTGCTGAACCCCGAAAAAATTTCGGAGAAGGTTTTCCAAGAAGAACAAGCGCGTAATTGTTTGCTGCCGATGGGCGTAACTTCAGACGTACGGTATCGTTTATCCACTTCGCGCGGGCCCTATCTGTGCAGCAAGCTGTGTTGGGGCTGCTGTATGGCCACTGAATATACAATACAACTTACATATTCTGAATAGAGCCTACGGACTGCGCAGATACTTGCGAAGCGGTTTGGCATCACGAGGGCGGAACAGGACACAATTGCATTTGAGTCACACGCCAAAGCATGGGCTGCGCAAACAAGCAGCAGATTTCGAGAAGAGATTGTACCAGTTACTGTTAAGGTGCTCTCTCACATACAGTGCCTGCCTTCTGCTGCTTGTCCCTGCCGACAACGCGGGGAGCGCCAGAAATGCCAGGTCCCCGACCGATTTCAGACCAATGAGATAGGTTTCCCTGCGTCCGTTTCGCTCTGTATAGGTAAGGGATGCGCAAGGCAACGAGACAATCCTCACAGTTGACAAGGACGACGGTATTCGGAAAGGAACTAGCATGGATGCACTCCAACGGCTAAGACCTGTGTTTGATAAGCAGGGAACGACTACAGCAGGTAAGCCAGACTGCCTCCTAATTCAATGAGGGAGTTAAACAGATTTTAGTGGGAGCGATTGGACAGCTAACTGCATTACTAATCACAAAAAACGAGAATTTGCCTAGTGAGCAAATCAAACGAACTCTAAATCATCATGTGTGCGAGGGGGCGTTCACCATACAGGAAATAGCAGCCAAGTGACAGATGGCGCAGCCCTCGTCCTTTTGGCTCGGCGTTCCGCTGCAATTCGTCTAAAACTTCCGATTCTGGCGCGTTTCGTTTCCTTTGCTGTCGCTGGTGTTGACCCGGAGATCATGGGGATTGGGCCAGCTGTTGCTATTCCCAAGGCACTTGGTAAGGTCTTCCTGTGCTAATGCTCATGCTTATATTAGCACTGAATGACATATATATACGCGTGAACTTTGTTTTGTCCTTTTGTGGCGGCGCCCTACAGAGAAAGCTGGACTACGCATGGATGACATTTCCGTTTTCGAGTTGAACGAAGCCTTTGCCTCTCAAGTCGCATATTGCATCAAGAAGTTGGGAGTGCCAAAGGAGAAGCTAAATCCAAATGGTGAATCTCAGATTTGATTGTCTTGTTGCTTTCTTTAGACCCGCACCTAAGAATGGGAAGTTATGAGGCATTCTGCTTCTTAATGTTGAATGCAGCTTCTTGCGTTTAATGCGGCAAACACCGAATGGTTAATTGTGCATGGCATTTTGTAATAGGTACACAGAGGCGTATCACTTTTTATTGGTTGTCTGGTTGCATCTTTAGGAGGGGCAATTGCCCTAGGCCATCCTCTAGGATGCACTGGCGCTCGGCAGATCGCAACTTTACTACCAGAGCTTCGCCGGAAGAAAGCGCGTTTCGGTGTAGTGTCGATGTGCATTGGCACAGGCATGGGCGCGGCGGCTGTAATAGAGAATCTGGCCCAATGAGATATGACTGACATACCCAGCAAAGCAGTTCCGCGCTGGAGAGTCTATCTCTGGCCCCTATGCACAATTCACCATAGCTTTGGTGAGAAAGGAATATGTGAGAGTATTCAAATATTCGTGGTAATATATCTTTTCAGCGAAGCAGCTCGTGAATCACCAGTGATGTTGAGGCTAAGCACTGGGCCATGTGGGCTGCAGTTCGCAGCCTCTCGTGTCTAAGCTCGGATAACCATAGAATATCCTATGCAGAACTGGATCCTCAACGCCTCTAGTCAATACACAATCAGTCCGTTTATTTCAACTGGTACTGTCTCGTGAAATGTAGTTATGGTAAGGTGTTTCACCTGCTTCAAGGGTCTCCCCTAGAAACCTTGTTGGGTTATCCTTGTGTGCTACGCTGCGCTCTATTCACAATTCATTCAAGGAGGGGTGTGTACAGGACCCAACAAAAAGTGTCCCGTCCTGACCCTCAATGTAGTAAGGTCTTTATTCCCATGCTTGATACAACCCATAAATTGTAATCCAGTTTGTACAAGCGGAAAATACCCAGTGAAACCAAATAAGAGGTTAATTACGCTTGATGCCATACACGTGCGTCTCCATTATACAGAGCAGTCTAGAGGGTTTAGATTGATCGAAGGAATCGGCAAGATATTGGGCCACTAAGAATTGCGTAGCCATGTGTAGGCATAGGTCAAGAAAGAGCAACTTAGTGGCCCCATCTTTGGTTCGCATATTGTCCTTCTGTACCCATCTGCCAACTAGTTGATGTATTGTCGATCTGTTCATAATCAGTCCAATTATTTGAATGCATTGACGTGACAATCGCAACAATGGCACGATTTGCATAGAGGATACTACTGGATGCGGCCGTTAAATGATCATGCACATGTTGAAGTCCGCATAGGTGGAATTACTTCCATCGTGAGCTCCCTCAAAGATCCTGGTACCTTCTCAGTGTTTCTCTCACCATAGAGGAGAATGCAATACCCGAAATCACGCAGAAGGGCGCACCACCCACCGCACTGCCTACGTGCATCGCATCAACGAGCTTCCACATATGCTGCGAGAAGGTAGGGCTAACGCCAACAATTTGTTCCCGGGTACGTTTCATATGTCGACTAGCTTGCTTAGTTGCTTTTCCCCCTCAGTGATTCATAACGAGAGAGTGAAGGGGTAGGGTGGTTCGCCAGTTCCAAATCCTGCATGCAGCAAAACATAGCAGCTCGACAAAGCTAGAGCCAAGCAAAGCATATTCCACAGCTATCTCCCCAGGACTTTACGGCTTCTGTGAGTTGCCTTTTCATTACTCGGTCACTAGACCAACTTGCCCGAGTAGGACCGGCCTTGGTCCGTGTAGTCCCGCTAATTCTCTGTCAATGCTGACTTGTTTCTCGAATATAGAAAAGCAAATCGAGCGCGGGGAATAATGCCCGACCTGCACCCGCCATCCACAGTTATTACTTGGGTATAAGGCTGTCGTTCGGGGTCTGTGGGCGTCACAAGTTACACGTCAGACTTACTGAACGGTGGTAAAGTCCGTGATCTAAGCTACTGGTGAGACTCTGCAAAGTATCCGATTGAACTCTTATTTCTTATAGGCTCAAAACTCTAGATTGGTACTCCCAAAGCTTCTTTTACTGTCACGGGAAACAGTGCACTAGGGAAGACTCTATCATACTGGTTACATTCAAATAAGAATTAGTCGAGAATTGACTGATTTGCTACTTTACCCCAGTATGGTGCTGATTTTATCGATGAAGACTCACTCTTGTTGCGTTGCGCTAGATGCTCTGTGCAGCTAGCTGTGATAGCCCGTAGCGGTCCGAGGGTGCACCTACGCGCACCCTAGCTGTCCATCTTCCTTTATCTTGAACTCTTCGAAGGGTGAGGGCAGCGGAACAAGGAACTCTTTTGAAACACCACGAAAAAAAATTCGAATAAAGTTTGTACGAAGTATACAGCGAAGCGTCTCGTTATGAAGGCCGTGGATGGACTCCTACGCAGACACCACAATCTATCAGTGTATTCATGTTTCTTTTCGAACACTCTATGGTAGCCATACAATGGGTAACTCCGGCAGAGAAGAGTGGTATAAATTCACCAGGCAGTCCGTGATAAAGGCACTAGAACATCGAAAGCCCCCAGCTTTCTCCAGCTTGAAATCCAACCTAGCCAAGCACCGCATCCGTTGCAAGACCCACGGTAGGCTCTCTGTGAGCCTTTTAAGCACGACGTAGCTCCGCATGTAGCGTGTCCTAGCATCGGTTGGCTCCGCCACTTGGAAGCTTTCGAGATTCCTGTCTGATACGCTGTCCCAGAAACGTATCAGTAAAGCCACTTTGCTCTTACACATTAGGCAAGATTCTTCCCCCGTCGCCTTCCACTACGGAGCCATTCAGTCTAGCATTACTCTAAGTCAAATCTGATCCATACATTCAGGTAATGGAATCTCAACCGGTTCGACGCGCTGTCATGAGTAAGCGTTGCTCCAACATTTGGGAGTTACCAACAAGGGACAAACTATTATCAGGATTTTTCAACAGGGGCTCCCGGATACTTCAACAATCGTAGCGTCCCGGAGCACAAGATAATTGAGCACTTGCTGTTAGCTTCCGACTTGGGAGAGAAAGCTTGTGTTGTAGAGCAATTGCACAGTCGCGCATAAGTTGTACTAGTGTATGCGTAGAAAGAGTGGTTCTATCTCTGCATGTGAGCCGGTAGCACAGCCCGATTGCCTGCTCCCCCTGTAGTAGCAATCTCTGAGGATGTCTGGGGCATGCAAGCCACAAACCCCTTTTCCTGGGATGGTCGAAGCATACTTTTAGGAGCTAACTGTGCCTGCAGTTGGAAACTCGAAAACAACGCTTGTGGCTCTGCGCGTGGGGCAAATCCCCGAGGCGGAAGCTGGAGCGTGTCATAGGGCTAAAAGTGAGCATTGCATCCCTTTTCCCCCAAGACGTGGTGTCTCATTGTGACTATCTCGTCGATTTCTTCATGTGGAATCAATTTTTTCGTTTGTGGTCTGTGTTGGCACTCCTTTCGTCCTTGGGAAGGCATAATCTTGCAGTTCTAGCTCGGCTCTAAATCCAGTGGTGTTTCTGCGCAATTTTAAAACATCATTACATAATAAATCGAAAACTAGGGTGAACACACGAAGGTGGAAAATTGACTTTCTGACTGCACGCTAGGCACATACTGTGGGGCCGGCAGTGTCGGTAGTGAGGTCGGGATTGAAAAACCTGAAAAGGAACTTAGGCGAGCCATAATTCGGGATGCACCGTTAGCACTCTTTTGACAATCTCTTCCATATCGACAAATTTTGCCAGATACCGTAGGCGAGTACTTCACCTTTCGGCTGAGACCCCTTTTCCAAAATACGTCGGCACAGCGCGGCCTCGGGGTACCACCTGCCGTAGCGACAAATTGTGATTTTCTGAGCTATCAAAAGCTAGATATGACGAATATTGTATGCTTTGTACGACAGGAGCACTTCTTCGAGATTTAGCCTTGTGTTGTGGATAAGTCCGCCACTGCTCCCAACATTCTGATTTTTCCGGTCGATAATTCAATGAAGCATCCAAATGCGGGGGTCATACGCCTGGTGGTCAAATGCCCCCACTACGTCTGACCTGCCGTGGCACCTCAAGCGCCACAATAAGCTGGGCAGAAGCCAAGCACCAGAGGCAGCATGAAGGGATAATTTGGAGACTGAGGCATACCAGTTGAAAATGCAGACAGTACATTCTTCGAGGTGGCTTTGCATTTTAAAAGCCATACGAGACCGCAGCAAAATCGGACCCAATAAATTCTTTGATCTAAGTATAAAACCTTTTGCCGCATCGCCGCACACCGGTACACTGTACTGCCCTCCACGAGGATCGTGCCTGCGGCTCCCAACTTCCACCGTACTTTCTAGGTGTGCAGATTCCGCATTCTCACTCGATGGCGCTCTCAACCAAGGTTGCTCCATTCAGCGAAGTACACAGCCGCCGTTTAAGGGCCCAGCAGTCATAGCACCTAGGCAGCATGCTACCCCCATGGACGCTTTACTCCATCCTAATGATTCTTTTGAAGTTAGACGGACATGGAAGTCACTGATAAGCTGTGCAAAGTTTCATACTGGTGCTTGGCATCACCTGCCGTTCGGAACGTTTGCAGGATCCCTTTGTACGTGGCCAGCAGGATCTGGCCCGGCAGTACCTGTAGTGTTTGCCCGGCGTTACTCAACGTCTTCCGTTCCGGAGTATTACTCTATCTTGGGAGTCAAAAAGGCTGCATCTCAAGATGAAATTAAGAAGGCGTACCGGCAAATCGCACTGCAGTGGCATCCAGATCGGTATGGCGTCAACATGATGGTTTTTGAATGCCAAACGCGGATATGCAAGGATTGTAATTCAATGAATGATGAGTGTGTACGTGGCTACCTGTGCGTATCAGGAACCCTAGTAACAGAGAAGAAGCTGGGAAACGTTTCCGTGAGGCGAGCGAAGCTTACCAGACGCTCTCTGATCCCACTAAACGAGCGCAGTATGATGCATCGTTGGATGGGGCATCATTCCAACATGCAAGTGGCCGTTCAGGGTACAGTGAGCCATTCGAATTCAGGACACGCTCGAATAGAGGTACAGCATTCTCGTTAATGCGCATAACATATGTGAATATAGTACAACTGTGTAGTTTCATACGTGGTACACAAACAACGGGTTTTCCGGGTAACTATTTCAGCACAGTAATGCACAAAATATATATACATATATAAATATTCGTGTAATACGAGCAACCGCTTTTTGCTCTACGAAATCGCCGTAGGGAGTGTTCAGTTTGGAAGCCTCACGCCGGAAGAAGCTGAGCTTCTCTTTCGCCGAGCCTTTGGTGGTGTCTCACTGGATGAGATCTTGCAACAAGCACTCAACCAACGAGGAGCTTCCCGGTGGGATGGCGGATTGCCATACCAGCGGCATGACATGTTCGAACATAGGATGGGCTCTCGTCCGTCTACGAGCTTCCTTGATGATCAAGAAATATATGCGATCTTGAGGGGCCTGTCGGGTAGGAACTATATTGCGGGGACAACCAGACTGCAGGTTCAGAACAACTTTTGCAGGAAGCATTTTGGAAAGTCTGTTGCGGCAAATAAAGATACACATGTGCTCAAGTGTGTATACTTGTGTGCGTATCCTGTGTGTAAGCTGTTATTGGTGAGAGCACTACCAGGGTTATCCATGGGTTGTTTTCCACAGGCGAACGACCAGATACCGGCACGCAAGTTAGCTACTACACTCATGGGGGAAGGATTATCGAGAGAAGAATAACTGTGCAGAGATTCCCTGGAGGCGGTGTAAAGACCGAAACGACTGAGCGCGATATAGGGCCAGACAGAAGTGAGCCAGCAAATACTATCTGAAAGCGAGACGCCTGTTGCCGTATCTTGATACGAAACACTTGTACTGGTGGGGCGGCTTTATCTAATATAGCCATTCTTGCCCTACGTTTCGTCTTCTTTGGCACTACGCCGCGAAGCTGCACTGCAATTGCATTTGCACTCAGCTGCTTGTTCGGTGCACAACTATGCAATGTATTCTTCATACTGCTACATCCCATGCAGATTTCGACACTTCAAGGACAGCCAGAAGTGGACCACAGGCACACCAGCAGGCCTTTCACGATGAGTGGAAACATATGGAATCGCAAAGAAGGGCTTCAATGAGAACTGGCATGGAGGTCTCCAATCCGGTGCAGCAACTCTTATTGGCTGCTCGCGAACATGCCAAAATTGCTTGGAGAATGATCAAGCTTACTGCCTTACGCACATTTGCAAGGGCAGTGGTGAGATTTGTATTCACTTTGTTCATGCGGCGCCGGTAACTCGCACCGCTGAGCGACTGACACCGTTGCACGTCGAGCAAGGGGCAGATGAGGGCTCTCGCGGCTGCGTTCGCGTGAAGTACTTCTCATTCGCAATAAAATAACTGCATGCATGGGTTAGTGGGCTAATAATAATCTCCCGTACACACGCTAGATGGCTATCGCAGCTCCCCGTGTTGCCATCCGATTTTCAATAGAGGGGCCGCGCAGGTGGCGATACGCGAGTGGCGGTACAAGCTTTATTGCTACAGATGACTGAGATATAAAAAAAAGATGCGTGTTGTTCTAACGATTTTCTCACAGAGAAATACCTTAGTAGTTTAGATGCAAGATAGTGGACATTGCACTGTATATACAGCGCGGAATCGCTGGCAAAATGCCCGCTTGGCACATACGTATTTCGCCTGTCAAGAAGTACTCAAGCTCTCTGCAGGAGAGCACTAAAAACTTTTGGGTGCTATCTGCTTCTGATTATTTTGGGGAAACATAAGAAATGCTGATCTAGTCGATCAGAATTTGGGGAAAAGGATTTCCCAAAAAGTTTTTGCAACTCTCGAGGAACTGTGATGATGTTGAATCAGATTCGTACTCAGAGGAGGCACGGGCACCTTCTGCCGCGCTCCAAGGTGGTAGAACAGAAGCGAGGAAAGGCCCAAGAAAGGACGATTGTCTCAAGACTGAATGTAGTGAGTGTACACCGCTTCATCACGCAACGGTGTATCCTCCTTCACTACGATTTCATAGGTAAAAACAATTGACCTTTTCGAGGAGCCATTACCAGAATCCGCTCTCCTGGGTAGCACGTAGGCTACAAGCTTCGCTGGCGGAGATAGATCTCCGCGATGCAAATGATAACTTTGTACAGGAAAATCAAGGAAATAATTTTTGCTGGAAGATGCGTGATTGTCGTGTAAGTATGGCCTGGTGGAAAATTAGCCATTCAGATGAAATAATGCATTATTGCACAGGACTGAAGGTGGTGTCTGCCGAGCCTACGACACGGTGAATATCTTTTGAAGGTCCCTAGAGTACACAAATCCTCACCTCATACGATGCAGAAGTCTACAAGATTCTTAGCGGACCTCAATCCTGGAGCTCCATGGAAGAGTAAGGCAAAATAAAGAAAAATTCGTCGTGTGTTGTATTGGATGATCTGTACCCCAGAGATCACAACTGCAATATATCATGCAAAGAACGACACAGTCGTAGTTGTCTTTGAACCGAATCCGGGTGGCTTGCAGTGCCAGGTCTTCATTGCATCGGTGAGTTCGCATCTTTACAAACTCTCGTTTACCCAACGTGTTGCTAACAGCGAATGGTAGTATTTGGAACAAGGACAACTGCGGACTCCAGCGATATCGTCGGATTTCAGTAAAATATTATTATTTTAAGCATTTGGGCCGGATTATCTATATCTTTTTGAAGCAAATGTCGTCTTATCCCACCCCGCATTTTTCGAGTTCGATGGTAATCCTGCACTCAGCTTTCAAATCACTAAAACGCATTACTTCCACACTCTAGAGGCTAACGGAGTGATCCTCGCTGCCCAGCAAGGCGACGTCCAGTCATTCCAATTTTGGGTAGGCTGAATTTTATTTTTCCCGTCAAGGAGAAATGGAAAGCATTTTTTTCACTGGTCTGCTTAGAACCACACCAAGTTCAAGCTGGTGTTTTCTGTTCATGGGGAGGAGTATGAAGGTAAGCTTAATCGTAGCTGTAATCGACTCGCGTTCTTTGCATTCCCTGACTAGAAGTCAGGTACTACCTCGTTGATGAAAAAGCGGAACGTATGAAGCATAAGATACCGGACCTCAGGATATCTCATGGACTCGCAGCACTGTTCAAGCCGACGGGGACCAGGTGCTTTTCCGCGTCGGTGTTTGACGTTGAAGATGGAAGACGTGTGGTACATTATTTTTACTATTTCTTGCACACACCCACGTGCATAAAGCGGGACTCTTCAGGCCGAAATAAGCATCCCAATTGATCAGTATAGGCGCGTGGAATTTTTGGAGTGAGACCAACATCCTTATACACAATCAACACTTTGGAGGGGATGCTTTTCAGGCTCTTGGTATCAAAACTTTTGTTCAAGCAGGAGCGCGGTAGGTTCAAATATGGTAGACCAACAAAATATATTTGTAAAAATATTTGCGACGTGCTACTTGCTTACAGCGAGTCTGCGCGTTATTGACCTATTGAACAATGGAGCAAGCATTAAGGTTCCACACACGCGAGACTCGTTTTCACCAGTTGGCTTCGTCTTTTTCGAGGTAGAGCTTTTTTGATACAAACAGCTTTAACAGTATAAAATAGACTCCGACAGGTTCCTGAGAGAGTCATGGGGAAGAAGTACCTGGACCAAGTACGATTTTGATCACCTGCACCGAAAAAATAGGATGAAGCAGTGTCAACCTCCAGAGGGCCAGAAGATTTTTTACTATTTCATTGGACACCGTCCAGTTTTGGATACTCGAGCATAACAGGCTCGATAAACTCTACAGTATTAGGATCCCTGGTACGCGTGTCGCGTGAACGCAGTCTTTCCTCGCATAAACTTGCTCCTTTAGGACTTCGAGAAGCTGGTTTGTGCCAGCAATGCATGGGTACAAACCTTCTGGCTATCTGCCCATCGCACGGACAAAATAGTAGGCTGAGTTACATATCGGCATTATCTAGCCTTTTCACATCCGTGTTTCAGGTAACAGCGAGTCATTCGTGCAATGTAAGATCAAACATATATTCTTGTTTGGTTCTTCTGTGAGTGAAATGTGAAATCTCAGGCAGCTCCGATGTAGCGTTTGTCAGTGCTCTGGAGCTTCATCAACTCAAGCGCCCTGGTGGAGTACTCAAAGGATTCCACCCTACAGAACCTGTCCCTGACCAACTTGGCGAACCTACCAAGAGAGGCTTGAAAAATTCAGGGGACAGAAACATCCTCTTCTTCTCCCTAGAAGATGGTCAGTACATAGGGAGTGTGTCGTCACATCTCTGTGGAGAGAACGTCGAGGTTCTCCAGATGTCTGCGGAAAACATGGTATGACAAATTAAATGGCTGTTGGATGGTTCCAGAAAAATGGATGGAGCACTCTCAGGCTGTGGGGTGTGGCGACCATGCAGGTAATAAACCGCTCGCCTGCCACTGCTATTGGGATGCATAAACCCGGTCCAGGCGTTGTGCGCCTGCTTCAGGCATCCTGGACGACAGAAAATGCTGTTTTTCGACCTAAGGAGACGGCGTTTATCCATGAGTACTTTCAAGTCGGCCACACCTCGACGCCGTCGTGCCCTAAAGTACCCTACGTCTCTTCGCTGCCATCAGCGGTAAATGGCCAAGGAGCGCGTTGAGCCCATTTCATGAGTAAATATGTTTAATGTGTTCACGTTACAGACTCTCGCACTAACTGGGTCTAGCATGGCACACCAGTATGGAGAATGCGTTCAAACGCCTGTCAATAACCGAGATGAGGAGCTGAAGGAGCGCCATCCCGATCTTGAGATGGCGCTGAGGCAGGAAACGAGCGAGGGCCTTAACTATAGGAGGAAGCGATCCTTCCTAGAGGGCTTTGACTACACACAATGCGGCAGAAAACGCTTTAGTTAACTGGCCAACTGGGCTAGCCATCGTTTGGGAGCGGCCCCTTAAAACACCGGGAGAAGTCGTGCCTTGCGTAGCCATCGAGCGGACTGATGCCCTACCCGCAGCAAGCGCCATCTGAATAGATGGTTTCCTTTTTTTGTACTTTCCGGAATGACTCGAGTTACCCGCGATCACGGTTGTTAGTCTTGCTGAAATGCTCTGTGGCATCTTCTGTGTCGCCATTTTCATCCTCTGCTCGAAAGACAAAACAGCATGGACAGGCCAAGGCAGTCCTGCCGAAGCCTGCTACTGTTTTTGTATTAGCAGGTGTACGGTTCTAAAGAGCAGCAACTCATTGGGTTTGCCTAGGTTGCACGAATATGGAGTAAACAAGACGGACCGATATCCTCTTTTTCCCTTTGCAGATGAACTCCGGTTTCGACTGCGCCATCAGGAAAGTCTGCAAAAAAATAACGATGACAGAGTAGTATACGACTGAAAACTGCTAGCTACAGGCAACATGACAACATCGCTAATTGGTGCAGTAATTCTTATAAAAAGGCCTTGAGTGTGACCTCAGGACCAAAGCAATATGCGACACACTTGCGGATATTTGCCCTCCGATTGGGTGTACGTGTTGCCGCAGAGTCGTGCTTATCTTCTGCCTGCAGAAGGTAAACCAGACAGGAGGGAGGACCCTACTCGGAGGAATGGTCTATATAAGCGGATATGAGCGTGTACAAATAATTCTTAGATGTAGTCTTTGACATCGCTCGCAATTTTACGTAGATGCTTCAAAAGGTTAGCAGAATTATCTTCACTTGGTGATTAATTGTGGGGCAGTGACACATTCGACACTAAATATTGGGCAAAATTTCTCACAGTCCATCAACAGGGAGAAACGTGCCCCGGGAGAATGACTGAAAACGTCTGTAACGTACACAACAGAATCAATATACTTCTCTTCATTCCGATTTTCCATATTTGTTGTTCGAATATTGAGCTCGTAGTTGGGGCCGTAATACCCTCGGTACATGCTGGTATCAGGAATTTCTGCGGGGTAAAGCATCGCATAGCATGCAGTTCTCCTATCCATGGTAGCACTCAGCGAATTGATTCGCGGAGGGCACGTGTTAGAACATGACGGCGAGCCGTGCCGCTGTTTTTCATAAGCTCCAAAGTAGTGGAATATTATAGGGAGGCTGAGCGCACTTGGATCCAGGTCAACACCCAGGATGTACCCAGTCTCTTTGGCCCAGCACCTTGGCACGTTTCCGAGGGTGTAACCGCCACCACCGAGAAAGATTGCGGGCACTCCAGCCTTGCAGAAGTAGCGGACAGCCTCACTATGGCCTTCGCACATCAAAACAGCAGAAACAAGCCAGCTCACGAGAGTTTTCCTCAGCTGAGGGTTATGACGCTCCTAGTGGTATTCTTCAGGGTTCAATGCCCACGGAAACCATGGGAGGTGCAGCTCACCGTCGAGGGATAAGTTGAAGCAACCCAGGCGATCACCCGCAACCGAATCAGCACCACACTGCAGAACAACTGCTTCAGGGCGGTAAATGTCCATGATTTGGTCCATAACCTGTATTATTGCACCCCAAGCCACACAGAAAAACGCCGAGACCTTCACAAGCTGTTGTACGCATTGAAACAAAACCCGTGGGAAGGAAAGGCCTCGTGATACGTGGGTAATCTAACCCGGTTGAAGAGAGAAGAGTACATCTTGTCGTCGATGCCCTCGTGAAGTGGCACATTCACGCTGTATCCAAGACCCTCTTCCATCCCAATATCATCCAGCGCTCCCGTTCCGGGGAAAAAGTGCCCGTACTTATGAAACGAACAACACAGAACGCTGCAGAGCGGCAACAACGATACTCAGTTGCACGAGCATTCTGCAAGGACAAGCAGGGAGACACCCTACTTTACTGCGGCAGCCCTGGTGTCAACACTGGACGGAAATAAGGGGCAACAGCGGTACCCTTTTTGCCGTACCGCGGTGAAGTGTAAAAGGCCTCTTCGACACCATCACCGTGGTGTATGTCCACATCTACATATAGAACACGGTGTTTGTAACGCAGGAACTCGAGGGCCGCGAGAACGCAGTCGTTTATGTAGCAGAAGCCACTTGCTTCGTGTTTCTTGCCGTGGTGGAGCCCTCCAGCCCTGAGGCACACACATAGGCCAAGCCGCACAACGCCCATATTGCAGATTGCACTCCGTGACACATGCATATTCTGCAGTCCTTCTCCACCCAACGAGAAGGCCATCACCACTAATCATGCATCGGCATCGGGTCCACCACGCATGCCGCATATGAAGTGTAGGCGCTCTTACCAGTTGATGGCGAACTGGTACTCCCCCTGCACGACTCGTCGTGCACCCTCGATGCTGCCGCCACTGTAGGTCTTGCAGTATTCCCAGAGGCCGTCAAAGACGGGGCAGTCTTCTCCAATGTTGAACCTGCTGATCTGGTCCACAAAGGCGGGAGCTCTTGAAGGGCCTCCTCCTTCGGACTGGCTGCCGTTCGAGCCGCTGCTACCAAACCCCACAGGGGAGAGAGTGCTGCCCTGGGAGGTAGCCGCGGTAACGGGCAAGCCATGCAAAGAGCCTGGGGAAACGGCAGAAGTGATTCCAGAAGGGCTAGAGGCTGAATTCGCGTATCGAAACTCAGGAGAGGGGGACCCTGAATCTCCTGCCCCATTGGGTAGAGAGGCCGGGTACATTTCTGCGGTCGAACGTAAAAAGGATATGTAGTCGTTGGCGTGAAACTGCGTAAGGGCCTCTACCGTTGGATGGGGCGGGAGCTGCACAGCACACAGCACAGTGATACACACCCATGATAAAGCTGGCCCCCAAAAGTCCTTCTTTGTAGCGACTGCAGCAGCAAGGAATGGGCTACTCGTGCAAATGGTAGCTATACGAGGAGACCCCCATGTCTCCTTGGCAGCCTCAGTGGCGAGGCATTCTGCGTGGAGCCGCATGCCCAGTCCTCAACGCTGAAGGCGTCCCGGCAATCTGTGCAAGGGCTAAATGCGAGGAAGCACCATCAGTTCCATTTTGTCTAAGAGTCCGTAGCTCCGCAGGAGGTCGTGTGTCATGCGGACGCGGTGAGGCTTCATGGGGTGACCTGGCCCATAAAAGAAGTTCCCAACTTCTTCTAAGAACATGGGGACAGCGGAAACGAGTGCGAAGGCAAGAATAGAGGCACTCAAGATGAGTACACAAGCCACGTTCAAGTACAGATACTGCACACGAGAACCCGACGGCTTGCAGGATTCAACACCCTTTGAACTACGCATGCATGTTGAAAGGCCAACACAAGCCAAGTTCATGCCCTTCTACGAAGTTCGCTTTTGGAGGACGGCAAGTATAACTTTTGGAGGCGAAGGATCTATCGGGTGCGTAAACATGAACTCAATACACTATAGTACAGAAGCTATGGAAAACCCGGGGATTAACAGGGAAACAAAGGAGCTGCGAGGTTGAAAGCGAACTTGTGATGATGCACACCATCGTAGAAGTAGAGGACGTTCTTCATCTTTGTTTATTGTTCTCGAAATCAGCTAGGTAGCATGCAGAGCAATCCGGCCACCAACAAGAGGCCTGGGTAGCAAGACGCGACGGTTGTTCCGTCGGTCCATTCGATGAGAGGGGCTCGTACCCCAGAAATTGTGATTGGCGTATACAGGATTCGGGCATGTAGTGACAAAGGATGAAGGTTACAGATCGGTGGGATGTACGTGTTGCGGCGGTATGAGGGGCACTGGAATGTGGCTGCGCGGACCAAGAGCTCGGTCTGCGTCTGAGGGGCGAAAAACCGAAAGGCAGTCCGTTTCACTGCAAGGCGAAGGAGTTAGCCCAATAGCGAAGGAGGAGAAAGGGTTTCCGTGTAGTAGGTGTTCCTATTCAACTCGATGCGGCGTTAGATGGAATACACAAGGGCTACTACTTTCTGTCTGCTTAGACTCGGCCGAAAGGGGTGGAGTCCACAGACACATGGAGGGAGACAAGTTCAATACATCTCAGAAGGAGAATTGCTGAGAAAACATCCGATCTCGGCTGCCCCCCAGAACCCCAGGCGTTTGGATTGTGTGTGTACAAAGAGAGCGACGCGACCATCAACAACTATACGCCACCTACTTAGGGGAGAATCAAGAGCCCACCGCAATGTGAACACTTAAAAATGCAGCCCTTTCCCTGTTGACGCTATGATGCGCATACTACCACACCTGACCATCTCGCGTGCCCCCGGGCCCCCCTACACTGCACGCAGCGGGCTGGGTTGGGACTGCGCGGACAGACAGGAGGAAGACTTTTGAACTATTTCGGAAAACCAGATATTTATTTTCATGCTTCATCCCTTTTGACGAGTCCATCCCTTCAGATTTTTGATGGGGCGTATTCATTGATCGCAGTCGGAAACGGCATACTGCTTCTCTGCCTCCGGCATCCCTTACGTTTAACTTCCAGCGCCGATTAGGCCCTTCGTCTCTAGTTTTGCCTTTTCTTTTGGCTTCACTTACCTTTCTGGCTTCTTTGGTATAGGCATTGAGGAAATTAGATCACAGCTGCGTGTCGCTTCTCCCCGCCTCTGCCTCTGCAAGAGGCTCCCCCAGATCTCCGTATCTTCTATTTCCAGAAATGTTGAACAAGACCCCCCCGGGCCGTGAGCGTGAGAGTGAGGCCGATCGTGCCCATCGTTTCAATAAGAAGAAATACACTTCTCGGGTATTCACAAATGTGAACAAGTACGTCATGGACGACAAATTCAAGGTGATACACTGCAAGAAGTGCACGGTCAACGCAGTTATCACGGATGCGGAGCTAGAAAAACTCCCACGCAGGAGGACGGATAATGCACCGGTGCTTTGCACCGACCAGGCGACGGTTAAGGTGTTTACCAAGCCTGTAGAAGAGCCCGCAAAAATCAGAAGGCTCAAGGGTATCGAGACACAGTACTACCACGCGTGCCAGGAGTGCGGCCAGCATGTGTTGTATCAGTCGGTGCCACACGGGATGGAGGCAAAGATGCTCTATTTGATTGAAGCGAACGTCATTCTTCCCAAAACCAAGTGGCAACCCAAGAAGCGTTGTAGAGTTTGTGGCTACATTCCCAGGGACGACCAGCACTTTGAGGAGCACCTTAGAGACAGAGGACACTGGGACCAGTCGGGAGGCAACTTCCCGGGGGAAGAGGAAAAGAATGACACGCCTGTGAACCCGATCATCGTCGGTTAACAGATTAGGCGAAACGAAGAAAGAAGCGGATTTATTTGCGGTCCTGTAAGGAGGCTTTACAATTTTTCGGTAGGTCGGTACCGGGGGCCTTAGTGGCCAGCATGTTTGGAAAGTCTGGAGTCAGGATTGGCTTGCTGCCTAGCCAATCCTGCGGGGGCAGGTGGCTTGATAGTGGTCTGTTGCCTGGTCTTTTTTGACTCAGACTTGCTGTTCAGAGTAATTACAACTGCGGTGGCCATAGGCCTGAATGACACTTGTGTTCTGGCAAAGAAAGAGGCCTCCCGCTTGGAAGTTGTGACGAAGAAGCTAGCCATGAAGGCGAACCCTATTGCCTCATCAGCAATACCTCGAGTCATAGGGTCTACACAGTAGCCCCAGTAGACATCCTTCGCTCTTTAATTGAAGGGCATGTTAGTGTTTGAGATATCGCAGTGAGGAACTGTGCACCAAGTGATTTATGAATCGATTAAGAGAGGCGTCCGCTGCATGCCTTTATGTGGGGGAGAGGGGAGCCTAGGCGACCGAGAGTAAGAAACAGTCTACTAGGGTTTGGGGCAGCAGTTTAGCGGCTTCTCTTGTAGGGCCTCTGACCCCTTAAGCCATCAGACGAGTAGTCCGAATACGAAGCGCCTGTAGCAACACAGACGTTCCAAGGGCATCCAGCTCTAGGTCTGTACAAGGGGCCCCTTCCGGTCTGGCTTAAAAGCTTTCGCACTTTGTGGCATACCTTGTGAGAATCTTGGTCGTCCTTCTTTCCGTTCAAAGGGAAAGCTCCGTGGCGGACGGCCCCCCCCGCCTCCCCAGTTGCGGCGAGCGCCCCCAGGCCTGTGCTGGGGGGAAGAAATGGTAGAAACTCTTAGAGGCTCCAAAAGTGGGCGCGTAGTGGGGAGACTGATCCGCACTGTATCATGCGGCTGCACCGTACAGGACATGCGTACAGCGACATTGCAGCTTCGCGCTTCTGGGCATGTCAGCTGACACGTGTTAAAAGCCAAGGGTTCAGAGCGGGCTTTGGCTTAGGGCTTGGAACGCACGTGCAGTTGAGTCCAGATGTTCACAGCCTTTACAACCTCATCAAGGCCCCCTTCCTGGATGTCGAGGTAGGCCGCTCTGCATGCAGCAAATGAGTTGGGAAGGACGAAGGTTAGTATTTGTAGGACCTACGAAGGAGAGGCCGGAGAGCAACTTAGCAAAAAGCAGTCATGGTAGAACACATCGCAGCCACACGAGCGCACGTTTTGTCGGTGGCGTGCAGCCGCGGCTCCCCGAATTTGAAGTTCAGTTGCTGATCTTCGCTCTGGCGCATTACACGCGTAAACCTGGAGAGCACAACGCACCCATTTACACTTGTGCTAGGATCACATAGTAGTTTCCATGCCTAAGCATCTAGGGAGATGTATGAGGGTCTGTCAGTGCGTCCCCGCCTCTTATTTGAGTCTGCTCCACGAGTAAATGGACACCCGAGCGCCGCTGGTCGTGGAGGTGCTGCTGGGCCCTACCAGTCCCCTGCCTCTCGGGCGGAAGCCCAATCTGTGAGTCTCTTCAGTTCTAAGGTCTTCTCTCCGGCACGCAGCGTTAGCAGAGATCGGCTCGGCAACTCCTGAAGGAAAAAAGACGTTGTGCCTCGAATTCCGTGGGGCCGGCGCGGAGTGCACCCTGCAGCCGCTTATGAGGCTATTCGAACTCCGTTGGGTCGGTGAGACATTATGTTTTAAGGCCTAAGGGGCCAGCTGGTGCTTTGGGTGTACCTTGACTCCTGCTGCAACCGCCAGAGCTCTAGCGACAACCTGTTGTAAATTTACGCCTTCTCGCTCTGCCCTCTTCAAGACATCGGCTGCCGCCGATAAAAAGAAGGGCATCAAGGAGGGAGAAACCGAGTCTAGCTCCCGGCTCACGCATCCAGACTGAGGTGCAACATCGCATGCTCACACGCCCCAATCGCGTGCGCTGCCAGTGAGATGACCGACAAACTGAACGCTCTCAGGAAGGATCCCCCCCCAAAAATAGCATCACGCTTTAGGTGCTCTTTCCAACTCAGCTAATGCAAGGAGGGAGACTGGCCACACCCACCGTCGCTTCCAGTACTTCCTCCACACTTGGCAGCTCCCTACGGTCGAATCTGCAGGGCACGCACGCCAGAATGACAGAAGCGTGTTTTTGTCCCCCTCTCCCCCGAAGCATTTCCCTGTTCTCCGCGCAATCCAGCTTGAAAAAGGACGCTGGGAGCCCTCAAAAACGAGCGCCGCTGACCGGATTCCGCAACTCTTCTCCAGTCTTTCTGCCTCCCGCCGCTCATTTGGCGTGTGCAACAAAAGCGAAACGCCACGCCTCCCCGCACGGCCCGTGCGGCCGCTGCGGTGTATGTACTGGTCGCTGTCGGGGACCACGCCGTATTGTATCACCTAGTACAAGACACACCCAATACAAACGGGCGCCCGTGTAGCAAAGGAGACGCGCTGGGCACGTACAACACACGAAAGTGCTTCCCCATGTGTCTCGCCTTCTCTGCTTTTCACTGCCTCTAGGGGGCGCCAGTGTGCCCGCTTCCTCCTGTGGCTCGCAGTGTGTGTGTCTCATGGCAGCATTTTTAGTCCAAGGAGGCGACAGAAACCGCTGGTCCGCATGACACGACGGCAGGGCAAGGGTGTTGGCGAACCGCACAGATACACCAGCACAAGGCTAGGCTAGGGTTTGCTCGTCTCCTGAAGGCGCGCTTTAAGGGCGTCAGCCGCTGCCACCATGAAAAGCAACAAGCCGAGAGCTTACCAGATCCACGTTGGCCACGTCAATGCCTCTTGCAGCTACGTCCGTACAAATGAGGGCCCTGTACCGCCCTGAGTGCAAGCACGCATTCAGACGGATAGACGGGCACACACAGATAGATATGCAGGCACACAGAGCGACAAGCTTGCCACCTGCAAAAGCACATTCAATGCCATCCTGTGCAAGCTTCAGCATGCTTCATGCAGCATGCGAGGTGGTTCTCCAAGTATAGCTCCTCCTACGCTTGCGTGGAGCTACGTAGGACCGCGACCACAAAGCGGTCTGTGGAGGGGTTCCTCAGAGAGGCGCAGAGAGAGAGAGAGCACCGACAAAATGATACTATAATGACTTCGGGTGCAGCCGGAGCCTTCGCCTGCCCCTCGTTGCTCTCTGCCAGTGGGGTTCCTGAACTGGCAGTCCAGCCTTCTCTGCATCGGCGTGCGGGATGCCGACGTCTTGGGGAAGCGCGGGAGAGCCTGCAGTACTGCCTTTTGCACTGCATGCAGTGGCAGCGGCTGCGCGTACAAGCCCAGATCTAAGGACTTACCACTCCTGAATCCTTGCATCACTTTTTCTCGGGTTTCTTGCTCGATGCCTCCGTGCAGCACTGCTGCAGAGAGGAGGCCCATGCCCTCCGCATGGCCTAGCGCATCCGCTTCGGCCTTCGTGGGAACAAAGACAACGCTCTGGCGGTCTCTTCCGCTCAAACACAGCACGCAATCCTTTAGAATCGAAGACAAACTGCTGGAAGACAGGCCAAACGGCAGCTCCATCCGCATGTGCGCCACCGTGGAAGACGTCCTGAGGAAAGGGGCAACAGCACTGCTGGCCAGAAGCTTGAGTTGCTCATTCACGAGGAAGCCAGAGTCAAGAGATGGCCACCTGTCCTCTTATATCTGTTTCAAAACGCATGCGGGCCTAAAACCCCTTCTACAAGGAGGCCACCAAGTGCTGTGGCCTCGAATTGTCTAGAAAGGCCGACCTGAGCGTTCGTTGATGCATAACATCAATGTTTAGCGGTGCCCTCAGATATTTGGTGGCGACTTTTTGAACCCATGGAGGCCGGGTTGCGGAGAAGAGCAGCAGCTGCTGCTGCCGAGGGAGCTGCGAAGCTCCTGCCTTGGAGGCGCTCGCCTGTGAAACGTCGGGTGTGTCTCCCTCCCCTGAAACTCGTATGGCTAGAGCAGCGGTCAGAATCGTGTCCACAGCCTCAGCAAAGCCTAACTTGAGCATTTCATCGGCCTCGTCAAGCACTACGTGTCTGATGGACTGCAGGCTGAAAAGGAAACCACAGCAGGCCCCGGGATGCGTCGCATGCACAGGCGCCACACGCGCTCGGAACGGACATCGTGCACCAGCAGAGAGGCAGGCAGAAAAAGGGGCTACTCTAGTTACGGCAGCCAGGGGTGTGGCAGGAGACTCAGGAGACGCGTGATACTCTTCGGAACACACGCACACGCATACACATACACTTGAACACACACACACACACACAAACAGAGCGAGAGAGAAAGGAAAAGAAAGAGAGAGAAGAAAGCAGGCGGTAGAGGGGTGGCCGCAGCACAGGCAGACTGAAAAAGAAAAAGACGCTTGGTGGTTTTTTGGCAAACGGGCGCCTCTAAAAAGAGAGGCCCACAAAAGCTGCGGAGACACGCCGATTGCCCGACAGGAGAGCAGCACAGACTCGTTCTCGGGAAGGGATGGGAGGCTTGAAAGATGGACGGAATGCACAGGCCCCGGAGAATGCTTAGGCGCGAGCTTTTTCGTGTAGAATACAAAAGAGGCGTGCGTGTGAAGCGGCGGAGAATGAAGCCAGTCGGTGGGCGCCTCTCACGATATCCACAAGCAAGCATGCACAGAAGAAGTTTGCACTGGAGGTATCCTGTCCTGGCGTGCTCTCGACAGGCGTCATTCGATGCGCGAAGCCGCAGCTCACGAGAGTATCGATTGAAAGTGTTCCTCTCGGCCTGAAGACTCGCCTAACCCCGCCAAGTCCATCAAGCGGCCTGGTGTAGCGACAACGACGTCCAGGGCACCCTCCGAAGGCACCAGATGCTCGTGATTAGGCCTCCCCTGCTGGTGTTGGCGTCGCGGATTTAGGAGAGCTCGAATCTCCCGCAGTTGCTGCTGTATGGGAACTCCACCGTAGACACACACAGAGGAAATACCCAAGGGGGCCCCTAGGGCCCCCACCTCGTTGTGCACCTGCCGAGCCAATTCTCCTGCGCGTAAAACGCCAGCATCTGCGTGTGTGTGTGAAGCGGACCTTGTCGAGCGGTGCAAACCACGTGCGCGCAACTCCGGCGAAGGGGAGGACGCAAAAGAAAGCCCCACGCCAGACCCTCCGAGCTTGCAGCAGCCTCACCAAGTCGCAAGGGACTTACGTGTGGGAGCGAGCACCAGCAGCTGCGGCTGCGCAACTTGAGCTCCGCGACTGCCCAGGCTCAGCGGCTGCTCTTGAGAGCCACCTGACTGCAAGAACGCATTCTGAGACGCGGCCTTGCGCCGCGCGAGAATACTCTCTAATAGAGGCAACACAAAAGCCAGCGTCTTCCCACTCCCCGTCTCGGATCGGGCAATGCAATCCTGTCCAGAAAGGATCGGATCGAATGAGCGGAGCTGCACGCAACAGAGTGGAGGCCTCGTAGCTGCACGGAAGTGAGCAAGCCTCCGCTTGCGATCGCCCTTAGGCGCCGCGCGACTCTCCTGCCCGCTGCGCTCAGACCGCATGCTACCCACATCGTGCGCTCTACACCCCCAGGAATGAGAGCCTACGGTGTATGCAACCCCCCTTTGGAACCCATAGCTTGAGGCCTTTCGAGGCTCTGGAAATTCCGCTACCTGGATGTCTGTCATATATTCAATCCCGCGCTTCGCGAGCGCTTCGGCAAACAGTGGATTGAGCTGCAGCCAGCACCACACACAATCCCACACCCTAGAGTCTCGAGCTTCCACCACCCTTCCAAACGCTACAAGCTCAACATATCCACACTCTGATAGCCGCACGCGAAAGCCCCTCCCGCCCTCAGCCCTCAGGTCTCAAACGAGCCAGCAATACGCATCGGACTTGCGAGTTCGCCGAAAATTTGATGTTTGTGAGCTCGGAAGAGGCCGTGGACTGACACACACACACACACAAACATACACACACGCATTCACATACACACACACATACACACACACATACACACACACATGCACACACATACATCCATGCGTACAGTACAGGCCCACACCCTACAAGCTGGAGCGTATTGGTCAGACTATGATAAGAAGCGACCTTTCTCGGAATTTTGGAGATCAGCTCTGCAGGGTTTGTTTGGGGAGTTTGGCGTTTACAACTCGCCTCGGGTGCAACCTGCAGTTCTGGGAAAAGGGGAGTAAGCTCTTTCCTCGCCAGCGCGGAAACGGCTGCCGTCAGACACTCAGGAGGCTCAGTTTGAATTCCTTCTGTCTCTGCAAATACCGAGGAACGCAAGGAGGTCCTTAAGGCCCCCTCTCCTCTGGGGGCCCTACTTGAGGAAAGCAAGTGGGGTAGAACCCTCCCTGCAGAAAGAAATGCAGGGGCCCTCGGAGGGGCCTCCCAGGGGGGCCTCGCTGCGCAGCGCTCTCCAGGAAGCGGTGGCATCGGACTCGCCGCGGTACCCCCCTTAGGCAGCGGCAGAGAGAGGGCAGTACAGAGGAAAGGGCAGCAGAGCTGCGGCACAAGCAGCACAAGAACCAACTGAATCGCTGCAGATCTTAGGGACCTGTGAGCGGCCATAAAGGGCCTTTTATTTGACGCGCCGGAAGGCCTCTCCCAGGGAGCGTTCCGGGAGGCCCCCCCGTCGACGAGGGGGGCCCCCGGGAGTGTGCCCAGATGAGGCATTTAACGGGGGGCCCTGGGGTATGGGTTCGGTGTGAAGGGCCTCTGGCAATACGCATTTGATTGCATGCTCTGCGGAAGCTGCGGGGGTGTTGATTTCAAGGCAGGGGAAATGCGCGAGAAGCAGCGAGAAACGGCCTCGGAAGGGCCCTAGAGGGGGGAGTTTCTGGGGGAGCAGGCGGCGAAAGCTCTGAAGCGAGTGGATACGTCCTTTGAAATCGGAGGGAAATCCACGAGAAACCTCAGACAAAAGACAAGAACGACACAATGTCAAGGAAGAAGTATTCGCCGTCAAGGGGGGCCCGCCCTCTGGGGAGAGGGAGAGGCCCCCTATCCCGCTCGCGGGGCAGGGGATCGACGACTCCCTCAAGCCACTTTTTCGCGACTCTTGCTCTAAGTGCCTGCGACTGCTTCGTTATATTTCGTACGCCTCTACGCCTAAAATATGCGTGTGTTGTAGCGCTGCTACTCTTTTCTGCTCCCGCGTAGCCTTACAGGTCCTCCAGCGGACCTCCGCCTTCCACTACACAGAGGGGCCCCCTCTTCAGGGGGGAGGGTGCTTCCGACTTCGCCAGGAGTCGAATTTCTCGAACTCCTGCATCGCCTTCTTTTCAATTCATTGGGAGGTTTTCTCGGTTTTCTCTTGGCGTGGCGCCAGCCAAAGGGGTATTGGGGCCCCCTGCGCTGGGGGCCCCTGGGCCCCCATCGGCAGCAGCGAACCAGCGCTAAATACGAGCTACAGGGGCCCCTGTCCCTCAGACGGCGATGGACGCCTTCAGAGCGAGTAACCGATTGCTCTCGCGGAACCTCCAGCGCCCTCTGGCTGCACAGCGCCTTCGGGGGCCCCTCCCGCGGATTTCCGCGGAGGTTTTTTTGAGTCGCTCTCCCGGATGTAGTTGTCAATTTTGCAGAGGGGGGCCCTCGCATCTGAGCGGCGCGCTGCTTCTGTGTGTGCTGGAAATGGATTCCCGCAGGCAGTCGCACACAAGCCCCCGCAACAGCACGGCATGGGGGCCCCCTCCAGCCGAACTCTATCAACGCAAGCCCCTGCGGCTGCAAGGCGTCGATCTGCAGCCGCGAAAGACGTGTGCAGCCGCTCTCCTAAGGGCCCTTGTTGATGTTCTCCCCGTGCTGCCGTTCGGGGCCCTGCTGAGACTCTCCTGGACCCTTCCTGCGCTCACTGCATGCAGCAGCAGCGGCGACAGCAGCCTCAGGGAAAGCTGCGACAAGGGCTGTCTTTGCGGCTCAGCTTCGACCCTTAAAGGCCAAGCGGCAGTCAACGCGCCGCCTCACCGCGTCGCAAAGGAGTGGGCCCTTCCTGTGCCCCCCCTCGTTGCGACGGCACAAGTGGCGGGAGTACAGCAGAACGAAAAGCAGCAGAACGAAAAGCAGCAGCAGACGGAGAGTTGGCGCGATGCAAAGCGTGTTCTTGCAGCGGCCCTTGTGCAGCGCCTCGGGGATATCATCCTCCCGGCAGCGGCCGGATCACGAGCAGCAGCAAATGCAGCGGCGACAGAGGCAGCGTTGTTGGAATATCCGTTGGCATTGGTTAAGGCAGCAAGCGGTGTGAGTCGTCTGCTGCCTCGCAGCAAGTGCTACCTCGAATTCGAGGGGCCTCCTGGTGCAGTGCCTGGCATCGTTTCTCCCGCTCTAAGATCTCGAGCTACCGCGCATGTGGTGGGGCCTCTCGTTTGCCGCCTTGGGGAGCTTGCGACAGCGCCTTTTGCGGATGTTTCGAGTTGGAGAGCCTCTGCCTCCTCCTCAGCAACAAGGTCAGCAGCAGGAGGGGAACGAGCCTCCACAGCTGGCGGAAGATGCCGCAGCTTGAGCCTCAGAGAGTGGTCTTCGCTGCTTGCCGCGCACAGCCGGCTGTTGCTGCCGTTGTCGCGCAGCGTAAGGGGGGCCCTGCAGAAGGAAATCCTTCGGGCGGATGCACGGGGGGGTCACTTGGGGGGGCCCCTGAATTCTCCTCCCGAAGCCTTCGCGCGCGTTGGAGCCACTGAGGACGCCAGTGGCGATCCAACGGAAGCGTCCATTGCCTTCGCTTGGAGCCGGGAAGCTCGCCGAGACTGCTGCAGCGTGCTGCAATGCCTCGCGAAGTTGCACGAAAGGACCCTGCTGAGGCTTTTGTGGCATGCCTGCGCGCCTCAGCTCGCGGCACACTTCGCGGCGGCGGAGACACGCCTCGCTGCTAGTAATCCTCTCTGCGTGATCCCAAGCTCTGGAGGCAGCACAGGGAGCAGAAAGGGGACGTGTAGCGCTTGTGAGGGTCGGGGAGACTCCGCACACGGCTTGCAAGAAGTAGCAGCGGATGCCCTCGCTACAGATGCAGCTACAGCCATCTCCGCGTGCTCCGTCATGCTAGGCGTCCTACAGATCCCCCGGAGGGCTACTGGGGGATTATCGCCTTCTTCTACTCAGCCTGGTGTTCTAGGGCGAACAACGCTGCAAGCAACGGCATTCCAACACACTATGCTATGGCTGCGTGCAGCTTTGAGTGCGCTGGCAGCAGCCGAGGTGCTGCGTGGAGCCTCTCGAGCAGAAGAAAAGTCTGAAGACCCCCTTCACAGACCCCTAGGATACAGAAACTTTTTGGCTGGCTCGTCGGAGGGTAGACAGGCTGTCGCTGCGCTTCTCGCTGCAGCTGCAGCAGACTCAACCGCCTCCGCTGCTGCAGGAAGCACTGCTGAGCCGCCAGGAGTGTCAAGGGCTAACGCGAAGTCTCTCGAAAGCAACTCTTTGAGGACCCTTCTCGAGGACCTGCCCTTGCACACACTGCAGTGGCTATTAGCGCAGGTGTGCGATGTGCGCCTCCCGCGGCGCCTGTTGGCGCTGTCTGCACCGTTTTTAAAGGGTTTTATCTGGCAATGCAGCATTTCTGCAAGCCTTTCTCCAGCACTTCATGGGAAGTGCGTGCTGATAATCCCTTTTTTGCTGCGATCAGGTTGAAGGGAGCCCGAAGGGCCCCCGCGGTAGGACCTCACGCATGGAGATGCAGGTGCGGGCTTCCCCTTCCTCCGCGCGAAATTACACGGAATGAGCCTGCTTACTACACACTGGAGCATCAAGAACCCTAGATCTGCAGCGCTACCTTGGCTGCAGTGCCTTCAGCCACCGCTCTTCCTTAGTCTAGAACGGCTGCTCTTGTGCTGTCTCTTCCTCCCCGCAGGTCGTTGCGACGATTCAGCAGCTGCTCAGGACCGAGCGCTCACCAAGAGATTTCGAGGCTCTCAAGGGCCACCCGCAGCGGCTCGCGTTTGCCGAGACCCCCTGGAGGATATGCAGGGAGGGCTCTGCGCTCTGTTTCAGCATTGATTGCGCACTCATGCCGAACATGGTGCCCCCTTAAGAGTTCTCACACACACTTTGAGGTGCCCCTAGGACTTAACGGAGCGCTGGTGAGGCTTCAAAGGGATCCTGGATTCCGCTGTAAATGGCTGGCAAGGCTCAGTGCGTAGGCGCGTGGGTGGGGGTGCACCTAGCCTCCGGATCGTGGGTGTCTGGGTAGGGTGTTGCGGCTTTTGGGGAGTCGTTCTCCTCTGCGCTCAAGTTTTAGAAGCAGCCACGGAGATTCTCCGGAATGATTCTGGAAATGCGCCACTTTTGCCGCGGTTGCTGCTGTGTTGCTGCCGCAGCAACACAGCAGCAACACAGCAGCAACCGCATGGACAGCTGCCGACAGTCGGAGGGCCCTGGCCAGCATGAGCTCTCCTCCATCCTTCTGGGTGTTCATTCCTCGTGTTGCCGCTCCTTCCGCAAATAAAACTTGATTTCATACGCGTGTATGGCGTCAAGAAGCAGCAAGCAAGTGCACTAGTCAGGATCGCTCTACCTGCAACGGCAACCGCTGTTGCGGGTGCGCATGACCGTTGTGAGACTAGACGGGATGCAGAAGCCGTTTTTCGCACTTATTTTCTTTAAGCCGCCTATAAAACCACGTCTGCGCTTTATTTGATCCTGTATACCGCACTGATCGCGCCAGTTGATCCTCGTCCGCAGCCTTCGGGCTCTAGGGGCCCTGCGCAATCGATGCGTACACTGGACCGCTGGTCTTCGAGAGCTCTTGCATTGCGTGTGCAGTTAAGCGCATGCAATTTCAGGCTGCCCTAATCCGCACTTGCAGGCAGCTAGTCAGACGCGGCTCGACACTTACTTACCCAGCAGCAAGCCGCCTGCCTTTCGGCCTCTCACGCACGACGCGGTGCCTATGAGTGTACTTCCGCCCCTTGCAAGGGGCTTCACAGACCAAGCACAAGCAGCAGCAGCATTGAACGCGTCAACTGACGCTTCCGCTGTCTCTCCCGCTGCTGCCGCCCAGCAGGCTGCGCCTGCTGCTGCAGGCCTCCAAGGATGGCCGTCCTCTCCAATGCTGCACTACCCACAGGGGGGTCCCCTGCCTTCCCACGCGCCTGTGCCCCCTGGAGCACTCGGAGCTCCCGGGGTGCCTCAAACGCCTCAGTTGGAAGCCGTAAACCTGCGAATCTCGGCTTTAATGGACCTGGTGCGCTGCTGAAGGCCTTTTTGGCCGACATCCACTGCCTTGTCGCCGGCTCATCTGCTGACGCGCTCCGTGCCCCTCTGTTGCATGCTGCGCCTGCCGCGGCGTCTGCCTGTTTGCGGCTTTCGGCGTTGCACTGCGTCTACGACCTCTCAAGCTCGCCGCTAAAAATCCCCTGCACTCTCCGAATGCTGCCGTCTGCCCTTCTAAGAACACAGCCTGTATCACAATCTTCTCTTTTAGAAGGTCTTTCTTTATTCCCCTCTTTCTGTGTCCAGTATTTCCTCCCACCCGCCTTCCCCGCCTCGGAGCACCCCTTGGCGCTTGGGTGCCACCTCCTGCGTCTTGTTTCTGCGTGCTCGTATACGCACTGCGTGTGCTTTCCGCATGCCGTGCCTTCGGTCTTGCAAGCGTTGTCTGCTGCACTGGCCTCACCATCCCTACCCCTCGCTCCCATCTCGCCGCGGCGGACTAGCTGCCTACACGTCCAGTGCATCCTTCTCGTGCTGCCCTAGTGGGCCCTCAGGACGTTCCCCTCTACACGTGCATGTATGTAAGTATGGGTATGTAGCGGTATGTAAACATATGCATATCTATATCTATATATATTTATGTGTATGTGTGTATATTTGTATATATTCCTGTGTGTCTGTGTATGCGTACATATGTACGTGTATCTACGTGTGTGGATGTGTATGCATATGGATGTGTGCTCCGGTGTATGAACACCCCGGTCTTGGAACGCTCACCCCGTGTGCTCGCATTTTCCTCTCCCCCTCTCTCTCCCCATGGCTTTCGCTGCATGCTCTTGGTTCTGTGTGACTCCCCTCTTTTCGTGTTCTCCAGTATCAGCAGCAGCTTGTCGAGCTGAGCGCGGCGCACTCGATGCTCCTGGTAAGCCTTCAACCCTCCACCCAATGCGCACTCACCCAGCCTTCTCCTTCCATGCATCCTGACTGCCTGCTGTGTAGCCGCTGCCCTAGTAGATGCAAGGACCGGCAAGCGGGCAGCTCCTTGCTCATGCCCCTTTACGCTTGTTGCAGCTTTCCGGTGGGGAAGCCCTTGCTCAGCAATCCAGGATGCGTTTCAAAGTGATGTGTGCTTCGTAATATCAATTGTTCAGACGGACCAGGAGCAGTTGGCAGCCATGCTGGCGCCTTATGTGGACAGTGACGGTCATCCAGTTGTGCCTCTGAGCGACGACTTGCTCTTCATCAAGAGGGGGCTGGATTTGAGGCTTCTTGAATTCCAAGAAGACTGCAGACGCATTCAGGTACACGCCCATTGCAGCAACGCAGCGAGTCTCCCTGCAGAACGAGGCTGATAGAGTATGGAGGCAGTGGCAGAGTGCAACTGGACCGTGGATTCACCAAGGGAAGGAGATTACGCGAATCCCGAAATATTTATATAGAGAGAGAGCAAATGAGAGAGTAGAGCAGGCACAAACAGAGTTGCAACGTTGATTACTCTGGCGAGTGTAACGCGTTGCTCTCCAGGATTCTCTGCACGTTCTGTTCCTCCCTAGCCGGGTGACCTTGCTGGTGGTTGCACAAGAATGGCTCGTTCGCTCTGCTGCTGCAAGTCGTATTTCGCTAATGTTTGGCGGTAAATGTCTTTATGTATATGTGTATGTATGCCTTTTATGCACGTGTCAACGTGTCGGCCCCTGTCGTTTGTATGTACGTGTATTCCTATATTGGACAGTGCACCCCTATTTAGCTGTAGCTTTACGTGTTCCTCTCCAAACCCTTCAGCTCCCTTTACCTTCTTTCCCTCATCTAGCCTCTACACTTCTGTTGCGTTTTTCGCAAATGTGTTTTTGACCTTGCTCCTCTCCTGAATACAGCCCGTTTTTCGCTCCCCTCTCTTCTCATCTGCTTTGTGGGAGGGCCCAAGGGGGAGGGGGGGAAAACGGGGGAGAGGAGGAGGTTTTTTGCTGCTTCCAGTGGGTGTGAATGGCCATATGCCTCCCCTTGTACGCATCTTTCTATCTCTCGGTGTGCCTCTCTGCATGATGCGCGCGTGTCGGATGACGCTGCTTGGCTGTCGGAGGAGCGAACGAAGGGGCAAAGGGTTCTGCTTCTACTTTTATTGCCTTCTTGCGGTGTGTAGTTTTTGTCGGGGAACCTGGAAATTTCATGCACAGTTTCTGTGTCAGTGAATGGAGCCGCTGCTGTGCATCTTGCATCAACCCTGCTGGTGTGTCCGTGCGGTGGAATTTCTCACAGAAAACGGAAAATACACTGCAGCGTCAGCTGGATGAACTTTCTCTCGGATACGACGCAATGGTTTTGGAGGCTCAAGGTGAGGAACTGAGGGGCTTTTAGCGCGGTTGCTAAGAATACGTAAACATGCGAAAGGGCACGAGAGGGCCAGTGCGACTGTGCTCGAATGGGAGGGAAGCCCGACAACCGCAGAAAGAGATCCCCGTTGGGGTAAAGCCGCAGAAGGGCGTTCATGGGTGAGCGCAGGGGAAGCGATTTCGCAATGAAAGCTTATTGTCATCCCGCTTCTCCTTCGCAGCCTTCATCTGCAGTATTGGGGAAACACCAGAGGGTCTGTGTGTTTGTTTCTACAGGATTCGCTGAGTCCAAATTGATGGGGCAAGTCAAGGACTTGAAGAAAATCGTCACGTGCGTCTTTGTAGGGGATGGGGTGGAATGGTTTCTCCATCGAGTGTATGGACGAATGCTCGCTTTTTCGCAGCCTTAAGGCTTGAGCTCATCAGGGAGCACGCACAAGCGTATATGCCTGTCTCGTCACGTCATCGAGCAAGCGGAGCTGCTAGTGGGAGCGAGAAAATAGACTGCCAGTGCGCTTTGCGTGCTGCTGCAGTTTGCTGCAACTCGAGTTGGACGAGTTGCGTTTCCAGCGAGACGTTTATGCAGACGAGGCAAAGCGCCTGCGGGGCGTTTGCCGCTACGGAAACTGGATTCAAGATGGTGGGCTCGCTATTTTGTCAATACGGCAGGCCCTTGGTCATGAGCTAGATAACCAATTCTTCATCTGTACACCTGAACATATCTAGCGAGTTGCACTTTTGCACAAACGCATTCGCGGAGTGCCGGCTGCTGTGCCCCGACAAAAAATAGCAGGAGGCTTTAAATGAGGCGCGGGAATAAGCGTTTAGAAAATGCAAAGGTCACCGTGCAGAATATAGTTCAATCGTTCCCCTATACAGGAGGGGGTGTCTCTGTGCGTATTTCTTCGCTCATGGTACTGTGCCCCTCTGTCTAATAGACGTCTAGAAGAGGGCACGTGCTCTGACTTTCTCCGTTCCTCGGTAGCAAGCTTGGGCCCCTACTATCCACCAACTCGATACTTTACATGGCGCCTGTTTGGGGTTCGCTCTTTTTTCGTGCTTCTGCCTTTCGACACATGCCTGATCGATTCGAGAATATGGTGCTAGGTACGTGGAGCCAGTTACGTATGTATGCTTCCATGACAAGCAGAGTACGACTTGGGAAGCGAGGCTGTGGAGTGTTGCAGGCCTTGCGGATCCCTTGGAACCCCCCAAGGTAACTCCTCGGACGCTTCATCAGAAGTACAGCGGGGCCCCCGTGCAGCACAAGTACGCCCAACGTCATATCCACCTTAGAATGGCATATATATAATATATATATATATATATATATATATATATAGAGAGAGAGAGAGAGAGAGAGAGAGAGAGAGAGAGACAGAGGGGGAGAGAGAGCTTGGCTCTTGTTTTCCGTAGGGCGTTTTGGGTTTGGAGCGTGGGTGCAGTTGGATGGTATGCAGTTGCTTCATTCCACACACACGTACACGGAGAATAACGCAGTTGAGGGAACCCTTTAATGAAAACCTCACTGAAGCTATGCTTTTCTGTTGGGTACCGTGGTAAACGGGTGCAGGCGGGTACATATTGGGAGTCAGAGGCTTTCGGACTTATTCTTGCACGCTCCGCTGTGTGTGCTGCAGAGCCAAAGCCATAATTGGCAAGGCAATTCAGAAGTCTGAAAAGGGTACTTACCTTTATCGCGAGCATGAGGGAGAAGCCTGCGAAAGCACCGAGTCTTTAGAGTGCGCCCCAGAGGAGACGCCTGTCTGGACGCGAATCCTCTCTGGATTATTCCCTGGCCGTAAGGCGGACGCCAAGATGGCCGCTAAAGGGGCCTCTAGGGGGGTTGCTGTCAAGGATGCGCCTGTGGGGAGAAGGAAGAGTGAGAATGACGCCGTAGATAGGGAACAACGTCACAGGCGAAACACGACTGCCGTCGTGGGGCTTTGTTCGGTAGATACAGCCGTGCCTCAGGGACGTAGGCCAAAAGAGGCTTTTGCGGCGCCGGGAGCCCCCCCTGAGGCAAAAAGAGACATCGAAAGAGAGAGGGCTAGGGCCCCTGCTAGTCTTTGGGGCCCCCTACCTCAGAGCACCGCATCAGAGAGCTTCGAGCACAGAAAGAGCGAGCGCCTCGCTAGGTCGTGCTCCCCTGAAAAAGATTTTTCGGGAAGCGTCCCTCAAGCTCCACACTCGCACAGCGACGAGGGCCCCCATGGGTATCGAGAGGCTCCTGGGGCTTATTTAAGGCACCATACAGGGGCTTCCCGATTACGCTCGATGGGCAGTTCGGTCCACTCAGACGGCCCTCCCTTTGCAGACGAAGGGGGCCCGCTGGAAACTGATGGGCACCGTAGGCGAACGTGGGGAGACGAGGAGGCCCTTCCTCAAAGAGCGGCGCCGCTAGGGGGCCTTTCCGAGATAGGGCCGACAGAGCAGCTATTGGGAAGGCTTCAAAGGCTGGGGTCGAGAACGATCCCCTCCCCTCAGGTGGCGTCTCCCCGATCGTCGTACAGGACTGGCGTGCCCCCCTCAGGGGCCCACATGCCGAGCAGGCAGGCGTCTATGGCCTTCCTCGGTTCCGTAGATGGCGGCTCAGGGGCCCCTAGCCAGAGGGAGAGTGCCAGTAGGTACACTAGAAATGCTGGTGAGCTCCCCGATCAGCGCCTCATGAGGGCCTCTAGCCGATCTCCCTTGGTAGCCTCACCGGGGGCCCCCAGGACGCTTCAGTCGCCTCGAGATCTCCCCAATGTGCGTTCAGACTCGGGTAGGCCCCCCGTTTCCAGCTTGGACCTTTCGCGTGTGCGTGCACATAGCTGAGCACGTGGAAGTGCCTCTGGAGAAATGCCGCATGGGGGTTACCGTGCGGCGGGAACTCCCCCAATGTAATTTACTTTAGTGATTTGCCTTTCGCTCTTTGAGATCAGCTACTTTTGGTAGAGAGGCACGGAGGGACTTGCTCAGGAGCCGCCCTGTGCGGGGGGCCTCTCTCTTGACTAGCAACAAAGCTCTCCCCGTTAGCTCCCTCCCCCTCAGAGGCCCTTTCTTTTATTGCCCCGTCGCACGCAATCGCAGAAAATTCTATTTGACCTCCCAGAGGCTCCCTTGAGCCAAAGTCCCCCCTACCACCCTTGAGGGGGCTAAGCTGCGCGTTTACAGATACACCTGCACTCTTCTTCTACAGAGTAGATATGACGAACTGTTGCCTGTAAGGCCTAGCCTTCCTCCTGGTAGGGTCAAGGGCCCCTAGAAGCCTCCTTACGGCTCTTCAGAGCAGGCCGTTGCAAGGGCCCCTACAGGGGGCCTCTACTGGCTCTCCTCCTGCAGTTTTTGTGGGCACACAGGGACGCCGAAGCCAAATTGGGTATTTTAGAGGGATTTGCTGCTTCATAGGCGTCACTTGCAGTGTTGAGCTCTGCAGCCCTTCCATCCAACGACGCCCTCCCGACATAGTCCTCGCACCTGCCTACACCCTAGGGAAGGCAAACAGCAGAACTCTAATATCAAGTCTCAAATCCAAAGCCTGCACCTTAAAGTGCTTCGCGCAAATTAAGGCCTAAAGCCGTCTAGAGGGCTGACACCCAAGGCCCCATGAGTGAACCCCATCTTCAACCCCCAAGGGCCCACAGGGGGGCCCCCGCGTGCCTGTTGCTCATGTTGGTTCTGCAGCCTCAAAGCGCAGCACTATCCGTTTTATCCACATAGCAAGGCTTTCCTGATTTCTTGGGGGCAGCAGCTGCTGCTGCCTTGCAGCGGCCACCAGCAGGGGAGGGCCCCAGGATGCTTCCTGCTGCCTCCGAGGCAGTGGGGGCCCCTGGGGGCCCCCCTGCAGCGCCGAAACCCCCTACTTCAGCACAAGCCGTACCTGCATGCGAGCACCGGCCGCAGCAGCAACAGCAGCAGGCGAAGCAGGAGGAGCACGAGCGGAGAGGGCAGCAAGAGCCGCAAGAGCCGCAAGAGCAGCAAGAGCAGCAAAAAGAAGTGCAGCGGCGTGTGCTATTGCTTCTTAGGCGTGACTTCGATGCTGCCCTTGGCAGCCACAGCGATAACACACCCCCAGCAGCAGAGCATGCAACAGGAGCAAGAGAAGCAGAGGAGGCAGCACCGCTACCCCCCGCAGCAACAGTGCTGCGCCTGCGTTTATCCCGTCGATTCTTGGACGATCGCTCCGAACGAATGATTCTTTTGGGAACCGCCAACTTTCTAGCCACCCTTGGACGGTAAATTTAAACCGATATAAGCAGTTGTTGTTTGTTGCCACGAAGCCAACAACACCAGCAACACTCAGACACACACACATATTCACTCATGTGTATTAGGCGCGTTCTGCACCTGTACTCCCTCTGCGCCGTTAAATCAACTTTTCTTCTTTCTCTCTGTATTTCCTAGGGTGTGCTGTCTCGAGAGTCGGTGCATTTGTGGATCAGGAGTCTAGGCTTGTCCTTAGACTGCATTTGCGCGGCCTTGTGCTTCTTCTACCTGGGTGCTGAGCGGCAGCAAGAGCAGCAGCAAGAGCAGCAACAAGAGCAGCAACAAGAGCAGCAACAAGAGCAGCAACAAGAGCAGCAACAAGAGCAGCAACAAGAGCACCAGCAACAACAGAAACACCGCTCTCTCCGCCTGACAAACAGGAAGGCTGCAGCTGCAGCTGCACTTCTCCTTGCGTGGAAGTTGCTTGATGACAATGATCCCGTCAAGTACGTTGTGGAGGTGCTGGTGCTTCTGCTGCTAGCACAATTGGCAGCTTGCTTGCTTTTGCTGCGCGCCTGCCTGCCGAAGGTGCTGCTGCTGCTGCTGCTTTACCGTGTACTCAGGAGTCAGAGAAGGGTGCAGTGTCTCGCCAGGGCTTTCTACAGAGTTTCGCAACGACAAACAGCAGTCCAAGTGGCTGCAGCCTATCGCTTGTTACGAGAGCAGCAGCAGCAGCAGCAGCAGCAGCTGCTGTCGAGGGAGCCAATAGAATCGCAGCAGGAGGAAAACTCTCAGCATTCGCTACACGAGGCGCAGCAGGTGCTGCAGCAGCTCGTATCCTCGTCGTCTGTGTGGCTGCTTCGAGACGGGGGTGTTTGCTCTAGGCATCTTAGCAGCCTTATCAAGCAAAAAGAAACATTGCTGCTTCAGTCTATATCCTTCAGGCTAGGACGCCCTCCACTCCCCTTTGCTGCGCTTGGGAGACACGTCAAGCTTTTTCTACAGCCTTGCAGCACGAGCGTTTGCAGCAGCAGCAGCTGCTGCTGCAGCCGCTGGTCTCAGAAAGGTGCTGCGTTCGCTGCTCTGCTGCATGCCTTAGAATATCGCAGCAGCGAAGAGCTGCTGCTGTTGTACTGCACGCCTCTGGCGCTGGAATTGGAAGCTCCTCTTCTTGCAGCTGCGGCTCCCATTGCAGCTGCCATCGCCTTCGATTTGCCTTTCGGGGGTCCTTCCTCGAAGCTGCCTGAGCAAAGTGCACAAGGCGCTGTGCCCCCAGCTAAGAGAACCAAGCGGGAGGAGGAAGAATTGCGTGCAGCCGCGTTCACAGACGCTCCTGCTGCATCTGCCGCTGCAGCGACTACTCAGACAGCGCGCGAAGCGGCCAGAGGTGCTGCTGCCGCTGCCGCTGCTCCTTCTGCTGCTGCTGCCGCTGCTCCTTCTGCTGCTGCTGCCGCTGCTGTGCAACAGCTGGCCGCCTTTGATAGACATGTCCGCCACTACCTCTCGGCAGCCGCTCTCCTTTCGCACGTTCCTAGTGGAGCGGCGCCAGAAGGCGACGACGCAAAAGGAGCAGCACCACGTGCAGGTGCTAGCGGAAGAGTACCAGGCTTCTCAGCGGACCTGCACCCTCAGAGGGTGCAGCAGGTGCTTCGCTTGCTGCGTCAGTGCCGCGTGTGGCAGTTCGACTTGCTGCATGCACGACCCCGCATTCGGCTGGGAACAGGGCCCCCTTGAGCCTCGCAGAGAGGCCTCTTCGCTGGCCACCTAAGAGCGCTCGCACATTAGGACGGAGATACGACATCGTAAGCGACGGGAGATATCTTCCCGTCACGGGGTGCAACAGACTTAAGTGGGACTGCAGCCAACGTACTCAAGGAGCTGCTTTCAAGGTAGTCACCTTCCCCCCGCACTACGCAGAAAGCTTCCCAGCAACGGCCATAGGCTAGAGAGAGGGCTGGCACACGTAGGGGAAACCACCTAGCCTTACACCTGCGTAAATTGGATCCGAGCACTGAGTGGACGCCCATCACCTAGCGTTAGAGAAAGCGCAGAGAGACGGGCATTCCCTAGGTGTTTTCGTTAGCGTAGGCCTCGACACGCGCATGCAACGCTTCTTCACGCTTCCCAAACTTCGCCGCAGTGCACCTAACGCTGTGACCTTTCGAAGTGGCGAGAGCAAGCTTTTAGAACTGCTTCTCTCGCACCAGAAGACCACACAAAAGGAAGGAGCACGCGCCACATTGTGGCTTCCAAAGGTCTGTCGTTTCTCAAGGACAGGAAATTCAGGGGGCCCTTCTTCCTGTGGCGGCGTCTAAAAAATTTCAGTCGTCGGCTTTTACTCTTCTGCTGCTGCTGCTACTAGACCTGCGCTCTCGTGTCTGCGCGGGAAGACAGCGCGTAGCTGTTGAGGCATGCTGATTCGAACTCTTGGCAGCGATGCGAATGCGGAGCGAGGGGCCCCGAGAGCCTCTAACATACAGCTGAGCTGCTGCTCCACGCGCAGCAGAGCTGCTCCGCCAGCTGGAAACAGTGGCTGGGGAGCGTGAATTAAGGAAACGTAGAGGAGGAAGGCTCAGGGATTTGGGTGTATGAGGGACCGCTTCTTTGGCCCCTCACTTCAAAATATTGACGCCATCATCTCTCAAGCCGACAACAAACACACGTGTTTAGCACACTCTACCCATCACACCCCCCTTTGAAGCCCTCGTACCTTCTTTACTGCTTTCCCCCATGTGATCCGCCACAGCCGAGGCGCTTCCGCTGCGCATGGTCAAGGCTCCTCGTTATATTAGCTATGCGCCGTCTGCTCGCGGAGATGCGACAACAACGCAGGCGTAGCAGCAGCAGGAGAATGCACAGCGGGCGATGGACCCTGAAACGCAGCCTCGGGAAGAAGGGATCCGGAATACCGCCTTGCCGTGGCTTTTAAGCTGACTTTTTGGTGTTGTGCAGGATGTTGTTTCTTTCCCCGAAAGCAGGGGGAGACTGCATGCGCTTTTTCAGCAGGCTACGTTCTACGCGGTGGGCTTGGAGGCCTGCCTGCCTTCACTCCGCCGCATGCAAAGGCATTTCATGACAGCCTACACACGCACTACGGCTTTCAACACAGCAGCAAGCCCCCGTCTTCTGGAAGGCGCTAAACGACTCGAGGTGCTTTACAAAGAGGCCCTTTTACCAACTAGATGCTATATCTCGAGATGCAGATATTGCTACAGCCGTGCTCCTGGGGATGCTCCGTCTGCTGAAGCGTCGGAGATTCAGAGATTTGCCGTTCCAAACTATATAGCATGTGGCAAGGCACGCATGCAAAACAGCACCCTTCCACAACGCACTAAAAAGAGCAGCCACCTGTGCTGCGGTTACAGAGTGACCGCAGCGGCTGCACCAGCAACTCCCAGCGATTGAGCTCCTGTACTACTCGGCACAACACGCACTGTGCTGTATGCTGTAGCTCCCCCAATGCCCGTAAGACACTGGAGCGCTGAACTACGGCTATGCTGACCACCAGGCAGGCATATCCTGGAGAAGCAGCAGCTGCTGCTGCTCCTCTGGCGTGAGCTGTAGCAGCACCGATAGAACTGGAAGCAGCTGTTGCGCTGCAGAGTCGCCCTTCTTCAGGAAGACTAGGTACTTCAGGAGCACGTGTTTAACGTATTCCATATTCACCGGGCTGCTAGTATTATTGCTGCTGCTACGGCTACTAGTACTATTGCTACTGGCACTATTACTGCTGCTGCTATTGCTGCTACCGTTCGCAGTGCAGGATATGCCGGTCTTTGGAGAGCCAAGGGGGGGAGGAGGGGGCGGAGGAGGAGGAACCTCGACGTTATTTCTGTCCTCCGTGTTTCTAATGGTGCTGCTGCTGGTATCCAGAGGTTTCTGCTGCTCCAACCGCCCTTTACTGAGCCTGGCGACTTCTTGCTGCATCAGCAGGTGCTGCCTCTGCAGCTCTTCTTGTTGCAGCAGCAGCAAGTCGTGCTGCTGCTGCAACGCATCGAATTCTCGTTGCTTCGTCAACAACAGCTGCTGGTAAGGGGAGTCCGTTGCGTCCTGGTGCTCAACGACGGCACTTTCCCGCTGTTGTTGCAGCCGTTTGCGCAATTTGCTAATGGCAGCCTCCTTGCTATCAAGCAGCAGACGGGCATGTTGCCTGTGCCTCTCTAAGGCCTGCTTCTGCTGCTCAAGCTGGTGCTGCTGCTCCTGCTGCTGCTGCTGCTGCTGCTGCAGCTCCTGCTGCAGCTGATTTCGTTCCTGCTGCAAAATATCTGCCCTTTCCTGCTGTCGCTCCACCTCTTGCTGCAGCTCCTCAAGGCGTTGCCGCTCTTCTGCAAGCCCCTCGCAGTTCGCACCCGCAACTACCGCCATGTTGGTACCGTCTCTGCTGCTGCTGCTGCTGCTGCTGCTGCTGCTGCTGCTGCTGCTGCTGCTGCTGCCTTGACTGAGGTCACCGGTGTCAAGCATCGGCTGGAGCTGCTGCTCTTGTTGCTGCTCTTGTTGCTGCTGCTCGGCGCTTGCTGCTGCCTCATGCTGCAGATCCAGGAGGTGGCATTTGCTGCACTTCCCTAAGTAGCGGTCTGTAAGGGCATCTGCGGCAGTTGTTGCAGCGGCTGCTGCTGCAGCCTTCCGTTGCTGCAACAACTGTAGAAGGAGTGCGGCCTTCTCCTTGGTGAGAGCAGCAATCTGCTGCTCCATCTCGGCGATCCTCTGCTCCTGCTGCTGCTGCAGCTGCTGCAGCTCGCGCTGCTGCTGCTGCTGCTGCGCACCTGAACAGGAGGCCCCTAGCTGCTTTTCCTCCTCGCACTCAAGGTAGCGCCGATGCAAGCTCTCGGAAGACATTTGAGGAGCTGCTGCTGCTGCTGCTGCTGCAGCTGCTGCTGCTGCTGCATCGCCTGCAGTCGCTGCCCCTGCAGCGGCAGCGATGCGCTGGAGTTGAAGCTCATGGGGAAAGAGCAGCAAACAAAAGGAGGCAAGAGCTTCTCTGTCTCTTTCGAGCCGCATAAGGTGCGTGGAGAGTCTCTGGATGCATACGAAGACATCGATCCCAGTGTTTGCGACGCCGCTGGTGCTGCGGCTCGTGGTAGTAGGAGTGGTAGTGATGGAGCTGCTGCTGCTGTTGTTTCCCGAGGCATCGACGTCATCCGCAGACACAGCAGCAGCTAGCTTCCCATCGATAACGCCGAATTTTTGCAAGACGTCCAGCAGCAGCATGTGCTCTTGTTGTTGCCTCTGCAGCAGCTGGTCGTACTGCTGCCGCTGCGCTGCTGCCGACGCCTCCGCATGCTTGCTGCGCCGCAGCAGCAGCCTTGCATCCGCATCGCGTTGCTTTAGCTGCCGCAGCAGCAGGGGAGCATCCAAGTCGTCAAACTCTTCCTCCTCCTGCTCGCCATCTGCCTCTGCCTCCTCTTCTTCTGCCGCTGCGTTTGCTGCTGCCGACGAACCCCCTGGGGGGGGGGGGCGTATTTCTGCTGCCGCTGCTGGATCGGCAGCAGCAGCAGCGGGAATAAGGCCGGCTATAGAGTGGAAAAGATCTCCGCTACTGCGAGCTCCCGCCTGCAAACGCGCAGCAAACGATGCAAGTCCTTTTGCTGCTGCACCTGTTGCTGCTGGCTTTGCAGCTGCCGTGCCTGAAGGAGGCGCGGGGGGCGGTAGAGGATGCTGGATGGAGTCTCCCTGTAGAGGCATCGATAACTTCCAGCGTGCAGCCTCGATCACGGTGAAAGGCCTCTTTATTGTGCCTCTTTCGCCGCGTGGTCTTACGGCGTTCTTCGTGTGCTTGAACCTTGCTGCTCCTCCGAAAGGAGTTGGCGGCTGCTGCTGCCGCCGTCGCCGCTACAAGCAGAGTCCAAGCAACAGCCACCAGGCAGCAGATAGGGCAGGCGCAGCAGGTACTCCCTGTGAGTGCAGACGCTTCGGCGACGCAGTACAACCACGCGCATTGAAAATCCCGCACAGAGTGCGTGTAGCAGACAGCGGCAACAAGAGCCACGAAAAGTACCCCTGTCTGCTCTAGAAGGCGCTTCCCCTTGTCTGCAGATGAAGATCAGCAACTGCGTCTCGGCTGCTGTCTGCCGGGAAAGCCATGCGCGTGCAGAAGGGGGCCTCTAGGCACTTCCTTGCATTGCCTGCTCTGAATGCGCCTGTGCTGGCGATGTGTACTGCGTTTTTCACGGCTCCTGGAGGGTGCAAAACGGACATGAAAATACCTATAATCAAAGATTCTCCACAGCGTCACTACAGGAGGAGTAGCTGCTTTGCTGCAGCCATTTTTTGTGCTGCCACATGTGACCGCCGCGCGTGTCTCCGGCGCTGCGGCGAGGGGCCCCTCCGGCGGGCCGGAGGGGCCCCCCGCCGCAGCGTGAACATCGTCAATAGTTTTTAATTTAATGCTAAATACGCAGCATCCATGACGTGTGCACACATATATACTCACATACACATGGCTTCGCCTCTTTTGTGAGCCTATTGGTGTATATATCAGCGATGGTGCTATATAGCGGCTGCCTTGTCGGTGTTGCCGCTTGCGCATTCTAACCCCGAACCAGAGCCACCTCACAGGAGATCCTTTAACGCGCCTCCCACTAGCGAACGGAGGATCTTTTGGAGAACGCTGAATTCATGCTTCACGGCATTTAAAGGCGATGCAGCAGCCGGCGGGAGCAAGCCACCAACTGCACGTTCACGAGAGTCACCCTTACCAGGAACTGCCACAACCCCTGCACCAACAGCACCCCGAAGAGCAACAGCAACAGCAAGGAGAGAAGCGGCAAGAAGTACAACAGCACCCCGAAGAGCAACGGCAGCAGCACCAACACCTGCCGCATATCCAGCGACTTCAGCAGAATGGGTTGCTTTGGTGCCACTCCTTGAAACGGCTGCTGCATTTGCGCGCTGCGTTCGAGCCGCAGCTGCTGCGGTATTTTTGGTGTCCTTTGTTGCTGCTGCAGCAGCTGGAGCAGGATGAACTGCATTCCACAGAACGGAGAGGCAGCGACAGGGGCACTCTGAGCGCGCATGCGCCTTCCGCAGATGCGACTGCACCTGCAGGGGGATCGGAAGCATCTCGGAGCAGCCGCCCAAGCTGTGCTGTTGCTGCGGAAGCAGCAGAGCTGGACCGCTTTGCTGCAGCAACCAGCGCTCTTTGCGGCAGTTCTTCCTGTCGCTGCTGCCCCCAAGACACTGCAGCAGCAGCGGCAGCAGCAGCTGAAGCAAGTCGCATCCGCACCTCCAAGCGACGGCGCAGGCTGCTGAGTAGCCTTGCTGCCTCCACAGCTGCTGCTCTTGACAGTTCTCACGATGAAGACAGTCGCACAGAAGTGCATCAATACGTGCAGTTGTTGCTGCTCCAGAAGCACCTGCTGCTGCTGCCAACTCCCCAGCTTCCGCGAGGAGACGTGGTCGTGTTCGCATGCGACTGGCTGCTGTTGCTGCAGCGGCTGCTGCAGCAGCAGCAACGGAAGGCAGCAACGGAAGCATCAGGAGGGGCAGCAGTTCTCAAAGGTCTACCCAGCAAGCACCCTGTCGGCTTATCTGAGAGCAGCAGACGATTGCTGCTGCTGCCCGTCGCGCTGCCAAAGCAAGTGCAAAGCCTCTTTCGCTGCGTGTTGCTGCAGGTGCAGCAGCAGGGGATGCTACATCAGGAGCTGCTGCTAGCCGCTTTTGAGGGCTATTTGCTGCACTGGCTTCAACGCCGTGCAGCAGCAGCGGCTGCCCTTTCGGATGCAGCAGCAGCAGCAGCGCATGCTGAGAAAGCCGCCGCTGCTGCCGCTCCTGCAGCGCGTTCCTGTAGGCAAGAGAGCGAACAACCTCCTGCAGCAGCAGCAGCAGCTAGAGGTGCAGCAGCCCGGCGGAAGCTGCGGGAAGTGCAGACAGCAGCTGCCCGGCTGCTCTCCTTGGCAGAGGCAGGCGCGATGCAGCGGCTTCGACGCATGCACGAACAGCAGCACAAAGACTGCTCGCCAACGGGAGGAGGTGAAGGTTTCTCCCGTGAGGGGGAGGACAGACGGAGCGAGCTGGCAGAGCAGCAACATCGGCAGCGGCTAGAGGTGCTGCAGGAGCTGCTCAGTCCCAAGACGCAGCACACGAAGAATTTGTCTGCCTTTTGCTGCCCTTGCAGTCGGTGGCTCTGGGGGAGTGGCTTTTCGGGGGGGTTGTGCCCTTTGTGCTTGCAGCAGCAGAAGGAAACAGCTGCGAGAGCGCTGCTGCTGCTGCTGCAAGGCTTTGGCGTGCTTCGCTGTGCTCCCCTGTTTGCGCGGCAGCAAAGCCCACAGCAAATTTTGCTGCTATCAACGCCGACACTGAGCACTCTTTGCCTGTGGCTGCAGCAGGGAGAAGCCGAGCTGCTCCAGCGTATACGAGCGACTCCCCACAGCGAGATGCTGCTGCAGCAGCTGCAGCAGCAGCTGCAGCAGCAGCCTCTCAAGTCGTGTGGCCTCGGACTGCGCTTTTTGCTGCTCTTCCTCGTAGGAGCGCGCAAATTGAACGCCGTAGCGATGCCTTCCTCTACACAAATTATTTTGGACGCTTCATAAAAAAGGCTCCCTACAGATTCGGCAGCCTCACGTTTTGCCGGTGAAAAAAAGGCCGCTACGGGAGGCTTTTTGGCACGATGGGAGGGCACTCCAGAAGCGCCTTCTCAGATTTAGGGGAGGCGTTACATGCAACGCCACACAAACGGTTTAGAACAACTGCTAGGAGCTCATGAGACACTGCCTTGGAGAGTTGCTGTTGCGAGGGGTTCTAAGAGAGCATAGCGTTTTCGTGTTCGCGGTTTGAGGCCTCGCAAAAGCTGCCAATGGGCGGAGACACCCCTCAGCTCGTAGTGCTTCCTGCCAGGGGTGGTCTCCATGTTGCACCTTCCCGTATGCACACTTTCCTACACGGAGTTCGCTCATGAGAGCAAGAGCAAAAAGAGCTGTCGGATCCGTTTGCAGAGTCAGCTGGTCTCCACGAGATGCAGTGTTGTGGGTGTGCATGCGTGTGTCAACTGGCTGCTGTACATGCTTTTCGGCGTGCCTAGAGAGGGTGCGGCGACGCGCATCTACCTACTTGCAGGGCCCTCTCCTACCCTCATCGGGAATTTAGAGGGGGCGGGCGATGTTACGGGGGAAATTTTTCTAGAGTACTCCCTAGTGTATCGTTTCGTCAAGCTTGTATTGCATATCGCCTGCGTGCAGTGCGCTTCTAAGGAGACTTTGAAAGAAAGAGGATGCAGCACTAACTACCTGCCTCTCCCTGCGTACGTAAAGCCCTTTGGCTGAAAGCAGTTTTGTGCCTTCTTCAGGCCCTAGCATCACAAAAAACGACTCGGGAACGCTGTCTGCTCGGTGCTGCTGTCTTTTAGGTTTGCGACCAACACCACAGCTGAAAATCTTCCGAGCCGCAGCCGGAAAAAGTGCGATTCTGCTGCCCTTTATAATTAGGCTTATCTAAAGCGGATCTGCGCTGGCCTAAGGCGCCACTGAGGGGCGCTGAACAAATCAAACTACGCCGACGGAGCCTCTGCGCGAGTATGTATATATATATACATATATATATATATATACATATATATATATATATATACTCGGAGGGGGTGGTGAGCATGGGGGCCTTCTGCTCGCGGAAGTGTGCAAACGTTCCGTATCCCCTAAGACAGCTCTCTCTGTATTATGCATGAGGCTGTGCCGCTGCTGCTGGCTTTTGTTGCAGCTGCAACGGTGTTGAGGCTGCATTAAGCGAGCAAGCAGGAGCACGAGTAAGAGCAGCAGCAGCAGGGCACGTCGCTGGCGAGCAGCCGCTGCTGTCGATGTCTGCAGCGTTTTTCGTGGAGCTCTCCGGGAGCTGCAGCCTCGGATTCTGCTGCTGCAATCGGCATTTCCTTAGCAGCACGTCTTTTTGCTGCTCGAAGTGCAGGAGGGGAGGTGCAGCAGCGACTGCCTCTGTGACGCTTGTTGACATGCAGCCGCTGCAGCAGCGGAGAGATCTATGAGCTCTTCGAGAAACACGGCAGAGAGAGGGACTGCCTGCAGGGGTATCCGGACTTGCTCTGCTGCCTCCGCTGCGGCAGCTGCCGCTGCTTGACTGATTCTCGCCTGTGCTGGTGCTGCTGCAGTGCATGCTGCTTTGGATGCTGGTAATCGGCATGCAGCCCTTCGCTGCACACTTGCCGTCGCTTACCGAGCGGCTGTTCGCGCAGTTGCGGCTCGAAAAGAGGCCATGGAGTGCTGCTGGCATGCGGCTACTGCCCTCAGCGGCAGAACCAGCTGCAGAAAGCCTTCTACTGCTAGCTGCCATCGCGTTTCTGAGGCGCGCAAGCTCCCTGCGAAAAAGAGCAGCAAATCCCACTAGCGACAGAGAGCTCAGCAGTTGCAGGCACCTCACCTCAGCAAGCGGCAGTATCCTACGCAAACAGCACAAGACGTAGGCGAGCGGCAAACCTCTCAGCAGCGCCTCTGGCTCTTGTTGCTGCTGCTACTTCTGCTGCAACCCGTCGCAGCTCCTGCTGCATTGCAGCAGCTCGACGTTCCCAGACAGTCTCCCTGTCTCTGTGCTGTCTCCTAAGCTGCAGCGAACGCAGTGCAGAGGCGCATGCATGCCCTGCGCATTTGGCTCCTTAGTTTCTGCAGGAACTGGAACCACAGCGACATCCACACGAATGCAGAGAATCGCCAAGCTACCGATGCAGCCGCTAATCGGCAAGCAAGCGCTCGCTCGACGGCGACCTTGCTCACCTTATCTGCTTCCATGGCAAGAGTTTTCTCTCCCCGCTCATGCTGCTGCAGCTGCTGCTGAGCTTTCTGCAGGAGCCGCTGCTGCGCTCCAGCCTCGTGCTGCTGCCGCCGCAGCTGATCCTCATGTTGCTTTATAAGTCTGAAAGTGACAGCAGCAGCCGCAGCAGTGCAAGCCAGTCAAGATAAGTGCAAGACATCAAGGTCTGCAGCATCACGGAGCAGGTGAAAGAGCACCCCACTGCAGCGGTTAAGATGGATCCATAAAGGCAGCATAGGGCTAATGTCGCAAGCGCATGTTCAGTGTTGCTGCGATGTTGTTGCCAACGCCTCGAGAGACTCGATGCCTACGCTTCTTGACGACGGACGATTACGGTCTGCTCGTCTAATCGGTGCTGGAGAAGCTCCCGCTTCTCCTCGATTTCTTGCTGTTGCTGTTGCTGTTGCTGTATCAGCTGGTGCTGTCTCTCTACGCCTTTCATTAGATCTCGAATGACACCTGCTGCAGCGTGCTGCTGCACCTGCAAATCCTTCAGAGATGCCCCTCCCTGGGGAGGGGGGGCTGAACCCCCCCCGTCAACACCCCTCTCTCTCTCTGCAGCGTCGGGAATCCCTGCCCCTGGAGCTGGCTGTGCTAAAGGCACTGATCTTCCATTCGGGGTGTTACTGGTACTGCTGCTACAGCTTGTGCTGCTGCCTCTACTGCTGCTGCTGCCTCTACTACTACTGCTGCTGCTGCTGACTCTACTAGTGCTGCTGCTGCTACCTGAAACAAGCGACAAGCTGCGCATCAACTGTCTTGCCTCCTCTAAAGCGCGCTGTAGGTGCCTGCTACTACTGCTGCTGATGCCGCTGGCTAGTCGAGATTGGCGTTGCTGCTGGCGCACAGCCGACCCCGTCGGGCTCCTTGTGGAAGGAGTGTGCTCGTCACAGAGTTCGACTATTTTGCTGTCTTGGCCTTGCAAGAGCCTCTGCAGCAGCTGCTGCTGTTGCTGGTGAGGCAGCTGCTGCTGCAGCTGCAGCAGTCTGCGGCTTAGGCGGACCACAGGGGGAACCGGCCGGCAGTCGGGTGTCATCCTGCGGCAACGCCAGTAAAGACAGCGACATCCAGGGGATTTTTGCACCAGCAAGCGCGAGAAGCAGTTGCATGATGCCGAAGAGAGAGGCTCTCCTTAGATGCATACACAGGGGCCCAGGCTGCGGCGGCTCCTTCTGCAGCCGCTCACGACGGCCTCTGCATGATCAGCAGTCTCCTGTCCTCCGCATTGGCTCGTTTTGACCTTTAATGAAGGTGAAACTCCCCATGAAATCCAAAGTACACACATTGAGCTGAACGAGAAGCCGCAGTTTCAGTGAAAACAGGGAGCCGCTCACTCGCCGCTAAGGCCCCCCGTTCCCCCGCGTCGCGCCGCTGGCGTGGGACGTCCAACGACCCCCTCGCCACCATCTGGCACGCGTAAGGAATGCTGCAAGAGCAGGTGCCTTCCTGTCTGTCAGATGCTATATATGGCGAAGTCATTTTCATTCCTTTTCGCGGGAACAATGCGTGCTGGACAGCCGCGAGGCAGTTGTCGGCCAGGAGAAGTTCGGCGCGCCAGGGGGCACACGGGATGTCTCGGCTGCAGGTGGTGACAGGCCCCTTGTTTTGAATGAAACTGCAGCTCTTCTCTCAAATTGTGTGTATTTGGCGCTTTATTGGGCGCTTCGACTCTCCTTCCCACGAGGCGGGACGGCAAGTTCCCACCTACTTGGAGCAGGACAGACGGGCAGGCCAGTACAAGGCAGGCGCCTGCTCTTGCAGCATCCCTTCTTCGCCCCTCTCCTTTCCCGCCCTTGCCAAAAAGCGCGATCAAAAGAGACCTTTGGGTTATCATGGTTCTCGCCGCAGGGTGTTCGCTTCTTACACTTAGACAGGCATAGGCTCAGAGAGAACCCCCACGAGGGGGGGCCTCACCCGTCCTGCTAGTAGGTGCAGCTAACGGTAAAAATCCACTAGGAAACCCCCCTAAATTGCTTAAACAGAGGGAAAGTATGTGAATAAAAAACAATCACGGATCTCTCTCCCCCTTGACCGGCTAAACGATAGTGGGAGTCACAGGGACAGAGAGAGAGGAACGCACACGCACATGCACATGCACACGCACATGCACACGCGCGCGTCGCCGTAAAGTCTTGGCGGGCACAACCCGAATCGACCTGGCTGCGACTGCAGTCATGAGCGCATGTGGGGGAAGACGGGCAGCCTCGGCCCTTTCACTCTGCTTTATCACTGCCTCGCGCAGCCGACTGCCTCGCAGTCCTGAGAGCTCTCTCTCTACCCCAAACCCTCAAACCTTCCCTATGCAGCTTAGGGGGCTACCGAGTGCACGAGTAAGCCGAATGCTCTAAGGAGGAGGTCGTCTTCCTCTTCCCACACACCGTCCTGAGAAGCTCCCGGCGATCCGCACAGGAAGGCCTTGCACTTGCTCCTCTGTAGCACAAGAGCACCAGTGGCACGTGCTGCGGCTCCAGAGGAAGCGCCCACATGAAAAAATCAGCAGGGTGAAGTATCCACACTCGCGCCGTCGTGCAAATCAGCCTAAGCACCAGCAACATTGCTGGCAGCCGCACAGCAGGTGGCAGGAGCACCCGACACGGAGGGAAGCAGCATAGGACAAGCTCCTTACGCGTTTCCATTGATTGATAGCAATGGCTAATGCTCCACAAACACCGGGATGCTTTTGCGAAAGAAACAGAGTTATTCTCGATGCCCTTAGCCACAATGTTGTGCTTTCGTCAAGGTGCCCAAGGAAGTCTGTCGGGGAATCGGGACGGAGTAGAATCAACTGAGACGCTAGCGAGTGCTGCACAGCCACACAAGGCACCACACACGGAGGGTCTGGTGTTTAGCGTCTTCTTTGCACGGTCCTCTAAGGGCCTCATGCCGTGAAGTATAAGAGCTTTGAGGGACAGTCCTGTAGCAAATTGGGCAGCTCAAGTGCAACAGGCCCATCAAGAAGCACCCAAAGCAGCTCTTGCTGATGAGGAGACACCAGCTCCTGCAGCTCTGCTGCCGAGCACCGAAGGCCGACAAGGGCTGCGCAGCAGCTGGTGACATCCGAGATCCACAAGAGGCACTTCTTCACTTCAGCCAGGCTGCCGACGCCAACCCCTACAGAACGGAAGGGCTTAGGGTGCAGGAGCAGCTGCTCCTGCAGTGCCGCTGCCTGTGCAAAAGTCTGCGCCGAAAAGGCAGCAGCGCCAGCAACTGCAGTAACGGCTCTTGCTGTCGCCTTTACGTTGCTGCTGCTGCCGCTCTTCATCAGCATCAGCAACGCCCGATGAACAGTTACCCCAGTCTTCACACACAGCTCTGCTGAGGCGTTGCCTCTAAGGGGACTTGCATCTGCTGGCAACGGGAACGGACACGGCGGAAGAAGCTGGGCAGCCTGCAAAGTGCGGCTGCTCTCTGCTGCTGGCGAAGTCGGCTGCAGCGCAGAACGTGCAGCATCGAAATGCGCCACAAGCGGTCACAGCGCATCCAGTTTTCGATTCGAAGGGATGTCTTTGACAGGAAGACCAACAGCAGCAGTCCTAGACAGGAGACACCTTACCAGAGGGCCCTCCGCTGCATCGAGCTGCTGCTCCAGCAGCTGCTGCTGCCGTCGGTGCTTCTCAACTTGCAGAATATACTTGCTGGGATTTTCAACGAGAGGCGACAAGAAGGCCGCTGCAATCAGCGAGCTGCAGAGGCAGCCCAGGTCGCTCACGGATGCTGCGGCAGCCATACGCAAAAGTCTCTACTCTCTGATGCGCTGCAACAACTTGCACATGCAGCGCCCACCAAGTACCGTCTGCACATCCCCATGCCTACCACGTATATATGTATGGGTGTGAACATACGCCAGAGGCCGTGCAGCGCCCACAACAAGATATCAGTGCGTACTGACCCTCCGCAAGGGCCTGCGGCGTTTGCATGAGGAGCGACAACAACAAGTCCAGCACTCCCTCGCAGTCCACCCAATCATCTCTGCGCCGCATATATGTGTGCACAGCGCAACTCAGCGCTTGTGGCGGGTAGGAAACGCATTTCATGGGCAACGTGGGAGGGCTTTGCCGCCGGCGCTTCGGTGCACATGACAGAATGAATTGAGGGAGAGCAGGGAGGGGCCATCAGTGGTGCTCACGGAGAGAAGGCCAAGAGGGCGGAAAGAAGTGGCGCAGCGTCTTGAGGCTCCAGCGTCAAAACGAAGGCAGGCAACAATCGCAGCATCTGCAGAAGCGCATCGTGTGTAGGGCACCTCGAAGCTTTTCGATGCCCTGAACGGTCCCGCTGCAGTGGGAGATTCGTGGCTAGCTCCTCTTTTTTCGTTGGTAAGCTGAGAAGCCAGAGCTCGTGTCAAAGGTGAAGGCAGCGCCTCGTGGCATGCACGCTAAAGAGCGGCTTAAAACGCTTAGAAAAAAGCTGACGCGTGTGCCGTGCTCCGAAGGCTCGAGAGAAATCCATGCCCCTAGTAGCCGCGCCGCTGCAGTTAAGCCCTCCAATACTTCAGCCGGCCTGAAAACAGCGGGCCTAACACTCAGCTATAGGATATGAAAAAGCACGTGCTGCTGCCCTTCTCAAGATGGGCAGTTGCGGGAGCGGCGAGCCGATGCTGCTAACCTCCAGTTCGTTGCCTTGTCCAAGCTTTCCTCCGCAAAGTCCAACGCTGCGAGCGCCGCTTCCTGAAAGGACTGGAACAGGTCATGCTGCAGAAATAGCAGCAACCGCAGCAGAGGCAGCAGTCCCAGCTGTTTGTTGCGTGCTGGCAATGCAGCAGCAGCAACCACAGCAGAGGCAGCAGTCCCAGCTGTTTGTTGCGTGCTGGCAATGCAGCAGCAGCAACCGCAGCAGAGGCAGCAGTCCCAGCTGTTTGTTGCGTGCTGGCAATGCAGCAGCAGCAGAGGCAGCAGAGGCAGCAGTCCTAGCTGTTTGTTGCGTGCTGGCAATGCAGCAGCAGCAACCACAGCAGAGGCAGCAGTACTAGCTGTTTGTTGCGTGCTGGCAATGCAGCAGCAGCAACCACGGCAGAGGCAGCAGTACTAGCAAAAGGATCACATAGGGAGAGCATACAAGAGTCTTAGCACTGATGGGACCGTTTTCGAGCGCCTCTGCATGCTGCCCCATCAGCCGAATACAGCAGACAGAAAACGTGAAGGCTGCATCTGCTACTGCTTCTGTCGCAGCAGCAGCCGCAGCCTTCTCGGTTGCCGTGATCTCTCTAGGCATAATCGCGCGGGGGTCCCATGTGCGTTTCATCAGCACTCCGCTGCTGCTGCTGCTGCTGCTCCTGCTGCTTGCTGCTTTCCTTGCTGCCGCCCTCGCAGCAGCGCTGCACCGGTCAAAAAACAATTGGATTTCTACTTGCGACAGAAGGCAGCACACACTAATGAGGTGCAGACAGTCTGCAGGCGCACACCAGGAAACCATGGGATTGCTAGCGACGTTGGGTTCATGGATCAAAGGGAGGATTGCTAGCGACGTTAGGTCCATGGATCAAAGGGAGGATTGCTAGCGACGTTAAGTCCATGGATCAGAGAGGGAAGCGCGCTAAAACGCCTGAGAGGAGGAACATATCCAAGGCTCCTTGTTGCCGAGGGACTGCAGCTCGGACCTGGTACGGTAAAACAGTGGTAGCCGTAGATGATCAAGAGCAAGCTGCAGCAGCGCAAGGCATCTCCGCGCTGTTGTAGAGGCAGCTTGCTGCTGAGGGCCGTCTTTAAAGCCACACACACGACCTGCGCACAGGCGATGCGCCTCCGAGATGCAGAGTCTGCCTTCCAGCCGATCCTGGGGGGAAGGCCTCACGCCGTTAGTCGGCGTTATTTACTTCAAGAAAGTTCTCTTTCCCGAAAGTGCAGGTGGCTAGCGAGCTGGAGGGTTGCCTGTGTGCCTCCTCTCGCCGAGACGCTTGCGGCAAGGCGCTCGAACGTGCTAGAAGGGGCACTGTCTTTCAGAAGCGGCGTCTGTCTCCTCAGCGCTAGAAATGTGAGAGTGCCTCGCTTTTTCGCAAAAACTCGTGAGCGTGAAATGGCGGGTGCATACCTTCAGATCGGACTCCTTGAAGCGTTCTAGGCACGCTGCTGCCAGCACGGCGCGTTCCCGCAGGCGGTCCACTCTCCCCATCTGTCTCCCCTGCAGCGGCTGCCCTTGCTGCTGAGCGTCGGCAGCGTCAGCAAGGGCAGCAAGCCACAGGGAAAGGAGTTCTACGGCCATAAGATCGCAGGTTTGGCCCTTCCCTCCACAAAGGCGCTCCGTGAGCGAAGAACGCACAAAGGATAAGGTCACCTGAAGCGCAAAAAGAGGCCCCTTTCTATTACGGCAGTGCTAGCTACTGCTACACCTTTTTAAGACGGCCCTGCCTCTCGAACGGCAGCCCAAGGCATTTTTTTCGCAAGTTGCGTGCTGCAGAACGCGCGAGTCGCTCCACCGCGACGGTCGGATTTTCCCCACGATACCTCTCCGAGGCACGGAGCGCCTTACCGGGTGTACATGTTGAAGCAGCAAGGAGAGGAGCAAAAGAGGCCCTGTGTCGTGCTGCTGCAGCAAGGCGCTGCATGCCACGGCCAAACAGTCGACTCCGCCGACTGCCCTTCCTTCGAGCCACAGCACACCAGTGCAGTCTTCCTGACTGCTGTCACTGCTGCCATCGCTGATTTCGCCTTCGCTGTCTGTGTGTGTGCTGCTCCGACCTTCCGCCTCGTCGTCTGCCGCATTCCGAGAGCCTCTGCCCCTCTCTGCCGCGCCTAGGCACTGAAGCCACTGTCTGTGGAGGTCGTAACCTTCAATATCCAGTTCCTCTGCCTCCTCCTCTTCATCGAAAACTTCTGCAGGTGAGCGTTTTGGCGCTGCACTGTCCGCTGCTGCCGAGCCGGCTTCCTCCGCAGCGGCGTCTGCCCATTCCTGCATGTGCCTTTCAGCCTCCGTGAGTGCTGCCTCGAACTGCCGCCGCTGATGCGCCGCTGCAATGTCTGGCAGCAGCAGCGAGCCGTCTGCCGCAGTCTCGGCTGCAAGTGCAGATGCAGCCGCTGCTGCCACTGTCCTATATCCGCAGAAGTATACAAACTGCCGCAGCACCCCGGCAATAGTTGCAGCATCCTGCAGGGTGAGGTCGTAGCCCACAGGATCGCCTTCTGCTTCTGAAGCGGCAGCAGCAGCAGCAGCAGCAGAGCCTGCGAGAGCACCGGGAGAAGCTGCTGCAGAGGCGGAAGTCTGGGGAGCCTTGAGATCTCTGCGCAACTCCTGCTCCTCTGGGCTTAGTTGCAGCGGCTCGAGGACGTCGGAAACTTGCGGCTGCTGTGTGAGCAGCAGCCACAGGAGCGGCATAAGGCAACAGCGGAGGCGCAAGACTACGGCCTTGTGCTGCAGCACCAGCTGCAGCAGGAGCAAGCAGACTGCCCTGTAAGGAGCAGCAGCAAGAAGCAGATCTCGCAGGAAGGAAGGCCTAGCGGCTCTCACTACCTCTAGGGCAGTCCGCTCATCTAAGAATAACCCCCCCGTGGTACTGCCGCTTTCGCCCCTGCTGCTGGTGCTGCTTTCGCTGCTGCTGCTGTCTCTGAGAAGCTGTGTTAGCCTCAGGATACCTGCGAACTTCTTGCGCGGCTCAGACTCCCGCAGGAGTTTCAACGCATCCGCAAGGAGGAGGCGTGAGACATCCTTAGGGGCCTCCTGCGAGGGGCCCCTAGGGCCCCTTTCCCCTGCGGCTTCACTGTCCATGGGCAGAATGCCGATGACGGGGAAGGCGCACCGCACCCAACTCTACAGCCTCTTCGACTCCCCCCTCGAGCTCTTAACCCCTAAACGGAAGTTGCACGAAACTCCGAAACAGCGCAGTGGGAATGACGCGAAGCTCTTGGCGTAGAAGGTCCCAAGGGAGGAGACAGAGAGAGAAAAAAAAGAAAACGCACGGAAAGCTGAAGGCAGGGTGGCCTCCTATACGGTACAGAGAGGGAGGGCCCTTGGCTTAGTAGGAAGGCTCGGGATGCGTAGTGTCGTTGCACAGAGAGTTTGACGCTTAGATTTAGCGGCAAACGGGTGTGGATCTGGTAGGCAGCAGCTAGCTTTCTAAGTAGCAGCAAACTTTCCGTGAAACTGGAGGCTAAGGCGGTAGGCAGGGGGCCCCCCTTCTTTAGGCGAGGCCCTCTTCCGCTCAGGGGACTGCTGCACCCCCCTGTTGCGCGGAGCGTCCATCGGGGCTGTACATACACATCGATGCTAGGAGCAGCACCGCCTCCTGTCGAAGCTCTCTAATAAAGACTTCTCGAGTTGTGCAGGCCAGAATTCGGCATTTCTTTGTCTAAAAAGGGGCTAGGAGTGCGTGTGACCTCCTCCGCTCCCGGAGAGAACATCAACCTGGCGGCTACACCCCGAGCACGCCTAGATGGGCTTGCAGTGTCTGTCCCAATGGTTGCATGCGGTACGATGGCCTTTTCTAATGCATCCTGTGCCCTGAGGGGACTGCCTTTCTTCCGCGTGCTGCCCCTTCCCCGAGGAGTCTCCTTTCAGCGGAGTTTTCCTGTCCGCCATTTCGCAAGTGCAGCAACAACGGCGGCTCCCAAGGCAACGATACTGCTGGGAACCTCTACAGACATCACCTTCAACCTTGCGGTGGAGGCCTATCTGAAGGATGTGTGGACGCGGGGAGGGGCCCCCCCGGAAGGGGCAGTGAGCCCAACGAAAGAGAGGGGCGTCACTCCCGCTACAAAGCCTCCCGAAGAGATTCCACATCCACAGAACCTTGGGCCCCTGCTGTACTTGTGGAGGAACGAGAAGACCATTGTGATCGGAAGACACCAGAACGCCTGGAAAGAGGCAAACATTCAGCAGCTGCAAAAAGAAGGCGTCAAACTTGCCAGACGTTACAGCGGAGGCGGGGCCGTCTATCAGGTACAGTTTGATCTACGGAGGATCTAAAATTACTCGCTGATCTCCGGGGAGGCGCGCTAAGTAACCTTACGACCTGGCACTGTTTTTATGATGGCCTCCTGCGCACATAGACATACCTAACTACATCTGTACTTGTACATACATACATGTATACGTATATGTATATACATGTAGACACATATGTATATTCATAGGTATATATGGAGAAGGATGCCTGCTGGCCTTGAAAGCCTTGCGATGCAGCCTAACAGCTCTACTAGACAGACACCTGCATTTAGCAATATATATATGTATGTGTGTCAATGCGTTAAATCCTTTTGCGTGTGGGGGAATGCCTGTGCAAGGACCTCGGCAATACTTGTTTCACCGTGATATCCGGAGGATCTCGCAAAGACGAAACCAACGCTTTCCTGCTCTCCGCCCTCAAGGAAGCGTTTGGCATCGATGCTGAGCACAAGGGAAGGAACGATTTAGTTAGCAAAGACGGAAGAAAGGTATGTCCTTCTGACCATCCCTTCACCCACTCCACACAGCAGGCCACATGTGAAAGAGCGCCTCCACGGCATTAGGCGCTGCCAACGAGCCTCGCAATACGCGCATCAAATCCAACCTTCCCACGATTTCTGTGGACATGCAGTTTTCGGGGGCCGCCTTTGCAACGTCTGGAGGCGTTTGGTTGCACCATGGTCAGTGAGCCTGCTGTTGTAGTACGTTCTGATAGGCTTGCTCGCTCTTGCTCGCTGCGTCTACCGCTGCTGCTCCCGAGAGGTATCAACGAGTTTTCAGGCTGCGTTCCCGCGCGGGATGCACATGCGCAAACATGGTGCGCCTGGCGTGGAGCACTCCAACGTACCTCCTTTTAAAGCCCTTCAAGGCTTTGGTGTCACTCTTTGATGGCGCACAGGCACTTTAATGCGAGACGTCGATATGGAGGCCCTTGGGCGCTTGCTAACCCCGAACAAGGCCAAACTGCGCAGTAAGGGCATTGAAAGCGTCACTTCACGGGTTGTCAATCTCAGAGAGCTGAATCCAAGTATCACGCACGAAAATGTATGCCCTACAACCCCATTTCAAGAGGGACAGCGGGGGTAGGGGGTTATTGAGGAAGAGGGATACTGTATCCAAGATCTACAGGTGTCGCTATATATCCTTCAAGTCGGTACTCATAATGCGTGCTGCGCCTTTCCTGCCGAAGAAGACTGCTGACAAAGGGTCTTAGCAAGGGCGTGTGCGTGTGTGTGTGTGTGTGTGTGTGTGTGTGTGTGTGTCTGTGTGTCTGTGTGTGTGTCTGTGTGTGTGTGTGTCTGTGTGTCTGTGTGTGTCTGTGTGTCTATGTGTCAGTGTGTTTCTGCTTCGGCTTCTATGCGTGTGTTTGTGTCTGTGTTTCTGGTTGTGTTTCTGTTTTTGTGTTTGTATGTTGTTTGTGTGTGGTTTTTTTTCTGCTTGTGTTTCTAATTGAGCTTCTGTTTATGTGTGTGCGTTTCTCTTTATGTGTGGGTGCTTGTGTGTTTCTGTTCGTGGTACTGCTCGTGTTTGTGTTACTGTTTGTGTGTGTCTTGCTGTTTCTGTGTCTTGGTGTTTCTGTGTCTTGATGTTCCTGTGTCTTGCTGTTTCTGTGTTCGTGTGTGTGTCTGTGTGTGTGTCTGTGTGCGTGCGTGTGTGTGTGTGTGTGTCTTGCTGTTTCTGTGTGCGTGTCTGCATATGTGTGGTACGGGGGCCTGGAGGAGCTGGAAGGGGTGTTTTGTGATTGTGTCGAATTTCCGTTGCGTTCGATTCTGCAGCTGTGTGAGGCGCTGGCGGCTTCCTTTCTTCGCCATTTGGGGCTGCCCAAGAACTCAGTTGTTCCTCAGAAGGCGGAGGGGTTTATTGTTGGCGGAAAGCCGCTGGTGCTTAGTCCACTCTTTACGGGTCACCTTCATACGCTTACGGACTGGAACTGGATTTATGGGAAAAGCCCGGAGTTTACTTTAGATTTTCAGACGCGATTTGACTGGGGTTCAGTGGTGAGAGCTGCTCCTTTGCATCGTGTTGTAGGGGTGGCTTGGGGGCAGGGGCCGCCTTCGGCGTGCGGGTAGTGAGTGGAGTGGAGGTGCACACTTGGCTTGGCCTTCTCAAAGGCCGCAGTTAATCAACTGCAAGAGAAGCAATAAGTTGCTGTTGGGTGTCGATGTTTTCAGGAGGTAGGGCTGTGTGTGGAGGACGGCACGATCACGACCTGCGAGGTGTACAGTGACGCTCTATATCCCGATCTCATTCAGGCCTTTTCGGATGCACTCAGTGGTGGGTGGTCGCCAACGCTGGAAAGTCTAACGTCAGACTGGGGGGAGGGGAGGGGGCTGCTGGAGTGAACGCTCACAGTCCGATTTGCCGCGAAGATAGACAGCGTCTGTAACGCGCACCAACTCTTCCAGATGCCCTGTTGCCGATTATTTTCAGGCTCCACCTACACGGCAGCGGTGATGCACAGCAAACTAACAGCTCTACGCCGTACGCCAAATCTAACTTTCAAGGGTTCCTTTGGACTCGAAAACTCCCTGTTTCTGGTAGCCGATTTAAGCTCTTGTCAGGCCCTAAAACGCAGCCTTTCGGGTTAGGGGCTGGTGTTTTGCGTTTTTGCAGCCAAGTTCCCTGGACTCACTGACAAGATTGAAGAATTCGCGGAGTGGCTTGTTGAGGCATCTCAATCGTAGATAATACTGACGGCCGACGGCGCAAGGCCGCTATCCTGCGGATGCTCATTACCCACTTGTCAATGCAACGGCACATCTCTATGAGGATTCGCGATTTGAGCTGTATAGAATGACATGCGCAAGAGGGAGGGCGAGGATGCGGGAAACGGCCACGTGCATAGTGGTGTCCACACTCATGCATGCGCATTCACCAACATACATGCATGCCTGCTGTGTGTACTTACAGGTACATCTAGCTCTGCTTAAATCTTTTAGTACAAAGACACCTTGCTAGTACTTTGAGGTGTCGGCAGGGAGGAATGACGTTACGTGCGCCCCCCAGCATTGCTAAATTCCTGCGTCTGCATGCCTTGACACCCCCCACTCTACATAGCGCCGCACAGACAGATTCTTAGGAGCACCACCGTGTAGAAATGTGTGGCTGTTGCGTGCAATTGCTCAAGTCGTATTATCCATAAAGAGGCAGACGCTTGGCGATGTGAGAGAAGCAGTGTGTGTAGAGATGCCTGGACCTACCATTTTCCAAGTATACGTATGTATTGCCACATATTTTTGTTTGGAATGTCCATATACGGATGTAAATGTACCTCAAAAATATGGCAAAACACCGTCATATGTGCATCGGGGTGCTCGTGCTACCCCGTTTTTCCTGCGGGCTGCTGCTACACAAGTCTTCTCCCCGTTTCTCCGCAGTACCTAGCTGTCATGTTACCTTCACCCCACAATAAAATGGTTGATCCGGTATTTTCTGCGTCTTAGTCGCGTCTCTCCGTCCTTCGTTTTATCTGTTGTAGTATTACATAAAGCCCCTTTACTGTATTGAGGATGCACAGACCCTAATGGACCTCCGTAGGGGCAGCAGGCCACCGATACGGATCTTTTAATGTACGGGAGGAAACGGCTGTGCAGTTAAGGGCTATTTGTTGGTCGTTGCATACAAGCTGCAAGGATCGGAAAGCAAGTGGACTTGAAGTCATGCGTGATACCAGCGACAATACCACCAGCGACAGCACCAATGACTTTCAAGTATCTACTGGCGGGTCAGACTTGTTTTCAGGGAGTGTTTGCGTCAAAACCCGCACTCTACCAGCCCTCTAAAGGGCAGTGCTGAATACTCTCCTGCAGTTACGCTGTAACAACGCTACGGCGTGCAAATTTGTCGTGAATATGAAAACACTACGGACGCGCATGCCCATCTGTGTTGGGAGTCATGGAGCTGGATGTAGGTCCGCTTGCAAGCGACAGCCCATTTTGTGCTGAGATGCTGCCTTGCTGCGGTTTTCCAGGCGTCTAAGCGGCGTTCCAGTGGGGGGTATGTGAAGCACTGGAAGGAAAGAAAGGCAGAATCGAGCACAGAGGCTGGGGTTCCGGCAAGCCGCGGCCCCTTGGCCGCACCCTGTTGCTATCCCACTCACTCGGGAGTTTCAGATGCCTGATGCTGTTCGTATACAGGCAGCGTGCACTTGCCTGAGCTGCTAAACGCTTGAGCCGCCTTGGAAGCTTAGCAGCCAACGACCACACATCACCTACAGGTCAACAGTTCCCTACTGCTAGATCCCTAGCGAGAAAGAGGCCTGTGGCGCGCGAAACGCCTTCACAGCACACACATGTTTTGCAGGCTGAAATGTGTTGGAAGAGCCGGAGCCTCCGAGAAGGCCCCTATGGACACGAAGATACCGTTGGTGTGCGGGCGATCACGGGGTCGCTTGATGTTCAGGCTTACAGCCTTCAACCCAACAAGCTAGATCTGCGTTTCTACCTGATCTTGGACATGAAGAAGTGTCTAAAATCACTTTAGCAATGGCTGGCCAACTCCGCGTTAGCGAAGTGCGCGGTGGAAGGAGGCGCAAGGGGGGAGGGGGGGCCTTGGGGGCCCCCCGTTCGCGTAACACAGACACTGACGAGCAATGTCTGAGAAGCATTTGCGAAGTCACGCATAGAAAAACCTGTCTCTTTTGCTTTTTTTTCTCTGTAGCCTCATTATGGACGAATTTTTGCGGTGCGAGACGCAGAACCAGGGCATCGTGTGAAGTGCCGGCGTTTCTTGCAGCAGGGAGCCACTAGCAGCAGCATAGATTCTGAACACAATTAGACGCTGAGCGCGACTTTAATGAGCGCTCTGAACCAAACTAAAAGCTGCCACAATCCCGTCATTCAGGGTATCCCGTGCTTGGAGGTGAGCTGTCGGCACAAGGGCCCCCCCGTTCCCCTAGGCGTTCAATGGGTGTAGCAGCATCCATCAGCATGGCGCTCTGCCGCAGCAGCCACCCCGCAGACGTGGTGAGAGCCGATGAGCAGCAGCAACAGCAACAACAACACCAACAACACGAACAGCACCGACAACACGAACAGCCACAACAGCAGCAACAGCAAGAACAGCAGCAGCAGCAACAGCAACAGCAACAACAACAACACGAACAGCCACAACAGCAGCAACAGCCACAACAGCAGCAACAGCCACAACAGCAGCAACAGCAAGAACAGCAGCAACAACAGCACCTGTCTCAGGGATGCGATGAACTTTCACTGGAGTCACTCTCTGACGACGATCTTGGCATACAGGAGGCTGTGGGGAGCCTTCCAGGGACGCCTCTTAACAATGGGCAGAGCAGCAAGAGGGAAGCTACCCCATCGCTTCCACCGGCTGCACTGCTTCCAAAAAGGCGTCCTCGGAAAGGCAGTAGAACGGCAGCAAAATCGGCAGTAGTAGCAGACGACGACGAGAACAAGGCTGAAAAGGCAGCAGCAACAGCACCAGCAGCACGAGCTGCTGTTGCGGCTGCCAGACAGGCACAAGGTGACTGCAGTAACACCTTTGATGAAGATGTGCCTCTAGATGCTTTTTTCCTCCTCTCTCCAGCCGCTCGACCAAACGGAGTGAAACAGAAGCAGCAGCAGCGGAAGCATCGGAAAATAGCAGTAGCAGGTTCAGAAGCAGCAGCAACAGAAGCAGCAACAGTAGAAGCAGGCTCTTGTGAGGAAGCTGCTCCGCGCATCCTTCCCAGCACACGGGGAAGCAGGCAGCGTAAGCGGCTTCGGGGAGGATTGTCTTCTTCTGCCGAGACAAGCGAAGACACCACCAGTAAAGCAGCTCCTCCTTCCGACAGAATCACCAACAGTCAACCCCTCAGCAGCAGCTGCAGCAGTCTTCCGTCAGTGGAGGATGCCACTGCGTAAGCCTTCAAAGCAGCCTTCAGCTAAGATACTCGCCTTAAAGACCCCGTCGCCTCCTTTAAAAATCACAATTCGCTCTTTTGCCTTGGGGTGTGTGTGTGTGTGTGACAAGAACTCCGAAGCTCAGCGCGAAGAGGCGCTTGGAGATTAATAAAAAGAAGAGACAGCTTCGAAAAGAAGCCGAAACGCTTGCCAAACAGGTGCACCCCCTCACGACTGTGCTGCCGTCCCCAGTTACTCTTGTTGCTGTGTTGCTTGCAACGCGCACGTGGCGGAGGTGTAGCAAAGCCTCGCTCATGCGTGTGGCCTCTCTTGCGGATCGTTTAGCAAAAACACACAGGAGCAGGTACATATGCTCCGTTTCGTCCTCCGTCTCTGCTGCTGCGTTTGCTGCTAGGTCGAGGTTTTGAAGGCTGAGGAGCTCAAAGAGCGCGAAGAAGTCAAGCATCAGCAATGGAAGGCCGTGCTGTTGCAGCAGCTACAGCAGCAGGATGCAGCGGCAGCCGCTGCTGCCGAGATTCCAGCGGAAGACGAGTGGGGAGACTTTAACGAACTTTTATGAGCTTTGCAATGGGCCGCTGCTGCTTCTGAGTGTGTCTTTCTCCTTAGAATAATTGCAACTGCGCTGCTGCGGCTGTTGTTGTGCTGCTCCTGCAGGTGGCAGCCACTTGGCTGCACTCCAGGTCCACATATAAGGTGCGTCGCTGCCTTTCTATGCGAAATTTAGTCCTTCTTGCCACTTCTCTTGCCTCGCTTGTCCTCTCTCTGTTGCTCTCTCCGCGGCGGCTCGGAAGGCTTTCCCGCCCTGTAGCTTCCGTTCGGCACGAAGAAGCAAACTGCTGGTTTTTGTTGCTGATGCAGCGTTCGGCTTGGTGTGTTGCGGCGAGATGGCTCTGAAGTCAAGAAAAAGGAGTTTTCTCGCGTCAAAATGCCTCTTGTGAGCAGCGCCAGCGCCAGCTGAAGGACAGGAGCTGATACACGCACAGCGTGTCTTGCTGATGCTGGTGATGACGGCCTGCTGCCACCCTTAGCGTCGTCTTCGCCGTGCGCTTGTGGGTGTTGTTGCAGGAGGCGTCATTGGGGGAGCTCGCTGCTGCCTTGGCAGAGCAGCTAGCTCTCCCTGTTTGCTGCGTGCCGTTCGTACAATTCTCTGTCGATGGCGATCGTCATCCCCACTCCACCAAAATAGGTTAGTGTGGCTTCCTACACGTCGTACTTCTGAGGAGGTCACCTGCAGAGAGCAGCACCCCCCCTAGGCTGTGGCTGCTGTTTTCGCTCGCAAACGCTGTGCTTCTGCTGATGGCTCTGGTGCGATGACGGTTTTCTCCAGGGAGCTCAGCGCTAGACTTGGAGGAGGGCACGCAGATTGACGTGCTGCTGCCCTCCCCACAGAAGCATCTACCTCATCAACATGTGCGTTTCTTGAAGCTTGCGCCGTAGAATATTTTTCGCTCTTGATAGAGCTGTCGCCGCGTGCGGTGCCAATTTCCGTTGCGGAGTCTCTTGGATATTCATAATTCCTCTTTTGCGCTTCGAGCTTCTCCCGTTCTTGCCAATGCTGCAGGGTCCACAGCAACACCAGGAGACGGAGCCGCCGTGTTCCCCGTCTGAAAGGACGCAAGACACAGTTGCCCTGGATGATGGAACCTTTCTCATCCTCGACTAGCCAGCTAGTTAGCCAGTTAATCGGCACAGAGCCTCCTAAAGGCTGCCTTGTTAAACGGGACGAACGGACTCTACGTAGAGGCGACACACGTCTCCAGCTACATGTACGGGATATGCGCAGCTAGCCGCCTGACTGGGTAGCTGGTTGGGGTACAGTAAAGCCTCTACTGGTTTGTGTGGCCGAGAGCTACGGGCACGAGAACGATGCAGTCTGGCTAGCTACGGGCACGAGAACAATGCAGTCTGGCTAGCTACGGGACGGCTATCCTGCGCGCCGAAAGAGCCTTTGTGGTGGCCGCGAGGTACCTGTATAGCCCTCTACCTTAATTGCAATACCAGCGGCAATTTAAGGGCTTGGGGGAGGGCAGAGGGAAGTATGGCAGCTTTTGAACGGGGAAGACGTTGGCACGCTTTACGGAAGGAGCACGCATATATTTGCCAGGCCTTGTGAACCCCTTACGTTGCTTGATCTGGATGCCGGTGTTTACATAAAGAATGCAGAATGGCATCATGTGGTGACAACCAGGCTCAGCAGCAGCGCAGACGCGATTGACCCCGTTTCCTAGGGTTAGGCCTACAGCCTACAGTGCGAAGTTTAGTGTTTAATCGGCGTCTACAGAATCCAGGGGGCGCGGAGAACTCAGTGACACCTTTTTAAAGGTACCTCTGCTCTGCGCGGCTGCAAGGCTGCGCAGTAACAATTCCTGAATGCGCCTTTGACTGCGAAGACCAACGACGAACTCCCTAGGGATGAGGGCTTCGCGAGCAGGGGTACACACCGCAGTTTCTATGCCGTTATTACTGCTATCGCGCATGAGAAAAAGCACAATGGCCGTTTCGCAGCGCACGGCGCGGGGATTCGGGCTGTCTGCTGGTGATACACGGCGCAGCCGACGCTGGCGGTTCTGCTACTCGCTCTCCCACTGCGTCGAGTCCTGTGAAAATTGCTCAGTACCGCCCCGCCAGAAAAAAAAATCGTAATTTTCTATATTCAGCATTTTTTTGTGGAAGCGAGTCCTTTAAATCCGCATTATGTAAGGAGGTGGGGGGTGGGTTTCCGGTCTGGGGGCCCTCTCCTCTCCCATAGACCCCCCTCCTGGTGTTGTTGCTTTTGTACATGTCTTTCGGCGCGCCAGCTGGACGGAAACAGTAAATCCTATCGGAGGGTTGGCAGCTCTCTGCAGCTGCACAGCGCGCGGAGAACCACCCCCTGGCCTCAATCGGCAGAGTTGGCATCCGCAAGGGCCTTTGCGGGGAGTTCAAGGTGCAAATCAAGCCTTCGCTGCTCACGCCTTCAATGGTACTGCGCAGGCGGAATGTAGGGGATGGGGGATCTCCTAGAGGCCCTCCTGAGGAAGGCCTCGATCCACCGACGCGCCAGGGCACTGCCGATGCGGTGTTTGAACCCCCTGAGGTTGACGAGGCTGTGATCGACAGGCGAAGAAGTGCCTCCAGGCTCATCATCGTTTCCTGTTACACTGCGACGCTGTCTCTGCTCTTCTTGGCCTGCGCGATCGGTGGTCAGTACGGGGGAGGGAGGGGGGTTTGCCCAATTCGCCCGAGGCGACGATAAAGGGGTCCAGGCATCAAGCTCTGAATCTTCGGCGCAGTGATTCCCCTCGCATTTCCTCTGTCAGGCTGCTTCCTTGGAATATATATTTCAACGCCCCAGCTGAAGCCCATCGACGCAGACGTCGACGCCACAAGTAAAAAGCCCTACGCACGCGCTTTACCGCAGTAGCCAGCCAGCGCCTTTATCCCGGCTGTCCCCTCCAGCGATGTGCTGCTCACACGCTGCATGGCTCGCGCTGCCTCTTTGCAGCATCCTCGCTGCTGGATATGAGACACGGATCGCAGCCTTGCTTGCACCTTTTTCTGCCTACGCAGACGCGGGAAAATCTCTCCCTCAGGAGTGGTGTGCTTGCGATGTGCCTGCGTACAGCTACGCCCAGTACATTGTTCGTCAAGACCGACACGTCTTCGCTGCAGCTCGGAGGACAGCTCTTCTTCCCCTTTTATCTGCGCAATTCTTCTTCCTTCACTCTGTCCTTCAGAGTGGCCGCCTTTGACGTGTACTATTATCCCATAGGGTCCTCTCGGCAGTGTTTGTTGTATCACGGAGGTGCGCGAGAACTTCTGTGTCTGAAAGACGGCACGCAGGCTGCTTCCCCCAAAGCCCGCATAAGGCCATAGGCACGGAGGACGGATGTTGTAGACAGCGTTTTCGTTCCGGACGCGTTGGTCATCGCAAGGCAGTATGGCGTGTGAGCTCGGCTTTTGCTGTGTGCAGGCACACTGCTGGACCCTTCGAACTCCGTATTTCGCTACAGACAAAAGTTCGGCACGCCTACAAATAATCCCTGGATCTACTTCGCGGAACCAGACACCGAGGTCGGTCTTTGTTGGCTCTAAAAGGCGAGATCTTGGCTGTGCAGCGACTGGGGAATGGAAGGTTTTGGGGGGAATGAGGGGGGGAGGGGGAGCTACGCTATTCTTTTGTTGCCCTGCCCGGCTCTCAGCTAGGAAGGGGGGGAAGTTTCTTGTGTTTCCGTGACTCCCCGATTTGGTGAACTACGCATTGTGGTTGCTCTGCGCAGCTCGAAGTATGCGCCAGCGAAGGCCGTGACGGAACGAACGTGCAGTTTGAGCTGCCATGGCGCGTGGGCTTGAGTATCCCCCGTTCGGAGACTGCCCTGCTGCAGCAAGCTAAGCCGCTGATCGATGACTGCCTTGCCTACAAGTCCGTACTGCTAGGGGTAGAGATAACGGAGGCCTATACTGGATCCTTCCTAGGGGAAGAAAAAATGAGTGGTCCAATCCACGTCATTCAGGCAGTGGGGTGTACGGTCAGTGACGACGCCAAGCAAGTGACGAGCACCCATAACCGTACCTACCAACAAACGATACTCGAGGGCCTCTCAAACGAGCCTACACTGTTTCCCTCTTCTTCTGTTACTCCACCGGATGTCACGTGACAAAGAGACGTTGACTCTGACATTCTTCCCTTTGTGCTGAGTAACACCGAGACCCCTGAAGAACACCTGTTACGCTTGGGGGAGGCCACGAGGCTACGCAAAATCCTGAAGCCGTAGCTCCGGCATGAAATATATGGCGCGTTTTTTTCCCAAGGGGCCCTGTCTGCATACAATGTCTCGTCCCTCAGCATGGCTGGGGTTTTGTATGCACCAAGCCACGACGAGTCCCCGTGCAACGGCACGAATGTGCATGATGGTGTCGCCAGAGTCATGCCCAAGAGGAGATTAGGCCTCGTCCCTGTCCCTTCCCTGCCCTCCATTCTGGTTACCTTAATAGCCTCTCGGAAGGCCTACTGCCAATCTTCGCTTACGACTACTGCGCCGGTAGAAATTCCGACTCAACGCCAAAGTGACCACTCTGTATCCTTAAATGCGCATTTATTCGTATTTTCGCGTTTCACCTGGGATGCGTTTCGTAGACACACGAAGAAACACATGCCCGCGCCCTCCCCGAGCAGGGGGGGGCTGGCGGGTGGACGGAAAGTAGAGCGAGGAGAGGAGGAAGGAGCGCCAGAAGTTGGAAACATTATTACTTAGCATTAGCAATGTTATTTTATTTGCACTATAAAGGGAACCGTGTGGAGGTGTCCTCGCACGCAAACGCCGTGACGCACACGTGCCCCAGTACCGCGAGCAGATACACCCCCCTGTTCCCCCTCCTCTGCCAAGCCCCTTGCAATGAAACAGCAAAAATATTTAGCCAGCACGTGCACAGATTCGCACTAATTGGAAAATAAAAGGTCAAGTAGACGCAAGGGCTTAAAAAGGGGCTGTTCCGGGAATTGAACCCGGGACCTCTCGCACCCTAAGCGAGAATCATACCACTAGACTAAACAGCCTGGCGCATCCCTGCTGTCCAATTAGCAACGATAAAATGCTCCACGCTGTCACTTCGACGCTTGGTGCCACGAGTTCTTCGTGGGGTTGATTTTGCCGCTGCCTCCTTCATTATTTCCCCCTTCGCCGGTTGCCGTTTCATCCTTTCTGGCGCGCTCTTTGTGCCGCCCCACTCGTACACTCCAACCGCATCTAGAGCCTTGTCAAATTGTTGTCGCACTGTTGCTGCATTAGAGTCTCCAACTAAAATTGAAGCCTCGGCCCAAACAACCCCTGTAAACTCTATCCTGCATTGCCTCTTCTTCCCCATGGCTCTACCCATAGTCCTGCCGAAAAGTGAGCGACCAACCTGCAAACGCAGCGCTACCAATAAAGCTGCCACAAGTTTACTTGTCCATGCAGCGTTTTGGTGCTCTTGACGCTGCTGATTGTTTCCACAAAAAAGGCGACGGTCTCTGCACTATGGCACAGCCTGGACGATAGCCTGCAAGTCCAGGATGCGCTGCACCAATTGATGCGGCTGACGGTACAAATCGAGGTTCAGCATCACTGGGGGCCCCTCCCTGTCTGCAACGAGCATAGAAGGAACAACACTTCGCAGCGCATGGAGTTAGGAGCAGTCGCACAAGCTACTGCCGCAGGCAGCACCAGATTTAGCACCAGCTGGGTCCCCCAAGTTGGCTACAGAGCATGGGAAGTGTCTGATCCTTCGCAGCAGCACTCCAATGCCCTCAAAAGCCTTACCGAGGGTCATGCTAAGCGCGTTAGTTGGCGCCCCCTCGAACACAACGAATTCCACCGACGGATTCGCCAGTCGAAGGCCAGGCAGGAAACCCTTGGAAAACTCACTGCACAGAAAAACGCATGTGGTGACTGCAATCTGGGAAGCCTTAAACCTCGTTCCGCAACACCGAAATCACTGGGGTCTCTTCCCGTGGCAAAGTCTGAACCCTAATTTCTCACCGACCTGTACAATTTGTGGCTGGCTGCCTCTCCCTTCAGGTGTATTGCCAGTGTTTTTACGGCCGGGAGTGCCCATCCCCCGCAGGCCATAAGCCGTTCCACCCGTCGAGTCGCCGCCATTCCCACAAGCTCCAAAGTGCGATAAGCCCTATACGAGTGTACAACGTGCAAAACGGCTCAAAAGACGCCCATGTCTCCAACCACGTATCATGGCCGCCCCGCGAGTCCGGGTGCTGCCAGCCACTGCTGCCGTCTGTGGTATTAGATTTAGCTGCAGTTGCTGCTGTTGGAGCAGTTGCTATGTGCCGCTGTGAGGTACACTGATGGCATTGGTGCTTCTATGGACCCGTTAGGCCCCCGAACACAGAGGGAACCGGGGAACTCAGGGCTTCCTCTCAGACTCCGTATGGTTGCCGTTAAATCTGTTGCGCAACAAAGCTCTGTACTCACCCGAATACACCGCGCACCCTGGCAGTAAGGCGCAGCAAGTATGGAAGAGTGCCGAATGAGGAGCTGCGGGAGGGCCCCTCCCCCTCACTGGGTTCCTGGCCTCCGCAGGAGCAGGGGCCCCCCTCAGTATGCCCTCTCCTTGAATCCACTTCCCGTCTGCCGCCAGCAACTAAGAACTAACTTTAGAGAGAATCGAATGCGTAGATGTGTAGCACCACTGTATTTTTTCTGGACCAATTCGACAGTGCTTAGCCGGATTAGAGAGCGAGGAAAGCATTCGAGACCCCCTCGAAAAGTCACTCGTGCTCAACCCTCCGAGAGCCCACCGGAAACATTCCGGCAAAAACATGAACCTTAAACTCCAATTCCAAAAATAGGTAGTTTTATTGTTCATCCACCCCGTCTGAGTCATTTCAGCGCATTTTAGAGCCCCTCGGCCCCAGGCATGTACGTAGCTAGCAAACAGGACAGTGGTGTTTGAGTTCCTTGTGCAAGGTCTGAATGCCTCCCTACGCTTTAGCAAACGTAAAACGTGCCTCTAATGGCAGCGAGAAACTCACATCTGGCCGTATGTGACAATGCCTATGATTTCAATGGGCGCAAAAATGTCGGGGGCCTGGGATCACCAAGGCTAAATATACTGCAAAGGCTCCCAGGGGCCGCCCCACAAGCAAACCGCAAAAGAGAGACAGGGCCCTTAAGCCGGCCGCAACGGTCCTGAAGAAGGAACAAATTTAATCGGTCGGACCGCTCGTTGCAGAAGGCTTACCTAGCACCAGTGGCTTCCCTTACACATCCGCGTTTCCTCTCTTGTATACGGCTTCAGGGATTTTAGCAAGCCGTTTTGCAGTCTTTCTTCCTGGAATGTTGGTGTGCCTCTGGGAAGGCCCAAGCTCTCCCTGCTGCCCCATCGAAGGGGCGACACTCGCCTCCCCCGAAGGTCTGCTCAGTGTTGGTCCATTTGTAGCCTGCTAGACTCTCTTCGAAAAGCCTTCATGAACTTCTCAGTTGCTGCTGCTCACTAAAGAAAAGGCACGTCTCCATAATCTTTGAGTCCGCAAAGCCCTTGTGGCAAGGCCTCCCGATGGGGGGATGGGGGAGGGAGGGCTGCTTTTTCCAAGCCAGAGGAAGAGGACAACTTGCCTGACCCATCTGATTTTCCAGCAGCTTTTAGGTAGCTACCTGCACCCTTGGGTCATGTCTCCCCTTTCTATAAGGCGATTCCCATCAAGGCTAGCCAGAGCCAGAGTATAACGCCGGGTTTCCTCCAAAGCACACTCCCCTCACCCGCAAACCTCTGGGCCTCCGAATGACTCGAAGACGCCTCAAGGGCCTAAAAAACCCCCTGTTGTGTTCACGGGCCACCCCAAATATTTGAAAGAAAGCAACCAGAAAAGAAGCAAGGCCTTCCAAAGCGCCACATGCTTCTTCAGAAGAAGCCAGCGAAAAAGGGCTCTACTCTAGCCCGAGAGGGCATAGGTGAGCCCTTAAGTCTCCCCATGGGGAGAGGCTAGATGCATCTTGAAGATCTGCTCATTTATGGATGCCTTAATTACCTGGAGGGCATTATAGAGCACTCCAGCCTCGCTCGTCAGCCTCCCGAAGCCATTTGAGGGGCCCCTTTTTGAGGCTATAGAAGGACTTTATCAATGTACAGGAGATGCTCCCAGCAGACGACGCTAGTATGCATTCCAAAACGAAGGGCAGAGAGCCCCTCAAATCCGCAAGGCTTGGGGTCCTCTGTTACCTCTGAACGCCACGGCAACGAACCAACATCCAAACGCAGGCAAAACAAGCCAAAAGCGCCCACAGGTAAACCAGCAGGACCTTTGTCTACCCTGTTGGAGGCCACCTTCCTTAACGCCAACGACATACAGGTTAGCCTTGATTGCCTTTTGGAAAGCCGGCGGGACTGTCACGAAGATTTTCCGGGAGTTCAACTACTTGCCAAGGCCTGCCATTGGGAAAGCTCAGCTGCAAACCCTAACAGCCCCCAAGGCAACGGGAGCCTTTGTCAGTCCCGCGTGCGGTTCCACTGCTTCTTCGGTATACCCCTGCGGATATGGGTTCCCCGGGGAGAGACATGTGTAATGGGAGCTTGGAGGTTCTCCCGCTTTCACAAGAAGCTCCGCGAGTCAGCATCAAGGCCTGGAAGAGTTCATGAAAGGCATTTTGCCATCCCTCAGCAGCCCCAGAAAACTTCCGCTCCTATGTTCAGTCACCCACAAGGGCATAGAAAAGCCTCACAGTGCTCAAAGAGCTTCGTCCCATAGCCGCGGGAGCTGTCAGAGAACTAAGCCCGTTTTTTAAGCTTAGGGCACTGCTTACGGCAGGTTCTGTTCCTACGGTATCATCCAGGGTCGTCCACCGCCTTATGCGATCTCCAAGATTAGCCACCTGAAGTGCTACTGGCAGCACTTCAGCCACCAACATGCGCTAAAAGGAATAAGAACCCATCCACAAGCTTCAACAACCCAAGGTCTCCTCTACCCCAGCGTCCAAAAGGACCGAGCTCGCGTGTAGCGCCGCAGGTTCCAGGGCCTCTCTCACATAACCCCCTGGCACGACCATGCCCTCCAACGGCGGACAGTACAAAGAGTGACTCACAGAACCCCTGTAGGGCGCGCCGCAGTTCCTTCGACTTTGCCGGATGGCCCCTAGTGCATAGTTGCTCCACGTCCATGCGCAGTAGGACTTCTTGCGAGGTGACGAGTCCTCAACGAGGGCTGCCATGAGGTCCTTTTGCTGATATCTTTTTTACCGAAAAGACTGCAACCAGAGCTGGTCAACAACCGCAGTGTTCACAATAGAAGAGAGAGGCCCCTGGTGCACTTTTTGAGAGCCACCCCCTCAGGAAGCTCGAGGGCTTTCTCCAGTGATGCTCGTGAAGGCGGCGCCCGCACCACCACAAGGCCCTTTAAAGTCGCCAATATTGCAGCCCATTTGGGAGACCCCAGGCCCCCTTTACCTCTGTCAACTAAGCATTGGGAGCAGGGTGCAAATCAGTTTCTACCGGTTTCCTTATTCAGCGTTGTGTTTGGCTTTGACCACCGATTGGCTCGCGAAGAGACTCCTTACGGGGGTGTCGAGGCCTCCTTCGTCTCCCCTGCAAAGGGCTTCTTGTGCTGGGCATCCTCAGCGAGAGCGCTCTATGCAGGGATCTCTGAAAAGCTTACCAAGGAGTTTTAGGAACTGTGTTCTGGGGCGTCGCTGAACAGTTTTGCGAGGAATCTTATCAGAAAGCGGTAGCTCGAATTTGGGGAGGTATATCTGTCTGGAAGGCTCCAGACCCTCCCAGGGCCTTGGCCGGCCTTGTCCTAGTGGACGGCGCAGCTGATAGTGTAGTGTCTCTCCAACAAGGGTCCTGCCCCTTGACAAAGCGTTACACTTAGACGAAGGAGCCCTCAGGTGAGGCGCAGAGAACTCTAGGCCCAACGCTGTAAGCTTGAATCGGCTGGTTCTTTTAGGGTTTTGCTTTTATGAAAAAAAATTGAGGTTGAAGGGTACTCTTTTCGCGTGCCTTGTCGTTTGGATTCCATTTAATTCTGGTATTGAGCGCCCTCAGGGAGTATGAGAGGTTTTTAATTCGCTCGGCAGTCAATTAGTGCATACGGCAAGACAACAACCGGCTCCTGAGGGTGGCGCCTTTACCGTCTCGCCCCTGAGAGCTCCCCTAGTCCCCCCACGCCACCGCTGGCCACGCCTGCTCAGGGCCCCTTTAGTTTTGCAAGAGGCCTCCAATTAGGCTATAGTTTCCTTGCTGCATTGAACGAAGCAGCATGAAGGGCAAGGGCGGCTAGAGAGAAGAGAGACTGGGTCGCCTCGACTTTTTGAGGCCATGCAGTCGTTAAGGCGCCTAAATTTTTCCCCATGACGAGCCTTGTCCACGAACTGCCTCTCAGCGTCGGTGATAGTAGCGCCTTCAGGATGGCTGTCAGGCGCATCTCATTAGATCCGCCTGAAGACTGCAATGAAGGCCAGGCGCCCCTCCCTCTTTGCCTGCGCGTTGTATGCGAACCATGGAGCAGAAAAAGGCAGAAGCAGACCGGTTGCCCTAAACCCGTAGAAGAGGGCGACCTGATTCGAGGCGCATCCAAACTGTGGTTCAAGACATGCGGCGAGCTTCCCCGCAGGTAGGCACACGGCATCACAAGTGACTCCGAAGGGGCTAAAGGCGCTGTAATCGTGAGCGTAAGTAAGCACACACTGCTAGAAACGCAGACGGAGGGCGAAGAGGCCCTTCTAAGCTAAGAGCGACTTGCCTTCATGCCTTCCTCCGTGTGGTTCTGGATAGCCACAAGACAAGGGTCCCCCGAAAGTGCTTCCAGGGACTGCTCAGCGAACAACGGGTGGTGCCGCAACGCGTGGACCATCCAGTGGTGTACGGCCTCTACGTCCGTAACTGAAACCATTTAGAAACAGCTCGCATGCGCATCAAGATAGACACAAGAGGAAGCGCAACAGGGGTGGTAGCAGCAGCCACACAAGCCGCGTAGGGGCGGCACCGGTGGCTTTTGTCATTGCAACCAGCTGGAGCAAAGGCAGGAGAAGCAGCTCTACAAGCAGGTACAACGGAGGCCCCTCGTTTGTCTCTTCATAGCTAAACAAAAGCCGGAACCTAAGTTTTTTCTCACTGGTATAGAGGAGTCCCCCCGGTTTCATGATGTACCCATAGAGCGTAAGCAGAGGGGTGCTGCAGCAGCAACACACTTGCAGGAGTCGCTGTGTAGCGCCACGCATTTTCAGATTAATACACCTCTCCGTAAAATGCCTCTGCTAAGGATCTTTAGGGCACCATGTTTTACTTGATGATCCTCCGCCTCCAGTTGGTCCTCTTGAAGTGGGGGTCAGGGAAGCAAAAGAACATCTTCGATATCTGAGAATCCACCACCTCCGCTTACTCGCCTATTAGTGCGTGAATTCAGTACTAATGGTTCCGCCGATGGTGGCGCAGCTTGATGCGGTACTTCAGCCGGCGTGGAAGCAGCGGCAAAGCCGCCGCATAAGCCGAAAGCGGCAGCCAGAGTCAAACTACGCGTGTCCACGGAGTGAGAGCAGCAGCAGCAAGAACGAACCGCACCGGCACCCACCTGCCCCTTCCTAAAATAATTGAGAAGGAACTTTGTTGCGTTTGTTCTGATGACAGAGACGTTCTGGTACTGCAACAGCATACGCGCGAGCAGGCGGGTGTCCAAACACTTCAGTGGTATTTTGCACTGTTGAGCCTTGGTGCTTTCGCTGCGGCAGCTGCTACATGGAAAACAGCGAGAATCACCAGCACGCGTTGAAAAGCGCAGCTGCCGTTGCTTCAGCAGCCGCCACAAATCCTCACCAATCCTTCCTCCTTGTGTTCTTCCCTCAAGGCCTGAATCCTCTCGCCAACAAAATTCGTAACCTGAGCAGCAGGCAAGTGTCGCGCTCGTGAGCCTGCATGAGCAGTAGAAGCACTAACTATGACACCCTTAGGAGCGGCTGCCGCACACCCCTCTCGTGGACAGAGGCGCCAGCATTCTGACCTTTTCTCTGATCTCTAGGCCCATAATGAGGGACTGGGGGAACTGGGGAGCCAAAGAGACTGCAGAAGCATAATATGCAACGCACGAATTGCCACAGCTAAATGGGGGATATTGTAGCAGCCCATGCAGCCGCAATAGGGCCCGCTGAGCAATGGCAGCAGGAGCAGGAGCAGGAGCAGCAGGATCAGGACTAGCAAGAGCAGCAGCAGGATTAGCAGTAGCAGAAACAATACAATGAAGGGCTTCAGAGGCAGGAGCCACATTAAGGGAGAGCAGCGATTGCAAGACGTGCATGCACCAGCAGACAAATCAAACGCCGCTGCAGCTCACTCAAGAGGCCCCCAAAGCCGCAGCCAACGTCGAGAAAGTCTGGAGATCTCCCACTTTCGCCATTTCTTTCTGCCGCTGCAAAGCAGCCAGCGCACCAGCAAACATCCGAGTAATATGCAGAATCAGTCTCGGCAGCACGTGTGATAAACCGTGCGGGGTTGGAAGAGGGCAGCGCGACGAAAAAGCAGCAGATGTGATGCTGGCTGCAGAGGCAGCAGCACACACGTGGCCAAGCGTACCAACAGGAGCTTCGTACTTGATTGGGTAGTCTGTAGCTGCACGAACGAGAAACGCATACCGTAGAGCCGTGCTAGTTGATTAAGACCCCTCGGCAGAAGCCTCTGGTTGTGGATATGCGGCAGCAGCAGTGGCAGCGACGCTGCACCCTGTTTTTGTACAGCAGATCCTTAAAGTGCATTCCCCCTGGCCTAAGACTCGCCCACACACGCCATCTGGTCGGGTGTTTTTCGTACTGTTGAGGCAGAGGCGAGGCGGAGAGGCCACTCCGAGGGGCCCTGGAAAATGCATGCTCCAATCCACAAATTCTGGAGACGGTGGATAGGCCAGGAAGGAGTCTGCCAAGGGGTTGCAGTGCTGCAGCAGCGTCCAGACAGCAGCCCACCCATACGGCAGTGTTTGGGCTGCAGTGGCTATGCACAAAACTCACGAGAGGCCTTTTTTCTACCGTCTGCTGTGCCGCAACTGCCTCCCCAACCCGCCGATACACCGTATACTGAGACGCCTTCAGCTTCTACCCCTGGGGTTGGGAACGGCGGCTCCCCCGCCCTTCCTGACCCCCGCGCCTAAAGCAGCCTTCTGCTGTACGTACAGCCCTCTGTCGGTAGTCCGCCTTCTTAGGCTTCTTGTGCGCCAAAGTTTCCGCCGTGGAGGCCCCCCCCATTCTTAAGGGCCTCTTTTTGCGTCGTGACCACCACTCCCCAGCGCCGCAGCCAGGTGCGTGTTTCGAGAATATCTTCTCGCTTCGAGTCTCAGGGCTTCAATTTCAAATCGAGTGTGCGAGCGACGGCACGGCCACGCAGAACCGATAACGGTTCAATCGATCCGGCACGCAAGCCACGACAGATCTCGCATTGAAAATTGTGCTCGATCGGAGGCTCAGGTTGGCCTATTCAAAGGGCCTGTGTATTAAGGATCAAGGTTTTGGAAGAGAGTGAGCGTTTAATGCCAAAGAGGGCACTTGCCCGACACCCCCCCATTGGGGATGCCAGGGGCGGGAAAGGGCCCCCCGGCCTTCTGGCCGCATGCGCCTTCTCGAGAAATTCGTTAAACAAAAAGCCTTCCCTCTAACAGTTCAGAACGTCTTGGGATGTGCCTTTTGTCGGCTGTAGCGCACGCGCTCAATGTTTGAGGGTCCGACGGCAGGAGGATCGTGCTGGGCCTTACGCAGGAAGCCAACTCCATTTGCTTAGCGAAGCCAGCACCTCGCGCGACAGCAGCAACATTCCGTTTAGACGTTTGGCACGCTTGGCTGCCCTTCTTGCAGCAATAACAACCGAAACACAACTGCCACAATCGAAACAAGGACACGGCAACCTGAGGATGGTGACCTTCGTTTGCTCGTGTTGCCAAGCCTCCCTAAAGAAGAAGGCAGCCGAATGTCACGGCTGCTTTGGCGCCACTTTCAGCTGCGTGGACTGCATGCAGCAATTCTCCCATCAAAGCATCAAACATCACACGCAGTGCCTCACAGGTGGGGCCCTTCTATGGCGCAACTTCCAAACTTTCGGGTGTCGCATTGTGGATGCGGGATATCGGAGTGCAGGTTTTTGCCGTGTCGGTCTGTTTGCGGGTGCAGAGGAGCAGAAGTTCCATGGCAAATTCGCGGCGGGCTCCAAGAAACAGCAGCAGAAGCAGCAGCAGCAGAAACAGCAGCAGCAGCAGCAGCAGAAGCAGCAGCAGCAGCAACAACAGCAACAGCAACAAGGCGCTGGATGCAAGCGGAAGGTGCACGCAGACCCCGAGAAAGAGGGCCAGCAGCAACAGCAGACGCAAGCGAAAAGACGCAATGGAGGCCTTCCCCCCTCAGAGTGGTGCTGGCTTGCAGCCGTCAAGTCGCTGCTGAAGGAGCAACCGGAGAAGCGCATGCATTGGAAGCAGCTTGCAAGAGAGGTAAGGACTTTGGAGTAGAGAGAGGCGTTTCGGTAGATTAAGGCGGGGCTCTTCATTACGTGTGTCCTCATCGACAAGGAAGCCTGGTGAACGATTTATATGCTGGGAGTGCTGCTGCGGCTGCTGCTGCAGGTTGTGCAGCAGTATAAGAGGACAGTTGGAGCAGAGGGGGTCTGTGAGAAGGCTCTAAGGCAGCAGTGTCTCGCAGCGGTAAGTTGCAGGAGGGAATCTATAATGGAGCCTCAGGGTGTCACATCTTCACAGTGGGTCTTGAGCTTTTCCAGAAAAGCGGAAAAAAGCGATTCGCTGTGAATAAGACTCCGGGTGCTGCTGCCAATTAAGTATTGGGGCAGTGGGTGCGTGCATGCTCAGGTTCCGCTGGCCTACACGAGCACTACTTCCCCCTATATTGCGCTGTCTTAGAGGGGCGAGCAAGTGAGAAGCGAGGTGTCATGACGCTCTGTCTTGATGCAGGCCTGCTCTGCGCGAGGGGAGCAGCCTGTGTCTTGAAGTGCCACCCGCGAGGCCTTAGGCCAAGGAGACCCTCAAGGGCCTTGCCGCTGAGTGTGGCCGCTCTTCGTGCACTGTAGGAGCAGCAGCCAGCACAGTGAGGGTTTCAGATAGGAGACTGAGGAGTTAAAGACTCCGTTGAATCTCTGCGGCTGCGCAATGGTATTTCGTTTGCTGCTACAGCGCTTATTTGGCACTTCTCCTGCCGCTCTGTCCCTTGATAGTGTTGCTGCGGCTGGCCGGGCTAATAGTTGCAATGGCTTGACATCCGTAGGGGCCTCCGGGGACGTCGAGGCATGCATAAAAACCCTAGGAGCGACGCGCCAAGGCTTGGAGTCATATGCCGTCTTCTGGCCCCCTCAGCTGGAGTCGTGCTGAACCGCGCTTCATTGAGCCTGCACTGATTCCCTATTTCAGCACCTTGAATGACAGAAGACGCGCTTAGAATCGTCCTGCTATGACAGCTTTTTTCACGCTAGGTTATACGTACTTGGGGTCAAGGACATAATGTCTTGGGGTTCAGGCTGTACACTCCCAGGCAGTAGGATGCACGGCGTGTGGGTTAAGAGCTTTGTAGTCTAAAGTATAAGGCGCTAGGCTCCAAGGTCTGGGCCAAGGGTCTAGACTTAGGCTTTACACTTATCAGCGTTGGGATTCAGGGTGAACAACTGTAACACTGTACGCTTCTCTTTAGTTGGGTTAAACTACGCACTCTCAGACTTGAGGTTTCGTGGTCTTGGATGTAAGGATCCACATTTTCAGGCTCTAGGCTTTGCGGACTTGGCGTTGCGGGTTCACACTCAGGCGCTAGGCTTCACGTTCCCCGAATTAAGGATTTATTCTTTCATGCTTCAGGCCTTCGCATATTTACCCACCTCGCGAAGCAGCACACTTCCATATGTCACTCAGCATTTGTATGTCACAGCTCGCATTCAAGCAAAATCGATGCCATAAACTACTTCGATTTCTGAGTCAGTCGCTTGCTTCAAGGGGGCGCTTAGCGAAGGGTCCGTCTTTATTATAGGTGCTTTGTTTGAAATTAACTAGACTTCAATAGCACAGAATACAGGAAAATAGTCAAGTGTCAGCATCACCTCTGCAGGAACACAGTACATAATTGTTCTCTCTGCACTAGCTCAATTTCCTCCAAACCACCACGTCTGCACTACCCCGCTTTCAAAAAAGAGGATGCAATGCCCTTTTTACGTCTCCACACGAGGGTTCCTAACTGCCCAGCTGTGGCAACAAAAAAAAGCATTATGAGAAGCTTTCTTCTAGGGTATCACTGTCTCAATGTACCAACCCTACAAGCTTCCAGCCAGAAGTGGGAAGGGGGGCTGAGCTCTCTATGGGACAAATGCGCTGTAGCCGGTTAGAGTACAGGTAGAGCTGCACCGAAAAGCCTCACAGAAAGGCACTCAACTCCAAACTCGATCAAAACCTGTCTAAAACGTGATGAGCGTTTTTCAAGAGAACGTTTGCTTCCCCTGCCCACACCCGTCAGAATCCTCGACGTATGTTTAGGAAACTAAGCTTGTACACGGGCTACAAGCAACGAAGGACTAGTACAAAAATCATTATTTCGGTAATGTGCTTGCCCTTCTCGCTTATTGCAAAGGCCTGTTAGCTTGACACAAGAAGCTGCCGTAATGTGTGCGTGTGCGCGAGATGCAACATGCAGCCAACTGTACACGCTCGAAGTGCTTCGAAAGTCCAGCGAAGCGGGCTTTCGATAATTCTTTCTTCTCATGTCAGGAAGTGCCGGGCACACGCAGGGGAAGCAGGAGGTCTATTTTAAGGTCACATCGACGTTTCTACAAAGCTTGCACTGAGTCTCGGCTTGTGCCCGCACGGAGGCTTCCAATGGAACCCCACGCGCTCACATCCTCAATCTGTGCCGGGGCATGCTACAGCCAGGAACCTTCCACCATATTGGATATACTTAAGCAAGAGTTAGGCAAGGGTGGACTGGTTGATTTGGCTGTCGGGATGCTCTGTGCTGCAAAGTAGGGTTAGGGAGCTCCATAGTCATTAAAATGAACTTCGTACACGCTAAGGGGTAAATTGCTTTGGGCAGCTAGGTGCGTGAGCACTTGAAATCTGCAAGGGTGGAGCAGCGTGCACTCCAGCTGTCTTCTCATCACCGTCGCCGGAGGCTTTGGGGTGAGCGTCGTGGATGGGGTCAGCTATGCTCCAACGACACCCTCCAAAGAACAAGAGCACTTGCAAGAAATTTGCATCGTGCGAAATCTCCCTTAAGGACCCTAAGAGGACTTTCTTACAAACGGTAACTCAGCGCACTGACCCATATATCATAAGCACTTACAGTAGGTACCCAGGTTTGTTAGGCGGCATACAAAGTTTAGTTAGGCACTGACTGCAGTAAGGTCCGGCTGTTCTCATAGTCTTGTGTTTTGCGACTCATGTGGAAGTATACTTCCACACGTTGCTTGGCCTGATCTCCCCTTTGTTCCTCGTGCATTTCTTACTTAGTCTGGGTAGCAGCCATGCAGTGAAAATAGCGTGCCTCAGACCAATAGAAGCTAAAGAAAGTCGAATGCAAACAGCCTGCCGGCATGAACCTGCCCCACACTTTTGTAGCGCTATTGGCACATGCTGACAGCTTCGGGTTGACGCTTGGATAGCGTCAAGGCATGCTGCCGCCAAGCCAGGATTCTGTATGGGAAACATTGCCTTGGTCCGTACAAGGTACGGTAGTTTGTGAGATGGCTGCCTTCCAGTTCGTCAGGCACCAGTGTCGAGCGCATAAAAAAAGCTTCCAATCCTCTTTGCGGCCAAAATCCCTGTCCTGTGAAGGAATAATAGTATAGGAGAGATCCAGGAAGGCAGTACTGCATGGGAGAAAGATTGATGAAGCAGTTCCCAATTCTTACTTTCTCACTGCATTCGCTAAGGCCTTCGAGCGGGGTCTCGTATAATACTTCCAGCCTCGCACTCAACCAGCCACTGCTATTGCAGTCAAGGCACCTCTGAATTCCTGCGCGTCTCTCCTCGTTTTGCGCGCCACCAGGGGTCCCCATCAGAAGAAAACTATAGCTTTCAAACGAGTACAACTACCGGAAAGTTAATGTCACCTCAGAAGAACTCCTTCGCCCTTTTACATGGTTCTGGCATGAGAGGATAGAGAGACAGCTGGAGCGTGTGATGGCTCGCGCACTCAGAACTCCGGGCGCATTCAAGGTGCAGCCAGCTACATATTTAGTGAATCTGTGTGTTTATGAGCCAATGTGCATAGTACCTAACTGCCGGGCCAAGCCAGATAATCATTCTGGTTGATTCGTATAGATATAACTGGAGCAGCGCCCCCATGTAGTAAGGCCCGCTAAAGTTGCAGATGGGCAAAGCAAGTTGGTAAGGAAGTGCTGAGAACTGCCCACCCATGGAGGCATTCTGTGGACATGTAGGGCTTCTTTGCGTTGCAGCTGCGACGGGCTTAAGACAACAAATACACTTTCTTTGCAGACACGTACACGTTGTGAGTGCGCGATGCAGCGCTGTGGCATATATTGGACCTGTAAAGAGTCGGTGTATGTTGGGCTGACCGCCCAACGGTCACAAGAATATTCCCTAGTTGCCATGCGAAACAGTGGCATAAAGTTGATAAACATAATATTGCTTATCTGCTTCCCTGCACTTCACTATTATTCCACTGCAAAGAAGAAGTATGAGGATCTCAAGCAGCCGATGTACGTGTCCATGGAATAGAAAAATGGCTGTAATCCAGCATGAATTTGGGGAAACGACTACCCACACGTAAGTCTCCGTCATTTTTGCCACGAGTCCAAGTAGCAGCTAGACGCAAGGGCTGCAAGCTGGCTTCCTAGTCTTAATGATCCCAACAACTGCCACCGAACAGGGCCCAAGGACTCAAAAAATACTGGTCATTAGCACTTGCTCCTTCATCATACAGATATGAAGCATAGTGGGCTTGATAGCAAAAATCTGACCCATGTAACCACACTAAATTATTGTCAAGTGCGAACAGAATCTACCTATCATAACGAAGAAGCAAATCCGCTCTACCGCTGCGATTGAATTTTTGATTAGCGGTTTTTGCACGCACGTTAGCCATGCAGTTCCGCATTATAGCTTGTATTAGCTCTTCATCCGCCGCTGAAGCCAATATGCCCTGATTAGCCGCTTTAACTCCAAAGTATGCAGCCGCTGCACTGTGATTGTGGCGGGTTATGATACGCTCCAGCACTTTTTCTTGCATTCTTAATTGAATTTCGAATTAGTTGAAGAATGGGCCATATGGCCTAGCTATTAGAATACACCTTGCTGTAGAGTAAAATTACCTTGATACTTTAGAAGCATAGATATTGTCGTTTGTGCGCTCAAGGCCGATACGTGGAAGCGGTGTAAATGAATACTTCGAGTTCTTCGAGGGTGTGGCAATACCCATGCAGCTTAGCTTTTTCTTTCCTCTACCCACTCCTACCATACTGGGACCCTTATGGACACGGCCGGTGGAGGGGAAAAAGAGCTCTACCGAAGGAACACATGGTAACATTCTGTTATGTTTTGTTGTTCGATTTGGGGATTTAAAAGTGCCTGCCTAGGGCGCACACTCAAAAGTTTCTCTGCTCGTGTCACTTCTTTGGTTTGTGCTCTGCTAAGGTAAAGGGTCTGCAACAAGCGTCCAAGTGTTTGTGTTTGCTTTCAGAATCCTATGATGTGTGGGATGTGCATTCATACACTTCGCTCTTCCTCTACTGCGACGCCACCGCCTGCTCACCGATTTTCAAAGTCCCTTCCACCTTGCCTAAGAGAGCTAACACTGCATTGCAATGTTCCGAGCACTGCTGCTGAACAACGGATACACGCTGTACACACACAAAGTAGCAGTAGTGTGTGCATCCAAAGGGCATTTCTGTTGAATCCGTCAAGATGCCGAGCCGCCTGTTGACTGTTCAGCTCTTTAAGCTATCAAAGATTTGGCTAGGATGCGAATAATGATGGAAGGGTAATAACATTCACCCTAAAGTGTTGACATCTGGCAGTTCATCTCGGGCACCCTGGATGCAGTCCCAGGGATACTGCGCCGTCAATCTATATGCAGCAATATTACCGCAGCTTCCCTTGCACCGGGTATGCCTGCCAATTTTCATTTGGTCTCTATGCACAGGAAGAAATACGATGCGCTTCCTCCCTCTGCTGCGTATCGAAACAGGGTGGCTGGTGGGATGGCATGTGTAGCGCATTCTGACACCTCCATGTCCCCTTTTGATTGATTTACCTTCATCCCAGGAGAATCGTTTCAGCTTAATTTCATAAAAAGACAGCCGACGTATCTGCGTCTCGGCGAATCTCGCTCACAGACACACCCCACAGTGTGGTCCGCTGTCAGGGCGTCAACCCCTCCGAAACACCACCCGACCCTCGTGTACATGCAGGCGTTTGGTCGAGGTCTGCAGCCGCATCCCTTCCGCCTCTTGCCTAATTAAGTGAAATCTGCGAAGGAAGGCAGCTGAAACAGCTTCGGAGGAGCAAAGGAAGTGCCTGTTGCCCCCTGCAGCCGAGGGAGACCTATACCGCGAAAGCGGCGGGAAGGTTCCCTAGAACTAACGAGATAGCTTCGCTTCGCCGGCCTGTGCAGTGTGGCATGCAGAGCGCCTAGCAAGGCAGTGGCGACCACCGCTTATGCTAGGAGAGCATCCGTGTTCAGCCCCTCCGATCCACGACTGCAAACGTCGAATTTCTGCACATACACACAGACACAGACACAGGCACACACATCCATCCAGCAGCCGCACGAGCGATGGTACCACCATGCTAGCAAGGGCACTACAGTGAGCTGGCATCCGCGAATCTCCCAGCTCAGTGTGACGTTTCTGCAGCCTGCCAGGCTGGAGCAACCTCCCCTCTACCATCAGCGCCTTGCTCGTCTCTCCGCCTCCTGAGGATTCTCACGAAAATGCCCCGCGTTTTCCTCCCCCAAGTCTTGTGGCACTGCAAGAATAACCGCCTCGCGGATCGCGTGTACTCGGTGGATGTACAGCCTGTGGCAAGGCGGCCTGCTAAAGCCGACAGCGCCGATGCCTTCAGACGCGATCTCCAAGAAGAAGAGACGCAGGAGTGCTATCGCATCGCCACTGCAGGAGCAGATGAGTTCATTCATGTAGGCCTTCGCGGCGTGCTTCCTGGGTTCTTCCATCCTGTGACGCTCCGACGCAGTCTTGCAGTGGCAGGGGTAGAAGGGTAGCAGTGAGCATGCACCCACCTCCCTACCTACCCACCACGGCCTGTTGCCGCTCGAAAGACTGCATACAGCGCAGGAAGGGGGTTCCAAGGAAAGATCTCCAACCCCACGCGTGTGCGTCTGCGCGCGTGGCTGTGTTCGTGGCGTGCTGCAGCTGTGGAACGTCGACTTCTCAACAGGATCCTTGGCAGTGACGTGCCTCTCGCGGCTTGTAGGCCACGAACAAGAGGTGAACTGCGTTCGATGGAATCCTGAGGGAACCATTCTTGCATCTGGAGGAAGTGGTGCGTTAGTGCGACATGCTTTTCGGCTGCCCTCCCAGATCCAAGAGGAAATGGAGGGAGGGACTTAGGGGGCACGCCTCGTATATCTATATATATATATATATATATATATATCTATATATATCTATATCTGTATAGCTATATAGCCGGCAGCGAACGCACTTTCCACCACAAGTGCAAGAGAACGCCGCGCGGGAGTTAGAGAAGGGAAGGGCTGTCTCCTGGTGTCTGTTTCATCTCGCTTTCCCTGTCGCGGGGATGCCTCGTGTTCAGTTACGCGCTCGTTCATGGTGATAGCCACGCCGCGAACCCATAGATCTTTCCCCCGCGCGTTGCAACCGAAGGCGGAAGGACAGGGGCGAGACGTGGGGAGCAGCCTGTGACACGCGAGGATTTCCTGCATGTGTGCATGTGCATGTATGTGCGCATATGTATGTGTATGTATGTGGATGTGTATGTATGTATGTGTATGTGCATGTGTGTATGTGTATGTATGTGTATGTGCATGTGTGTATGTGTATGTATGTGGATGTGTATGCATGTGTATGCGTATGTATGTGGGTGTGTATGTATGTGTATGTGTATGTATGTGTGCATGTGTATGTATGTGGATGTGTATGTATGCGTATGTGTATGTATGTGAATGTGTATGTATGTGTATGTGTATGTATGTGGATGTGTATGTATGTGTGCATGTGTATGTATGTGGATGTGTATGTATGTGTGCATGTGTATGTATGTGGATGTGGATGTATGTGGATGTATGCATATGTGCATGTGTGTATGTATGTATGTATGTGTGTATATGTGTGTGTGTGTGTATGTGCATGCATGCAATGCAGATAACGCTGTCTGTCTGTGGGTCAAAAGCCACAAGCCAGACTCGGTGCCTCTTGGCGTCGATGCGTCAGTGCTGCAGTACCATGAATGGTGGTCACGCACGTCCTCCTTGAGGTGTGTTGTCTCTTGAAATTGAGCCTGCTACTGTCCTCCTTCGCCGAGCTGGGAGGGAGACTGGCTGCTGCTGCTGCTCTTCCCGCCGCAGAACCGCTTGTTGATGCTGCTCTCCAAATGTTTATTTTTGACACTTGTCGAGAGGCAAATAAATGGCGGGTGGGGCGAGAATCCCTCTTGCAGCCGAATGAGGTCCAGTTCCTTGAAAAAACCTCCTGTGTAGCTGTCTCCGAGATGGTCGCCGCTGCAATACTGCGGCGACTCTCGCGTCAAAAAGGCCTCTCACACACTTGCTCTACATTTGAAAAAGATTTTTCTTGAAAGCAGCCTTGTGGAAATTGCCGTTCGCGCAGGCTGTCACGCTGTGCCCTCCTGCCTGCTGCGGGGAGACGGAGGGTGTAGCCTCTTAGGCGTCGCGTTGAGGCGCTATCTGTGCAGTTTTTGCAGCGCGAGGGTTTGGGCTGCATGTGTGCTCTGGCGAGGCCTCTTAGATCCTGTCTCTTCGCTCGCTCACCCTCTGTACGTACAGTGCGCTGCCTGTGGCGCTCTGCATTTTGCAGGAGGAGCGATGCAGTCAACACCCTCTCTTGGTCCCCTTCGGGAAACCAGCTCGCCATCGGCTGCGAGGATGGACGCGTCATTGTGTGCGACGTTACTGGAGGTAACATCGCGCTGTTGGCTAATTCTTTGCGATTTAGGGAGCCTTTTAGAGCTAAACTTAGCCGCTTATCGGCTTCAGGAGGCCTCTGTGTCGCATACTAGTGGCGACTTGGGGGCTGACAGGGAGGCATCAACGCGATATTGCCGGCTTTTCACACTTTGGTCCTTCTTAATCTTCACCTGCGCTCTAGGCCTTTCCCGCAAAACGGTGTGCGTCTGCGTCTTCTCCCTTTTCCCCCTAAAGGCCACCTTCTGAAGCGTGTGCTGTCCACTGCTCTCGCAGGCACCCTCGCTACAAAATCCATTCGTGTGCTGGAAGGGCACTCGCACATCATTCAAGGAATCTCCTTTGACCCTCTGGGGAAATACATTGCCTCGCAGAGTAGCGATCAAACGTAGGTGTCTGCAATTCCAAGGTGCTATGGCCTGCCCACTCCCAAGTGCATGCACACCACAAAGTGTATTATATATAGTTCTTGGGATGCCTTGCTTGGAATGGAGAGCCGCTTGTAGATCCGCAGAGGCCACCTTGTGCGTCTCGGCATTTTCCCCTGCCATTTCTAAAGTCTGTCTCGCCGGCTGGCTGCAATCTAAAGGCCCTAGGAACGCCGCTGACAGCACAATATCCCGTATCACCCTGCATATATTTCTATGTAAATATATGTACATATATGTATATATGCATATATTTCTATGAATATATATATATATATATATATATATCTATATATATATGCATTTATTTCTATGAATGTACATGTATATATATGTATATATGCATATATTTCTATGTATATATATGTATAGATGCATATATTTCTATCTATATATATGTATATATGCATATATTTCTATCTATATATATGTATATATATGTATATATGCATATATTTCTAACTATATATATGTATATATATGTATATGTGCATACATTTCTATCTATATATATGTATATATATGTATATGGGGCCTCCTTGAAGGCACAGAATGCTGCGTGGGCGCCCAAGACCTCAGAGCGGCTTGTTGAAGAGCTCCTTGCCGCAGGATCGACTGTCTGTGACTCTCTTGCTGTGGTGTATGTATGCATGCGTGCATGCACTGCGTTCCTCGACACTTTTGCTGCGGTGTGCATGCATGCACTGCTCTTGCAGAGTGCGCCTTTGGTCCCGTAGAGCTGGACTTGGCACCCAAGGGGTTCCCGTTGCAGCAGCGGCAGCTGCGGCAGGAGGCCCAGCGCAGCAGCCGCAGCCGCTGCAGCCTGCTGCTGCTGCTGCTGCTGCTGCTGCTGCTGCTGCAGAAGTCTCTTCCGGCAGTGCGCCTCTTCCTGCAGCCTCAGCAGCAGCACCAACTGCTGCTGCGCAAGGCCGTCCTCCAGTGTGGCGATGCGAAGCGGCCATCAAGAGCTGGTCAAAGCCTGGATCAGCGCGGGATGTGGACGCGCTTCAAGTGAGAGCTTGTGGTTGCTGGGGGGTGGCGTGGCAAGCGTGTTTATTGAGGGGGATATTTTTCCTTGGCGCATGCATGATGCGCAGTATTATGGAGACTGCACCCAAGGGTTTTCTCCGTGCAGAGCTTTCTCTCTCTCTACACAGCCTCCCTCGCTTTCTGAGCGCAGCAGGCCAAAGGCGGTGTGTTCGCTGTAAGCAGTCGGCAGTTGTTGCTGCATTTGCCTCCACGCGCTTTTCGCTTCGTGCTGTCACAGGAAGATCGAGAAAACGAGCAGCGGAACGGAGGCACCTCAGCGGCTACAGGTGGGGGGCCTGGTCGGGTAGGCGCTCCTTTGCGTCAATTGTTTCTCGCGGAGAATCAGCTGCCCTCCTTCTTTAGACGCCTCGATTGGTCTCCCGACGGATCTCTGCTGGTTGCTCCCGCGGGGATGCAGCAACAGGTGTCGGGGACAGAAGGCGAGCCGAGTCCAAGCTCCACTGTGGATATTGTGGGGGAATGCAGCAGTGGCTCTCCAAGCATCTCCCCTCGTGCCTTCAATGCCTCCCCCCCCACGGGAGCCGCGTCGGCGCAGGACGCTGCTGGCGGCTGCAGCACCAGCAACAACAGCAGCAGCACCAGCAACAACAGCGCCGGGGAGTCCTTCTATGCTGCATACGCCTTCCATCGCCGACTGCTGCAGCACAGCACATCTCCCTTTGTTACGCACCGGTAAGCAGAGCCACGGTATACATATCCACAAACAATGCCTTGCAGCATCTTTCCCTGAGTATAATTTTGTTGGGGAGGGAGCGATCTGCCTTGTTTTGGAAAAATTGGGTTCAAGGTCCCCTTGGATGCTGGTGTGCATGTGTGCCATTATGTGTCTATGTGTGGATGTGTATACATGTATATATGTATGTGTGTGTGGATGTATACATGTATGTATGTATGTATGTATGTGTGTGTGTGTATGGGCATATATGTATATATGTATGTGTGCATGGGCATATGTGTATATACGTATGTGTGTATGGGCATATGTGTATATATATGAATATATATATATATATGTGAATGTGTTTTTCGGGATAATGTGCTGCAGTCTGGAAACAGGACCCGCAATCTGCGTTCGGTTTAATCCGTGTTTTTTTGCCCCTCTTCCGATGCCTGAAGCTTTGGGAAAGAGGTGTCCACCGTCGGCTTTAGGAGAGATTTCAGCTTCCCCATGGGCTCCCTCTAGCGACAAGGCGGCCGCTGCAGAAGCGCTTGCTGAACAGTATACTAAAACACGTTCGTGGCTATTCAGGAGTGAGGATCGGCAGCACATGGTGCCTCTGAGCGGCACGCGGAAGAAACTCGACGGGCAGGAGAATCTCCCTCCGAAGAAATTGCAGAAGGACTCGCCTCAGAAGCAGCCAGATTTCGAGAGTCTGCTGCAGGAAGGCATGAATCTAGACACGGAGCTTGGCGGTTCTGCCGGATTAGACGGAACGTGGGATAGTGGCGCGTCTGAAGACTGCGTCTTCCCAAGATTCGTGTATTCGATTTGTACGCTCGATGGCAGCGTGCTCCTATACGACACACAGTTCCTTTGCAGGCCCTTGGCCGTCTTGCACCGTCTGCATCTCGCGCCAATGACGGACTGCAGCTGGAGCACCGACGGACGGCTTCTTGTGTGCAGCAGCAGCGACGGCTATATAACGTTTGTGCTGTTTACGGCAGCTGAGCTCGGGCAGGTGCTGTCTTTCCCGAAGGCCGTCAGTTCCCCACAAGCTGCCTACCGCCCCTCCGAGCAGTCCATGGCAGGCGCAGTAACCTCCAAGCTAGAAGCAGGTGCTCCTCAGCCTCGGCTGTCTTGCGTGGAAGGCGCCGCCATCAGTTCTTCGGAAGCTGAAGCCCTTCCCAAGCCGCGCTTGCTGGTGCTTGGCAATGCTCGTGCAAAGGTCCTCGGAGGATGTCTGGACACAGCTGTAGCGTCTCCTTGCACGAGTGCTCCTTCACAAGCGACTCCGCAGACGACCCCCGCTGTCGGCTCTCCAGCTGTGACCGTTGTCAGCTCGGCGCCTGGCAGCAGCGAGCCACACCCCCCATCTTGACGAGCAGCCCGTCGATGTTTCATTCAGGACGCTCAATTGCATGCAACAAGGGTCTCAAGCATTCGCCCTCTGTTGCAGCTCGAAATTCATTTTGAGCACCCTATAGCTCCATGGCCGCACGTATGACTGCCGCTAGCTGGTGGACAAGTAGTTCGCCTTAAAGGCAGCATGTAGACAGGCGACAGTGCAAGGAAACACGCGGCCACTGGCTCCTAGTGACCACACATACTCATTGCAAGCCTCTATTATGCGCTCGCCTAGGTGCACAGTACGCGCACTCGAAGCCCTTTAGGGGTGTAACAAGGCTGGGGGAGGACAGCAGCGTTCACGAATGGGGAGCGACTCCAGAAAGTCTTGTGCAGTAGGACAGCCGTTTGAATATAGGGGCTCCCATGCCTAGGCGCAATGTACAAGATTTCCAGCTATTGTGCTGCATTCAATATTGACTGCGGGATATCTCCTTCTAGATAGCAAAGTAGGGAGCTGGAACGAGGAATAAACGGGAGTCACTTCAGTCGCAGCGACGATTGGCAGCGTCGCACAAACCACGTTGCCAGCTCCAATAAATTAGGTGGAGTAGTTTCATGAACTAGAACTCACCTAATCTCTTGGGCAACTCTGTCTTTTGGTTTCAAACGGCTGCTTTAGCAGCACAAGAGATGCTCTCTTAGGTATTTAGCCTCGTGTTACGTTGCTCGGACGTTTTGGTGGACTGCTTCAGGGCAGGGTTGGGAACCGTGTCGACGGGTGTACAGCCACATGTCATCAGCTTGTGCGCGTGTTATTCGAGGTCGCATAAGACGGCCACTAACGCTGGCATGCAGAACGAACAGCCGCTCGTGGATGTCACGGAGGAGACCGTTTTGCCACGGACTTCAGCAGGCATCAGCGCTTGGCTTTTACCTAAATTTCCTGCCGGCTCCGGATGAAGCGTCATCTCGACACAAAAGGAGTTAAGCAACTTCATCAAACAGCGTTATTATTGCCTTGCTTGCGACGCCCACAACAGCGGGCACCACCTGGTCAAAATATAGCTCAGGTGGGTGACAGCCCATTCGCGGCCAGCCTAAGTGACAGCAAAACGGAGACGCGGCTGGCTGTGGCTCGTACTTTCTCTGCAAGCGCAAAGGAGCTATGAACTAACGGATTAGAAACCAGCTCTGGCCGGTACGCGCAAAAAAAAGCGGAAAATTAGAGTGCGTCAATGCAGACACGGCACGACCGCCAATGTCTGAGTCTCCTGGACTCCGCCCACACACCGCCTGTTGTTTAGAAAAAGGGGCCTCGTAAATACAAGCCTGGGAGGGCAGCCTGCACTGTAACATCTAAGAGCGCGTTGCTAGTGCTGCCCACACAGGGGAAATGTGGGGGCACTGGTACTGTTTGTGTATCGCTCCACTTAGAGTCTTTAAAGGAAAGGCGTCCTTAACATCAAACTTAGTACAGAGTTTGATGGAAGATGAGCGAAAAATGCCCTGTTGAAGGAGCTGCCTCCCCGTTTCCTCACCTCATATGGGACCGGCGTGAGGGACGAGAAACACGGGTTGCCGCAAGACAAATGCACCATGGCAATGCCTCTCACGACTTTGGAGCATGTACCTTTTTAGGAGCAGTGTACAGCGCACGGGTGGGCGCTGGATGCTTACCGCATCGAGCTACTAGACTATGCTATGCAACTGAGAGCATACACCTCCATGCCGCTGCCAAGCCAAGCAGACTGTAGTTGCTAAGTTATCCTGAATCTGAGTATATCTGGTGCATAAGGAAGTGCCGAAGTGTAAGCTTTGGGGGCCCCTTCGCTCCTCTCTCCACCGCCCCTCTCTAAAGACCACAGTTGTGCAGCAAGTGCAGTGAGCCCCTGGTACGCTGTCCACTAGATCGCGCAGTCCCTCAGCCGGCTCCTTTATTCGTCAAGAAGTGGCAAGGAACGGCGGGGTTGCTGCCATCGGCAGACACTGGCAATCTAGCATCTGAATGGTGCGCACCACTGCATCACTCGTTTTGGGAAAAATGGTAAAGAAGACGAAGAACAAGCCCCGAATCACGGAATTCCATAGGAGTCAGGCAGAGAATTCCAGGAAGAGATGCAGCATCCAATCTGTTCTTTGCCGCTGTCTATGCTGTACAGCCATGCCAGCGGCCGACACGCCCCTCAGTACGACGCAGGAGGGTGCTTCTTCTAACGCGAATTTTGGCCTTCTTCTTCACAAATACATTGAGGTTCTGGTGTTTTGAGCATTTCTTTTTAGTATGCCTCCTCTTGGAGACTTGTGTGTGCCTTTTCGACTTCTGTGTCTCGCGCTCGTTCCCTGGAGGGCCTCCCATGGCATCGTGGTCGCTCGCGCTTAGCGCCAACAACTGCTCCCACACCAGTGGCTTGTGGTTGTCGACTGCAGCCTGCTGAAATAAAACCTGACCTTCGGCGGCTAAGCCTCGTGGCATAGAGCAGTGGAGGTGCATGCCTTATCATGAAATCTGTGGCATAGGGAGTGGCCTTCTCCTGCTGTCCGCGCACGTTGACCAATTGAACCCCCTTTCTCCTCCCCCTTCCAGCTTTCTGGTATCTGCTATACACCATCTGGGCGCAATGGTGGTCGTGGGTATCGTGGGGCCTCAACAGAGCGGCAAGAAGACCGTTGCGGCTACCCTGCAGAAACTCCACGGCTTTAAAATCCTGACCATAGGTGGCAACACTCCTCAGGGTGTTTTCGTTCATGGAGGCACAAAAAAGGAAGTTGAGGAAGCCAGTAATACTCCAGACGCAAGGCTCTCGGCAGCACCAACAGCAGAAACAACCCCAGCTACTACTCCGGGTGCCCGAGAGGCAGTTGCTCCGTATGAAGAAAGTAAAGCAACGGAAGCTGCCACAGCCGTGATGGATTACTGTAAGTTTGCTGTCCTTTTCACCCATTCAGTGGGGAGCACTTGTTCGGCTTTTCGTACTGTTCAAAGAAGCGGTCTTTCGTTGGCAGCCATTGGCTGGCGAGGCACAAGGCACAAGGGCAATAATTAGCAGCTGGGACACCTAATACGGTTTTCGAGTAATTTCACGCTGCACGCACGCATCCAGTATATATTTGCCATGAAGAAAACCTAGTACATTTCTGTGCATGAATCGATCCATTTGACATTTACAGCGCTCGAAAATACTTGCGCAGGTGTACGCATACTCATGAGTGTCCACTTCCTCCCAATAAATTCAAATATTCCCATGTATAAACACATTCATATAACATGACTAATTGGATCTGTTGAGATCTCCCTACGACACCCTTAGGGATACACATGCAACGTACTCCGTGGGACACACGAATGTTCAACAATGCCTGTACGGATATATACATATATGTATGTATTTATCTATGTATTCTTATGTATAAATTTTATATCTTTATGTCAAAATGGTAGTATCCCCACATGCGGAGGCGTCTGTGGTGCCTGCAATTTGCTTTTAGGCATGCAGCATTGGGGGGAAGACTTTCTGGTTTTGGGTTTCCGAACATTGGAACAAGTCAAAGTCTTCCGGTAAAAGGCTGTTGAGTCTTTTACCCCTAAACCAGAACGCGTATACATGTGTATCTGTGGTAAAATATCTAGAGGAGGGTGTACTCATAAGCACACACACATACATATGTGCAAGTATGTATGTATGCCCATTGTGTCGCTTCTTGTGCGTGTAGATCCGCTATGTAGACACAGCGTGTTTCTGAATGTTCTTCCACTGCGCACACTTAGAGGCCTTATAGAGAGACACTGTGGGGGTATCTTTACAAACAGCACACGAGCATCCTATCGCCCAGTGCATGCATGCATGCGCACATCTGCAGCTGCTGCCCTTCCACCATGGGGATGAGGTGCATGTTGTACACAGGAAAAGGCCTATCTTTCTTCTTTTAGCTGTCGACGCGCCGCTGCTCTGTCGTTTGCGGCGCTCTGGGACGCAAGACGTCTCCGCGTTTTTGGCTCACGAAGATCGAGTGAGAACAGCGAGTCTCTTGGGGTGTTGGCTCCGGTGCAACGCGGTGCCTTGTGGGGTTCTTGGGACCTTAAAGTCTCATCAAAGACTGTAGATGCATGCGGGTACTCATCGCGAGAGCTTGTTCGCCGTGCGGAGTTTATAGCAGCAAAGAGAACACCGCGCGCCTTGCGCTGGTTTACTCCACCTCAGGTGGCCCGAAGGCTGCATGCGTATGCAACCTTCTCTGCATTGTCGCCCTATATTCGCTGTAGTAGTCCATCTCGAATTGGCTGGAAATCGCTGCCGCCTGAGCCGCTCGGACACATGCAGTCTCTTGGCGCTCATGCACCAGCGAGACAGAGCAGCACTTGCCGGGGAGTGCGAAAAAAGCTTCAGGCGCGTCTATCTTGAGAGTCTGGGGCTTTGTGTTTTGGCATTTGTGCTTGCAGCTGATGTTTGGTAGCGACGCAGAGAAAGAGAGTCACGGCATCTACGCTTGTGCGGCATTTGCCCAGGACAGTAACGGGGAGGGGCCTTATGCCACTTTTCCAAATCGTTTAGCCACCTTGCTGCTGCTGGAAGAGCTCTACAGGCTGCTCGCCGCGGCAAGAGCATGCATCCCTAGCCTTCTTCTATTCGTCTTGAGGTGTTCATGTCTTGCGCCTTTAGGTATGCGGCAAGCAGACGCTATCGTTTTAGGAGATAGAGACCTTGCCTCCTTAGAAAAAAAACTCTCCGGTGAGGCACCCCCAGCAAATTGGCTTTCAAAGTTCGAGACTTCCCTTATGCAAGGGTCCACATGCGCAACTCACTACCATGAGCTAGTCTTATCCTCGATCTGCCTTCACGTATCGACCTGCAAACGTCTTCTATAGCTGTGTGGATGTATCCCTACGCGCACACACCCGTAGGCTTATTGTTATACCGGTCGTGCTAGGCTGCCTGAAAAAGCACGCCACGCTGAACTTGGTAAACTCACGTAATGCAAAGTTGCGCAACAGGGTTGTTGCTGATTATTGGTTGCAGCTCTGGATATTGTTAACCCAGAGCGTCGCCGGCCATCTTGGGATGCTTACTTCATGCGGCTCGCCTCGCTTGCTGCCAGCCGCGCGAATTGTCTTAAAAGAAGGTATGAGCTGCAACCAACAATCTCTCCATTCCTTCAGGAAAGGAACATATATATTCGTCTTGGCAAATATCGCGCGCGAAATGCATGCAAGCTGAGAGTGGACCCCAGATGGCCACTCACGCGAACGCTCTAAAACAATTTCTAACGATGTTCTCACCTTTGGCTTCTTGTATAGACAATGGCTGCGTTTGTACTCTTTAGAGAAGTGTCCATACAGAGAGTGTCTTTTCTCTGCATGCATGTTGACGCTTATTTAGGGTTGGTGCAATTTGGCTTCTTGTATACTCAATAGCTGCGTTTACGCTCTCTAAATGTGTCCATACAGCTGGTGGCTTTCTTTGCTTGCGTGTTACTGCTTGCATAGGGTCGGTGCAATTGTGGTCCGCAGCAACCGAGTGAGCCATCACTCCACGGTAGCGCACTTTATGCTTGCAGAGAACTCTGTGCTCGCCGCTTCATTGGGCTTGTGTTATCGAGCGATCTGGCTAGTACAAGAGCCGCGAGTTTTCTGCAGCCGGTGATTGCGCACAGTGCATATATGTGCATACCGCTATTGGCGTTGGGCGTGTCATCCCTATATCCGGAAGCACAGCACGCGAGAATATTAGAAACCATCTATAGATCATCATAATGCAGTTGCGCGCTTGGTTTCCTTGTGGTCAGCTGGTGTCTACGGGATACAATGGAACGCACTCTGCTGCAGTCAACTGCTTAGACGGGGGCTGCGAAAGATGCAGTGACCCGACAGTGCATGCAGGAAGGCAGCTCGAAGCGTGTAGCTGTATTCACGCAGAAGCAAACGCCCTCTTAGAAGCAGGTGAGGGTGTAGGCCCTGTGTGCTGAACCCTAAGAAGCTCCCGAATTCTTGGCAGCTACCCAATTACTGCCCAGGCTGAATGAAAGACAAGCTGTTTGCAAGGCGTATTTCCAAGAAAAGATGCACGCATGTGATACTGCGGCCGTAGCCCTTGTATTAAATGGGTAATGATCCATGGCCCTCACAACAAAGTTACAAGACCGCCTCGATGACATGCGATCTTTTTCCATCAGGCCGAGAGCGGTGCCTAGGGGGCGCTATTTACGTCACCCTGCTCCCCTGTTTGAGCTGTGCCAAGTTAACCATTCAAGCTGTGAGTCCTTTTCCGTTGCTGCTTTCTCAATTTGTACAACTAGAACACAAGTCCTTGAGGTTGCGCGTGCGAAGAAGTTGGCGGATGGCTGTGTTAGGGAGTACCTCTATGTACAAAACGTTCCAGCCGCTTTCCTTTGTGCACGGGCTCTCAAGCACTTGAATTTCGAGATAAAACCACTGGTCTTTTTCATGCAGGGGCCAAGATAAGCTCTGCTTTCCACACAAATTCTCGCAATCGATGGCTTTTGGGGAGAGCTCTTCTGAACGCTCTGCCAAACGGACGTACATGAATCCTGTTTCCGTGTTTGCAGAAACGCATTTGAGCGTATATGCCTTGTTTCTGGTCTCCTTGTATGTGTGTGCACCGCATTGCGCGTTTTCTCGACACCAGTGTGTAGCGTGGATTCCTATGTTCGAATCGTGCAAAAGAACCGGCTGCGCTGCTTTCCGCTACTTCAGGGCATCAAGCGTGTGGTATATGCCGAGGCCTATGACACCCAAAGCGGCTCCTTGGAGCTCTTGAGAAATGTACAGTTCTACCCTTAGCGGGCACCATGTCCAGTCCTCCCTCCTCTCCCATTTTGCGACTTATTTGTTCAGTCTCAGCACCAATGGTTGTGTATGCATGCTTGTGTGGACCGGGGTGACAAGAGTGTCTGCAGCACTTTCAGTGCACCCCACAAGGGGTCCACGAGGGTCTGTGAGGTGTTCTGGCCAACCATTGTGCTGCGTGCTGAATTCTGCAGGCGGGCCTAGAGGTTTACAGGTTCTCGGATCGTCACCCTTCCATCCCCCACGCCATTGTGTCTTTCGCAGAGTAGTGGGACTATTGAGGGCAGTGCACCACGAGCTCGCGCATGCGTGCGATACGCCAGGGCTACAAGTATGGGTGTGGAATGCATTGCCTAGGTGTCGCTGTGCATTTCTGCCGTGCGCCTGCATGCACGGTCCATACAGCTCATTTATTCCATAGCACCCGACGCTGCGCAATCGGCCTCCTCCATTTCAGGCGCTCACCGATTAGCAGTGCTAGCGGTCTCTCCATGGGAGGAGAGTAGGAAGCTGGTTACACAGGACTTGGGTCGAAAAGGCCGTGCACGTGATTATAAAGGGAAAGGGTCCACGTAGCCCCTTGGGCGTGATTAGTCTGTCAACATAGAATCAGGGTTGTATCCATGCACGTGTCTTGAGAATTCCCCACCAGCTAGCCACAAGAACGTGAAGCCACGCTCGCAGAGCCAAGTGGCTTTGAAAGGGGTGCAGAAGACAGCAGCTACACGAACTCCTAGCGACCCAGCATGCACTAGCCGGTATGCCTACATAATGAAGAGCACTTTTTACTACAAGTCCTATGAAGTGGCCGTATTCAGCCCCCCCCCCTTCCTCCCTTCCCCCCGTCCAATAGGACATCGGAAGGCGATTTCCCCTTCTAGGCGGTTACCAAGAAAGAGCTAAAATTCCCATTATTTTTCAATAACACGTCAACCCTCTATACCCAGCATAAACAGTGGCAGGGACCGATGACTTTCCACCCGCGCAGGGACAGCTGCCCCACCTATACGTCTCCCAACAGCGCCCAAAACTCATTCGCGTTTGTCTCGGTGCCAACCAACGTCCAACAGCGCTACTTAAGAAATACGCACTTAGTCTTCACCCTTTATATTTAACCAACGTCCTTGGCCGACTACAGCACCCACAGGATCCATCTATAGGCGCCGGAGGGGACACCGCGAGAAGCCACCACTGCGAAAGGGGCTCCTTCTTAGAATAAGTCGGTGACCTCGCAGCCAAGACACCAAACATCGTTTGCGCTACGTAACGTGCCTAGCCGTCAGCGAGCTAGCCCGCGAACCACCATCCTTAGGACTACCCCCTCAGCAAGTGTTGTTTATCCGCTTATTTATCTGCACATGACAATGTCGTCAATCTTCAAGATCATGGCAACAGCCTCCGCCGCAAGCTGCACTGCACTCAATGTGACCAGCAAAGGCTGCAGCACCTGGCGCTCCAGCATATCAGACAAGCAGCCTTTGCGGATGTCGATGCCGCTGGTAGATTGACCCGCAGCGTGCTGATGCCTCAGCGCCGTCACAACTTCCAACGGCTGCAGGCCTGCCAAAATCACAGGCAGGAAAGAGAACGGAAAACGAGAATGAGGCGACCGGGAAATTCGGGTTGCACATACGTAGACATGCATGCAAATGTACTCACGAATACAAACGCATGCACATTTGCATATGCTCATACGAGTTGTACTCCGAGGGTGTAACAGACAAGCGCCTCACGGAGAGCACGCACGCAAGGGCCTTGAACAGTTTACGATAGCGCTTTCGCCTCGGGTAAGGGAAACACAAGGATTAAGAGGAGACTGACCTGCATTCTCTGCAAGGGTATAAGGCACTACTTCTAGGGCTTCCGCGAAGCGTTTAACGCACATCTGACTGACACCCGGAAGAGTACGGGCCCTAAAAAATACAAAACGACAACGCATGCAGCGTCAACACGAACGGGTGTTCCTCCGCTCGCTCCAAGCCTAGCTACGCATTGAATGCTACAAAAAGAAACCACGAAGCCACAGTTTGCTATAGCTAGGAGCCGGCCTGAGGACCACATGAGGCGGATATAAGAGCCTCGCCGTGAGTCTTTGAGGCCCGCCGTCAGTGCTGATCGTCTAGGATTGGCGGGTATACGGGGGTGGGCGAGTCGTGGGTAAACCGTGTGGAATCTTGAGAGTCTCTCTCACCACTCATGAAGCTTGAGAGACAACTCCGCTTCCGGAGCGCCCCCTCCAGGAAGGAGAAACTGCTTCTTCACCAGGCAGCGGACGACACAGAGCGCATCGTGTAGAGACCGCTCCGTCTCGTCCAGCATCTGCACATGCCAGTATTCGCATTCACAAGAACTCACCACGTTAAAAATGGGATACAAATGCAAAAAACCGGGAATGAAACATAAACGGTAGAGCAATTGAGATGAGGGATGCATGAAGGGTGAAGACCTTGCATCGAGCCAGTTTAATTAGCCGAGGAGATGCGGCCGCTGTGATAATGGAAACGATCCCCCGCTTTCCCGCTCCCGCCTTCTCCCCCCATCCAGTGAAATTTAGGGTCAACTGCGCGGGTGCACTAGAAATTAGCAAACCACGCAGAAATTCAAAAATTAAGAGCCCTGGGGTGCCATAGGATGCTTGAGGGTGAAAGAAAAGGGTTACCAGCTGGTTGGACGCGCGGAGCAGAACCGTCACTGCCGTCTGGGCAGGAACGCCCGTAATACGCACGAGATGACCTCCACCAGGAATCTGTGGAAGCCAAAGAGTGAAAGGCGGAAGAAAACAAGAACACTGAGAAACGGGAGCCCCCCATGCGCATGCAACACGACGCGTCAGTGTACCAAAGTGTTCTCATGAGTCAGTCAGTGCTTCTTGAACGCAGCTGCCCGTTTCCTCTGCAATCCTCACCATCTCGTCTTGTACAAGGTCCGCTCGACCCAACTTATCCGCAGTGAAGTGGTCCAGAGAGGCGACAGGCGAGCAGCCTAAGGTTTTGGACAGGAATTCAATATCTTCCCGCTCCACGTCTCGGATGACCAGAATCTTCGCTCTCGCCAAGTAGTCAAGGGACAGGTCCTAAGAGAGGAAGGCGGAAGAAGAAGCGCATGAAAGCGGTATTTCAATGTGCCACAACTTCATGCAGCAACTTGAAACCCCTCACCAAGAACAACCCCACCACTAGAACCACCCTCCGGCGGAGTGAAAGATGCAGAATCAGCAGTGCAATCGAGCTTCATGCCTATTGAAACACCGGTTGCCATAAAAATTCTTCCCGAGTGCGAACGGCCTCATGATACGAGCAAAACGCGCGCACAGTATAGACGGTTTCAATCCCCCAGGCACTGAGTACTGTAGGAGACGTGACGTGCGTTGTGCGTGGGCGTACGTTGACAGCGTCCCTCAGAATGCTCTTCTGGATAAGCAGGCAGTTACAGCCAGTTGCTGCGATTTGCTTCACCATTTTCGCAATCAACAGTCGCTCCTCACGCAGCATGCGGTCCATTTGAGTGTAATCCGTAATGACGATGTTGTTTTCCATGTCGGTTTTGGGCGCAGACAAGCAGAATTGAATAAGGCCTGGCGGGGGAAGACGCATGCGATTACTCACACAGAAGAAAATATACATACACTGACATCGAAGGGCAGAGAAATCGGCGGCTCTCAACTGCGGGTTTGGCTTGGGGAAGCGCCGCCAACAAAAGGGAAGGCCGTTTAGAGGAAGCACAAAACGCACTGGCGTCGACTAGATACATGCACGTACCAATCTTGGCGCCTTGCACTTGGGTGGGACCGTTAGCCCGCTTTGCCACCTTTTGCTGTGCAAGCACAACTCCCTTCACCAACTCGCAGTCTTCCACAGTTCCACCCAACCTCTTAACAATGCGAATGTCTTGCAGGCGAACCTGGGGCCCTGAGCCGGTGTCGTGCCGCATCACCTAAGTGAGCACATACAGCGACACGCAGGAGTAACCGAGAAGTGAGCGAGAAAAAGTGAGACATGCGCTCTCTTCTTCAAGAGATCCACACCCCGCATGAAAGACAACTACCGATACCACTACCCGAGAGGGAGATAAGCTTTGTAACAATCGCTAACAACTGCACAAGCGATAACATGAGTATAGGGAAGTGTGTATACCCACTAATCAACATTAACCGCACTGCTCGCAAAAGCGCAGCTATCAATGCACACTTTTAGACATCACTAGGGACCGAAACGGCAGATTGTCAGTATCAATAGAAAAATGCCTCCGTTCCATTTCCCGCCACCACAGCACATGCAAACAGCTGAGAAGCATCATATATTATTGCGTATCCCGTTCAAGAGCGAAAAAAAAGACTAGGAGGCAACTCAGGGTGCAGGGTGTGTGTGTGTGTGTGTGTGTCTTGCCTCTATCACGGCATCACACGCAATCGGAGCCAACAGCGCTGCGCTCTGAGAAACAACCTTGGACTGAAGAGAGGTGGATGCCGTCTGAATGATGCTCTCCCTATCTGCGAGGTTCACCGGAACTGCCATCGAGCGCAGAATCGGCTCTGCCTGAGCACAACACTTACGCATGCCAAAAGAGACAGCGCTGGAGGCGGGGAGGGGGGAAAGACGCACGCCGCAAGCGTTCCAGGACGCTGTGTCAGTGTTGCAGTGCATATATACATATACATGTATATATATTTCGCATGTATGCTCATGCAGACACGACGCCACCGTTCAACGAAAGCAAGGGTCCATCGAGAGGTGGGAGCTCCCGACTCCTTCCTGACTGCACCTCACCTGCCCAGCAGCATCGACGAATGCAGTGGCAATGGTTTGAGGATGAATGCCCTTGTCGAGCAGCTGCTGTGCGGCGTCAAGGAGTGCTCCGCAGAGAACAACCACCGAGGTTGTGCCATCGCCAGCCTCAACATCTTGAGCTCTCGACAGCTCCACCATCTGCGAGGAGTCGCAAGCAGGAACCCGGGGGGCCAAAGCCTTGAGAGAAAGAGGGAGGGGGAAAGCACAGACTTTGAGAGGCACAAAGAGAGTGAAACGCAGTGGACTGCCAAGCGTTGACACGCCGACGACGGCTTGGCAGCCGAAAGCTGATGGGAGGAGAGGGGGGAGAGGGCGAGTTCAAGCAATGAACGAGAGCACACAACTCCTGCGGGAGAGTCCTCTGACTCAAGGAAAAGAAGGAGAATTACCATTTTGGCAACCGGGTGCATCACTGAAATCTGCTCAAGAATTGTCGCGCCGTCATTCGTAATCAGCACGCCTCCTCGCGCGTCTTGGATCTGTATGTGTGTGTGGGGGGGGGGGGGAAAAAGCTCACAGAGGACGCTGATATAATCTGGAAGCGCCTACAAAAAAGTTGCGCTTAATAAAAGACTGGGGCACTAACGCTGCGAAGGAGTAGCGGTGGAGTGCTCTTGCACCCTCCTGATAAAGGCAACATTGCTGCAGCGGCAAACCAGGCAAGCTAGGGAGCAGAAAACAAGCGCCGACAGCGACTACCAACTGACCATCTTGTCCATTCCACGAGGGCCAAGACTGGTGCGAATGGCGTCGCTGACCGCTGCAGCAAAGCATAGAACACATTTGCGTGCGAACAACTGCCAGGTGGGGGAACGCGGCAAGCGCAGTAGCGCACATCGTCATTTCCGAAGCGTTTGGATAGAAACCTCTGGTGAGGCTTCTGTCGGTTGTGAAGGCCGAGAGGAGAGGGGCTGAAGCACAGTGAGTTAGACATGTATCTCCTAGGATGCAGCTACACCAGAAGCCGCCGTAGCTCTACTGGCCATACATACCTCTTGCAGCGCAGATATTTTGCCTCCGTACATCTTGCTGCTTCTCGTCATGCTGCCAAGACGACTTCTCCTGACTCGCTATGCCACCAGCTCTCGGCGCAGCGGCGCTGGGCCCTACAATACACCCAAAACAAAAAAAACGCGGCCGTTCAACTACACCTGCTAAGGATCTAAGAGCACACTTTATTCACTCATCCAAGGCCGCTGGGGCTTGCCGACACATCTTTTGCAAAGGCCGCGGGGGTGAAATGTGCAAATATATAGTCTGCTGGATGACTGTACACGCAGATCCACGGTCCAAACACGAGATGGGAAGCTAGGCCCCGTTGTGAAGCGACGGCTTGCGAATGCCGACAGATGAGCAAATAGCCGATAGGTGTCAAGAACTTGAGAAATATACCCCCAGATATCGACCAGAGACGTGGTGTTGCCTTCAAGAACACCCGGGTTGGTCGCCCAGGCGCATGCAGAGATGTCGATACACCGTAGCAGCTCAGCCCTGGCTTTGTTCGCGCCTCTGAGCCGCTGGGTATTGCAAGAAAATTCCCTCCATTGCATGGAAGAGAACAATCTTGCTGTCTGTGGGTGCGTATCCTACTCAGCAGCAGGCCTCCTTACTTGGTGCGCTGATGGTAGCCATTGAAAGAAAAGGGGGGAGTCAGCGCTAGCGTCTGCAGGTGCCAAGCGAACCTCAAAGCGGGAAACTGTCCGGTCCGCCGTTTATTTGGGCTTTTACTAAAAGGCAACACGCAGCGGCTGACAGGTTACGCAGAGCACCCTGAGGCAGGGGAGTCCCCACCCCCCCCAGCCCCGAGATGTTTGGCTGCCAATGCTTCTTAGAATTGAGGCGATGGTCCTCTTAAGTCTCATTGTACCATCCGTGGTGTATATCTAATCAAAAGGCGCTGCCAGCAGCCGCAAAGCAATACCAGACAGAGGTGTTGGACTGTCTAGGCGCCGGGAAATAGCGAGTCACCTCAGAAAGCTTAACGGAGTTGCAGGGCCACTCGCTTCCCTACAATCAAGAATGATTCACTCTTAAGTGCAAATGAAATCAAATCTTAGGAAGAGGCGGACACGACATCATTTGTGCATCTGTGTTTTCATGGTCGGTCGTTCGGCGCTCACCCTACGGGTGGTCCGCCCCGTGTAACAAGGGCCGTCAAAGCAAAGTTATACAAGAGCAATGGATGGATTACCAGTTTGACTCTGTCATTGTCAGGAAGTTCCCTTGTGCCGTCTCCTCCAGGCCGCTTCCTGTCCTCCGAAAGTCCATATGTTACATACCATCTATTGTCTCCATAGAATGACTCTTGAACCCAAACCTTGTGAAAATTTTGTTGAAACTTATTGAATGCCCTCCTTAAGATGCTCCCTTTCGCCTTGCGTCTGCCCTTCACGGCTTTGAAGTAAAGGGACAGGGACCGCTAGCGCACTAGCGCCGTTGCTGCGGGGTACTTTATCCTTAGCACTTTCTTTTACACTATTTATATTAACTGGGAATTGAAAAAAAATTGATAACTGGTCTTTCGTTGGTAAATCATGTTTTCTACAGAGTAGAGGTAGCTCGATAAAACAACTGCAAGGCTCCAGTCTGGATCACCCCTCGCAGGGAAGCGTCTGGTTTTTTCCTCAAAACAAGCTGGCTGGCAAGTAATCGAATGTTCCTCAGAAGAGCCTTCTTCTTCCCTAGCCCTCCTCAGAGTTCTTGGCATGAGTAGGAGTGCAGCTGGGGTGCGCGTAGCTCTACCTTCAAAGCACACCAAACATTCACATTTGGCTCGACAGAGCATATATTGCACACGCGCACAAGATTGCATCTTGCTGCATTGAACTAACAGTATTCTGCAATAGATAAAATCTACAAACGGACACATTAAGTAGTCAACTGTATACATATTCCTGAGCCAAATGTAACTACTGTATTGGAAGATGAGTAAGCGTAGTTCAGGGCACTGCATGAAGTGTGTTCCTACCGAGTCCTTAAACGGAGCGTTATAGCCTTAGCCTTGCAGGAATTTCCACACAGGGCCGTACTTTGGGCTACGCAACAGCGTACATACTACGCCTCAGGATCTCTGGGTACCCTGGGAACTTCCAACTGGCTGAGCATTGTGGTGGTCCTTGCCCCGCACGAACATAGGTCTCACAAGCCGCTAGGATTGTTGTTTGTAGCTTATCTATCCCTGATCGCGTTTTCTTCAAAGCTTCTTGAAGTCCATCCGTAGAATTAATTAAAGCTTAGTGCCATTGAACAAAAGCGACAGTTAAGCTTTCTCGGGGAATAGACTACTGGATGTGCTTTCGGTTTAGCTGGTATTGTTCAACGCCAACAGAGGCCCCAGAGTTAATTTGAGGATTAAGACTCATCAGTGCACAATAATGCAGTAGCTGAATGGGAAAGGAAGGTTGTAAAACATAAGTAGCTGCATAGCGTCCTCCAAAGGCGTGACCGGCGCCTTGTATAGCACTACACGCCTGGGAGCCCCCCTTAGATAAGCGCCCTTCATGACTCATCCCAACAAGCAGGTGCTTGTGATGGATAAAGTAGAGACAAGATAGCGTAAATTGGCTTCGCTAAATAATGAAAACAAATGAGTGTGCCCGGCATCCCAGCTCAGTGGGCTGAAGGGAGGGGCAGCCACGGTGTCTCTGGAGCATGACCTGTGGCTTGAAGCGAGAATGCCCCACACATTTCTTTAAAATTGTGAAAACATCAACTAAAAGTAGTGGAGAGCTTAAGAAGTCTCAGCAATGCGGCTGATAACATTTTCAAGGATCATGCAAGAGGTTCATTGACTTGTGGCGCTCACAGGCGAGAGGCTCATATGACAAAAAAATCGTGTACGAGCCGAGCGTTTACGTTTAATTTTAGGCAAAGCTTCACATGGATACTGAAATAGGTGCACCTGTGTGCAGACTTCGGTCCATATTCGAGAATAAGGCTGCGTTTTGATGAGTGAATGATCAATCGTCCAACCGACTGTCTGCAGCCGCCGCTGCCACCCCCGTCATTTGATAGCGCAACTCCCTTCTTTTGCTGGATTGTCTGGCCGCAGCAATCTTATGCAATGAACAATGGAGTTCAACTCGCCTCGGAAGAAAGCGGAGATAGGATGGCCGCCAGTTGATTCGGTGTCGGACCGCATGTTATGGGCCCTTGAGCAGGATTACCTGAGAACTCTTAACGCAGGAGTGATACATCATGGCTCACTTGCAGAAAAAGAACCGCGGCAGCTTCGAGAAGGCCCTGAGATCATTCTCTGCGAGGACTGGCAAGCTGACTCAGAGATTGTGGAATCACCGGCGACCTACCCGTACATTCCCGTTGCCGCAGCTGTAGCCACTGCTGCTCAAGAAGATGGATGGCAGCTGGTTTCTCATCCTGTGTGGGGGGATATTTATGTTAACCCCTTGCACCAGGGAAGTGGACAGCCCTCTCCCTCCGCTTCCACTGGCTCAACAGGGGCGCAGTCTGAGGCTCCCACCCGTTTCGATGACGACTTTACCGACGACCATAGGCATGCGGCACGCATAGGTACTCCCATGAGCAATATTGGCAATTCAGTGGCAGACCTAGGTGTCTTGCGCTGCCCCTGCTCCCCATGGGTAGCTGCAGCTCCCTCAGCTTCAGACGAGGCGTGGACTGCCGACCCCCAAGGCTGGTGCCCCCGTCTGGCTGTGGCTACACCGTCAGATTCCTCAGAGCTTCAAGAAGCACAGCATGCGCAGGAGAGTGGAGCCGAGGGAGCAGACTGTTGCCCACAGGGGCAGGAAGACGACCCTCCAGAGGACGCCTCAGGGGCACAAAAGCAGCAGCAAGAAGTGCAAGAAGGGCCACCTCTAGACGAAGCCTCTGTCGCATTTATTGTTGAGACCATGAAAAACTTGGCACTCCTTGACCTCCGAGGCTACCAAAAGCCCTCCTCAGCGGGAAGCGAGGAGCCTTCTGATTTTGCATCTTCCCACCTGGCCTAGCTTGACGTGACGGCACACTAAGGGCATGCAGGCGTTACAGCAGCCGAAGAGCATGCCCCGCTCTAAACATTCTCTGTGAGGTTGCTCTGAGGCGGCGCGCTACGTGCTGAGCTCATGCCGCACAGACGTGTCTTCCCATGACCTCTACATTTCAAAGCTAGCTACATGCAGTTCCCCCGTGTCTCAGTAGCCAGCCCCAGAGGCTTCTTTGGCCCGAGACGCTTTTTTGCATGCGCCATTCTGTAAGCGTAATGCCAGAAATTCCTGTTGGCGAGGTTTTTGTTCCCTTGTCCGACGGAACGCGTGAGTGAAACCCGCTCGCGCAGAGCAATTCACCTTGCCCGGGGGGCCCCTTCACGGGAAATACGAGAGGGCCCCTTCACGGAAAATACGAGAGGGCCCCTTCACGGAAAATACGAGAGGGCCCCTTCACGGAAATACGAGAGGGCCCCTTCACGAAAAATACGAGAGGGCCCCTTCACGGGAAATACGAGAGGGCCCCTTTAGGAGGCCTCAGGGCCCCACACGTTTGGGTGGAGGCGGCGATCTGTGTTTAGGGGGTAGGAGCTTAGGTCTAGAAGGGCGCTTGCTGGGGTGCCACTTGACAGGACGGGCGCCTTCCTTAGTGGCTTCCCCGTCATCAGCCTTGACAGGGCCTTTTTCCGCAGTCTTCGCAGCTTCCTGGATCTCTCCTGTGGGGGGCTGTAGTGCGCTAGATGCCTTTTTTGCTAAATCCTTCAAGCGGCCGCACAAATCAGTCAGGCGTGCGCTGCAGCACACGTCGGGGGGCACACCGCGCAACGTGCCTGTTGCACACAGACTGTAAAGCCTCCAAGCCTCATGGATCGTGTCAGGCAGTCTCGCATCCTATCTTTGGTGCTTACCGACGCTCCTTCATGCCTTTCAAGGCAGTTTCCTGTTCCTCGAAAAGCCCGTCGATGGCTCGGAGCTCTGCCATTGCCTAAGATAGACACGCTCCCATCACCGCAACAGAAGCAGCGCTGCATAAGCTGCGCCCCACAGTGCTCCCCCAAGGAACCGGAAAGAAGCGTAATGGGGGCACTAGGCCGCTGCGAATGCTCGGATCACGCACTGCTCGAATTTGACCCAGTAGACCAATGTTGACGCTCGAAGCGTCTTCTTCTACAGGCGGGGGGGCGCTGTCCGCAGTAGCGGGAGGCGTTTGGAGAGCTCTGCACGCAAGGCAAGTCAAACGAAGAGGAAGGCAGCTTGCCTTCTGTAGAAAGTCAAAAGAGTCTAGTGTTCCTGCGAACGTTGCTAAAGAGTCTAGTGATCCTGCGAACGTTGCTAAAGAGTCTAGTGATCCTGCGAACGTTGCTAAAGAGTCTAGTGATCCTGCGAACGTCAAGGGATGTGGGCGTGAGAAGCAGGAGCTGGAATGGCGGGGCAAGGCTGCGCCTGCACCTCTCCGTGCAGATGGCTTACTGTGCGCTTTCTGGTGGGGGAGGCGGTTGTGGAGGAAGCTGTTCTACAGGGCTTTCCTTTGCTTGAAGCTTGGGAGGCATGGCTTCAGCAGAGGGCATTCCACTCCCACGAGACCGCTCACCATCATCCCCTGGCTGCTGCTGAGGCTGACTCGGTGCTGCCTCCTCCTCTGGAGGGAGCTTATCACCCTGGCCCTCTGCATCTGGCTGCGGCGCCTCAGATACAGCCTCCGCTGCTTCAGCGGCTTTGGGCTGGCCGTCCGCTGGCAGTTCTGCAGGCTGCGTTTCTGTGGCTTCAGCCTCGGGGGCACTGCCTTTTTCAATCTTTGCTTCTGTGGCTTCGGCGTTCTCAGCACTGCTCGTTTCGGGGGCTTTGGGTTCGGCAGAAATGTCCTGAGGAGGCTCTTTTGGCGATGCTTGTGTGTGCAGCGACTGTTTTGCCTGAATGGCGCTGCTTTGATCGCCTGTAGTGTTCTCATCAGGGGGGATGCTAGGGGGCCCTTTGGGCCCCGAAGCTTTACGTTCTTCATGGCCTTCCTCTTGCGCTTGGCCGTTTGGTGCAGCTGTAGCCTCCTCTGTTGTGGGAGCGATGGCTGTAGCCTCCTCGGTTGGGGGAGCGATGGCTGTAGCCTCCTCTGTTGGGGGAGCGATGGCTGTAGCCTCTTCAGACTCCGCCATGGCACTTGATGGTCCAGACGGCTCCCTCAAACACGAATAATGTGACGAGACACCTCTGAAGAGGCGTAACCCTGCTTGTTTCGCTGAGATGGCTGCGTCGGTGCTTCGCTAGTACTTAGAACAAAACTTCAGGAGCTTGTCTTAGCGAAGGCGAGGCAAGAGTTTCTCGACTTCTCATGAAGCACCGACGCAAATTACAACCACATTTTGCTAATAACATGAATTTTACTCATTTAAGCTAGGCAAGTGGCCCGTCAAAGCCGCAAGCTGATGGGAATGCTAGCCTGGGCAATCGCCGTTGGGGATGAATCGACCGTGATGCGCTTGCACCAGTAAAAGAGGAAAACCGCGAGAAATAAATATGTTTTGCTTCTCTATCAGCCCTATTTTACCCTAAAGTTGTAGTAAAACTGCCGAAATGTGGATTTTCATGGATCCTACAATGTGATTAGCTTTGTCCTGCGGAAAAAGCCAGAACTCCAGTGGTCCCTTGAGGGTTGTTCTCCGACTTCCTTCCACCGTTTGAAACTGCTGCCAACACTGCAATTGTATTTGAGCTAGGTTTGACTACCATTGACTTAAAGTCCCTCATTTTCCCTCGTTCGTAGGCTAGTGGGGTGGTAGCAGCACGACTCCCAACACTAGTACAACTTTGCATGTTACACTACCCGCTTCCAAATAAAAGAAACTGAGCTATCGGAAAGAGAAACAATTATCGGTAGCTTGTGTGCCATAGAGAAGTCGTGGTCAGTTGAGTGGGTGCTGACAATGCGGAGATGCCCACTTTTCCCTAGCGTCAGATGGGGATACAACAATACGCATGACCAAAAAGCATGCATTCTTTTTTCAAAGGGGCAAGTTGTCGCGTCGGAGCTGCTAGGCAAATGCACTTGCCCGCAGATGGAACAGGTTGCGCCGAGGGGTGCTATCATGAGCAGCCGCCCTCTGAGCAATGGTTTACGGACTCAACTTGTTGAACAAAAAGATGCCTTAGGAACCTAAAGAGTTTGATTCACAGCCAGGCTGTAGGCCAGAGCTACTGGGTCCTCCTTGGTGAACCGTTTTAGTGGAAATATTTGGCAGCGTCTCATAAATGACTTGGTGGTTTGTGTGACAACACATATCTGCAAAATCGAAACAGCACCCGACCGCAGTGTCGTTTCAGCCATAAACGTCAGTGCTGCCTGTGAACGAGCCCTATGGCACTGGTCGGGAGTATCGGCCGGTTAAAGCGATTTCAAAGGTAACTGCTGAGTTGAACAGAGGCAAGCACATGAGTTAGCTAGCCGGTGAGCTTTGAGGATTATGCCAGCGCGACTGCAACACACCCGCAGCTATTTTCATGGCCTTCTCGCAGATCTGTTGAGCGGTCAGGTCCGGTATGTCATAGAGCGCTCTGGCTGCAGCTGCACCCCCGTCAAGCACCGCCCGCAGCCTCTCACAATATGCAATATAGACCTTACTTCTGTATCTATTCCGCTTGGCACACATCTGCGCAGCACTCTAAAAGTGCACTTTTATTAGTGAGGTTTCCCTTTCGACTAATCCCTTGCAAAAAAGCAGGACAGAAGGACAGAAAAGGCCCCTGCCCCCACGCTCTTCCCCCCGCCACCTACACTACACAGGGGGGCATCATGAGGAGGAGGTTCATGAGGGGAGGCGGCATCTGTGGATATACAGCTAGTTTTCAGGGTCGTAAGGGGGATCTTGAAAGCTTCGTTTCTTCCTACCTGCCGCATAGGGGCCCCCACTGCCCACAGCCAGAATTCCATCGTGCGACTCTAGAACGTCACCCACGCCGGATACCTCCAGAGAGAGCTGCTCGTCGGCAACAATGAGGACGGCCTGCATGAGAGGGCTGATGCCAGAAGTGCAGCAAAATGAGGTGCCCAGGGGGAGAGGGTCGAGCAACGGGGGTGGGAAGAGAGCAACGCAACGATACCTGTCGGACCACACAGGTGCTCGCTGGCTCAGGGCTTTGCCGCGCTAGAAAGCCTCTCAACGCGAGCTAGATCTAGACTGCCTGCCTGCGCACTTGCGCGTCGCTCACCTCCAAGTGCCTAAGGTAGCGGTCTGTCCGCCATTGTTTCGCCAAGTCTACGCATGATCGCACAAGCTGACCTGAGGTCAAGCAGAACACGACGCGAGCGAGTGGACTGTAGGGAGAAGACAGAGACACCTGACGAAAAATGAGGCGGCACGGCTCATGTTCAAATAGCACCCCACAGGCCCCATACTGCCCCCTCCCGCCCCCCTTCCTCCACCACAAGAACGCAGTGCTCGCGTCTATTTGCCGCCAGCCGCAAATAGAGGTACCAGGGTGCTGCTCCAGCATTTGTTCGAGTTTCTCGAGCAGAGCGAAGCAATCAGCAGTGGCTCCCGCAAACCCCAGAATGACGCCTTGAGGGAGCCTCCTGATCTTCTTTGCGTTCGGCTTAACCACCTGCGCAGGAACCTCATTCTCAGACTGCACACAAACATGCCCTGTGCCAGAAAATTAAGTCTTGCCGCTGCGTCTCAAGGACCAAACACCCCAGAGCAACAGGCACAGCGCCATCGCCGACTTCCCAGCGATGGTGGCAACCATACATGCGGTTCTATTACCAACACACCCAGGCTGCAAGCCACTATCTGCCCCTAGCCCTCTGTCTCTCCCCCTCTCTCTAGGCAACTCATTCGAAGGCTCTCAACGTACGAGGTTTCCTTGAGAGACCTGCCCGTCTCCTGCAAGACACTGCACAAGCAGCAGCAGCAGCACAGAAGAAGGCACCAGCAACGAGACGGCAAAGTGTGGGCAAGCCGCGCAAAGGCAGACGCAAGATACACAGGCATAAAAAAGGGCTTGCTGGCAGCGCACATGAAGCAGCTCGCAAGTGCCTAAATCTTCTAGAGCACAACACCGTCCAGCACTGTCCAGTGCGAATGCAGCAACAGTACACGAGCCAGGCATCGAGTAGCTCCCGCAGCCTTCCTTTCCATGAGGCGTACCAATACAGCCACAACCAAGGCAGAAAATCGCCGTGCATACAGCAGGACGCGAGCGAAGGAACGACGCCAAAAAGAAAACCGGTCGAAACGCAGTAGCAGGGCCACCCCTGCCGCCTAGTATAGGGTATATCTAGAATTAGAGGATGGTAATATGTATCTAGAAGTATAGTATGGTGTAGGCAGAATTAGAGGATGGAAACATATATCTAGAAGTATAGTATGGTATATCTAGAATTAGAGGATGGTAATATGTTTCTAGAAGTATAGTATGGTACAGGCAGAATTAGAGGATGGTAATATATTTCTAGAAGTATAGTATGGTATATCTAGAATTAGAGTAGGTAATATATATCTAGAAGTATAGTATGGTATATCTAAAATTAGAGTATGGTAATATGTTTCTAGAAGTATAGTATGGTACAGGCAGAATTAGAGGATGGTAATGTATATCTAGAAGTATAGTATGGTATATCTAGAATTAAGTGCTTACGACTGTATCGCCCTTTCGGACGCAAAGGATTGTTGTTCCGTGGCGTGGCTGCAAGAAGTGGGGCCTCATCTCTCCCGTGGATGCAGAGACTTGCCCATGCGGTGGCGCTCCATAGACAAGCGATCTCGTGTGCTTTATCGTGGAAGGAGACGGCCTTCTTGAGAAGCGCATATTCGGAGGCACGAGTTCGACACCGAACGCTGCTTTTCGCTGAGGCATCATCAGGAGCCCGCTGCTAAAAGGGGCAGCGCAGGAGACAAGCGTTCGCGGCTGAAGAGGGAAGAGCGCCAGCAGTTGCTTCAGGTGCAGCCTGAGGGGCCTCATGGGGGGGAGCATGGCGTGGCTCGATGCAGCAGAGGGCAGTGGCACTGTGTGGAAAGCCCTCATGAGGTGTCTGTACTGCGTCATGAGTCGGCGAGGCGACGCGAGGCAAGGCAAGCGGCACTTTGATATTTCTACGAAATCAAGCTGACTATTATAGGTTCGTTTGCGTGCGTGTATAGGTGCAAGTGCATGTGTACGGATAAGGCGTGGCAACACGACCGATAGAGCCGGCTAGAGCAGCCTCTGCAGAGCCGCTTTGTGCGTCTTCTTTCTCTCTGAGGTGGGGACTATTTCCAGGAAGATTGCGCGCGGCTGCCTGAGTGTTTGGCAGGGGCCTTGCTGGTGTCTTGTCTGCCCTTCTCCGTTGGCGCTCGCTGGCGCGACACCCCTATACTCTGTGGAGGTAGTAGCTGTTGCACGCCTTGCGCCCCTTGACCAGGAGGCCCTTTTGCCCTCTGCCGCGGCGGCTGGAGAGGCCTTTACCACCCCTCCCCAGACGCGCGTTTCAGAAGTAGTGCCTTAAAAGCGCTTCGCTAGACGAGAAACACGAACGCATGCGAAGCAGGCAGCACGCCTACCTTCGCGCGCTCCTTTGCCGAGCCCTGTTCACGGAAAGGGGGGCCGGCGTGGCCACGAATGCCCTTAACGAGCTGAGCACGCAGTAAGCAAGCGGGGAGCGATGTACAGAAGAACGCGTTGACTCGCAGGGTGGGTGCTTGCCCGCTTAATGAACCCCAAAATGCGTCTCAAACGATGCAACAGACAGCACTAAAAAAGGTCTTGTGTGTGGAAGACGACACACATCGCAGTCGAAACAGCCAGAGGGATGCCGCCTCCACGAGCCGAAGTGACTTCGACGCTGATCATCCGTCTCCTCCCCTTGCGAGGCGTGCTTTGGCATGCTGCATGCAATGCTCCGCCCTTCAGATTGTGTTCTCCTTATGATTTTTAAGGGGTGAGAAGGCCGTGCTTTCCCTTTGATCAGCCCTTGGACGAAGCGCTTTCGGTGTATCGACAGCTCAGAGGGTGGGCCCCCGGACCATGACCCTGAGGTGTCTTTGCACCTTCCCCTCCTCCGTGGTACTGTTTTTTCTCGTGAGTCTTTCTTCCTTCCTCCCTCTTGCAAGTGCCTCCTTGCTGAAGAGCACTCTGGGAGGCTTTAACGCGCGGGGGCAAGGGGGTGGCCCCCCTTGGCACCTGGTAGCACAACGGAGTTTCGCCTTCCACAGGCGTTCAGATCTCCCCATTAACGCGCCACGCAGGCGCATGCGTGCCGCTTGGCTTCGTCTGTGGACTTCTAGCGGCTCCAGAGGCGGCACAAGGAAGGGTGCAGACGCAAAGGAGAGAAAGCAAGCGTTGCCTCACCTCCTGGCCTTCATAGGCAAGGGCTGCCCTTACTGCGAGGTACGCCGTCATTTTCACCCTCTTTCTCGCCTCCTTCTCGCGCTCTTCTCCCCACACAACCCTCACTAGGCCTGCTTCTACACGTGACGCTGCTGCCACTGTGCCTGCCTGCCCCTGTGCCTGCCTTAATACCACAGCGGATGGAACGGCCTCTCCGCCTTGTGGAGGAACAAACGGGCGAGCGAATTCTAAGGCTCGAAGTCTGGCACAACCAGCTCAACTACGAGGTAAGCAAAAACAACCACCTTCTCAGCACCCCCTTTTCCCACCCCCAAAAAACGAATCCCCCCAAGGTACTCACGGTGCGCCTATGCAGCAGCTCCCCCTAGGCCACTCGTACACGCCTTTACTCAGCCCCTATTCGTCTTCTAAATTCTGACGGATTCTTCGATAGCGCTCTTTGTTTCATGCGGTGTCAGTCAACACACACACACATACATCACACACATATAACACACACACATAACACACACATATATACACACACACTGGTGCGTTGTAGAGCCTTTCCACCTGAAGCGTAATGACAGCCAGCTGGGCTGTAGCCTGTGTTCTTGGACCGTGTCATCGCTGCTGCTGCTGCCTCAATTCTTGCTTGCCGCCTTCCCGTCTTCTGCGCGCTGCCTACGGTGTACATGCTACTTCCTTTTATTCTGCCTCATCCTCTGTGGTCCTCTCGAGGCTTCCATCTGCCGCATGCATGGTTACCTTCGCGGCTGCCCCCACTCACGGCTGCTGCGTAGAACGAACTGTGCGGACCGCTCTCGGAAGCATCGCGCAAAAAGGTCTCCAGAGTTCGCTGACTCATACTCACCGTCAACCTTTCCGCGGGATGCATCGTGTGCCTTCGGCTGCATCTATCTTCTCGCTCTTGATCAGCCTGCAGTCTGCTGCTCTCTGGCTGTCTTCAGCTGCTGCAGCGTCTCGATCGTGGGCGTTGTGGAGGACTCCCTTTCTTCGTAAATCTCCGCTCAAACGCCTTCATCTGCGGAGCTACTTCGCAAAGGAACCTCTTGCGGTGGGCAGCCAGCCTTCCGTGCAAGTAAGCCCTCAGAGAGCGATGCTACCAGGAACGCTTCAAAATTGCATGCCTCGCTGCTGCGGCAACAAGGCACTAAAGAGTCCTCCTGATTCTTCTCGGTGCTCCAGGAGCTCCCTGCTGCTCCTGCTGCCTCCCGCTTTCGTGGGTTTGACTGTATATACGTATGCATGTGGTGTATGTATGTAGTGTATGTATGTAGTGTATGTATGTAGTGTATGTATGTATTGTATGGATGTAGTGTATGTATGTAGTGTATGTATGTATGAAGTGTATGTATGTATGTAGTGTATGTATTGTATGTATGTATGTAGTGTAGTGTATGTATGTAGTGTATATATATATATATATATATATATATATATATATATATATATATATATATATATATATTCTCTCCCCGTCTGTGCATTCTCCCCCCACTTTGTCTCAGCCCCCACGAGGCACCCCCACCGTCTGCTGAGGAAATTGAAACTGCCAGCCGCACAACAGTAAGACCCTCGATGGAGTTTCTGATTTGTATGGCCTGAGATGGAGGGAGAGGTGTGTGTGGAGGGAAGCTTTGCGTTTTCTTGTGGTGTGCTGCCCTCACCCTTTCCTCTGCCGCTGCACACGAACTCGCAGCCGTCTATCCGCCCCACGCTGCCGCTCGCTGCCTCACTTCTACCCATTTCTGTTGCATCTATCACCTGCACATCCTCGGCTACGTACTCTCTTGGCACAACATCTTTCCAGCAGCCCTCATTGCCACCGATGGAAAGGAGACTCGCTGCTGCGCGTGATTGCGCAGGGACCTGTTGCACGGCTGTTTAGGCGGATCGAGCGACTGAGGAGGGAAAGCCAAGAAAGGGTGGCAAAACAGTTTAGAAAAGAGTTGCGGCATGTCCTTAGAGACGCAGACACAACCCCTTCCTAGGCACAACAGCTACCATGAAACAGAGCCGCAAGGAAGGCTTTCAAGGGAGCGTGGCTCCAAGGGCGAAGCTGTACAGACAGCCGAAGCGCCCGCTGTATTCGTGTCACTTAGACGCGATATCTGTTCTTGTCGCTTAACCTGGAAGGCTAAAGATATCTCGCGGCTTGTTGTTTGGCCGTTTTGACGGGGTGCCTACCTTTCAGCTCGCCTCCCTGCGACACGCACTCCGGAGGCAAACCCTCTTAGCGCAGGGGTAGAAGGTAACAGAGGCACTGGCGAAGCAGCGCAGCGCAGTTCGGCTAGCTAGCTAGCTATACAGTAGCTACCTAGGGAACTCCTGGCTTTTTCAGCGCCCTACAGCGACTGCGTATGGGATAAACCCTTAAACGCAATCCACTTAGGGTATGACGTGAACGTGCAGCGCTGTCGAAATACGCTGGAGTCGAGAAGAAGGCATCGTTACGGAGCACGCTGCATGGGGGCAGGGACGAATGGCGCTTTCTGTCGGCTTTTTCTTCTGGGAACTCGTGCACCTCTTGCTTGCCCTTGCTAGGAGGTTGACTGTGGGTATTGCTTCCAAAGGTTGCCACTGCCCTGAACTGAGGCTTGCATCTGTGTACCTGTGTGTGTGAGCATGTCTGTGTGTGTGTGCCTATGGGAATGCGAATGTGAACATGGGTATGTGAATGTATGTGTATGTGAATGTATGTAAAAGTGTGCACGTGTGCATGCGTGCATGGATGGATAAGTGAACGTACGGCTGTGCGAAGGTACGTGTGTATCTACATGCGCATATGTATGTGTAAGTATGTATGCATGTGCATACGTGTGCAGAAATAGGTGTGTGTGTCTGTATATATGTACTATGTGTGGTAGTTGCGTGCGTCCTGTATGCCGCGCAAGCTAAGATTGTGCGACGCATGACTCCAAAGGAGAGCGTTTAGACCATTTTTCTCGCTTTGCTGTGTCCTCACAGCTAGCCCGGCGAAGGGTGTGTGTGTATGTGTGGCTCTCTCTCTCTGTGTCTGTCTCTGTCTGTCTGTCTGTCTGTCTCTGTCTGTCTGTCTGTCTGTCTGTCTGTCTGTCTGTCTGTCTGTCTGTCTGTCTGTCTGTGTGCCTTGAACGGCGTTTCGGGAGGGTGCTCCTGCGGTGTCTCGAGCGGCGAAGATATCCAGCGCGCTGCGGCAGTCGCAGCGGCCTTGCCTAGAGGGTGGCGTTTGGACGGAAGCGCTCTTCCCTGATTCGTAGGAGCGCCTTGCAGCGCCTTTTGAGGGGCTTGTCTTTGGAACCAATTGGCAGAGAGTTCAGACACCGAAGAGAGAGAGCTGCGTTGACTTCAGCGGGGAGTCGGGGGCAGGGGGGGAGCCGCTTTTGCCCCACGGAGGCACTTGTGGCAGTCTGAAGGCCTCCTCTCTCAGAAGACAGGCGCTTGACGGCGCTGTGTGTCGAGCGAGCAAAGAATGCAAGGGAAGAGGGTGGAGGACGCCGCGGAAAACAGCAGCAGCGGCGGTGTAAATGCGAATATATTAGGGGGAATATAGGACAGACACACACCCGACCGCGCGCAGCGCCTTTCGTCCGTGCGCGCGAGAGAGAGAGCACCAGCGTGGCTGCAGCAGCAGCAGCCGCTGCTGCTGCAGCCACGCTGCTGCTGGCGTGGTGAGCGAGTGCCGACAGCGGTCTCTTTCAACGCCTCAGCACTTCTTCTCGGCACTGAAATGCTCTAGATCTTCCCAGCGTTTACTCAAGCTGCGCGCTGCTCCGAGTATTTCGGCACGATGACTCCCGCTGCCTGAAGGGCTCATGCCGCGTGCTTCCCCCGAGCGAAGAAGACGCGGAGAGCGGCCGCCCTTGCAGCCGTTGGCTGCTGCTGACAGCTGCTGAACAAACTCTCAAGACGCCTCAGAAATATACACAAAAGACACAGCCAGCGGCAGAGGCACATCCGAAGACACTGCGAGACAGCCACCGGCCTCTGCGGCAGATGTATATACAGCAGCAGACGCCACTCTTCGCAGGATACAGCCCCACGCGCGGCTGCTTCTTTCTGCACGCCTCTCTCGCTGGAGATTAATATTCCACGCGCCGTTTTTCGAGGGCACTAAGCCTTTGTTGCGCTCTCAGAGAAACACTTCGAGCTCCACCCGTCTCCTCGCGCGCAGCACGTCTGCCGTCAGCACATCGGACCTCGTGGGGTTTCCACGGATTGCGCAAACCTTTTGGAGGCTCTCGTGCCACTGCGTTCTCCTTTTAAAGCCAAAGGGTGAGCGCGGTGCGGACGAAGGGCAGGAGAGAGAGGCGGGGGAGACGAGGGAAGGAGCGGGCAACTCCTCTCGGGGCGGCAGCGGCACCTTCGCTGTGTCTGTGTGTGTCTCTCTTTCGCGAGCACCACTCAGAACCGACGACCAGGCAGGGAAAGGCAGATTCCCACCTGCCACCTTTTCCTGCTGCCAACTCTCTTGCTCCTTTCGCGCGCTCAAATTTACTCCGTCCAGCCGACCCTCTCAGCCGCTGAAACTCGGCGCTGGGGTGTATCCCCAGCAGGGCAATTCGCTTTTCTGCATCCAGCCGCCACAGCGTCTCTTCCCGCGCTTTTCCGCAGCAGCGCCGGAACCGATTGGCTAGCCACCTGGCTAGCCGCCTCGCTGGCTGGGGAGAAACGAAAACGCTCGCCAAGGCGCGTTGCAGCGAACCGCCCAGCACCACGCGTTGTACCCACGACCGTCCTCCAGACAGAAACGTGCTGAGAAGGCTTCCGCCTCTCCAAAGACTTCCTTTTCTTCCCCTCTTCCCGCATTCCATCCCCACTCCCGCTCTCTCAGCCGTGCTCGCCAGACACTCGACGGCGCGTGAAGAAGGAGGGGTCAGTGAACAAGACCTCTTACTCACCAGCTCCATGCCTCTGCGCCTCTCCCCCAGCGTCGTGCTTTCCTCAGTCGTCTCCTAACTTCTTCCGAATATGAACGAAGTGGAAGACGTTCAACCCGGCCATATTTACCAGCCTGGGAACAAGAAGGTTCGCTGTCTATCCAAACCAACCGCGTGTTGCCGCGCACAAAAAAACAGCCAGCTAGATCCCCCTTCCACGGCTTCTCCTTCTCCCCTTCAGCCTCCCCCTCAAAGAGCCTTCTCGCGCTTGTCTGCATGCACTCCTCCTGGCTCTCCCTCCATCTCTCCGCGCCGTCTGCCTGATCGCTTTTCTCCGCGTGTTTCTTTTTTTTTCGCCTCAGGAAGTTCGCCTGGTGTATCGCATTCTCTCAGGACCTTATTGTGGGCGCCATCAAAAGTCTTTCTCTTTAACCGTAGGCAAACAACCTCGCCGCGCGATTTGCTCCTCAAAAAAGAAACACACACACAGCCTTTGATATAGAGATATAAAGAGTAAAAGCCTCTCCTCCTCCCAATATCTCCAACGGCTTCTCCCTCTTTTCCTTCTCTCTCTTTTCCTTCTCCCTTTTTTCCTTCTCCCGTTTTTCCTTCTCCCTTTTTTCCTTCTCCCTTTTTTTCCTTCTCCCTGTTTCCCTCTCCCTCTTTTCCTTCTCCCTTTTTTTCCTTCTCCCTTTCTTTCCTTCCCCCTTTTTTCCTTCTCTCTCTTTTCCTTCTCCCGTTTTTCCTTCTCCCTTTGTTTCTTCTCTCTCTTTTCCTTCTCCCTCTTTTCCTTCTCTCTCTTTTCCTTCTCCCTCTTTTCCTCTCCTTTGTCTTTTCTGTCCGTCCCTTTCTCTTCTTCCTCGTCCCCCCCGCGTTCTCTCGGCTGCATGCGTTTTCTGCGGCGATTCTTCGCGTCAGCTTCGCATCCCCTTCTTGCCTGTTCGAAAGCTTCAATGCGCGAATAGACTGCGCCCACTCTCTGTCGCGCTTTGCATGCGTGTCGCAGAAATGGGGTCTAACAGGGGCATGGGAAGCCGCTCGCGAGGCGAAAGCCTTCATGCAAGACACGGGGAGACTTCCCCCCTTCTTCGCTTCGCCGTATTCGCGAAGTCGCCTCACGAATGCTTCCGCGAATGGCCTTTCCAAGGGTTTCCTCGCCACAGAAGCGACCAATACTGGCAGTTCTGATTCGGAGGAGATTTCTGGATCCGCGCTTTCGGGGGTGGCTGCAGCAGCTCCCGTGGCTGCTGCCTGCTCCCCCGCTGTCGTCGCGCCTTCCTGCCGCTCTGGCGGCACGAAAAGATGCGGCAAGAAGGCGAGCACCACCGCCGTCTCCCTCGCGGAGAAGTCTTCCGAGCCTCCCCGCTGCGCCTCGAGTGGAGCAGTCGACGCTGCAGGCGCGTCTCCGGAAACCAGCGGCAGCAGCAGTGCAGCATCCGCCATCGAGGCGCTCCTGTACTGCAGCAGCGCCAGCAGCAAGAAGGGCAGTGGCAGGGAAGCTGCCTTTCAGCGAGCGCTCTTCCGCGAGAAGGAGACGCAGGTTGACGGCGTCGCCGCCTCTCTACAGCTACTGGCGATGGGTTGCTACTCCCAGCAGCAGCAGACGAACCCTGCAGCAGCAGCAGCAGCAGCAGCTGCTGCTGCTGCTGCTCTGAATTCCACCACACGACCCCAGATGGCTCTCGATCTGGCAGCGCTCAGTCTCCTGTCCGCTCGCTCAGAGTTGCAGACGCAGCAGGACGGCACAGCGAAGAGCACGGGCTTGCTGCTGCAGCACCTGGCAGCTCTAGATCCTTCGGCGGCGCTGCTGAAGCTGCTGTCTGGCGAAGGAAGCAGCGCGGCGACGGCAGCAGCAGCCGCAGGCGCAGTCGCGGCGACAGCGGCTTCCCAAGCCGATCAGCAGGCACAGCCGTTGTCTCTCACTGCCTTCTTGAGCAGCGCGGAGCAGCACGACGGCTCGCAGGCAAGGGCGGGAGGTGGACCGTCTCCTGCTGCTCCCTATCATCACCTCGTTCATAGCCAGTCTCCGGATACTGCAGCCTCGCCTTTGTGTTCCCTGGAGACGGGAACGTTGGATCTGAAGGTTCTCGGAATGGATCTCAACACCGAGAGCACCAGCCCTCCAGGGAGGCTCGTCGTTGAAGCTCCGTCGAAGGGGGCAGTGTCGAGCCACATGTTGCCGAAGCAACCCGCCTTTCTCTCGGAGCTGTTGGAAACAACCGACCAGCAGCAGCAGCTGCAGCAGCAGCTGCAGCAGCAACTGCAGCAGGCTCTACTGCAGTTGCCGCCTCAGGAGGACATGTTGAACGCGCTGCAGTCGCTGGCGAGTCTCCTAGAGAGCGGCAGCAAGGAGCAGGGAGAAGAGAAGCTTCTCGCAAATCAAGGCGCCGATCTGCTGACGCTGCTGCAAGCGGTTACAGAGCAAGGGGAGCCGCAGAACCAAGCCTTGGCCGTGCTGCAGCAACTGCAGCAGTTGCAGCAGCAGCAGCAGCAGCAGCAGCAGCAGCAGCAGGAGGAGCCGCCGCTGGCGCCTTGGCTGGAGGGTTCTGCCTCAGCGACACAGTACAGCGGAACGCTAACGATCAGCAGACGACAGCAGCGCAGTGAAGAAGTTCACGCATCGGAGAAAGACAGGCCGTTTGCTGCTGCCTCCCTGCTGCGTTTTTTGAATGGCCAGCAGGGTGTGGATGCTCCTGCTGCTGCTGTTGCTGCTGCAGCAGGAGCTGCTTCTGCCGCTCAGTCCCTTGTCTTTGCCGGAGGCTTCGAGACTTCGAGAGAACATGCAGTGCTAGGCAGCGAGAAGCATGACGCATGCAGCGGCGTCGCCTTCCGAGAAGACCCCAAGGCGGATGCCACGACACGCAGTGCGAGCACTTCCTCCTGTGGCAGCTTTCACTCGCGTCTTGCTGCTACAACGGCGACTGCTGCTGTGGGGAAGGCTGCCCATCGCTCGCCCGTAGAGACACCCGAGGGAGTCGCCGAAGCTCCTGAGGCTCTTCCCGACAGCAGCTCCTCCTGCCAGCAGCAGCAAAAACGCACAAAATTAGAGGCTTCATCGGTTGCAGCGGCGTCTTCCGTCACGGAAGCTGCGTCTGCATCCTCCAGTGCGCGAGCGCTGCCTGCTGCAGCAACAGCTGCAGCAACAGCTGCAGCAAGGGAGAAAGCCTTCGACGAGGCGGCCTCTCCTCCTCCCACAGAGAGGACCCCTGGGAACGTTGGATCCTGCGAGTTCGATGCTCTACCAATTCCTTGCATTCCCCTTTGCTGAGAGGGCGCTGGGCAGCAGCAGGCAGCCTTCGACCCGACAGCCGTCGCCTCCTTCATCTGCTTTCTCTCTTTACAGTCGCTCCCCGTGAAGGGATTCTGGTAGCGGGCTTCTGTTGAATGCGTGTCTCGCCAAGCAGTCATAGGATTCTTGCTCTCTGCGGACTTGTTCAGCAGGGCTAAGAACTTTGTTTTCCTCTTTCTTTCCCAACTGGGAGAGCCGCGGCTACCTAGCTACCCCGTAGGCGGCTCAGTCTTTTGTTTTGGAAGAAAATCTTTTGATGAATTTTGTTGCCTTTGCGTCCCCCTCTTTTTACCAGTGCAGTGGAACGTAGCAGCCGTCTTCCCGTGGCAGCGGGCTGCCTCCTGGTCTGTCTTCTGCCGCATGCGAAAGGCATCCGTTGCACACCAGCAGCAGACAGACGTTAAAAGCTGTCTGCTGTCACGGCTCGTAGAGAACAAGGCATGTAGTGTAGAAACTCGAGGTGCAGCAATCAGGGCTTTCTTCGGGATCACGCCGTGGTCGGTAGCTACTTGAAAAAAATTTTTTTGATATCAGTGAGGCTGCGTTTGCGCCTGTTGTCGTTGTTCGTGCACCCTAAATTTCAAACACTCGGACCCTTCTAGGGTTCCGAAACGATCAGGTTGCGCAGAGATGCCGAGAAATTCCTCTTGTCTATGCTCTTCTCAGCGACATCGAAGGTAAATGTCAATTGTATAAACGTGAGGGGGAAGCAACTGGAGCCTTCTTGGCCCCCTATGAATGCACGGGCACTCGCGTGCGTCTTGCATTGCAACCCTAATAGGTGGCTGTTTACAGTGCGCAAAAGAATCTGCACTCGGCAGCTGGTATCGCCGAGATTTTGTTCTCGCTCTCCTCTCATGCCATTTTGCCTCGCAAGCCAGTGCGAGGAGAGAGAATTATGAGCTAAATCCTATTCAATTCAACTTTGCTTTTCCTGAGGAACTGAAAGCTATTTTGCTTAAGCCTCCGCCAACACAGTTCAACTACGTAAACACATCTTTTCCTCACGGCGTAGCCCCTTTTGCAGGAGCGTACCGCTCAGTTTCATGTACCTTTCGCAAACAGCAGCACGTTTCTCCTTCAACCGGTGGAAGTGAGCAACTGCATCGCTAGAGTGCGATGCCCTCAAGCAAGGCAGCGAATACGGCGTGTCCTTGGTATTATTGCAGCACTTATTTCTAGCACCACAGTGACTGGCGGAGAGGCGGTAAAACGAAGGGAGGCTTCAGATGGCGTCATGCCGAGGAGTGCAAACTCAAGCACACCCTATTCAACACTGAGACAACACCCCCATAAAGGTGTTGCTGTAACACGGAGAGTAAAGTCAATTATTCGGCCTACAACTAGTGCAAAAAGCAACCAACGGCAGTTCTAGTAAACAGAGAAATGAAGTGTTCCTCCTCATTTAAGTATAAAGCGTCAGGTTTTTCCAAAGATGCTAGAAGGCGTAATGAAGCTGTCGATTCAGCCCAGGGCCCTGGTCTGCAGCGCATGTGGCCACTTGCCGTTTTGCCACACCACTTATCCTTTCATTTGCATGCTTCGGCATGCTCCTTCATCGCACTAGTGTGTATTTATTCCTATTTCCATGAAATGTAGTTATGTGTGCGCTGTCATTGGGTCGTTCCGTTATATTTCCACTTGTCGAATGCCATCCTTGTTGACGATCTTTACCACGAAATCTGTCTGAGACACTAGAAATCGGTTCGCCAGTTCGTGCTTGCATTTCCTAAGGATTTCCAAAGCTTCCTCCTCTGTCAGATCCTCCTTGTACCACCGATCTAGTAGACCCTCAACAAAATAGGCAGCATATCCATGGGCGCCCTTCCTCACTGGCACTGCACTGGCCAGGTAGTCAATCCAATACAAGGAGGCCCCACCCTACATCCAAATCACATGAATAAAGCCACAACACGTGGTGAGGCACACAATCGCAAAGAGGATCCAATGCAAAAAAGACGGGAAGGGGCGTGTGCCTTGACTTCCTAAAGAGATACACGCATTGCTCCATGCTCTGCTAGCGTTCAAGCTTATGAATACCGAAAATTAGTTGTCTATATTAATAATGGCGCAGTAGGTACGCGAAGAAATGCAGAGCACCCGGGCATAGTCTCGCTGCTATGATACAAATAGGTCGGGCCGAGCCGAGCCTACGAATTGCTACCGCCCGTCATGAAATTAATCAGACTTCTTAAGTGCGCGTGTGCTATGAGGAATATAAATGCGTCCCCCTTTCCAACGTGCAGCCTAAAATACATGGATTTTGCAACCACAGCTGTTGTGTTGGTGCAGGGTCGTCCCTCCATGGGTAAGGGCCGAATGAAGACTAACAAAGACGGCGGTGCAGCTCCTCCTACTAAAAAATACTGATCTACTGCACTGGTAGAGAGTGCATACTGGAGTGCTACTTTGATATTTTTTACTTGTACGCCTAGCAGTATTCCGCTGTCGGCGGTTCAAGTAGCAGCCACCCACCTCATCGCAGCCTGCCACCATAAGGTTGACCTGATAAGGGCTTCGCCTGAGGAAGTGCGCCAGCTGCTGCCGAGCAAACTGCGCTGCGGCTGTCGTAGATAGCTTGATGCTGGATCTGTAAATCACAGACGATGTCGTGCAAAGCAGAAGTGCAGAAATGCACGGCACGCTGACGAGTGGGTATGATGCAGCGGTCAGCGACGCTTTCTTTGAAAAGAGTGCAGCCGCCCTAAGCGAATGGCCAGTGCTAAAGCGAATTTCGGAAGGGTCGGTTGCATTGAAAGCGAGGGGATCCCGGCAGTTCAAATAGACTGCTACCTATGGGATGCAGACAATGCCTGAGGTGAGGTGTCTGTACACCCGGTAGGGAAAAGCCGCCGGAAGAATTCAAAAGGAAGCCCATTTTCACGGACCTGAGTCTGTAGAGATGCACGTTTTTGCGGATGTACTCCCCGAATTGCACTCGGTCGCCGACTTCCCCAGACAGAGCCAGGAGTTTGTCGTCGTCAACAACCAGCAGCTTATCTTCATCTTTCTTCATGCGCACAATGGAGCTGTTCGCATACTTGTCCGCTGCCACCACCGCGAAATCCTTGCCCCGTAGGCCGATCAACGTGTCCATCTTGATGCAAGGAGGGGGAGCTGGGAAGCGGTCGCGACAGGAGAGAACGTGAGAGTGAGAAGAGGGCACCGGCGGCTTGGGCGGGGAAAAGTGCCGCTCTGAGGACGGAGGCAGAGCGAACACCTACACTGAAAAGAATCACGGAAAGGGGAACCCCCTATGTAGCTGCCGTTGATACAGGGGGCTGATGAGGGAGAAGGAGAGAGCTGGACGTCCGAGAAACACTGGTCGAATTCCAGCGTGGCACCTTAACAAATGCACACACAGCTTGGGAGTAATACACTGGAGAAGATAACCTGCTGCTTATTTCCTCAGTTTCTTCGCGTCCCTCTTCAGACGCGCAGACAAGCACACAGGACTGCGAGCACTGGCGCTAGGAAGTGTGGCTGCCACGGGTGCCGCATGAGCTAAAAACGCAGAATTCGGGGCACTTAACAAAACATTGTGAAATTCGAATATATTTAGAGCCGCAAACACCCAGGAAAGGCTGACAGTGTGCCCTGTCCTGCCGCTGACGACCCCCTGTGCATGCGCTGCAGTTGCCAGACAGCTACTCCCCTAGTGAGGCATCTACTGGACGCCCTTCTTTCCTAACATAAAATATAACGTTCACTATCTAAGCACCCGACAGCGAAAGCTTGCCTCCGCCTAACCCGAATACTGGACACCCCAAGAGTGTGTCTGCGTACTCACTAGGGGGGTGTTACCGTGGTCAAACTTACAGTTAGAGCCAATCTGCGCAACGCGCTATTTCCGTATCCCTAAGGCTCTCAGAGAGCCCCTAAATAAAGTGTGTTGAGAAGCCAGAGGGCCCCGGCAAGCGGACTGTAGCGAAGCGCAGCATTGCATTTTTTTTAGTGGTATCAAGTAGCTGCGTACGATTGATCTAGACGCTTTTTAAACCATCCATATGGCTGGTTAGATGGCCACTTGCTTCGTGGAGGCACACACAGTTTGCAGGGAATATGAGAGCAGAAGTTCGGCTCATCGCTACAAGCTACAGGGCTAAGGGGGAGCAGACCGAGTCGCTGGCAAGCGATGTTCGAGCTCTTGGACCGTCTCTGGAGTTTGGACAAAAATCACGATGGCTAGATTTAGTCTCAGCCTCTAACTGCAGCTTGCCATAAGTCTGTGCAAGTAGGGATACCAAACACTCATACAGGTGCTTTCCCATGGAGCAATAGTGGGGCCGCAGTCAACGCGTCCATTTGGGTAGTCCGTAGAGCAGTAGTAGACTAAGCGTGGTGCAGCGTCGTCACCGCATCCTCCGTGGCATCCATTTAGATCACCCCACCAGCGTCGAAAGCCTCTTTATGCGGGCGCCCTCTGATCATGAGAAAAGGCACAGGGCCGCCTGATCACGCCTTCAGAAGCTACCTTGAGAAAACCCTCCGTGGGAAGGACTTGTGGAAAATGGAACTGTGGAACTGGCGTAAAACCAGCAATTAGTTGCCACATCCTCAGAATTTCCTCAACCCTACCTAGGCCGTCCGCAGCCGGAGTCACCGCTTCCTGAGAGCAAGAACAGTACACTGGTAGTTCAAGCCGCGCAACGTCGGAAGTTCGAGGATCAAGAGCGACTTCAGCGGCTTACGGCTCCCCAGGTACTGCGTTTAAAGAGGCTCTAGGCTATTGGCTCATCGGTCAATACTAGCATCATGTTCTTGGCATCTGGTGAACTATTTTCTACGGCATAGGCCTCCGTGTCGGCTTCCACGGGGGTGATATTTGCAGGGCACGGCTACAAGTGCAAAGCTTCGTGATGTGATGGCTTTGATGACTACTTCCGGCTCTCCTGGAAAGAGGTACAAGGGTCTTTTTTGCCATCTTCCCACTGTAACTCTCTGTGAGCGAAGTTGAGGTCTATGGAATTATGCTCGCAAAATGCAACCTGCAGCAGAAGGAGGGCGACAGCATTCAGGGGGGGCGGACAGCCGCCGTTGAAGGTTCTGCACGGTAAAGAAGTCTGCAGTGTCTGTTTTTCGACGTATATCTGGGCAATCGCTGTAGAGCTTGCAAATTAGCACAGAGACGGCGGTACGACAAGGGGCTGACGCGTGAAGGTGGTGTAGCTAGGGCAGGAAACACGCACGACCGACGGAGCCGCGTTGAAAAGGATAAAGGGCTGAAGGGGACCATCTGACGTGGAGGTGTGGCAGGAATACAACAGGCGAAAAGCCTAGTACAGAGTGTGAGGCCTTACATCGATGGGCAAGACAAAGGCAAGAAAATGCGCTTCAATAGATGCTCATACAGACACCTGGCTAAAGGAAGGGCTTCTCAGGAAATTGCCCCCTGCGCGAAGACGCTTGGGGCATCTCGGGTGAGTGCTACAGTAATTATTGCTTTTAAGGATTACCCCTCCGATCCTCTGATGATGTTGCCGCCCATGGAAGCTCCCTTTATCTGCAACCTGGATCCGAGTGCAGCTGTGTGCACTTGCACTTTCCTTCTCTCGCCCGACGAGTCGTGTATTTGAAATCTTTTTAATGCAACTCGGGTCGCTGGGTATGAAAGCGTGTGTACCGGAGGTAGTGCTGATGCCTCTGCAACGCGTATTTACGCCTTCAAGAAGGCAGAAAACAGAGTGGCAACTGCAGCACTAGTACCAACAATAGTGCCAAGAGCAGCATGCATGAGCAGAAAACGCAGGTGCATGAACAGCTGCATCCGTCGAACTATGCTGATTGAGCCTTTGCCTGCTGCACTGTTTCGCCGTCTGTCCCTTTGAAGCGCAGGCTTTCATTTCTTTGTAGAAGGGTGTCGCCGTAACAAGTCAGTAAGCCGTACATCTAGCCGGTTTAATAGCCAAGTACAAGGGTATCTGCTCTACAAGAGAAAGGGGGGCGCGAAGTGGAGAAGTAATCAGAAGCACGATATCTCTATAAGTGGCTTTCCCCCCTCTCCAATCGCTCTGTAGGAAGGGGGCTTGATAAGGCTACATGCGTAGTGCAGCGGCTCAGATACACGTTGGCACTTTTTAGTACACTAGTTACGTTCAACTAGAAATTATTAGGGAACCGGATACCTGGTCAGTCTATTGGTATAGGCAATACATTAAAGAGTACTACTAGCTCATTGGAAGAAGATGCAGTGGTGTGTGCTTCTGCACTAGAGCCTGTGTGGAAGTAGCTGTAGATGCTTGCAGTGCTTCACAGCTGCAGCAAGGCACACTCTACCTCTCCCTCTCTCTGTTTCAGGAAACCTAAAGGAGGTGGGCAGGAAAGGGTGGGCGCTGTTCTGAACAGAAATCAACAGCTTTTAATCAACTTTGTATTGAGTCTGCAGTCAAGTGAGTTCCTTTCTTAGAATGGCTTTTTTCACCCCAGTCCTCCGTAGCGGAAAATGAACCCCTGAAAGGGCAGCACTGCCCATCAATATTAAAAATGTAAAAGAGCAGGTGGGTGTAGTGCCTTCAAGTAGGTTGTTTTATCGCACTGCCATCTATCAGACTGCATAAGGGCCGCCTTGAAGAACTAGACAGCGCTCTATCGCGTGTTTCCAGCAGTGCTACTTGTTCCCTAGTTTGTGCGAACCGCCCAGCGACTGGCCCATAATAAACGCAAGCGAGGGAGCCTGTAGCTAAGGGCATCCATGGGCATGTCGAGACCGTCGCAAAAGCAAACTACCCAGCACACACCCGTATAGACAGCAGACGCCAACGGCCGACGATTTGACGCACTCCACATGAAGGACATGCTGTCGATGGGAGACTAAGCACTCCGGCCAGCTGTGGAACGTCTCTCTAGAATTCAGCTTAATATTGGCGTAATAATGCAGTGAATGCATCCTAGCTTCGTGCTCCTGTGGTCCGCTGTACAGATGTGCAGTGCTTGCGGGATCTGCGTGCGGTGCATGCGCGACGCCACATGACTCATTGATTTTCAGTGAATACATGGCGCAGCAAGAAGTCAGTGTTTATTTCTGTTTATTTCCAGGGAGCACTTTCCAGCGGAGAGCCGTAGAGTGTGTCTTCGCATGCGGGCTGCAGCGGCAGCAGCCGGGGGTGGTGGGGTCGGTGGGAGCGTTCGGTGGGCACCGACGGATCATGAGCGTGGAATTTGAAAGCAAAGCCCCAAATGCTGAGGCTGCCATAAAGCTCAGAGTGTAATGGACTGCCAGCCAGTTCTTGAGCAGAGAAGCGCATGCCGGAGGAAGGGGAGCTGCGAGGATGTTGCACTGCAGACCTCTGGGTTGGGAAGCGCACAGATTGTCTTCCTCCCAAGAGAGGCCGCTCCCCGTCCGTACTCCCTAATCGCGTGGTGGAAGAAAGGCGGCTGCATGCTGCAGCCTGCCGCTGCTGCAAGAGACTTCTTGCAGGGTGTGTATCTGTGTGTGTTTACCAGTGTTCTCCAAGCCGAGCAGGAGCAGTCCTCCAAACGGCAGCCACGCATCCACCATCCTGCGCTGTCATCTCCTCTCCAGCGCAGGCCATGCCTGGCAACAATCGTCGCTGCAGCAGCATCGTAGCTCCCCGAAAGTCACGCCAAAGAAGGAGACTCGACAAAACCTTCTAGGCGCTGTCTTGGAGACTTTTCGCCCCTCAAAGGCCACCTCTCTCTCCCCCCCAGGCAGTAAGCCTTGCATCCTATTCCCAGCGCGTCGTCACGCCAATGACAAGCCGAGGAGTCGAGCTAGCGCTCGCCGGAGTGGAGAGGCAGCTGGATCTGCCACAGCCTGTGAGTCAAAGTCTAAAGTCGACGTTGCGAGAGTAGCTCCCCGCGGCATCATAAAACGGAGGAATGTTTCCACGCCTTCTTCTGCTTTCTTCGCATAAGGCCAGCCGCCTTGCCACCACAACATCACGTCGTCTTCTTATGCCGCTCCTTGCGCGATGCCTCAGCGAGCGCCACTTCCGCGAGTAGCAGCAGCAACAACAGCAACAGCAGCAGCTGCAGCTGCCGCTAGCGATGCCTCTGCAGCAGCACGTTCCCTTGTAGGCTGCACCCTTGTAAGAGCTTTCTTCCAAGACATGAAGGATGTCTCGACGCATAAAGTCGGGCTAAGGAATGCCTTCGACGTCACGCTCATCGACAAGCTCTCAGCGCTCGTCAGGTTGGCTGCTGCTGCTGCCTTCTTCTTCCGATGTCATCGACTGAGGCGTTGCGCCAAACGCTTATCTCCTACTTAGTCGTGCATGCGTGTAGAAGGCATCACATTGTTCAAGAGACTTGGAAGTCTAAGGGCTTCTTTCCCTATACGCATGTATATATATATATGTCGATGTATAGGTGTGCTTATATAGGTTTGCTGCTGCGAATTTCTCAGACAGGAGCTCATACAGACGGCTGACGGGGAAGGCGTAAGCTGCTGTTAGAATTACTGCTTCCTAAAATTTGCTGCTGTTGCAGCCTTTGGCATGCAGGGATGTCGCTAGGGGTGCCTTCTCCATCGCCTCTAAAGCAGCATGCATGCCCACGTTCTCCCTTCCCGCTAATTTGCTTCTACTACTGCCTCTACTACTGCCTCTGCTGCTGCGACATCCACTTGTGCCTCTACTGCCTCTACTACTGTACTACTGCCTCTGCTGCTGCGACATCCACTTGTGTCTCTACTGCCTCGACTACTGCCTCTAGTGCTGCCTCTGCTGCTGCGACATCCACTTGTGTCTCTACTGCCTCGACTACTGCCTCTAGTACTGCCTCTGCTGCTGCGACATCCACTTGTGTTGCTGCTGCCTCGACTACTGCCTCGACTACTGCCTCTGCTGCTCCGTACCCCTTGCCTTCGCTGTTGCTGCTCCTCCTGCGCTTCAGTTCTTCGACGGGGAAGGGGAAGCTGCAGATCAGCAAGCCACAGACAAAGTTGCATTTTCGCATGTATCTTCAGCGATTGAGGGGGCAAGCAAAGTCTATGGATACCGCGTCGAAGCCGTATATGACCAAACGTATCATGTAATCTCCCGAAAAGCTGCTCCCTGTATATACACCCCACCACACCCTCGTCCCCCTTCAAATCTTCCTCTAGCTGCAATCAATGAATGCAGAAGCAAGTGCCCTCGCAAGGCACTGGTTCATCGCTTTAGCACAGGCTGCAGCAGTCCAGCGAGAGATGACTGCCTGCCTGCCTGCCTCTCTGCCAGCGCAGAGAATTTGATTTCCTGGAGAGAGGAAGGAGATCTTCAGGCACTTTTCTCCCCACAGCGCGTCTTGAGGGCTATTCTCTATGGCTGTGTCTTTATCTGTGTATATATATACATGGATATTTGTGTGTCTGTCTCTATCTATCTCTGTCTACGTCCGTCTCTATCTATCTCTGTCTGCGTCTGTCTCTATCTATCTCTGTCTACGTCTGTCTCTATCTATCTCTGTCTACGTCTGTCTCTATCTATCTCTGTCTACGTCTGTCTATCTCTGTGATGCTGATGCCTCTCTGGCATGCCTGCAGCTGCTAAACGGACTGGCTACGTTGAAGCGAGAAGGCGCAGAGACAGGGGGGGGAGACAACGATGAGCAGAATGCTAGACGAAGGCAGCGGCAGCAGCAGCAGCGTCTCGCTCTGTTTTTCAAGGGCAGCTCCGGCACGCTGGCAGATTCCAAGGATATAAGCTGCGAGCAGCCAGACATGGGCGTCCTTATCGACCCCTTCTTCGTGTATGTCTTCGGCTGTATATACTCCGCAGGCAGCTACGTCATTACGCAGCTCCTACAGGGGCAGAGCATACCTACATAAAATAAGGAGCTGTTGCCTGTGCGGCTATGCGTCTGGGGTTCTCGCCTTAAGGGACTATTGAGGATGCAGTTTCTCGAGGATTTCTGTGCAGAAAACAAATGCCTCGTAGAGACTGTTGCCAGTCGTGCACGGAAGGCTGCACTGTATCCGCTTGCCGTTGAGGATGCGATGCTTTCAGGAAGATGGCAAGTCTCTTTGATCAAGCTGGCGCTAAGGGCTTGTTGCTGTCCAACCTGCAAGTTGATGAGAGTCTCTCTCTCAGATTTGATGGAGAGGCACCAGCCTTTCCTGTCGCGGCTGCTGCTGCGACACCAGCAGCCGCTACAGCTGCAGCTGCTGCGAATGCATGCATCGTCGATAGGGGAACTCTCGCAGGTTCGCCGGCTGCAAAAGGCATTGCTCGTGCTGACATTGCTGCTGCTGCTGAGTTCGCTGCGGAAATTGGTGCTGAAATTGCTGCTGAGAATGCTGCTGAAATCGCTGCTTGCTACTGCGAATGCATGCATCGTCGATAGGGGAACTCTCGCAGGTTCGCTGGCTGCAATAGGCATTGCTCGTGCTGACATTACTGCTGCTGCTGAAATTGCTGCTTGCTGGCATTACTGCTGCTGCTTGCTGGCATAACTGCTGCTGCTTGCTGGCATTACTGCTGCTTGCTGCTAGCAGCATGTTTGATTTCTGATTTTGCTGGCAGGTGTTGTATTCGCGCAGTGTGTGGTGGGGTTGGTCGCTTCCTAAGGATGCGTGTGGGGTCTTCGTGTGTTACACGGGTTGTGAGGTGTGTTTTTTGAGTTTTTTTTCATGATACATTTTTGGCGATTGCTATCGTCTGCATGTTTGTTTGTTGTTATGCAGACTTGATTTTTGGGAGGGCCGCTACGACTCGATGCCTCGACACCTCCATCTGCGGAGATGCCATTCGGCATTTTACAGAGCAAGTAGAGCAGTGCGTTGAAGTGGCTGTAGTGTGCGTTTGCACGCTTCTTGGAAATTCGGAGGCTGCGCTGTCTCTTTGCGGCTCTGCCTGGCTCTGCATCTCTGAGCATCGTGTGCGTGTCTAGCAGCTTGCAAAGACACGAGAGGCGACATGGGGAGGTGCCTGTCTGCGACTGCTTGCTGCTGCAGACTAAGAGCCGGGGGAGACGAGCAGACTGCAAGCAGGACGGAAGCATCCAAGAATCTTTCTGCAGTGCGACTTACTCAGCCGCTTTCTGTTCTCATACCCTGCTGGCAGCTGCGTGCTCTGCGGGCAGCTGCACGCATGATGCATGTTAATTCCGGCTGCTGCATTGCTGCACTTGCCGTTGCTGCAGGATCTGGGAGATGCGGAGTATGAAGAAATGGAGTGTGACGGGGCCGTTGATGATGATTTGCTGCTGGAATTCGACGCAGATGTCGCAGCAGCAGAGGCAGCCAATGCGTGGGAGCAGCAGCACGAGCAGCAGCAGCAGCAGGAGAAGCAGCAGCAGGCACTAGGAGGCAGCGATCCGTTGCTTCCGGAGGAGTCGTCTGTGGGGTTGTCAGCGCAGGATAAAGAGCAGCACCTTTTTGAGGATGAAGGTGATTTTACTGTGGATGCGTTCTCACTGCGGCAAGAGGAAGAAGTTGGTGCGTTGAATGGCAGGAAAAAGGGGGAAAAGCAATTCTGAGAGCACGGGGAATAATGAACGAGGCAATTTAGCCTCCAAGTGCTGCCATGCCGTCTGCAGTTGCTTTGACGGGCATGTTGTTGCTGCCTCATCTTCGTGTTGAGACTACCCCTCCAGAAAGCCTCTCGTCCTCTGCTTCTGGATGGTGCAAGCTTGTTCTACGCCTTTCGAAAGACGCACGCATCTGTCTTTTTGCAGCACGATCGGATCGCTTGGAGTCTCTCTTAGCGTTCCCTGCGAGTAACTCGGCACGGGGGGATCTGCGAGGCTTTGAGCATTTGCTGACGACTTCTTTTATCTCGGGAGACAGTTCGAGACTTCGTCGGAGCCTTTTCAAGGGGACGGCGCGTCGGGGGGCTGCTGCGTCTGCAGCAGCAGCGGCGGCAGCCGCAAAGACGCAGCAACTCTTCGCCAGTCTCGACCCTTTCCTAATTGACATGACAGACTTAGGCAAGCCTCTGGACGTGTATCCGCTGCTTAAGACGGAGCGCTGTGTTTCTGGTAAGAAGACGCTGGTCATGAGAGAACTGCGTTGTATTCTGTGCTGCTGCTGCGACTTTGTCGCGAGAGAAAGAAGCACACTCGCCTCTGGCGCATGCAGCTCTCTACGCTCCATACTTAAGGGCTTGAAAAGAGCCTGCGCCACTCTCTGGTGATGGACGCTTCGAAAAAGCACTTTATTTCGTGTGCGCTTGCCTCTCAGTCCTACCGAAGCCGATTGATAGCGTCTTTGTTGCGGTAAGCGCGAGGGGTTAAGCTTCTTCAACGGTGTGCAGTTTGTCGATTTCACAGTAGAGGGATGATGCATGCGTGTTTAGGGCTTTAGAGCTGAAGCCTTCCCTTTAGCCCTTCTCGTGCTAAACGAAACAGTTCAAGATTCTAAGGAAGTGCAGTGTCTCCCTGTGTATGTATGCGTGTATGTGTGTGTATGTGTGTGTATGTATAGGTGGGTATGTGTGTATGTATGTGTGTGTATGTATGTGTGTGTATATGTGTGTATGTGTGTGTATGTATAGGTGCGTATGTATGTGTGTATGTATGTGTGTATGTGTGTGTATGTATGTGTGTGTGTATGTGTGTATGTGTGTGTATGTATGTGTGTATGTGTGTGTGTATGTGTATGTATGTGTGTGTATGTATGTGTGTATGTATGTGTGTATGTGTATAATGTCTATAATGTGTATATTATATATATGCGTATGTGTATAATATATATGCGTGTGTGTATGATATATATGCGTGTGTGTATGATATATATGCGTGTGTGTACAATATATGTGTGTATGTGTATAATATATGTGTGTATGCGTGTGTGTATGTCTATAATTGTGTATTTTTCTGTGTGTGTATGTTTGCGTATATTTCTGTACGTCTATATTTGTGTATATTACTGTGTGTCTATGTTTGGGTGTATGTGTGTGGGGTGCGTGCATGCAGGGAGACATGACCAGCAGCCCCTTTGCTCCTTCCCCTCAGCAAATGATTTCGCTGTCATTGCTCGCCACGAAGCAGCTGCGTTTCTCGGAGCACTCTGCAGGAGCAGTTGCCTTACTGAATGGGAAAAATAGAGACAGCGGTGAGTGCGAGGATATCTCGGAAGGGAGGGGCAGGAGAGAGGGGGAGAAAGGGGAAGAAGGGGTGGCTGAAAGAAGAAGGGTGTGAGGCTGCGTAAGAGTCTGATTACACGATTTCTTTTTCGAGAACGCGATAAATGATCGTGAGGAAAGGGGGGAGACCTTCTTCCAGCCGACATCGCGAGACTTCGCTTCGCAAAATCCATCGGTGTGAAAGCCACCTGTACGGCTCCTTCAAAAGCCTTGTGTAGTGAGACGCAACATCCACTGGATAAAAAGACTGCCGTGCGTGATCAGGAGGGGCAGTCCAGGATTTCGAAGGCGAAGGAGGCTTCGAAGCATGCGGCGAGACTGACGATTTCGACATCAACGGCACAGTTGGAGCAACGCAGAGCGCAGGTTTGTACAGCTGCTGCTGCTGCTGCTTCTGGATAGGCTGTTGAGATTTGTGTAGGAGCAGCTGCTGCTGCTAGTGCAGCTGGTGTCGCACTGCTCTTGGATGCATCCATCGCTGTTGGCAGCTGCTGCTGCTCCTCCGTTGCTGCAGTCTTTGTAACGCAGCTATTTGACCAGCGGAGTCTTAGCGAAACTAAGCCCTTGCGTCTCATTGAACCACCTCAAACAGTACGTAATATCGGAAGGGGGGAATAACACTGGGAGGCTTCATGCTCTATCCACAGCCTCCCTCTTACAGCCGCTTCGCTGTCTGTCCTCCTTCGCGCAGCAGCTCTCCCCTTACGCCTCCGTTTTTGTGGCGAGACACCTGCTGCAGCTTGTGCTGTGGCTGCTGTTTTGGTTCTGCTGCGTCTCGGGTTTTTAAAGGACGCGTAGCTGAAACAGTGTTGCTTTTGGAGTCGCTCTTCCTGCAGTCTTTGCTGTTGCAGCAGCAGTTTCTGTTGCAGCTGCTGCAGCAGCAGTTTCTGTTGCTCTGTTGCAGCAGCTGCAGCAGTTTCTGTTGCTCCGTTGCAGCTGCTGCAGCTGCTTCTGTTGCTCTGTTGCGGCTGCAGGTTCCTTCATCCGATTTGCGTTTGTCTTTACCATCCCGATACGTTGATGTAGCAGTTGTGAAGCAGACTCTGAGAGAAGCTCTTCACATTAAACAGAAAAAGGAGGAGTTTGCGCTGCAGAAGGAACAGACGGGAGGGCTTGATGATGGCGAGCAGCAGGTATGTCTCTCTCTCTCTCTTTCTCTCTATCTCTCTCTCTATCTCAAAGCCAGCACTGAGAACTGAACCTGCGACTGCGTCTCTCCTTCTGCTGCGGCACCAGCGATACAAGCCGCGGGAGTCTGTTTTCAAAGCAGAAAAAAACAATTTGCCACGCTCTAGGCATCTAGAATGCATCTCTCGATCGAGCATTTTGCTTTGCAAGCTTCTCATGTGAGTTGTGTTTAGACGGGCAGCGACAGAGTGGAGTTCTTCGATCTTTACGAAAAGGTAAAGGCTGCTGGTGCTTCTGCTGCTGCTGCAGCTTCTTCTTCTTCTACTTCTGCTACTTCTGCTAGTGCTAGTTCTAATACTAGTGCTGCGCGTCCGTGTGGCTATCTAGCAATGCTGTCTCTGTCTTTGCAAGTCTGCTAGGAGCCATTGCTCTCTGCACCCTCCGCTTCCACACATACACACACATATATAGCCGCCTCCAGTTTTTCTTTTGAGCTGCCTTTTGCTAGACAGCCCTCTAATTCCTCGTGTGTGACTGCCTGCCTGCCTGCCTGCCTGCCTGCCTGTTTGCTTCAGACTGTCACGCTGTTACCAGCCGTCGAGAGGCAGAACTGCACTCCTCAGATGCTCTTCGTGTGCCTGCTGTATACAGCCAATGACGAAAGTAAGAGACGCGACTTTCACTTTGGGAATGCGGCTATTCTTCTTCACGCTGCGTGCCTGTTGTATGCATCCCGTCATGATCTTTCCTTCCGTGCATGCGCCATCCTTTTGCAACCGAGCACCTCCGTTGCTGCCTCGTCTGAGCCTTCATCGAATGCTAATTTTCTTCTTTGCTGGCAAAGCTCCCCTCAAATCCTCTTTTTCGCGTCTGCTTTTTAGTGTCTCTCTCCGTCTGCCCGCCAGCCTTGAGGCATCGCACACCTTCAAGACCTGACTAGCGCTGTCTTGCACTGCACGCGCATTCCTAGCAGCAGAAACATTCCACCACATCTCCCGCTTTCTATTTGTCTCTCTCTGTATATGTGTGAATATGTCTGTCTATGCGTGACCATCCATCTCTCAAGCTCTCCCTCTAGATACGTCTGTCCATTTCTATATCTATATCTCTGTCTATGTCTACGTCTATTCCTATTTCTGTCTCTATGTCTCTGTCTATGTCTGCGTCTATTTCTATCCCTATATCTCTCTCTGTTTCTATCACCCTCTCTATATCTCTCTATTTCTGTCTCCATATCTACATCGCTGTCTATTTCCATCTCTCTCTACTTCTATCTCCATCTCTATATCTCTGTCTATGACTATCTCCATCTCTGTATGTCTGTCTGTGTCCATTCCTATCTCTCATATTTCCCTTTGTCTGTTGTCTTTGCAGCCTTATTGCTGACTCCTTCTGCGAATAGGGAGACTTTTGAGGTATGCCGCAAAGCGCCTCTCGCGGAGCAGCTGGCTGATGACCAGCTAGCTGTTGCCGCTCTGCAGTCTGTGGCTAGCTACCCCGTTCTAGATCTGCAGCAGTTTATGCAGAAAGGCGGACAGGGGCAGCAGCTGCTGCCTCCAGAAGCGATAAAACCGTCCGCGTTGCTGCTGCAGTATCAGCAGCAGCGAGAAGAGCAGCAGCAGCAGCGAGAAGAGCAGCAGCAGCAGCGAGAACGGCAGCTGCATGAGGCAGAAAGCGATCACGCGCAGGGGCAGATGCAGGCTTGCCGTAAGCACAAGGAGATTCTCCCCACAGAGGCTGTCAGCGCAGCCTCCCCACCAGAAGCAGCTAAAAAGCTCCTCAGGAAACGACAGCAGCTCGCAGCAGCTGCAGTGTCGCGACAGCACCACAAACGTCCCTCGAAGAAACGGCGCACTCGAAACAGGAGCAGCAGTAGCAGCAGCAACGACACAGGCAGCGATGAAGAGGAGGTTGTTACTTGAGAGAAAGTGCTGCTCTGGAAGGTGCTGGATGAAGGGTGTGTCTCTTTGCGAGCTGAACCAGGATAGATATGGCTTTCATTTGCTACGACGACGTCACACAGTTTCGATTATTCCTTTTTTCTAGGCGCTCGTTGCTCTTCTGTAGAGATAGAAAGATAAAAATGCATCTTGCCCCCATGGCAGGCAAATGCTGCCCACAGCAAGCCGATTAGTCCCCGCCTAGCTAACTAGCTAGCTAGCACACAACACCCCCGAATCAGCCAGCGCCACGCAAGAGCTATAGACAGAGAAGCTACGCCATCAACAGACACACCACAGCACGCATCACGCAGTCTCGCGTTCGGCGCACAGGGGTTGCTGCTGCAGTTTCAGCAGCGAGATTGCTCGGCTAGCCAACATTTGCAGTTTTACACAGGGCAGGCGCTTCGGGAGCTCGGAAGCAACAACCTCTCAAAATACTGCTGTCAATCCCTTTCTACCGCGTTCCCGCCTCTAACACCCTCTGCAGCAGCAGCAGCAGTAGAAGTCACCCAAGCAGCTAGCTAGTAGCTTAATGGCAGTGCGCCGTTGTCGCTACGTCTCCTTAGACTAGCCCAACGGCTTTCCAATGTTTCCTGCCCCGCTACCTCCTTTTCTCTTTCCTTGCGCCTCTCCGAAAGCTGCGTCTGCTAAAACTTCCTAGCGAGTAAGTCTGTGAGCGAGCTGCCTGCGGCAGCCGTGTAAAAGCAGCAAGGACGGCTAGGCAACGGGAGTGCTTCCAGTACGACAGCGTGGGAGAGAAGAAGAGAGGGAGAGAGCATGAAGGAATGGCCACTTGCCGCCTCGCACACGCCGTATGCGCGTTTGTTTGCTGCTAGAAAATAGAAGCCCATATAGACAAACGGCCTTGCAGGTGAGGGTGTCTCTTGGCTAGAGCTACACAAGGCAGCAGCGTGACGGCTCGTTGGCTGCTGCTGCTGAAGACATCAGCATTCTGCCGCTGCACGACGCTGAAGAGACGTAATCTTGTCACCAACGCTCAACGCTATACCCTGCAGGAGGTCACCCCCCCCCCCCCGTCAGCGCACAAGCAGCGAGGCATTCACATTACGAACACAACCCAAAGGCAGAAACACTGCCTTCCTTCTGCAAAACGGGGAAAAACATCGCCCCTCAAACACTGTCACCGAACATATCCCCCCGGCAAAAAAGCCCCGATACACCCCAAACAGACCCCACAAGTGTGCATGCAAGCATCATCGTTCTATGCATCGTTGCACGCAACGAAGAATGCTCTTTTGGCTGGTGGTCTCACCTGCGTGCGACTTCTCACTCGAACAGAGCCGCTCAGTCTGCCGTCTCGCAGCTTTTCCAGACTCAAATTCGCCAGCGCGTCTTCTCCTGCGTAGCATACAGAGCATGCACAGAAATTCCAGAGCTCCCTCCCTTAAAAGAACATGAAGATCGCGTCTTGCTCTCTTGCTCTCTCTCTTTCACCACTCCTCCAGCAAACAGAAATACCCACAGACAGGCCGTCCCCGCTTCCCCCTCCGTTGCATGCAGCTCAGTCTGTGATAGCGCAGCATCATCAACTAACGCCAGCAAAAGATCGCTACAAATATCAACCCCCACTCCCTTCCCGCTTCGTAAGAAGACATCTTCTGCACACGCCTCCAGAGGACTCACCAAACACAGAGCGAGAATACAAGTTCACAGAAAAGACAGAGCATGCCTTTGCGAGCTTTTGGAGATCTTTCATCTGCTGCAACGACTGCTGTGTCATCTCAAATTCCTCGAGAGTTGCATCCCCCGCAGCAGCTGCAGCCGCTGCTGCTGTCAGCTTGTGCGGCTGCCTAGAAGGCGGCTTGGATCCAACGACAGTCATCTTTGTCTCCTTCAGCAGAGCCTCCAGGAACGCCAGCACTGACCTGGTCGCATGCGAAATCACCGACAAACAAATACAAGCAGAAAAATGCAAGAGGGGCTTGCAGAGCAGCGTGCATGCAGCGGGCCGGTGGGGTGTATGGACAGTACACACGGGGGAATCAGAAAGAGGCGCGAAGGGGTAATTTTTTAGCGTTAAGAATGGGGGATGCATATGATGCAGAGCTAGCTACTGCTACCGCCAGTGAGCGTGGAGGTTCTATGGCTGTCTATACGCCTTCAAAACCACCCCTCAACAACAACCCCCCACCAACTCTCCTTTTTCCCCAAGAGAGAGCGTCTCACGTGGGGGGCGTCAACACCTGCAGCTTGTTTTCCCATTCGAACTCTTGCCACCTTCTTCTAAACTCGCTCGGCTCGATCCACGTGGGATGCACGAACGGCAAGCAGTCCAGCGACAGCTCAGCAAGCAAAATATACTGTCTCCCGCTGTGTTGACTCCCTTTCCTCTCCAGAGACACCACCCCAAACAACACAGCGCCCTCAGCGCTCTTCAGTTTTAAAGAAGAAAAACAACAAACAGACGCGAAAGGTGGCAGCGTCAAAGCAGCCGGCCTGTCTACCAGTCGAACATCTCCTGCATGCACAGCAGATGTACATAAATACAGATAGACATATACATACAGATGTATATATATATATGCAGACATACATATATACAGATATATATGTATATGTATCCATATATACACATACATAGTATGCAAGCCTCTCCTCCCCCCCTCTGTTCCTCTCTCTTTCTCTCTCTCTTTCTCTCTCCTCGTGATGCGCGAAGAAGACGTAAAAGAAGCTACAAAGGAGGAAGCCCGCCGAGCCCACGTATTTACTACACATTCGTGCTAAAAAGACGCCGTAAGAAAACAGATTACACTGGAACGGAGAAGCTCAGCAGCAACCCCAGAGGAAACGGAAGTGCAGCAGGAAGAAGCTCATTGATGAGATCCATGCATTCACAGGAGGAGAGAGATAGCCGCGTAGCAGTAGGGCTAAGAAACCTCTCGGCGCTTCAAGCTGAGACAACGCAAGTAGATGGAACAGGAGTTTGCCACGAGAGAGACAGACAGACAGAGACAGACAGACAGACACTCACACACACACAGAGAGAGAGAGACAGACAGACAGACAGAAACACAGAGAGAGACAGCACACAAATAGCTCATAGATCGACGTACCTTGAGCAGCAAGTTCGACATTTACGTTGTACAGTGTCTCATTGGTCCTGTTGACGACCAGCAGCTCCAGCAACAAATCGAATTGATTTAGACGCAGGAAAGCCTCAACATACACTTCGTCCTGCAGCGGCATGAGGCAGCTCCAGCGGCGGCTGGCCATGTGGCAAACCGTGCAGCAAGATGCAGAACACCCCAAGAAGTGATAGACGGAAGAGCCAGACGCAAAGACGAGAGATAGACACTTTCAGCCATTTGGCTAGCTAGCTAGCTAGCTAGCTAGCTGTTGGGGAGAAGAGACACCCTGCATATATATATATATATGTATTCGGCCCTGTAATGCGCACCGCAAGTCCTGTGAGTTGCTGCACGGAGCGAAGTCTTTGATGGAAAAGGGAAGCCTCGCTAAGAGGGCTTTTCTCTCCTACAGCCACAGCGACATCGGGCTGTAAGTCGTACAGCTGCTGCTGAGACTGCTGCTGAGACTGCTGCTGCTCAGCCTGAGGCTGCTGCTGCTCTTGCCAGTCATCTTCATCCTCCGATGCCTCATAAAAGGCCTCTTCATCAAAAGCTCGGCGTTCTTGCGCAGTCTCCCCAGAAGTCACGGGCAGCAGCAGCCGAAACGGTATGCTTGAGTCTACCGACGCTATTCGCTGCAGATACACCCATCCAAAACAAGTTTTGAAATAAAATCTGAACTTTTTGAGGCGCCCAGAAAACAAATACACCGCGCGCCGTAAAAACATGTCGAAAGCTTTTTTCTGTATCAAAAAACGCCAAAATGACGAGGTTCATCCTTCTCCTCCTTCTTGTGTCTGTCTATCTATCTCTCTCTGTCTGTCTATATATACACATATATATTTATATATGTGTGTCTCTCTCTCTCTGTTTGTTTTCTCAAACATGGACTACACAAAGCGTGTTGCATACAACTGGCTGTGCTACGACCAAAGCCTTCCTGTAACGACACCCCCTTCTACATCTCCCCCCCTTTCTTCCCTTCCCAAGAAAATTCATGAAGAGAAAGCCGCCTATTGCACTCTACCCACTGCTACATCGGCTGCTTCCGCATCCTGCTCGCCGCTTTGTCCTCCCTTTGACGCTGTCAATGCCTCCAGCTGCTGCTCTCTCCCTCGTTCAAACCACACAAAGCAGTTGCGCAAAGAATCCTTGTCTCTAGCTCCTCCCTGAGGCAGCAAACGCGCACCATTCAAGACCAAGCTGCATGCAGGAAAACGTCTCTTGCAAGAGACACCGCATGAACACATCCCAGGGAGGCCTGTAAATACACCGCTTCTTCCTTCCTTCGTTTACCATACCCACGCGAAAGATATGCAATCACGACGCTCACCCCCTCGCTACCACATCCCCCTTCTCTCTCCGCTGCTCTCCCTGGGCGCCTCCTCTCCTAGCTCCTCCCCGCTTCCCACCATCTCCTTCCTTCCCACCCCCCCGTATTGCATCTTTCTGCGGTTAAGGCGCTTCCCTAGTGAGCCTTTCCCCCCTCCACACCATCGAGCTCCTCAGCAGCCTGGCTGCTAATTAACGTACGATCAGGCAGAGAATCGTCCTGAGAGCTTGATTGCACCGTATGGCTGCGTCGCTCGTCTGTCCAGACACCGAGCGAACGCACTTGAATAAAGAAGATACCACCAGCAAACTCTGGTTTATGCAGCGTCTGCAACACAGGGAAGCACACCAGCAGAAGAAGACGATTTTGTTCCTGCACGCGAGCAGGCGCAGACTCCCCCAAAAGCAGAGAAGTTGACGAAAACGTCCAAGAAAAGCAGTTGAAGAGACTCTCTCTATCTTTCTTCTCCCCTCTCTCTGCCCCCCCTCGCCAGCAGAGCCGGAGAAAGAGAAAAACAGATCACGCTGCGTTGCTGCAAAACTCCGCACGGAGGTATCCTTAGACAGTCTTCTGAAACGCAAAGATTTTCCTTGCCCTCTCCTCCTCTATTTCCTGAGCCTGCAGGTGTCACTGCTGCTGCTGCCAGTCTCTGCTGCCTGCGTCTTGCGAAATACTCGGGAGAAGACAGCAGCAACAGCTTTGTGAGGCAGATGGAGACTACGGCTGCCAGTAACGCATCCCCTCCCACAATTGCCTCTCGGAGGGTGCTAGTGCCTGATGCAGAAAACAAAAAAAAATTCAGCAACGATAAGTGGTTTCCAAAAAAACGCACAAGACGACACCCGACAACACAGCACAGTAGCCCCTTATATCCCCACGGCAAGATAAACGAGCAAAGGGAAAGGCGCAGCAGCTCTACCTTCTGGCCTTTTGCACAGACACACACAGACAAACGTATATCCATATACAAATATACGTATGTATATACATACATATATTTTTTGTACAAATACATATATACATGAACAAACACACATATACATGTACAAACACACATATACATGTACAAACACACATATACATGAACAAACACACATATACATGTACAAACACACATATACACGTATAAACGCACATATACATGAAAAAACACACATATACATGAACAAACACACATATACATGAACAAACACACATATACATGAACAAACACACATATACATGAACAAACACACATATACATGAACAAACACACATATACATGAACAAACACACATATACATGAACAAACACA